>NC_134534.1:131848228-132534062 GCF_050624435.1 Tenrec ecaudatus | reverse complement strand
GGGACCACTAAACTCGCTCTGTCTCAGCCAGCAGTATAGCCCTTAGGTAGTCTTGCCCTTCCCTCTTCTGCTTCCCCTCTCCTCTCCCAATGTCAGAGAGCAAGGAACACCTTTCTGTCTCAGCCTCCAGCAGGAGGCGCTGAAGGGAGCATCCCAAAGCAGGGGAACTCTGAAGAGGAGGGAATCAGCCAGGCCGCCTCTGCAGCACTTTCCTGTGCATCACGTGGCTTTCTGGTAGCACAAATGGCTGCGAATACTGCAAAACTCAATGACACCCAGCCTGAAGGCATCTATTCAAGCTCCCAGGGCAAAACCATTCTCCTCCCAGATGAAGAAAAGAGAAAAACACAGTAAAACTCTCCACCTACCTCAAGACCCATTTCCATTATTTTATCAAACAAAACTCTCTTTGTTCAAAGGAAAGCAGGATGCCACACCGATGAAAGAGTGTCAAAAGGTGCACCACTGTCCCACTAAGCTTCTGCAGGTGCACCTGGGCGCTCTGCCGGGTCAGGTTTGAGGAGCTGCTGGAGTCGAGGGGAAGGCTTTGGAAACCATTAAGGAACTGATGATTGGAAGGTTGCCCAGGTCAGTCAAAGGGAAGGAACGGAGCTGTCCTCTTGAAAAATTCATACTATCATACTTGTGACTGGCCCCCGCCCCCGTAGTTTGTCACCCCTTAAAAATTCTTCATTTACATCCACCATGCCAAAAATAAAATGGTAAAAATTGGTCTAGATAACACCCTTTCCCTTAATATCTAAAGACAAGGTGCCACGCACAGTGTCAGTTGATTTGCATAATATTATCCCTGGGTCAATTGGGGAAAGCCATCGTCGGCCTCTTTGCACAAACACAGTCACTGGGGCACAGAGAGCTGGAAGGCTTGCCGAAGATCCGTAGGAAACGGATTTGAAAGCATTGTAAAATGGCACAGCTAGTAATTTTTTCAGTTCTAGGTTAAGAATCCGAATTTATAATTTGCTCGAGCCCCATACTAAAATCTATGGGGTATAGATGGCTTTAGGACACACTTTATTACCTCGGGCACCAAATTTGACAACAGCAAAACCTATCCCCTGGGTTTATTCAGTTTTAGTAAGAATAGACTCTGTGATGAAAATTAGATTTTTTGGGGGGGTGGGGGCAGGGGCAGATCAGAGGGAAGCTACTCGAAATCTTATGGGCTGTCACTTTCCAAAGCAAAACAGTAGAAGTAAATTGAAAAGATCTACGCAAAAGATTGGCTCCTCAAAGATTAAACAGACCACCTACGCGCAGATATCAGAGGGAAAAGGAAGAACAGACATCAGCTGAGGTCAGTGGCTCTGGGAGGCTGTAATGTTCTCAAGGCCAGCTGAACTCTGCTCACCAAACTAAGGCAAGCAGCAGGCTTATAAAAATAGATCCCACCCCCATTATTATTAAAATATACAGAATAATTTGGTGGGATTATTGCTAAGAATTTCAAATATTTGGCCCTTATTAGCCAAAGCAAAAGAAAGCCGAGCGGAGTCTAGTGTCCAAGGAAAGGGATGTGGAGGTATTTCTTGCTCCCTGCTATTCTGAAACGTCGTAGCCCACTGTTCTCAGCTATAACATAGCTTGTCCACTAGAGACAGAAGGGCATGGGACAGCCGGAAGGCACAGGGAAATCATCAAATTCCGGACCCTGCTGTGTATTCTTCAGACCCAGGGTCCCGGAGCACTGGGCAGCCCTGGAGAGGTCTGAAAAGCACTCCCGGTGATTCTGGAGTTCATACCACACATAGAATAGATGTTACTTCTGAAGGAACTAGCTCTGAAGAAATGGATGGTAACTTGCTTGCTTTAAACGAGTTTCCATGATTTTCTCTGGCTGGGAGTCTTACAGACAATTTTCGCTGTGTCCTTCAGTTTATAGAGTTTCCCAGATAGTGTTGGTTGTCTGTCTGCTAGACATACGCCCTCCTCTTTCTTCAGAGAATCGGGTTTTGTGAGTTTTTGGATTTGTTACTTTCCAGAGACGGGTTATGGCTTGTCCAGGGAGGATATGATACCCTCCTTGGGCCAATTAGACATCAGAGAACACTTTCTAAAGGAGTTTTAGGAAGGATTTTTCTCTTGAAAGAGATGGAAGAACACAAGAATTTTGTCAGCACACTAGTTGACTGGGCCATCGTGAGGATATTGAGGACATTAACAACCTGGGACCTTGACGGCACTGTTCAGTTCCAAATCAATCTGGAAGCAGTCCATATCCCGACAATTTATAACAAAAGTGGTCTTGGGTATTTAAGCTGATTTTAGTTGAGTGCTTTAAAAATTTCAGGGGAATACATTTCAAAATGTAGTCATCAAGGCAGGATAGTGCTGGTGTAAGGACAAATGTAGAATGATACAATATAATTGAAAGTTTAGAATTAAACCCTGACATTTAATGATGGAGTGGTTTTCAGCAAGGGTGACAAGACACCTGAATGGGAAAAAAAATCACTTCTAACAAGTAGTTCTGGAACAATGGTACAGTCATAAGCAAAAGAATGAATCTGAATCTCTACGTCATACCATATATAAAAATCAACTGAGAGTGGATCAAAGACTTAAAAGTAAGAGCTAACCCTATAAAATTCTTACAGCCTTAAATAATCACGACTTGAATTAGGCAATGGCTTCTTGCATATATAACATGAAAAACAAAACCAATACAAGAGAAAACAGGTAAGCGGAACTTCATCAAAATTTTAAGCTTTTGCACTTACTTGGTATTACTGTATGATGCACTAATTCAACTCCTAGGTAGATACCTTAAAAAGGTGAAAACAGGTGTTTGAACAAAACTGGTACACAGTGTGCACAGAGCACCCTTCGTAATTGCCAACAGGTAGAAACTACCGAAATGCACATCGACTGTTCAATGGACAAATGGAATCTAGAGATGTTTAATGGAATACTACCCAGGAGTAAAAAGGAATGAGGAGTCATACCTGCTACAAGTGGATGAATCTAGTAAACATTGTGCTAAATGAACTAAGTCAGACACAGATGCACTACATTTTTTGTCCCTTTAACCTCTGTATCCATGGAGACCGAAAGCAAATTGCGATTGCTAGGAGCTGGGGACAAGAGAATAGGGAGTGACCACTAGTGCATCCTACATATGTTGGACCTGGCAGGAGAGACCAGTCCCTGGAGAAGGACATCGTGCTTGGTAAAGTAGAGAAGCAAAAGACAAACAAACAAACAAACAAAAGAAGGCCCTTACCAAGAAGGATTGACATAGTGGCTGCAACAAGGGGTTCAAACCTACGAACAGTCAAGGGGATGGCACTGGACTGTCCTGTGTTTTGCTCTGTTGTATGTGAAGTCACAATGGGTCGGAACAGACTCCAGGGCACCCAGCAACAGCATGAAAATGTTCTGACATCGGTGACCACGGTTGCACAATCAGTGAATACACTAAAAAACTAATGAACTGTATATTTGTAAAGGGTGAATTTTAAGGTATGTAATTATTTATCAATTTTTTAAAATCCTTAACTTAAAAAAAAAGGAATAAAGGCGAGGTAGAAAGGTGGAACCAATTACAAGGATCTACATATAACCTCCTCCCTGGGGGACGGACATCAGAAAAGTGGTGAATGGAGATGTCGAACAGTGTAAGACGTAACAAAATAATAATTTATAAATTATAAATGATGGAGGGGAGATGGGGGAGGGGGGAAATGGGAGCTGATACCAAGGGCTCAAGTAGAAAGCAAATCTTTTGAGAATGATGAGGACAACAAATGTGCAAATGTGCTTGACACAGTGGATGTATGTATGGATTGTGATAGGAGTTGTATGCGCCCACAATAAAATGATTTGTTTAAAGGAATAAAGTACTCAAATATGCTCAACCATGAATACATTTAAAATATATGCCAAGTGAGAGAAGACCATCATGGAAGACCATCTAGTACTATATCTTTACACAAATAAAGTAGCCCTGGGTCAGACTGGTTATGAATCGGGCTGCTAACTGCAAGGTCAGCAGTCAGAAATCACCACTCAGCTCCTCAGGAGCAAGGCCAGGGTTTCTACTCCCAGGATGAGTTGCAGTCTGAGAAAGCCACAGGGGCGCTTCTGCCCTTTTCTAGAGGGTCCCTAGGAGCCACTGTTGACTCAGTGACAGTGTGACTCAAGGAATGCACTTGCTATGGTTTCTGCAAACCAAGCAAATCTTGCTTTAATTTCTTGTGTACGCTATATGCGTGCATGTGCTATTTATACGAGTGCATTCCACATAAAAATACAATGTACAACCCACTGATACATAAAGTGTTTTGAATAGGCAAATCTATAGAGACAGGAAGCTGATTAATGGCTGGCAGGGTCAGGAAGATGAGAAGAAATGGGGAGTGAGTGATCATAGGGAGAGAGTTTCTTTATAAAATGATGAACATAGTTTCAGTTGGATTAAGGTAAATTATTATGTTTGAATAGTATTATAGTCAATTATTGTCATATCAGTTAGGTTATCCCTATTAATTAATTATGGTGATGATGGCACAATTGTAAATAAACTGGGAGCATCATATTGTACATTTTAAACCAGTGAACTCTATGGTATATGAATTTACCTGAATAAAGCTGTCAATCTGAAAATACAAAAAAAACCCAGAACACATTTTAACTATTTGTCTCATGTTTTTTAAGTAGTTTATAATGAGCATGAAATAATTATATATATATATGAAAAATCAGTAGACTTAAGGGAAAGCCATACTATACAAAATAGGGTAAAAATAAAAGAAGAAAATTACAGTGCATAGACTCAATTGTGTAACTGAGTGTGTGTGTATATATATATATATATATATATATATATATATATATATATATATATATATATATATATTTAAGATCATTTTATTGGGGGCTCTTACAGCTCTTATAACAATCCATACATCAATTGTATCAAGCATATTTGTACATATGTTGCCATTAATATTTTCTAAACATTTACTTTCTATTTGAGGCCTTGGTATCAGCTCTTCATTTTACCCTCCCTCCTCCTCTCTCCCTCACGTGACCCCTTGAGAAATGATAAGTTATTAATTTTATATCTTACACCAACTGCTCTCTCCCTTTCCCCACAGTTTCTTCCCCACTTCTTTCCCCTACTCTCCTGGTATCACCACTCCCATTTCTGTTCCTGAGGGGTTTATCTAACCTGGATTCTGTGAGTCCTGAGCTCTTATCTGCACCTGTGTACGTGCTCCGGCCTAGCCCGCAGTGAAAGGCAGGATTGGGATCATGATGGGGGGCGGGGGAGAGGGGGAAACCAGGGAAAGGAAGGAAGGGGAAGGAAGCCTGAAGGCTCATTGGAGCCATACTGCACCCTGGTTGGCTCATCCCTTCTTTGCACCTATTCTGTGAGAGGTTGTCCCACTGTCTACAAATGGGTTTGGGGTCTCTGCTCCGATCCCCCTCATTATCAACAATATGGTTTTTAGTTTGTTCATTTTTGGGTCTTCTGATGCCTGTTACCTGATCTCACAGACACCTCATGATCGCACAGGCTGGTGTGCTTCTTCCACGTGGGCATGATGCATCTCTGTCAGATGGGCGCTTGTTTAACTTCAAGCTTTTAAGACCGCAGACACCATCTGTTTTGTTAGCTGGGCACCAGCAGTTTTCTTCACCACATTTTCTGGTGCACCCATTTTATCTTCAGTGATCGTGCCAGGAGGGTGAGCATCACAAGATGCCAGGTTGTTTGAACAAAGTGCTCTTGCATTGAGAAAGGGCTGGAGTAGAAGCCCAAAGTCCGTCTACTTCCTCAATGTATTGCCATATAGCTATAGGTACCTATGCCAATACCTCTATTTTCATGAATATATTTACATAAGTTTACACCTATGTTTTTACCTCTTTCTATAGTGTTGCTTCCTAGATCTTTCCTGTTTTCTTTTACCTTCCTCCTGCCCCACCATCATGCTCGCCCTTATTCTGCCTCTTAAAAATTCCTCTCAGCTAGCTTGCTGTTGCTTCAACACCCCCAGGATCTCTACATCCTCTTTGTTGATTTTAATTCCCTAGTTGTTCCCCTGTCTACAGCACTGTTTGCTCACTCCTTCCTTCCCCTGCCCCCTCCTCCCGCTAAGTCCCTCTGGAACCTTCAGTCCTGTTGCTTTCTCCTTGGGCTTGCTTCGCATGTCTATCTCTTAATTTTCTGGTCTAGCAACAGGAGCACTGGGCAGGTGATTCTACCTGGATGTGTGTGTGTGTGTGTATACTGTCTTCCAATCCTCAGTTTCAATGTTGAGCTCCCCAAACAGGATGCGTTTCCTAGCACAGCAGTATATGTATATATACTGAAGTACCAGCTGGGCAGGTGATTCTATATATATATATCTGGAAAAATATACTGAAGTCCCAGTTACTGTAAAGTTGATTTCGACTCAAGGAGACCACCATTTGTGTTAGAATAGAACTTTGGTTCATAGAGTTCTCACTGGTTGGTATTTTGGAAGTAGACTGCTAGGCTTTTCTTCTGAGGCATGTCTGAGTGGCCTTAAACCACCAGTCTTTTGAGTCAGCAACCAAGTGTGTTAACCATCTGAACCATAAATCTGAAAAACGGTCACATTAAAAAAAAAAAAAGGTCACATTTGTGATGAGCATGTACATAGGGGTTTATTACATTGTCTTCTGCATATTTCTGCATTTTTACCCTCAGTTTGGCTGTTACATGGAACGTAGTAGGGGTGAGAATTTTATTGATGAGTATATTACTAATCGTGATTTCTGATTATTGGCTGATATTCATTTTCCTTTGCAGATTTTCTTTCCCTTGTTCTTCCATGAGTACATACTACTTTCTCATTTCTAATTTTGAAACGTAGATAGAATCATGCAAAAGTCTGTCCCCTGATGGCATGCAAGCCTTTCATCCACTGTGTCCCTCAGCCCTGCATTTCCCAGGCTGCTGTGGCAGGTTGCTCAGGTTATTCACAGCACAACGGCCTCTGGCAAGGCAGGACAGGGGCTGTAATTTAGCCAGGTCTCCGAGAATCTGTGACTCACGCTCTGAAGAAAGAACCCCTTTCTTCTAAACTCCACCAAAGCGCGATGCCAACTGTTGGCCGCCTTCCTTCTGCCCCTCTCCAAAGGCCCCCACTGCTTCCAGTTTCTTGTATGTCCCTGCAGGGATAGTCCACATTATCCTAACACATAGGATATGTGTGAAAATGTTATTACAAAAAAAAAGAAGTTTAAACAAAAAGAAATCTTGGATAATCAGAACTTGTATTTTTGTGAATTCATTCAAAGTAGCTGAATAGTCAAATCAAGGTGGGGGGATATTTGAGAAGGGAGTAAAAGTGGATTTAAAGGAAGAAAAAAATTTGGAAGAAAGAAATCTCCAGGGCAGAATCCTTAATGGATTGTTTTCGACCTTAGCAGTGCCAACTCACAAAAACTTACAGCAGCAAATGAAACGGTTGGTCTATCCAAGTGGGTGGTACTGCGTTCATCATGCTTTCAACAGGTTCGCTTGGAAGAGCGTGGGGCAGGCTGGTGGTCCAGCTTCCACCCCGCGAAGCTTTAGGGCTTGCACTTACTCGTTGCCATCGAGTCGATTCCGACTCATTGGACAGAGTGGAACTGCCCGCTGACATTTGGAGACTGTGAGTCTTTACCTTTCTCCTGCCGGAAATGGGAAATGAGTGTCTTCAGGTGGTGCCAGGTCACTTCCATTTCATGCATGCTTGTGTCTTTCAACACACGAAGAACTGCTCCCATAGAATGCTCTCACACCTCTGTATTAATTCAACTTGAGCTGAAGTTTCCACTTGGTGAGGGCAAAAAGATCACAGGAATCTGCAAGTGAATTCCATTATGGGATGTGATGACAAGGGTTGGCTCGATAATCCCGAACAACCCTTTGAGCTCATTGTGTCTCTGTTTGATTGTTATCTCCTGACAGGTCCATCATGGCCTTCTTTGGGGTTCTAATCCTTTGATTTCAGGCTCTTCATACTTGCTGTTCCTTCAGTTCTGAACACCCTTCCCTAACCCAGGATTTTATCCAACAGACTGACGACTATCTTCCAATCCTCAGTTTCAATGTTGAGCTCCCCAAACAGGATGCGTTCCCTAGCACAGCAGCATAATCTCCACCTTATAAAGGCCCTTCATGTCTAAAATGACCTGGTCAGTGGCTGACTTCCCCACTAGACGACACGCTTCATGGGGGCACTGACCATCCCCGTCTTGTCATCATGTGTCACTATGGATTCACACAGTACCTGTCACACAGTGGGTGCATAATAAAGCATTGCCTTTGAGTGGATTCTGACTCAAGGGACCCGCTTTCTATCAACTGAGTAGATGGACATGTAAAAGTTTTTTGTAGCCTTATAAAAAGAGAGCCTTTTCTCTTAAAAAAGAAGAAGAACTGGAAACTGGGCATCATTTAAGAGAGCACTTTGCATTGATGGAGGGACAAGAATAAGTACACTTGGAACCAACACTCAGCTCTGGAAGCATTTTCCCAGGAGGAAGGCTGGAGAAAACCAGGGCTGGTATTAGCTTAGTGCCAAAGAGGAAGGCTCTCAGTAAGATGGGCTGACACGGCGGCTTCAGCACTGGGCTCCGGCACAGGAACGGTTGTGAGGGCGGACAGGGCTGGGCAGCATTTCCGACTACTGTGTGTAGGGCAGGCTTGGGTCGGAGCCAACTTGGTGGCATCTAACAACAATAACAACAACAACAAATTACTGGATGAAGAAACTGTTAACTATTGGGATAAAATGGTTGAGAATCAGAAAGTCAGATGATTTAAGTGTGAGATCTTTCTAATGGTGTCATGGACTTTGGGTGCTAAGAAGCAAGATGGTGGGCAAGGTCGCTGGATCTGAGTCACTAATTAATCTTCATTTGACCTGAATCAAGTAGGCCTTGACAGTCGCCACAAGGATTATCTGTGGCATATGTGTCCTTCCTAAGTGGCTTAGATCTCTGAAGTCTCCTTTAAGAGTGCTTGGGGACGTTCAGAAACGGGTTCAGCTTTTATTCCTTCAAGCTATGTCAGGAGCAGGCTGAGTCGTGAACTCCTGTCTGGAAGATTTGTCCCTGCTCCTATTTCTAAAACAGAATGCTCAAGTCTGTCAACTGATTAACTACAAGGGTCAGGGGAATGTCAATAGTTACTTCCAGTTCGAATACCACTTTCTGAAAGCATCCTTACAATAGTTTGAGAGAGGACACATAAATAATAGCCAACCAAATTCAGTCTGGAAATATTGAAAAATGAGAACGCAGTCACGCAAAAGTTACAACTCTCAGGAACATCACGGCTGTGTTCCAGCCAGAGAAGAATTTTCCCAAACCCACCGTCACTGGTAGTGCAGAGAGCCCAGCAGCCGGATGAGCCGAGTGTCTTTCTTCAGCAGCGACTCACAAGGAGGCAGGCAGCCTCTTCAATGACTCTACCAACGGAAACGACGCGGCAAAGGGGAGGGAACAAGCTAACTGTAGCCATGGGAATGTCTTTGAATTCACTGGTGGTGCAGTGGGTTAAGTACTAGGCCAACAATGGAAGGCGGAAATGTGTGCGCCTGTAAAGACCATCTCAGCCACTCTCGGGAGTAGTTCTGCCATGTCCTCCAGGGTCACTGTGAGTCAGTGTGATATCCTTCATAATACACATATCTTTAATTCTTTCTAAAAAGATGGATAAGATGGTGCTCTGGGAGGATGTGCCATGCTGATTTGGGGATTCCCGTAATCTCTTGGGACACCTCCCAGTGCGTGCGAATGCAGGGAAAGTCCATTACAGACTATAGTGGGATATAATCATCATATTCTACAGGCTTCAGAAGCATATCTCATTTCATTAAAATGTGCATTTCTCATCAACATGGCAGATATTCTTCCAGAGGCTCGTAGAACTTTTGACTAGAGCCTGTACCACACAGCAGTGAAATTTCATTTCTTATGTTGCCTTATCTGCTGTCTCCTTAAATCCATTCCACCAGAACGATCAGCCTAAACCAGACATGGCAGTAAGCCCATTCCCCTTGCCGAGGGATTGGTTTAGGAAAGGGTACGTGATCCAGTCTGGGCCATTAAGACTGACGGGGAAGTCTAAGCGTGAGTGCTTACAAAGCCAGCCTAATGCTGGGGGAGCCAACAGAGAGGTGACAGCAGCAAGTGATCACCAGGGAGGGGCAGTGGAGTCTTCATTGCTTGTGAGCTGCCCTGTATCCGCATGGCCACTTTTGTAAGATAATTCCTTACAGTCAGCTGATGTGTGGGTGCTCTGTTACTTTAGCTTTCAGTTATTTTTGGTTATAGGTTCCCCAAATTATTTGGCTTATTGTCCCCTTTTCAGAAAAAAAAATTACTCAGTACCTCCCTGGCAATGCAAGCTTTTGTACCATAGCCCTTAATCCAAGATAAAGTGTAGGCATCTGCTTGGATTGTAGGCCCCCATTGTTCCAACATAACCAGGGGATGGGATCGTCGTCCACTTTGGGAAACTCAACTCTTAGGACATCCACAGTCATTACATTACATTAGACTGGAAGCTTTATCAAGGATGGGCAGATGTTTTACCACCTTTGTAATCCTAAAGCCTAACACCAAAACCAAACCATCTCCCTGCCATTGAGCTGGCGTTCACTCACATAGCCCTGTGGGACAGGGTAGAAGTGCCCTGTGAGTTTCTGAGACTGGGACTCTTTGTGGGAGTAGAAAACCTTGTCTTCCTCCCTCAGAACAGCTGTTGGTTTCACACTGCTGACGTTTCAGATCGCAGCCCAGCTTGTAATCACTCCACCAGGGCTCCTGCAGCCTAAAACCATACATTGCAGGTAGTTTGTGGTCATGTGCTGTTGAGTTGATTTCAATTCCTAGCCACCCCCGTAACCAAGCAGACCGGCCTCACTGGGTTTCCTAGCCTGTAATCTTTTGTTGTTGTTGTTTAATAGTTTTATTGGTACATAATCGACATATCACACAATTCAACAGTGCAATCATATCAGGAAGGGTTGTGCAATCGTTAGCGCAATCAATTTTAGAACAGCTTTTTCTTTCTTGTATTCACTTATTAGCTCCCTGTACCTCCCCCGCCCCACCTATCCTGCTAGAGTCTACGCCCACAAGAAGCCAGTATTCCAGGTACTATCACTACAGGTTTTCCTATCCTGGGTTACACATACAGAAAGTCATACAACTGTCACCCTCACAAAAACCCAAACCTAACAATAACAACATGAAACAAAGAAAAAACCTCAGCAGAAAAGAAAGCAGAAAATATTTTAAAAACTACAAAAATTAAAATATGGATCATAAGAGAGATCACATGATATAGTGTTAAATTTTCCACGGTAATCTGCATGGCAGCAAGGCGACTCCCATCCCGGTCTATGATCAGAGGGGATTCTCCAGAGGCTTCATCCAGGCATAGACGAAACGAGTCAAATTCACTGTCAATGCATTGATTTGGACTCGTAGTGACCACGGGGGCAGGAGAGAACAGTCCCTGTGAGTGTCCAGCACAGTAGCTGTTTAAGGGATTGGAAAGCTCCCGCTTGCTCCCACAGACCAGCTGATGGTTTCAAAGTGCTGACTTTGTGGCTAGAAGCCCAATGTGTAAACAACTACACCACCAGGGCTCCTTTGATATTAGTCAAAAGGGAAATCAAATAAGAGAATACATTTTAACCTACCTAGAGTGATCACAGTTGATTTTACAAGGACCTCTGGTAACAAGTCTATTCACATCCTTCTACTACGGTCAGAGAGGATTCACTCTGCGTGGCCCCGGGAAATGGATTTTGAGCGTCCACTGCCATCCATAGGCAGGTGCTCACAACTCAAGCTCTGATATCACTCCCTCCTTCGGATTATATATTATTTACAATTCTTAGATCACACAGGCTGACGTGCTTCTTCCATGTGCAATTATTTGATGCCTCATTTAGATGGCTGATCATTTGAAGAATATCCCAGGGCTATTCTTTCTGGTAGCTGAGTGCCATCTAGTTTCTTCACCACACTTGGCTACAGCCCCCATATCTTCAGTGATTGCTTCCTGAGGGTGAGCATTGAGCAGGGCCGTGCCATGAGAACCAGCGGAAGAAAGGCATGCTCTCTCTCTCTTACCCGCAAGCAGCTCTGGGGGCTAGTGAGCTGCCACCCTCAAGGTCAGCAGTACAAGCCCACCAGTTGCTCTGAGGACGAAAGATGAAGCGGCCTGCTCCAGTAAAGGTTTGGTTTTTTTCGTTTATGGTAGGGCAGTAGCTAAAGTGCTTGGCTGTTAACAAAAAGGTTGGCAGTTCAAACCTACCAGTAGCTCTGTGGGAGAAAGATGCCTTGGTCGGCTTCTGGAAAGAGGGACAAGCTTAGAAACCCCGTGGGCAGTGCCACTCCATCCTGCAGGTTCTCTGAGCTGTAATCAATCGGACCATGGTGTGGGTTAGTGGCCCTACTCTTAGAGTTAGAAGTTGCAGATAACAGCTTTAGTTAATATATATGATCTCAGGTGATGAAATAGCGGTATTGCTGTTAGGGCTATTTTTCAGGTGGCAAAACTCTGAGGCTTAGGGAGGTTAGGCCTGCGGGTACCTACCCAGAGGCCAACAATCTGTGTTGAACGCTAAGTTCAGCACTTGATACAGGGTGCGGTTGGGCACAAAGAAAGTAGGTCACAGAAGACAAAAGGCCACATTCACATGAACTGAGGGCACTGAGAAAGGAGGACAGGCCAGGGGAAAGGCGAGTCCAGGGGCGCAGCATACAGACTCCACAGGACCTGGAAGGCCTTGTGATGCTCACTGTGCGCCTATCAAGGGGGCAGGCCCCCAGGGGCCAGCGGAGTGGAGGGGCACACTGGCACCCCGTGAGAGCCTGCTGAGGCAGACAGGAAGGAATGCAGGCAGATCCCTGGCCCAGCCGCCCAGGTAAGGAAAGTGGGGTGCCTGCTAGAAAGGGGCCATGAGGTCTTTGTTTTCCAAACCACAGCGCTGCCGGAAAGAAATACTACAAATCGAGGCTGGAAGGTTTGCCCAGATAGAGTGCAAAGGTCAGACCATTCCCAGTGCTTCTTCCTTGGTGATAGGAGTCCCGCCCCCCCCCCCCTCCACTCACCCACACACACACACATGGCCTGATTGAGTCTCTCTCCTTTTAGCCTTTGTAAGATGAAACAGTGATTGAAGGCACACCCCAGGGAACCCCCACCCCCACACAGGAATCAAGACTGTGACCTTCAAAGGGTCTTGCATCCCACCTTCGCTCTCTTATAGCTGACTGGCCGATCACAGGGGAGCCATCGCAGGAGATGACTACATTGCTACATTACTGCCGAACCACTGCCAACCTTGGCCTGGTGAAGTCCACATGGATTTTTCTCTGGACACAATTCAATCCAGAATGTTCGTGTCAACTAATTTAAGCAACACAGGAGATTCATGGGGCTGGATGAACAATGGTGGGGGGCGGGCAGTGCAAGCAGGGTTGAGCTGGCCTTGTGGATGACGAGGACTGTCTCTTTCTCACTCCCTTCCCTCGCTGCTCCTTTCTTTGGTTTATGAATTCTCTTGGCTAAAACTACATACTCACAGGCCCTTCCAGGGGCGAGTCCCTGTGCCTCCCAACCAGGTACGCGGACTCTTTCTGGCAGCTCAGGGAGGATACCTCATGAGGAAGGCATTGACTGACCGTGCAAAGCAATCTGGCGAGGATGAGGGAGAGGGTGGGTGCACTGCCTGGCCCCAGTCAGCATCAGGAGCCATGGGCCCAGCAAGGTGACCCACCCAAATGGGCAGTCTCTGCAGGACAGCCTGGAAGGGGGACAACAGGCTTGCTCCCACAGATGAAGTTCCTGGTGTCAGGAATGGTCCGTGGGTGGTGCATGCAGTTAATAAACGGAAAGGTTGGAGGCTGCGTCTGTCCAGACGTGCTTCAGCACACAACCAGCCATGGAAACCCCACGGAGCACAGCTCTGCTCTGACCCCTGCAGGTCTGCTGTGGGTCGGGATGCACTGGACGGGAGGGGAATTGTTCGTTTGCTGTGGTTGTCACTTGCACAGGGTGAGAACAGAGCAGCAGAAACAGCGGACGGGGAGGGCAGGGGAGGGAGGGGAAAAGGAGGAGCTGAGTCCAAGGGCTCAAGCAGAAAGAAAATGTTTTGAAAATGATGATGGCAACATAGGTCCAAATGTGTTTGATACAATTGATGTATGGATTGTTCTACAGCTGTAAGAGCCCCCAACAAAATGATTTAATAATAGTAATTAAAAAAAGAAATAAACAGCAGATGCTCTACAGCAGTGGTTCTCAACCTGTGTGTTTCGACCCCTTTGGGCGTCGAACAACCCTTTCACAGGGGTCGCCCGATGCACAACACTAGCAAAATGACAGTTATGAAGTAGCAATGAAAATAATGTTGTGGTTGGAGGGTCACCACCATGGGAGGCACTGTACAAAAGGGTGGCGGCATTAGGAAGGTTGAGAACCACCGCTCTCCAGGCTCGGACCTTGGGGACACACTGAGAGCTAAGCTCAGGTCGGCACCCATGAGTTGCTCTAGTAGACAGCACGGCCCCTGGCTCTGCCTGTTACACTGCAGCCCAGCCCTTCCCTCGCTTGTCCCAGCAAAGAGCTCTGTGGCCCGCAGAGCAGTTCCCAAGTTCCTGGGAAGCTCCTCCACGTGAACTTGATCTCTCCTTGTGGCGCAGTGGCATGTGCCACGGCCACAGTGACAATATTGATACAGACGTGGTTTCAAATGACGATCTCTGCATTTTCAACCAGGCGGTCGTGGGAGCCCTGGAATGGAGCAGGTATTAGCTCCCTCCATCTCTTCCAGGAAGGGATGCATGGCGCTTTTTTTTTTTTACTTGTCTGCCCAGGAAATGTCAGTAACACCAGAGTGTTCATTTCACTGGGATCCCCAGATCTACAGCTTAGTGTGTTCTTGGAAAGCCCTCTCACGAGTGGCATCTGGGAAGGCACTCATTCCCTTTCCATAAATCCAACACAACCAAGATGCAATGTACCAACTACTAAGACATCTTGCCCAGGTTGGCTTTCCATTCGTTCAAGGCTCAACTTCTAAAGCCGTGGGCTCTACAAGCCGTGGCTCCGGGCGAAGCCCACGTGGGGTGCCAGCTGATGCCCCACAGCAACAAGCACACCTTGGCTCTCACGATGCCAATGGGCCTTGCTAGACTCAAGTCTTTTATTTCCCTGTGTCTTTAAATCCTGCCAGTCGCTGAGGACCTCTCCTGCCAGGAAGAGGGAGCATCTCTTCCCCACCCCCTGGCCCTGTAAATAGCCTTTCCATGCTCCTTTGTAAAACAATTGCCTTCCTTCCGGGCTTCTCCTCCAGACCCTGCCCTGAAACCCTGAACATCGAGAAGCTGCTACGTCATGCCACCCACTCTTAACCACTTACCTAGCGCTGCTGAAGTAGGCGGAGTGGTTCTGTGGCAGCAAATGGGGCCTGTGGGCCAGAGACTCTCAACTGTCCATGTGAGCCTCTCTATCTATCACCATTAATGCCACCTGTTGGACTCTGGAAAGAGCCTGATTTCCCCAAGTCCTCCCAACCATACGTTCTGAAGATAAGGAAGCAGAAAGGCCGTTAGACCATCTTTGGGGGCCTTCCCATCACTTAGCAAACCAAAGTATGGAGCACAGGGTGAGTGTGGCCTGGTCTGACCACGGTGCTGGTAACATAGGCCCCTCCCATGGCAAGGCCTCTTCTGAATTCAACAACAGGTGCTTGGCTATAATAGAGAGTAAACGTTAGCCAAGAGAGGAAGAATTTACCCTGCAAACAGTGCCCAGGGGTCCACTTATCCTGCTACGCAACAAGGATGAACATGAGATGGGATTCTTGAATATCCGAGTGGGTCTCAGCCCCTGGGTCCCTTTCACAAGTGTTGTACAGAGCAATGACTTCTTCTTTTTAAAACATTTTTCATGTAACATGGTTCCTAATTGCAAGCCAATGACTTCATTTGGTACTTGGTCAAGGGAGCAAGGAGCTCTCCCAATTCTGGGGTTGCTATATGGCTCTGAACTATGCCACCCCAAAGATGTTCAAAGACTATTTTATTAGCTACAATTTTTGCCTCAGTGATTATCTTTTCAGATGGTGGCGCTGGACCAGGATAGGGAAATCATTTTCCACTTGAATGCCAAGTTCAGTTGACTGGTAGTGCGGCCTGGAACCTAGCTCTGTGATGGGCTCTCTGTGAGAAGGAGCTCTACGCAGTGTCTGCAGGGCCAGAGAGCTAAAGAGTGGCTCCACAACTGTCATCCATTGAATCCCCTGGGGACCAGTAGATGGGGGTAAGGTTGGGCTTTCTTCCTTATCAAACACCAAGCATTTGCTTTATTTATTTTTTCTTGTTAGAGTCCAAGCGAGGCGAAGTGTTTATTTCTGTCAATGTGGGGAGAGAGAAGCTAGAAGGAAAATGAGGGTTGTGTAGAGCGCACTTTGATCAGGATCTATAGTTCATCAAAGGGGGCTACGCTGCCCCCTAGGTTCTCGGATGACCCAAAGGGGCTGCAAAGCAGATCCCCACACTTTATCCTGAATTATGGGCTATTATGTAAATGTATTTCTTGCCAGGGCAATGCTGAGTTGTTGTGTTTTTTTCCTGAAAAGAGAGTAAGCCAAACAATTCTGGGAACCCAGGATCTAGGTGTAGGCTTGGTATATCTATGTCTATGATATCTGTATCTACATTTCCTTCTATAAAGGACCATATAGCAATGTGTCAGGCTTTATGAACCATGCTACTGTGGCGTGAGAGTATGGTACATGCATGAATGAGAATGGCTGGGCGCCAAGAACAGTATTTATACAAAGCCGGTCATGGCCTGGAACTCCCTAATCTCAATAACGAGAGGCGCGGATAGGAAATAACAAAGAGACAGAAAGAAAGATAGACTCAGTAGAAAAGGTGTGCTTGGAGAGGAATTTCAGAGTAAGCCTGCAAATTCCCTTTGGAGCAGTGAAGAATGCTGCCTTTCTGGGACCTGAAATGTGCCTTTAATTATGACTCGGTGATGCAGTCCTGGATACCCGCAAGTGTGAGCCATAGGCCGGCTGGGTGCTGCCCAGGAAGAGAGGTCCGGTGCCGAATGATCTCAAGGCACCACCTTCAGAGAATCTTGCAAGACACTCTCTCTAGAACTTTGAAAAGTAAACCTGTTACGATGGAACCAGTAATACAACAGCCCCTCAGCACGTAGGAAACATGGTAGCTCCTCAACACCCGGGCTATGAGGAAGAGACAAGGACATTTGAACAGAAAAATGCGATAAAACAGGGAAGGGAAATGGGGAAAGTGATTGATTGGAGCAGCAGAGGAGGTCTGGGTAGGGCAGGAAACAGGGCAGCTCTGCTGAGGCTGTGGGCAGTGGCTATGGAAGGAGAGGGGTGTGGGCTCTGAAAAAGGGCAGGGCCACTCTTGGAGCAGGGATGGTTGGGTGGCCGGTGGGAGGCGGGGGTAGCGGGGGTGTTGACAGGAGGATTTTGGAGGCAGGGGTCAGAGATGGGAAATTTTGCTCCCTCTTTCTGCCTGAGGCCCAGCTGCGTGGACTGTGTTTCTGCCAGGAGAGAGGTGGCTGAGAAGCTGAGTTGTGGTTAACCTCCCCACCCTGCCCTCCCCAGCCTGTGATGCTGGAACAAGGATAACCTCTCTAAGCTCAGGCCTGTTGTCTGTAAAACAGAAAGACACACACCTCCCACAGTTGTTCGCAGGAGGACCTGTGGTGTCCACAAGGACGTTCCTGGGCAATCCCCATGGTAATCATTCTGCCATTTAGACCATCTCAGCTGGAAACTAGCTCCACCCAGTTTCTTGATGAAGCAGGGGTCGCGGAAGGAAGAAGGACTAGGTTTCTGGCAAATTCTGGCTCAGTCATTACCTGGGAGCTTGACAGTTGATCTTTTCTCTTTCTGTTGGAGAGGCAAACAAGCCACGCTGTGCATAAAGGACTTCATCATGGAGGAAATGGATGCAGCCAGGGAGCTACTAAGCAAGACCCCACTTCTAGATGACCCTTCTACTTCCATAGCATCAGGCTTTGAAAAGCCTGTGCACAGGATAGTTCCATTCTGCACACCAGGAGGAAGCGTCAACATTGGATTGTGTGTGTGTGGGGGGGTGGGGGGAGGGAGGCCCTAGCCAGGTCACGATGATCTGGGGCAGCATTGGGTGGCAGCCATCTGGCATGAAGATCATAAGGGGCTACCTCCTCACCCTCTTTGACAGCCACGGGGTTAGTCAGATGGTGTGGGGACTTCAAGCAGGCAGCCTCCTCTTTGGTTGGAAGCATTGCACTTTGATGCCTGATCCACCCCTGGCCCACACAACCCACGGGAGAACTCACCCCCCACCTCAGGAGAAAGTGTTCACACCCACAATCCAATTGGCACCGGGTAGACCTGTGCCACGCACCAGTCTCTCAGAGAGCACCTCAGCGTTACTGCTTGGAATTGTGGGATTGAGCAGAGGTGCCCGCTCTTCTCTGTGTGTGGAAATGCAGATTTCATAGAAGACTAGACTGCTGCAGCTAGTCTAGCTACGACAAAGGAAGACCATCTGTTGAAACAGTCTGTGGGTGGAGAGAGCCGACTCGAGAGATTTTCAAGAACACTGTCAGCCCCTTGATTACACTGCACTTGAAATGATCATCGTTTGCTTTCCTCAGTTGCATGAGCAAATACACACCATTGTTTCAGCCCGTTGGAAGGGGAGTTTGTCTTCTTTTGATGGGGCCTTCCCCCTCTAGGATCTTCTGGTCCCCAACAATGCCAAATAGAACTCCACCCTTTCCTCAAACAGCTCAGGCTTCCTGACAACAAGGGAAACTTCCCAGGACGCAGGCTGGACCCTGGCCTGCTGCACTCAGGCTGTGCAGCCAACGAGCAAAGTCATCAAGCTCCACGTCCACCACCCTGAGCCCTTCTCTGACACCCAACTGTTCCCCTCTGTGCTGGTTCTCCTTAGAGAGTGATGTGCTTGCAACCACGTCTGAGCCGCTTCAAGTTCCACAAGCAGAACAGATACCAGCTCTGAACACTTCTGCTTTCGACAGGCATTCCAATGCAAAAGTGTGAACTGGCAAGGGTGAGTTCCTAAGCGAAAGGGAGCATAGGAGGAAAAGTGAGCCAATTTGTGAGTGTGGGAGTTCAGGAGTGTGCAAGCATGCACCATTGAGGAGAAGTGTGTGAGCACATGCATGTGAGCGTGAGCATGCAAATGCATGCGTGCATGAGTGGGTGAGAGAGCCAGGTGTTTCTAGAGTTGCACTGCACCCAGGAGTGATTGCCAACCTGATGTCCCCTGACGACATGAGCCAGGACTGTCCCCTAGTAACTGAGAAGTAGGCAAAAAGCCTGGCAATTTCTCTGCAGGCATTGGGTAAATTGGCTGTGCAAGACCTATTTAAGGCATTGAAAACCAGGGAGGTTACATTGAGAACCAACGTGTGCCTGACCCAAGTCATCGTATTTTCAATTGCCCACACACGCGGGCAACTTGGACACTGAATAAGGAAAATTAAAGAAAAAAAACTGTACATTTGAGTTATGGTTCTGGTAAAGAAAACGGAAAGTACCATGGACTGCCAAAAGAACAAACAAATCGGTCTTGGAAGAAGGACAGCCAGAATGCTCCCTGGAAACCAGATGGTGAGACTTCCCCTCATGCACTTTGGACATGTTGTCACGAGAGCGGTCCCTGGGGAATGACAGCATGCTTGGTAAAGCAGTGGGGCAGCTTCGGCAAGATGGACGGGCACAGTGGCGGCACGGATGGGTTCGGGCGTAACAGTAAGTGTGGGGCTGGTGCGGGAGCGGGCAATCTTTCGTTCTGTTGTACACCGGATCGGCTATGAGTCAGAACCCACTCCGTGGCACCCAGCAATGAAAGCAACCACAGAGCATCTGAAGGTCTTTATTTGGTCTATGGAACAGGAGACGCAGTCCTGGGTCAGATACGGGCACATGGTGTGCTGGGGACACGCTCTTGTGGCACTGTGGGATGGCATACCCACTGGACGGGGAAATACTGCTCTTCATCTCTGGGTGCTGACAAGGGTATGACAGCTCAGCTCAGGGGTGCCAGGGAACTGCTTTAGCCACAGCACATCTGAGCAAGTTCTCCAGATGTGAACTGGAAGCACCTGGGATTCTGTATCTACCACCAGGTGCCGACAACTTCACTCAGACTCATGGTGACTCCATGGGTGTCACACTAGAATTGTGCCTCGCCAGGTTTTCAACTGCAGCTGTCATAGAAGTAGATCACCAGGCCTTTCTTCTGAGGTGCCTCTGGGTGGACTTGAACCGCCAATCTTTTGGTTAGCATCTGAGAGCGTTAACCAGTTACATCACTCAGAAACTTGAAGTTTTTATGTCATCCCTACTAATGCACACGGTGTTCAAATTGCATCCCACTACTTTGCAGCGTACCCTCCACACTGTAAGCTGCTTCCTTGGTTTCAAGAACGTTTGACTTTGGGCCTTGTAGATTCTTATTGCTCCGAGGGTCATTACCATTACGACTCCACAGTTAAGTGAAAGTCCAACAGGCCCCACCCACTCAGACACACACCTCAGTTTGAAAAGCTACCTCCAGATGGCTAACATTACGTCTAAGCAGCGCCATTTAAACTGGGACGAGAGGGCAAAGCTGAACCTTTGGGTTTCTGTACCATAGTCTTCGCCCAGAACACTAGGAGTCACCCTGGGCCCAATCCCTAAGCTGAGGAAAGCTCTTCATGAGAAGACTAGTGAACTAGAGCCGTTTCGTCTCCTTGACTGCGCAGAATCATCCGACTCCTGCACGAGGTCTTGAGGGTCAAAGCTGACTTCTCAGCCCTTTCAAGAACACTCAAGATTCCCCTGGACCATCTAGGGGCATGGTAGTAATGTCCTTAACACTGGGACCCCATTAAAGATACACTAGCCTCCATCACCGGCTTCACTCTAACTTCCTAGATTGGGACATTTCCCGGGTTCTCCCTTTGAACCGTTGATTTATATCAGATCTGAGCAAACCCTGGACCTGACTGACTTTAAAATTGGGTTGTCTCAAAGCCGACGACAGACAGAAGTGGCCGAGTCTTGAGAAATGCAGAAGGAATCGTACGCACTTGCTGAGGTAGCGAAAAATCCACTTCTGTGTAGGTGACAACCACAAATAGCTAACGTAATACATGAGGGTTTCCTCTGTGCCAAACTCGGCTTTAAACACTTTGTACCGACTAACTTACTCATGCCCTCAAACACTCAGTGTGGCAGGTACTAATATTATCCTCATTTTTCCAATGAGGCAGAGCAGGGTTAAAAAAAGATTCCCTAAAGGTATGGAAGAGGAGGGGTGGGGGGGAAAAGTGGGGAAGGAGGAACCAATAGCAACGAAGACTGCATAACCCCACTCGAGGGGAGGGAACAAAAAAATGGCATAAGATACGGCAGGAAAAAAATGAGTAACAACGATAATATTAATATTTAGTATAATAACAAGGGTTCTTTGGGGGGAGGCTGGGGATAGAGGGGAGCTGAAATCAAAGAGTGCAAGAAGAAAGAAAATGTTTTGAAAATGATGGTGGCCGCAATTGTACAAGCATGCTTGATCTAATTGAACTATGGATCGTTATAATATCTGTAAGAGCTCCTAATAAAGTGGGGGAGGGGGAATAATGACTAGACGAATTTTCCCTTTAGATTTCTGCTCAAACTACATTACCAATGAAAATGTTGAAATAAAACGAGAGAGACCAGAAAAGAAAGTGACAGCAGGTTTCCTAGCAAGTAGGTGCTGGAAGCCAGTTTCAGACCCAGGTGTTCGGCCCACACAAGCCTGGCTAACTGCTTCTTGGGACTGAAAGACAGACTCAATGTTCAATTCAGAAATAACCTAAGATTTTCTCTCTCTCTCCTTTCAAGGTGAATGAAAACAGAGGAACGATAAACGGAGTCCATTGAGATCTACAGCTCTCTCAGAAAAAAGGTCATGGAAGACAGACACTATCACTGGAGGGAGACTGTCCACTGACCCAAGGGTCGAAGGCTGATTTTTACTTGGCTGCCTTTGTTGTTTGCCACTGAGTTGATTCCAACACAGGGCAACACCTGGGGCGTGCAGCAGAACTGCTCCATGATGCTTTTGTCACTTTAAAAATTAATTAGTTTATTTATTCTTAACTGTCTCACTGGCATACAGCTCAGCTATCAGGCATTCCACTAGTTCGATCACATGCATAAGAGTTGGAACCATCACCACTGCCAATTCCAGGATATTTCTTCTTCCTTATGCCCTATTTGACACCCACTCCCCTGGCCTGCCCGTCTGAAACTATTAATCCTGTTGCTGTCTCCACAGGTTTACCTATTCTGGGTTTCATATACAGAAAATACACAAAATCAGAACAAAGCACGAACAAGCAGCTCAATGACAGAATGAAACAGAGAAAACCCTTAACTGAAAAAAAGTAGAAAAGATGGAAAAACCGGAACAATTATACGTGGGAATCAAACGGGAGAGCAAATGACAAGCTGCCATCTTTTTTTTTTAACTTTTTAAAATTTAAATCATTTTATTGGGGGCTCATACAATTCTTATCACAATCCATACATACATCCATTGTGTCCAGCACATTTGTACATTTGTAGCCATCATCATTCTCAAAACAGTTGCCTTCTACTTGAGCCTTTAATATCGGCTCCTTGTTTTCCCATCAAGGGACGGCGTGTCTCATAGTGGGATCAGCCATATGGTCCACTCTGTCCACTGGCTGTTCAGAGCGGGGATATTGTCCTCCAGGCCTGATGGGCCAGGGTGTGCTCCACTCTCTCTTCCTCCCCCTTCATGTCCACATAGCTGGTATGGGGGAAGCTGTCATATTTTTCCCCAATTTCAACTCCATTTGTCTGTCCATCCCTGTACTCTGTCTGGTAACAAGGCCTTTCCCATCCCGGGCCAGAGTCGGGGGATTCACCTGAGGCTTCATCTGCCTGGGGAACCCTGCAAATGGGTTTGGGGCTTTCACTCCCATCCACAGCCTTCTGCAAAGCGGAGATTTGGAATTTAGGTTCTAATAACGATCTCTCCTTGGATTTGGTTTGTATTATTTACAATGCTTGGGTCACATGGGCTAGTGGGCTTCTTCCCTGTGGACTTAGCTGACTCTTTACCTAAATAGCTACTTGTTTTAAGACAAGCCTTTAAGACTCCAGGTGCTATTCTTTCTCATAGCAGGGCACCGTCTGGTTCCTTCATCACACATTACCATAGCACCCATGTCTTCCATGATCACTTCATGGGGACAGGCATTGAGCAAGGCTATGAGCTACAAATCCATGCATAGCTCTATGGTTTATGTTTCTGGTTCACTTTAAAGACCAGTATTATTTTGTTGAAGGATAGATTAGCCGCATGGAGCATGTAGTAGTTCTATTGGTATTATTAATATTACCCATGGTATAGAATTTAAAACACTGTTGAGAAAAAAATGTCTATCACTGTTTTTTTAGAGCAAAATACATGGATTGTTGGTATGTACGATTAATAATTTAGGTAACAGGACACTATTTATACAAAAACTTCCAATGCTGTTCATTCCTAAGGGTAGAACTGGACTAAATATGTCCCCAAAAGGCAAAGAGCATGTGAAAATACTCCTGACAGTCCTGAGTTGCCAATTTTTGGTATCCTTAAAGCATGACTTTGAACCAAAGTTCAATGACTTTCACATTCATAGTCTTGGAAGAGTAGTCATTTGCTTCTTCTCCCACTACCGCATTTCAGCCTGAATGCTTTTACCTTTTGGAAGCAGATCACCAGACCTTTCTTCTGAGGCACCTCTAGATAGATTTGAGCCTCCAACCTACTGATTAGTCCATCACTCACATCACCAAGGAAGTCCTTATTTTATTTTACTCTCCCATTCCTTGAGCTCTGGTGGTGCTGTCAGGCAAGCACTGGACTGCTAACCATAGGTTGGTGGTTCAAACCAGCCAGCAATTCAGAAGGAGAAAACTGAGGCTATCTGGCTCCTTAAATATTTACAGCCTGGGAAAACTTACATAGGGTTGCTATGAGTCAGACAGAACAGTCTTGGTTTTGTTGTTGTTGTTGTTAATCTTTGATAAGGAGCCTTGGCAGCATAGGTTTTGAATTCAGCTGCTAACTGTAAGGTCAGAGGTTTGAACCTATCAGTCTCTCCACCAGAGAAAGATGAGGCTGGCTGTTCCCATAGGATTTAAAGTTTCAGAAACTTGAAGGGGTCCGTTATCCTCTGTTCTATGGACTTGCTAAGAGTCAGAACCAACTCGATGGCAGTGAGGTTATTCTTTGCTCTTCCAAACGCTATGAGCCGTACCCGGGTGTGAAAGCAGTGGGAGGGGAAGAGTACGAGTGGAATGAAAGGGAATAAGAGGGCCCTCTGCTCATACTAAGTTGCTCTTAGTAGAAGCCAAAGAGAGACTGCATTTGGCTGTCTTTTTTTTTTTAACAGAAATGTGTGCAAGTTAATGTAATATAGGCCTATTCAGCATTCACAACTAATCTCAGGTTATCTGAGAGTCACTGCTTGCAATCAGTCCCTCCCATCATGAGGGTCTTGGTTGTACCAGCTGCTGTAGGGGAGATGCAGACTCAAGAGCGTCAGAGGCAAACTGTGCACCACAGGGCTTCTGGGGGGCGACTTTCCGAAAGGATCACCCGGGTCTATCTTCTAAGGCATCTCCAGGTGGACTTGAGCATCTAGCCTTCCCGTTAGTAAGGCAGTGTGCCAATGGCTTGCATCACCTAGGGATGCAACAGGAATGGTTAAGTAGTATCAAGTGCTGAACTTGTGGGCTTCTGACAGCAAGGCGTGGGGAGATGGATAGGGGGATAATTGGACTTTAGAAGTTCTAGGATGCCAAAGACAAACTCCACTCTCCACAAAAGGGAAGCTTCACACCTAAGGTACCTTCTGGCCACCCTCTGTCACAGATGGGTCTCCAAGTCATCGCCTCCCCCTTGGTCCTGCTACAGGGGGGTCCCTCATTTCTCACAGTCATTCTGGTCATCTATAGTAGTTGGCTTATTGACACCTCACATAGGACTGGCATATTCTAGGTACAAGAAGACTGCTTCTTGAATGACTAGATTACCGTTCTAGAGCAATACACCCAAACAGCCAATAATATTGATAAAAGTAATCAGGTAATACTTATTGAGCACGAATGAACGAAGCACTTATGTGTATTATAAACTCACTGAATCCTCCAACAATTCTATAAAGGAGACATGATTCTGATCGCCTCCATTTAAGAGTTAGGGATCCAGGGTGCAGGGTAGCAATGATGAAACATATAACTTTCCTCTAGTTCTTAAATACTTCCTGCACCCCACTATCATGATCCCAATTCTACCTTACAAATCTGGCTAGACCAGAGGATGTACATTGGTACAGATAGGAACTGGAAACACAGGGAATCCAGGACAAATGACCCCTTCAGGACCAGTGGTGAGAATGGCGATCCCTGGAGGGTGGAGGGAATGTGGGGTGGAAAGGGGGAACCGATTACAAATATCCATGTATACTCCTTCCTGGGGAGGGACAACAGAGAAGGTGGCAAGGGGAGACATAGGGCAGTGTAAGATATGACAAAATAATAATTTATGAATTATTAAGGGTTCATGAGGGAGGGGGAGTGGAGAGGGAGGGGGAAATGAGGAGCTGATATTAAGGGCTCAAGTAGAAGGCAAATGTTTTGAGAATGATGATGGCAACAAATGTACAAATGTGCTTGACAGAATGGATGTATGTATGGATTGTGATAAGAACTGTACAAGCCCCCAATAAAATGATTTTTTTAAAAAATTTAGGGACCTCAGTGGAGAGAGGGAAGTGACACTGAGCCTGGGCTTGGCTGTGGGGTACGGGGCCCAGACTAGATAGACCCCAGGCAATCTGATGCTACAGTTAGATATCCTTAGCCCACATTCTATCCACTTTTTCTCCTGCTGCCTGACTACTGCTCCCAAAGCACAAAGCATGGAGTCCCAAATTGCCATTACTCCACTTCACACCTGGATTTCTCCAAATGCCTGGTGACCACCTGATTCCTAGCACTGGGTTAAGACAGAGACAAATATGCCAATTGCTTCAAATACCAAGGCTTTCCGTCTTCTCTTCCACTAGACCCGATTACCTCATTAGTCTCAAGGGAATGTGTTGAATTCACCATGCATCCAAAGATGCTCAGCATTTGAGAAGCCTCAGGATGATGGCCATGGATCCTGGCTTCTTCGGTGTGGGGAACTGCAGAGGAAGGGACAACTGAGCTGACGGAAACAGGACACACCGCTTCTAGCGATTAGTCAGTGATGCAGAGGAAAGACAGGAGAAACAGGGGCATTTGCTTAATTTCTTCTGATGGGTGCCGCGGATGCACATCTGAAGGGAACCAGGAGGTCAGGGACAAGGCTTTTGCAAAACACGGATGCCGGACATCCTCCTGCACTTTGAAATCTTCTGGAACTTCTTGGCTGATTCTGGGCTGTTGTGGTGGGGTGTCATTACACTGCATTTCATCTCTGTTCCTAAAGGATGGGGCTGCGCTGGGGAAGAGGTATGCCTATGGAATCGTTAGCTGGAATTCTCGTTCTCACAAGGTCCTCTCTGCAGAGGGAGACAAGGAGACACCCCACGGCTGTACTTCCGTGGCCTCTGCTGGAGAAGTGTGGTCACAGGGAGTAGACGGGTCCCTGAAGAGAACCCCGAGCGCCGATGCCAAATGGGCAAAGCCCTCCTGCAGAGACCCCACTCTGGAGGAAAGGATGCCCCGCTTTCAACAGCGGACAGTGCTCACAAGAACACGTCTGTCCATCCAGCAGACGAGTCATGCAACTCAGGCTCGGAAGAGGGCGCCCAAAGTGGTCCATGCTAAAACTATGCACCCTCCCCCTGGAAGAATTCACCATATGTTGCTATGAAGCACACACCTTAGAAAAGAAGTGGCCTTTCCTTTCAGCAAGGGAAGATAACGCTTCCTTTTAATTAGAAAGCCTCCCCTCAATGAAAGTCTAGCAGTTTCTGAGCAGAAAACGTCAATGGTGATCTTAGAGCTCCAACAGGGTTGAATCAATAGACATTATTTATTGCTGCCCGACCACATTGCTGGCACGTTTGGTTTGGTGTGGGGCACATTTCAAGTGGTCGGGTTTCAGCACCGTCCTGGGACATTCCCCGCGGTAGAGCGCATACCTGGCCAGAGGCCCAGGGGCCTGAGCGTGTTGTCCTCCCAAGGACTCCACCTGGGGAACTCTCTTGTCAACCTTGGCTTCTACTTATGCTGAGACTCATAGCCCAGCAGCCGTGTGAGGCAATGACCATCTCACAGTGAAAAGAAAGGGACATTAGATATTACCCGCCCCTCTGGGTGGCTGATGGAACGTCATCCTCAAGGTGTCTCTGACGCAAGACCTGACCATCTACTTTAAGCACATACCAGCCACAGAAAAATGGAGCACAATTCTACTCTGACACTCATTGGACTGGCCTGAGTTGGCATCCACTTGCCAGCACCTGTTTTTAAGTTGTGTTTTAAAATTTCATTCCTAGGAATGAATCACCCAAAGTGGGCAGAGGGAATCTGATGCCAGTTTGCTTATCAAGGCTAGAAGAACCCCTGCGAAGGGATGTGGGACTGAACAGCATGCTGGATTGAAAACAGTCTTGCTCCCCCCGAGCTGTTCTTGAATTTCAGCCATGTGCACCTGACTCTCAGGAGCCTTCAGATCCCAGGCCAGGCCCCGGCTCACCTCTCCAGTTCTACCCTGCTCCTCTCCCACCTCCTTCTCAGTCTTCCAATGCATCACAGTCACCAAGTCACATGGCCATCATACACGCTGGCGACTCCTGGTAGACTCCTCAGCCTCCTCCCCTTCTGGCTGAGCTCTCCACAGTCCTTACCTTTGAATTGAGAAGTCACATCCAAGACAGAGCCTTTTGTTCAATAACCTTCTAGAACCATATTTCTTTTCTCTAGACATGACTTAGTCTGCTGTCAGACATTCATTCATAGGACTATTGCTTATTTTTGTTTTTCCACAGGATGCAGAGTTCTTGAGCACAGCAAATGCTGTCTATTTTGGATTTCTGTTCTATCTCCACCACTTGTGGCTCATTTTCAGGGCTCAGGAACATCTGTTGAATGAGAAACACTCACGGCATCTGGTTGACATATTAAAGACAAACTAAAAGATAGCTGTGTGGGCCAGCATTCATTCATCTCTTTTCCCCGTGGAATTAAGCGCTTGGTAAGAAAAGAAATTGTAATTCTTTGTTCAATACGAGCCTTCAATAATGTTAATACTAGTGCAGTGGTTATTCGCACTCATCTGCTAATCAATATGTTGGCAGTCTGACTCTACTGGCCCCTCCAGGGCAGAAAGATGTGACAGTGCGTCCACAGAGATTCCCAACAAACCATAATCACTGCACTGCGTTGATCATGACTCAGAATGACCCTACAGAACAGAGAACTGCCCTGTGGCTTTCTGAGGTTGTAAACCTTTACAGGAGCAGAAAGCCTCGTTTTTTTCCCCTCCCATAAAGATCACAGACTTGTAAACCCTATGAGGCAGTTCTACCCCTTCCTGTGGGTACGCTCTGAGTGGGAACGGACTCAACGACAATGGGCTTATCCTTTACGTTGGACAGATTACCCAGGAAGGGCTTTCTGTTAGAGGGACCACGCTTCGTTATGACCACCAGGTAGCATCCGGTAGTAGCGCCAAGTGACACGTGTGGCCTGCCCTTCATACATCGCATGTTTTCGGCAAAGGTCTGAATAAAGCATTTCTTCAAATATCTCAAGAGGGGCAATAGCAAGCACATGCTCCAAGGCTCTGGCTGCGAGAAACAGTATTTAATGACTTGTCTGATCAAAACCCACGGACGTTTGGCCAATCAAGTTGTTTTCAGGCTCAAAAATCTCAAATGTGGACTTCATTCGGGATTCAACCATATGGCCCTGTATCAGCTTCCTGTGGCTGCAGCAACAACTTCACACAAACGCGGGCAGCTGAACACAGCAGAAGCTTGTTCTCCTCACGGTTTTCAAAGCCAGGAGTCTGAAATCAGGACTACTGGGCCCAAAGCAAGGCTTTGGCAGGACCACACTCCCTCCCATAGCCAGGGGGGGCGGGGAGGGAGTCTGTTTCTTTGCTCTCCCAGCTTCTGGTGCGGCTGGCATTCCATGCCTTGGATGGCAGCATGCCAATCCCCAACTCAGGGGTCACAGGGAATGCTCTTTGTGGGTCTATACAGTGTCCCTCAGGTTCGCTCTCTCTTAGGGGCACTTAGGATCTCATTTAGGACCTACCTGGAGAATCCAATCACCCGTGAAAGCTTCCCACCCCCCCCCATATAAAGCAACCTCTGCAGGCTTCAAAGAGTAGAATCTGATATCTTCAGGGGACATCGTTTGGCAAACAGCAGCCATCTTTCCAACCCTAAAATGGACGTGTGTGCGTAGGACGGGAGGGGGGACAGTGGCACTGATGGGTAGGCGCTGGACTGCCAACTGCCAGGAAAGTGGTTCAAGCCCACCTGATCTAAGGAAGAAGACGGGGCTGTCTGCTTCCATAAAGATTTACAGCCTTTAAAACCAATATAGGGTCACTACGAGTCAGAACTGACTCCCCGGTTGTGGGTTTGGTTTGGTGGGTATAAAGGTCCCCGGGGGGTGCACACTGTTTGCGTGTTGAATTCACCCAGCGCCATCATCAAGAAGGCAAAGAATCTATTTCCATTAACCCACAGCCATTGGACACCCACTTGCCGCCGTTCGGTGGTTAAGCCCTGGGCTGATGACCGATAATCAGGCAGTTGAAACCCACCACTCCTCTGGTGGGAGGAAGATGTAGCAGTCAGCTTCCGGAATGACGACAGTGCTTAGAAACAGAGATCGTCCCCTAGGGCTGCCATGACTCGGAATAGATTCACCCGCGCTCCTCCTTGGAGCGAGGCTGGTAAGACTTGGTCTCTCATACCTTGGACATGTTATTAGGAGAGATCAGTCCCCAGAAAAGGACATCGGCTGAGTAATGTGGAGAGTCAGCAAAAAGAGAAGGACCCTTGAAGAGACGGGGTGACACCGTGGCTGCACCAATGGGCTCAACCACCACAATTGTCAGGATGGCACAGGACCAGCTGGCACTGTTTTGCTCTGTTGTACATAAGTTCACTATGACTCTGAATTGACTGGCCATCACCCGGCAACATTATTTACATAAACATATTATTCTTCTGTAACTAAGAATATAAGGGGGTACACAAAGCAAACAAACACGGAAAAAAAGCTCCATTGGAGCATCTTTCTTACTAGATGAGCATCCAGCAACTCGCTGAGTTGGTGCACCCAGTGATATGCTTGGGAAGGTTCTCTCTGGTCACAGGGAATTTTTTCATGAAAGCAATTTTGCTCGAACCTTGGGGGTTTTTGTTTTTTGTGATGGCCGATTTAAGAGAATAGCATTTAAGAGAACAGACTGTTTCCTGATCAGGAAAAATGCCACAGAAAGTGTTGTGATGTTGAACACAGTTTACAAGGACACGTTATGGGGAAAACTCAAAAGTTTCAAAAAATTTGAAATATTGATGAATGACAAACCTCGTTCTGGACATCTCTCCACTTCCAGAACAGAGGGAAATGTTGACTTGTAGTGCATTGGGAGTTCATTCCCCCAGGTCTGACTGTTAATCACGCCTTATATTTAGAGGTTCTGAAAAGATTGCGTAACAGTGTATGACAAAAAAGGCCTGATTTGTGGCAGACAGGGGACTGGTTTGCCACCACGACAATGCACCCGCTCACACACCCATCTCAGTACACCAGTTTTGGGCCAAAAACAGCATGCTTCTCTTGCCCCATGCACCTTACTCACCTGACCTCACTCCAAGTGATTTATTTTTGTTTCTGTGAATGAAGAGAGACACAAAAAGATAGCAATTTGATGATACAGAAGAGGTGAAGAAAAAACGAGCAAGGTGCTGTCAGCCATTCAAACAGACGAGTTTGAAAAATGTTTCCAAAACTGGAAGGTGTGTGGGGCAAGAGAGGCAGGTGCATTAAGTCTGACCTGGTGGAATGAACTCCAAATGCACTATCCCCCTCACATCAGATCCGGTTTTATTTTGTACCCCCACCCTTGTATGTTTACTAAAAGCTGTGCTACTCATCAGAACAACTTTAGAAATCCTTAAGTATCATATTGAATTAGGTTTATTGGGCTTAGACGATTGGAGTTTAATTAGTGTTGTAGACAGAATTATGAATGGCACTACCCCCACACTCTGTATTCAGCCCAGTGCAATGCCCTAACCTTGAGTTTGGTGGGGCCATGGCTGGCCTCTTACTGGAAGACCAGGGCCAAGATGATGCCTGGTCCTCCTCTGAGTTAGTTGCATAAACCCCACTTTATGGAATGTCACATTCACAATCATTCTGTTTTATCGGATTAGAGAGAATACTCTCAGACTGTCCTTGAGGAAGGAAGATGCTGTGTTGTGGGGTGGGGCCATGAGGCAGAGAACTGTCGGTGGCCCCAGGAGCTGACGCCTCAGTCCCCCAACAGCAATACATGGAATTCTGCCACAGTCAGGGAGCTTGGAAGATGACCCTCAACCTCTGAGGAGATACTATTTCCAGGTGAAAACTTGAGTCTTTGCCCGTATTTCAGGCCCGTAGAAACTGTGAAGTGATACAAACGTTGCTTTAAACTGAGGATTTTGTGGTCAATTGTGATGCAGCAATAACCTAGTTCTAAAGCAGAGAATGGATACACACAGATAGCCCCCATGAAGGGAATCAAATGCTTCAAAAATTCAGACAGGGAAGTAAAATTGAGAGAAAATGTATGTTGGACACATGAAATGAATGACAGGCAGCAAAGAGATTTAGCTTAACCGGGAAATACTGGGGGAAAGATTTGGGGGTGATTTAGAAATGGAAGGAAACGTTTTAACAGGACTCTTCACATGGCAGGAACAGAAACACAGCTCAAATTGGAAGAGTAAATAAATTTAATAGAGTCTAATATAAGGGCGTTTACTGGCTCCTGTAAGGGAAAAAGGCCTGATGAATCTGGCCTCAGGCACTGATGCTCAATCACTGTCATCTGGGCTGGACTCCCTCTCAGGCAGATGCTTCCTTGTGGTGTCCGGCAAATGCATCCAGACTTCCATCCTGGACGTAAGCAGTGACCGCGAGTGGAAAGAGATGATCTTTCCCAGTAATTCCAGCAGGAGTCCTCCATTGGTCCCTAGTGACTCAAACTGGCCCAACCTGGGTCACGTATCCAGTCTTGATACCAGAAAGGGATAGAGGGGAATGGTCAGTCCTGCCTCGAGGCCTAAGTCGAGAGGAAAGGTGAGATTCTGTAACTAGGAGAAAGGGAATGAGAGGCTGGACAATCAAAGCTCAGAGGTGTCCATTATCCAGCAGGTAACCTGGGAACAGTGCACACTTGTTAGCGCCCCACTTGGGAAGAGGCCAATTTAAGGCCTATTCAAGTTCCTATGCCCGTAACTCTTGGTGCAGAGTACACAGAACAGGGCTTGCAGACTGAGAATTAGAGGGAGATCTTTGTTGTTGGTACGCGTCAAGGTAGTGTGTCTGCTGAAGTCAGAAGCAAGAGAACCCCCAGATAGGTTTCCGAAGGGCTATCTCTGAACTCTAACCAGACTCGCTGCTATTGAGTGATTCCAGCTCCTACAGGACAGGGTAGAACTGCTGCGGTGGGTTTCTGGGATGGTAACTCTTTATAGGAGGAGAAAGCCTCGTCTTTATCCCTTGGAGAGTCTCGTGATTTAGAACCTCATACCCTGCAGTGAGCAGCTCAGTGTGTAACCTGCTATGCCACCAGGCCTCCCTTCAGAAGGTACTTTCAATGTATAATCCATCTTCTCAGATTACTTGCTCCACATAACATGGAATAAACAGGGTTAAAGTGCTTTTTTAATAAAGTAAGAAGGAGAAACAGTCTTTAACTAGAGTAAACTTGGCCTCAGAAGGTGAAGTGGTTTCCCCAAGCCAATTGACCTAATTATTGGAGGGACAAGGGCTAACATCCAGGTGAGAATGTACCTGAGTCGCCCAGTGTGAAAGACAATAGTCGTCTGAACAGACAACCCTTCCTGAGTTAGCTCTGGCCTGAGTAGAAGCAAAGAGGAAGAATAGCCAATTCAATTTAGCTCTCTTATTCTGACAAGAATGTTTAAAACGGCCTGTGCGGATTTAAGTACTCTGCTTTCATGAACTGGTCCCAGGTTTCACTAACTAGGACTTCAAAGGACAGTCAAACGCCCTTGGAAAAAGGCTAGTGGACTCAAAAGAGCAGAGAAACTACATGACCAAGAGATGCCAGGGAGGGTGAAAAGTCTACAATAGATGTGCCTCATTGAGAACATTGGACAAATCCGTGGTAAAGCATGAGAGAGGAAGTCAGAGGGGAAATGGTCAGGGAAAGTTCAGGCGCCTCTCCCTCCCTGCTTCCTGAGCAGCCTAGATGGCAGGGACCTCACTCACCTTGTGACCAACTGTCCCATGGCCCGGAAGTACAGGAGGACGCGGCTGTGGACACAGCTCGACACACGCAGGTCCTGCGTGGTGCCTCGCTCCCTACCTCTCACTCATCATCCCCCCCCCCCCGCCCCGCAGAGATTCCCAGGGAGCACTGCTGGGACCTGGAGTTAGGTGTCACACAAAGTCTTTGTTACGGGATAGCTTTGAATAAGTAGGGTGTGTCATATCTCTGAGTCTTAGTTTCCCAGGTGAAACGTGAGGGCTTGCATCAGACCAAGAATTGCACATTCCATTCTAACGACACCAGCCATCATGGGCTTCCCAATGCTGTCTGCCTGGTAGCCAAGCTACGCGCCTCACTGGACTGTGGCCAGGGGGATCCACCGGAGGCCTTAGTCCATGAGGAGAGGTAGTTAGGTTAAAATATAACACCTTATCCTCTGATCTCCTTTTTGACCCATTTTAAAGTCGTTTCAGTTTTCAATATTTTCTGCTTTCTTTTCAATTGAGGTTTTTTTCCTCTGGCAGCTGTTGTTTTTTTGGTTTGTGTTTTGGATGATTTTCTTTACATCAAATCCAGGAGAAGTAAATCTATAGACACAGTAACTGCATTAATAATTACCTACGGGCATGGCAGGGTGGTTGGGGGTAAAAACAACCACTGTCATCCAGCTGATGCCAGTCATAGGGACCCCTTAGGACAGTGTAGAAAACTGCCCTGTGAATCCCCGAGGCTTTAGCGCTTCAGAAAGCCGGAATTTTCTTCTGAGATCTGGTTGTTTTCACACTGCAGACCTGGCAGTTAGCAGCCGAGCATAAATCCCCTATACCACTGGGGCTCCGGGGGGCGGGGGATGGGAAGCTAACAGCAACGAGCATGAGAAGAAATGTTCCAAAATTGATTGTGGGATATATTTTTAATATGACTGAATAACTAAAGTGTACACTATGTGAATTATATGGCAATAAAACAAATTTTTGTAAAAGAAATGCACACTCTAGGGCCAACAGAAGACAGCGGGGCATAAGACAACGGAGAGCGGTGGAGACTAGAGAACACTGCCAGGGGCAGTCCTGGCTGGTATCTTCAGATGTTCCCTTCTGGCAAGAGAAACCAGAATTCAGATCTCTGTACTTTTTAAAAATCTTGAATATTGAGGCCAAATCCAAATTTTATAACAACATTGGGCTAGGCAAACTGGTCAAGATTGCAGGCCACTTTGCAATTATGAATCTAGATCTATTTCAACTTAAATTGCTTGAGACTTAATAAAAACTTAAAACACAATTCCTCAGTTGTAGTAACATGTCAAGTGCCCAGTAGACACATGCATTGCTGCTAGTTGTCAACGAGTCGATTCCCAAGTGCGCACAGTAGAACTCCCTAGAGTAACCTGTTCATATCAGGTCGCCAGGCCTGTCTTCCAAGGTGCTTCTAGGAAGGTCCAAGCTGCCAATCTTTCGTCCAGTGGTTGAACATTCTATAGCATCACCCAGGGAACCCTCCTTGTGTGCTAGTGGCTACCATATTAGAAAGCAGGGAGATTGGATATTTCTATCTTGGCAGAAAATTCTCTTGGATAGTCCCTATTCTAGATGGTATCTCAGATAGCTCTCAGCCATTAAAACTAACTCAAAACGAAACAACAACAATGACACAATACCAATGAGTCCATTCCAACTCATAGTGCTCCTATAGAGTAGAATTTCCCCATGTGGATATACAACCTTGTAAATCTTTTTGGGAGTAGAAAGCCTTATCTTTTTCCCATTGATTGGCTGGTGGTTTCGAACTGCTGGCCCTATTAGTTAGCAGCCCTATGTGTACCCAAACTAACACTACAAGACAAACTGTATCAAAATTCCCTTTTCTGCATTGGTAGGAAACCAACGTAGGGGCCAATACCGTGTGACCCCGAGACAAAGAGATGAATGTCACCTCCTTCACCCTGGTGAATTATCTCTAGTTGCATTTAAATTGGGTTTAAGGGAAGTGTTAATAGAAACAACCTTTTAAATCTGCTGCAACATAAAAAAATCTATTTCCTTCACGTTGTGTCAGTCATCGAGTTGATGCTGACTCACAGCACTGACAGAGTGGAAATGGCCCAGCGGGTATCCGGGGCTGTAATCTTTATGAGAGCAGATGGCCAGCCAGGTCTTCTCTCCCACAGGGTCGCCGGGCCGGTCCGACTCACCAGCATTGCAGGGAACAGCCAAGCACTTCACCATTGTGCCCCCAGGCTCTTCATTTCATCCACACGGATTGAACCCGTGTCAAAGGAGGAGGGGAAGTCTGACTTCCGGTTACCCAGATCTCACATCTACCGCGCTGTCACCTTCATGCCCGCTCACTGCCATCAAGAAGATGCCAACTCAGACGACCCTCCTGGCAGAGTAGAACAGTCCTGGTTGTTCACTCTCTGAGTGGTAGCAAATACCAACCATCAGTAATAAGCTGAAAGCGTTTGTTGCTGAAGTTAGCCAGTGTATTAATAAGAGATCTGGCAACTGTATTGCATTCTTGGGTGTGATTTTCATTCGCAAACACTGCATAAAACACAGCTGTTTTGTCCTTTGGAGATACATCATGTGAGGGTCCAGTCCAGTCAGGAAGTCATTTGAACATGGGAGAGGATGCTGGGGTGTTGCTTAATCTCACAGCTGAAGTTAAGGCAAAAAAAAAAAAAAAAAGAGGGTGGGCGGATGGGCGTGCTTAAATGCATTTAGAATATCAACAAGTAAGTTGATGTGTCTTAGGGATACACTCATTGACTAAACACTGTCTTGCTGTGCTTACTGATGCAGCTACTAGTGCTGAGCCTTGGGTGCTTTCCTAGCTATGAAATGACATTGCAGTGCTTAATATGTGACCCTAGTCTAAGAACTCAAAGCACATGAGTCGTCTAATACCTACACAATCTTTGGAGCCAGGTACAGCTTTAAATATCTTCACTTTATAGATGAGGGAACACAGCTGTCCTATAACTTTCCCTGAGTCACATGGCAGAGACGTGGCAGAGCCGGGAACTACAGGAGTCGTCTTATCCAAAGTCCTTTCCTTAATCACTACTGCCACACTGACTGGGAAAGCACCGGAGAAGGTGTAAGAAACCCAGCTCTCATACGAGAGAGCTTTCTTTAAGATAACTTTTATTGTGATGTAGGTGAAGGTTTTCAGAGCAGATTATGAGTTGCAGGTTCAATCATCTATACACGATCTGGTTCAACTCCTCCATTGCAATGTACCTCCTGTTTTCCCTCTTCCTTCTTTCCTAACCACCGCTCCTTAGATACATGACTTCACTGGCTAATGACTGGAACACAGGAATGACCCCAGTGCCCATATGAAGGGTAACTAAGAGCCATATATACATATCCCTTGTGTATATGTATATGGGGGAGGGGGACCAGTTTCTGTCTGACCAGTAAGCCTGCTCTCCACAAAAGAGATTGTTTTACGAGCGGTTGTTGCCAGCAGGAATGAGAGAGAAAGAAAAACACAAACGAAAATCAACATCAATTAAGAAACTAAAAAAGAAAGAATGATTTTCTTAGTTTGCTTCTCTTTAATAAGTCTACAGGCCTGCAGCCACTGCCATGAAGTCACAGCACCATTCCAGCCCTGCAGGGGCCGCTCGAGGCTGCGCATCTGGAGAGGAGTGGGCAGCTGTCTCAGCAGCATCAACTGGGAGTTCCAGTTAGAGACCCAACTGCCTGCAACCCAACCCGTAAGCCACTCCGCCCTCAGGGCTCCAGAGGCCTGGATCCAGTTTGTTTATTTGTTTGTTTGTTTAGGACTGCATATTTTTGTCAACCAAATCTGCAGACTGTGCTTCAAAGGGGGACATTTTATTTCCTGTGAATTTCATTTTAAAACTAATTTTTCCCCTGAAAAGGAACTCACAAGCTTCACGAACGTACCAAAGGATCCCCTTCCTGGGAGCACAGCCCTGGCAGAAAGTATAGTTGGGCAAACTGAGGCACTGTCAACTTATTCTACCATCTTGGGCAACAGCCACCATGACCCCAAACCTCCAAACTACCTACCAAGCACTTGTGCAGGGCATCACAAGCAACCACTGCCCAGAGGCCGAGCTACAGAAAGGAATGGAGGGCAATGACTGCCCAGCTGGCGGGGAGAATTACCCACCTCCTTTCCTCAGCACTGATGATGCACAGGGCGCGGGTGGGCCCCGAAACACCACTGCCTGCTGTCGAGTTGGATGGTCCAACAGCACCGCCTGCCTTCTCAAAGGGAACCCACCCAACTCCACAGATGCCTGCTACTCCAGCCTCTGACAGCCTGCCACGGTACTGACAGAGACAGGATGTCCCTCGGAGCGAGGAAGCGTCCCGTCCATCTGTGGGCTCAAGACTGTCTGCAAGAGGAAGTGAGGCATCAAGAAATGGCTTATCAGCTGTGACAGCCACAGCCACAGCCACACCACCAACCAGAAAGATCCGGCAGAAGCTGAACCGCCAGTGTTTGGACCACTTCATGAAAAGCTCTGAACAGAAATATATTGGCCTGTCCCTCCAACTTATTACTTTTGTTCCTTAACTTATTAATCCAGCACCCAAGCCAATAGAAGCAGCAGCTCCGACAGGAAGCAGAACAGAGAAGCGCCGGCGCCGGCACCGGCACGGCGGCAGAGTTGTTGTGGTCTTCATTTCTTTTGAAGGCGCCTGACGGAGACGCTGGCACGTGTCTTCATGAGAGAGTAGGTCTGCAGCCACCCCAGACGCTCGGAGCAGTCGGGGCCTCTCTGCCTGCCTCTGACGTCCCCTTGCTCTGGGGCGTGACTGTGACACGCCTTTGCCCTCCATCCCTCTTTACATATTCTGACACAGACCATTTCTCCCACTAGTGCGCATCTGTGCTGGGTTTGAGAATTCACGAAAACGGACACGCAGAGCCCACAGACAATACTCAGGGTTAATGGGACTCACTCGGGGAGTCGAAGGTTACCCCAAGTCAGGATCAGTAAACAAGAAGGATATCTGGTCCACAGCAGCACCTTTCCTCTGTCAGCAGGCAAATCTCCTTCCAGTCCTCAGCCCCTCAGCCATGCTCCCTTGGCCTCGGCCTCTGTGGACCAGGACGTCTGCCTGTCATTCTATCTCGTGGTCCCCTGATCTCAGGGCTGTTCCTCTGCCTGCTCACGGTGTCCTGGTCCTGGCCCCTGGCCTTGGCCTCTAGTCTTGGCCTGGCTCCTCCCTTGGTCTCTGTGCCATAGTCTCTGGTGCCTCTGGTCTTGGCCTCCATCCCTTCAGACAGAGTCCTTCAACGTGCTCTTCTGATGGTTCTGGGGTTTCTCTCTGTGTCTGAGATGCTGCTTCTACATGGAGGAATGGTCTTGATGGAGGTCTGGTTCTTGCCTTTTAGCAGAGAGCACCCCCAAGGAAACAAAGGGGGTGCCTTGGTTCACACTTCCTACTAAGGTCAGGACTTAATCCCACCTTCAACCTGTCTAATAGCGTAGTAGAGCGCTCCCTCCAAAAGGGGGTTTCAGCCAGACATCGAGTCCTGGATTATAATACATCACATAAGGAATTGTGGCTAGAAGCCGTATTACTTGACTACATCCAACTCTCGTACATGACGCATTTCTTCATATCTACCATACGTTCTGTGATTTTGGACATTGTGCGCACACAGTATTGTAGCCCTATCTTGCTTTTTTTTTTTTAAAAAAAAAACAAACATCTGTCTGGAACAAGCTGTATGCTAAGGAATAGAGCAGTGGTTGATATACTAAGGGGGATTTGCTTTTGTATCTGGTTCTCCATCCAGATCCTTAGCAATTTCTCCATATCAGATGTAGTGGATCCGTCTACAGCCTGCAGAAAATGTTTGTTGTTGTTGAGAATCGTTGTGATTGGCCAGTATGGCATGCTTGAACTGTGGGCACCAGCAGTCACTGAAGACCCACCTTTGTGGTGTTAGCCACTATGGCTTCTTCCCAAATCGCCGCTTCTCGCTCACATGTCACTGCTGCTGTCGCTAACATCGGTTGTCATGCATTTGAGGTGCACAGTGCACCCCACAAGCATCTTTTTAAGAAAAATGAAGCAGAGAGTTGGCATTGTAGCACTCAAGAGATGCTTAACCAAATACATATTTGAATGCTTCTGCTTATTGCTATATGGCAAATGTTTCAGATAAAGAGTGCAGTATAGTATGTACACACATCAGGGACATGGGTGGTCATGGTGACTGTCCAGGCAGATGCATTATGGATTATATATGTACCATGGCATTAGTACTAACCTGGTGGTGCCATCCTTTTATATATGAGACCTGAAATACACAAGTTGTGTGAAGGGAGCAGTGACATTTATTATGTCCCACGTTGCAGTTGGGATATCTAGCTGAACTCCATCACAATGTGAAGGGGCCCTGGTAGCATAGTGGTTATGCACCTGGTTGCTAACTGCAAGATCAGCAGTTTGAAACTACCAGGGCTCCATGTGAGAAAGCTGGGGCTGTAAAGAGTGACAGTCTCAGAAACTCCCAGGGGCAGTTCTACCCTGTGCTAAAGGGTTGCTATGCGTCGCATGGACTGAATGGCAGTGGGCTTTGGGGTCCCTCTGGGGCCACGGCCATACAAGAGGCTGGGCATTGCCTGAATGAGTGCTGTGTGCTGCCCAACTGGAATCAGGGAGGAGAGGAGCTATTGCTCCAGAGGCGTCTCATTATCTTTACTTGATTTTCTGAACAGTTTCTCATCAACTGTTCAATGCACTGGCTTCACCTCCTCATGTTGTAAACTCCCCAAGCCCATCCTATGTTAATTTTTGAAGTCTGCTTATTTGTCAGAGAGGACATTGAAGAAGTGTCCATCAAGTCTGCAGCCATGCGGAGGTGGGTGGGATGGAATTTAGCAGGAAACAGTCAAGGAGAATTAAGAGCAGAGCTGAACTTGTGCATGGCTGTCGGTTCGTACTTCCTTGGCCCACCATGTCACATGAAACTGGCCTGGAAAAGGGTTCCTCTGTTCCCGAGGCACCCTGGATGCAGTGGCTGCTCACCCCAATGCTGGCACTTTGAACCTACCGGTCGCTCTGTGGGGAGAAGGTGTGACAGTGTGTGTCTAGGAAGATGCCTGCCTGGGAACCTCTACGGGGCCGCTGTTCACTGGGAGTACAGATGTTCACTCGGAGTACAGCAGTGGGGCATTCCTTTTTTGGGGAGTGGGGGTGGGGTGGGATATTCTGTTCTGACAGCACATCCCAGTGGCCACAGGGGACACTTCACTTCTAAAGTACAATTTAAAAATGAACCATCGACCCTGCCGGTCTACCTCCCAACCTCATCTCCGATTGATTGGGGATTTGCGAACAGACCCGATCTTCTCTTGCCCCCTCCCCTGGTGGCACCAGCTAAAATAAAGAGAGTGGTAGAAACAGTACCATGTGATGAGTGCTCATTGTAGGCCAGGCTTGGAGCTCGGTGAATGCCAGTCAATTCTCACAATGCTGTTAGTACCTGGTACACAGTGTATGCACCACGAGCATCTATTTTATGGATGGACCACCACAGGCTGGTGTTATTCGCATCTTTGTTCCACTGGGAGTCCTCGTCTGGTGCAAACCACATGCTTGGCTGCCACCGGAAAGGGTGCAAGCTCAAGTGCCCCCAGAGGTGCTCCAGAAGAAAGACCTGGGGATGTCCTTTCGAAAACTAGCCATTGAAAGACCCCTAAGCAGCACTGCTCTGGCCCAGAGGGGGTCATCCTGGGTTAGAATCAATGGGATGGCAGCTGGTGTATTGGTTTTTATTGTACAGAGGATTTCAAGGGGTAAAGTGGCTCCCAAAGAGCCCAAAGCACATACGTAGCAGCGCCAAGAGGTGAACTTCAACAGACTCCAGAGGGCATGCTTAAGTACGGCACCTCCTGCCCCTCTTACTCTTCAACACAAAATGCCACCTTTCAGCCTATCAGATGGATGCTCGATTTCAAAGTTTCTAAGAACAGGTTAGGGCTTTTAGAGCTGACACAGCATTGGCTGCAAACAGCACCAGCTGCTTTCGGAGTTCCTCGTGCAAAGGAAAGTCCAAGGAGATGCTCGTTAAGATGGAACATATGCCAGAGGATATTAATAGGAAGCAGATGCCAAACAACAGAACGGACCAAATCTAGAGCCTGTGGCACATGCCGGAAGCACCAAACGCCCTCTTCCAATCAGGTGTAGCACCTGTAGAGTGGGCAGCACTCAAAGTACACACACACACACACACATATGTGTGTGTATATATATATATATATATATATATATATATATATATATATATATATATATGCATGGATTGAAAGAAGAAATTTTCATTATTCTGAATGGGAAATAGACAGGCTTTTTAAAAACCTGTGTGTGTGTGTGTGTGTGTGTGTGTGTGTGTGTGTGTGTGTGTGTGTTGGGTAGGATACTGGATTTAAGTCCATCCAAGAGAGTTACCACCAAAGGCTACAGACATAGACTTTATAGGCTTGTGCGAGGAGAGCTGCCCAGTCATGTCAACACCGATCTATCGGTCAGTCCTACCTGGAGCCCTGTGAAGCCCCCTCCTACTTACACCAATTCAGCATTTCTGCATGTTTGATTACATAGCATCGATTAATATTCTCACTCTCCTTTCCAAATTATTCCCCCCTCGTAATATATATTAGATCATTACCCCTACATTTTCAGTGGTTGATCCAGCTTTCGTAGCTCCAGAAATCCAGAGTCCCTGAGTAGTTTTAAATGTCTTCCATATTTCGGAATTCTTCTAGACTCTTTGGTGGATGGAATGATCCATCGTGTACAGAGCCTTGGTGGTGTAGCGGGTTATGTGCTGAGCTGCTCACAAGGTCGGAGCTGGAATCCATCAGCCACTCCGTGAGCGAAAGAGGATGCTTTCTGCTCCCGTAAAGATGTGAAGCCTCCGAAGCCCGCAGGGGCAGTTCTACTCGACTCTACCTAGAGTCCTCGTCAGTAAGAATTGACTCGAAGACAGTGAGTTTGATTTTGGTTTTTGTAGTAGTTGGGAATTAGCTGATCTCCTGGCCATCGAGAGAGTCGTTCCTGGAGGCAATTAGCCACAGGTTTCCATTTCTTCCTGACTCGTTTGCCTTTTTACCCAGGTGAACAGAGACTGATTATTGTGCCTCATGGCTGCTCAGAAGACTTTAAGATCGCAGGTATTGCCCAATGATCAGAAGCACAAAAAATGATATTAGGTGATGTCCCAGGAAACCACGAACCCAAAGCTCTAAACGAAGAAACCAAACCATGTGAGGTGTCCTTTTCCTAAAAAGGTTTGCCACAGCCTGCCTGACAAGGTCACCTTGACTGCTCCGCTGAGGAAATGAGAAGGCTCTGGCCAAAGTGTAAGTCAGAGGCTCGCTGGCAACTTAAGGCAAGCCCGTAAGTCCTCAGTAGACCTGCTCCAGGTTCAAGGTGGAGATTTTGCAGAGGCAGAGTGCCAAAGCTGCCTTCCAGGATGTCTCTGAGCAGGTTCATACCACTGGCTTTTTGGCCAGTGGGGGATGCTTTCCCTGCCTCTTTTGATACAGTCAATAGTAAGATGAAAACTGACCCCTGGTGGTAGGATATGGAAAAATCCCTCGTAGCAAGGTTTCCAAATGGGCAAGCATACTTGTGATAACCTAATCTGGGAAACAACTGCACCCTACATAATACATAGTGTCTGTAGATTACGTAGCATATGCTTTACATATTGTGGTCCTCTCCTTGCCCTCACAGTGCTATTAACATAAGGAAGTCTCTAGACAGTCCTGCAGTAATGAAACTCCTAGCTCCCTGTCATGGAGGGTTTTCTAAATTTATTCGACCATAGACATGCAATGTGTGGTTTTTTTAAACTACTCAAGTATTATGGGTGACGTGTATGTCAGAGGGTAAGAAAGACCACGAGACTGTATTTCCTGTCCAGGGACCTCGTGCTAAAATCTTGGAAAGCTGTGTCTACTTGACTATTGTCAACACTAAACAGCTGGGTGAACACTCAAGCATAGTTCCCCAGGTACAAACAGAAATCCTGTACCTGCTCACATCAGGCCACCAAGAAGAAAGGCCAGGACACTAAAGCTTTCAGTTATCCAAACAGAGTAGAAGTCCACAGAGCTGATAGACGGACCTCTTTTTTGGCTTGTCTTAGATTGGCCTCCACTACTAGAGCTCCTCAGAGGGGCAAACACCTTGTGGAAGAGCGCTGTGGGCTCTGAAGCCAGACCTTTCTGGTTGGGTGGCTAATTTGCTTCTCGCTGACGGGGCCACCTTGGGCACATGCTACAACCTCTCTGCTTTCAACACCCTTCTCTGTGAAATGTCGATATCCATATCTCTGAATTGTGTCAAGGATTAAGCAAGTTAACAATAAAGGTAAAGTGCTTAAAATGGTGCCTCACAGTTGACTTAGTAATTTGCGGCTTCTTCATTCACATTACTAAAATTAGAACTATATAGCAACACCTAACAGGAAATGACAGATCATTTTTTCCTTTTAAAAACACTATTTCTTTGTGTTAGGCTATGAAATAATTAGGAATCATCAATTATCACCAACACATAGTAGGGTTATATTTTAAGCAATTAACACTTTTTATTTGAAAGAAAAAATTTTAAATCTTCTTAAAGCTTTTAAATGGTTTTCAAGCCAAACTTCCACAGGAAGAACACAGTTTCAGAATAGGGGGCCCCGCTGTACAGGTTTCCCTGGGATCATAACGCAGCTCTCAGGACTTGAAAGTCACTGCTTGGTTTGAAGGGGAGAAAGGGAGCCTGTGTGTTCTCCTTCTACTTATTTCAATTAAAGAAAACGTGTACCAGTTCATTTTGAGGGTGGATGACTACAGCTTTTAATTTTCAACATCATACATACTTTTATTACTTGATTTTAAAAAACAGGTATTACTTTGAAATGAGAAAAAAAAACCCTTTTAAAACCAGAAACTGACGAAAGTAAAAGCCATCATTCTGTGGGCTCTGAGAGCCTAACGTGAATCTGAGTTTTTTACTGTGTTTTTCACTTTTAAGCAAATATAGCAAAAAAAAAAATTCAGGTACCAGCAGAAACAAATCAAATCCCTCAACATTTACTATCTTCGATATCAATCTCCAAGTATGTATCAAATCCTGTTACTTGCACGCACCTAATAACTATTCATTATTTTGTGAAGATACTTAACAGTATTCATTTTTCTTTTTAATTTACTCATTATGATGCCTCACTGCATCGAGTCTATTCTGACCCATGGTGGCCCTATAGGACTGGGTAGAACTGACTGGTGGGTTTCGACGACTGCAGCTCTTCATAGGCGTAAGAAGCCCCATCTTTCTCCACAGAGCGGCGGGTGGTTCAGGATGCTGACCTTGGGATCACAGCCTCGGGGGTAACCACTAAGCCGGCAGGGCTCCCAATCATTACCATCCTTTCCCTTAAATATGTTTTAAGTAGACTATTTGCTGAGTGCACTACGCACTGACCACCAGACACTCCAGGGAGAAAGAGGAGGCTGTCTGCTGTCACAAAGACTGGCAGCCTTGGCAACCCCAAAAGGCAGCTTGACGCTGTCCTGGAGGGTAGCTATGAGTTGGAGGTGAGTTTGGTGTCTGCAAAGGCACGTGTCTTCCAGAGGCCTGGGGAAAGTGCTCTAGAACGGGAAAGCAAGCATGGAGAGCAAAGGGCTCCTCTGCAGCCATCACCGTGTGACCAGCATCTATGAGCGCGCACAGAGTGCCCACATAATTCATGCCGGGGGGAAGCTCGTCGCCTAGGGCTGAGTTTGACTCCTGTCATTAAGTTGCATTGTTTTGAAACAAGTTTTAGGTTAAATGTTCACTTAAGACAAATTTTCAAGGATGTACAAAAAGTCCTGAATCATAAATTAAATGGGTTTCTTGTACTGAATAACTTCCAAGACAAAATGACAAGTTGTTTGCAAATCTATAGTTTAAGAAATTAGGTTCATATGAAATACATGCGCACTTACCATGCTTGCTATCACATGGATCAGGCATGTAAATGTTAGACTTCCTTACAAAATCTAAAAATGCCCTTCCTGGCAATAATGCAAACTAGACAAATTTAAAAATCGGCTCTTTGAGAGACACTGTTAAGAAAACAAAGTGGGGGTGGGGGTAGGGGTGGGGGCGGAACCAACTACAGGCTGTTTCTGATAAAGGACCTGTATAGCAACATAGAAAGAACTCTCAATATTCAATAATAAGAAAAACAAACTAATTTTTTTAAATAGACAAAAGATGAGACAGTGCAATTTATCAAAGAAGAGAAACAGGTGGCAAATGAGCACATGAGAAGATCCTCAGCATCACTAGTCATTTGCAAATCGTAAGTGTAATATGATGTCACTACATACCTATTCAATGCTGACTCATAGTGACTGCATAGGACAGGGCAGAACGGACACCATGGCTTTCTGAGACCGTAACTCTTTATAGGAGTAGACAGCCTCATCTTTCTCCCATGGAGTGACTGGTGGCTTCGAACTGCTGAGTTTGCAGCTAGGTGTGTAGCCCACTACACCACCTCGCTCTTTCATGCCTATGGCTACAGTGAGACGAGGCATCCAGCGAGTATTAGCAAGGATCAGGAGGAAACAGAACTGCGAGTGCTGGTAGAATTATAAACCGAATGGGACAAACTGTTTTACATTAGGAAAAGGTGGCAGCTCCTCAAAAAGTTTGACATACACTTAGCAAAAATATCGCCATTCCAATTCCAGGTATTTATTCGAGTGAAATGAAAGCTTCTCTTCATACAGAGATGTGAATATGAAGGCTCATAGCAGCACTATCTGTAATGTGGAAAACTGGAAACGACCGATATGCCCCTCAGTGAGTGAACTGTTCCACAACTGTGCTACGTACATAGAATTGAATTGTTACTCAAGAGTAGAAAGAAATGGACTTCTGAAACATGCCACAACATAGATGCACATCAAGAGAACTATTCTGAGTAAAAGAAGCCAGACAAAAAAGAGCTCACACTGGCCTGAGGAGCCAGCCTATTACCATCTAAACAGACAGCTCCCCCTCCTCTGAGAAGAATTCACTTCAGAGGACAGCACTGAAACTACAGGCCAGGGAGAGGGACATGTCTGATCAGAGCACACAGGAGTAAACGAAGGGGAAGGAAGAGAGAGTGAAGCACATCCTGGCCCACCAAATGCTGAGGATGGTATTCCTGCTCAGAGCAGCCAATGCGCACAGAGGACCATAGGGATGGCCCCACCACGAGACAGACACGACATCCCTCACTGACCCATAGCACTACGGGGGAAAACACTGCAGGAATTGTGCCCGATCTGACCCCACCACACCGAGGTGAAACACGAAGGGCGTGCAACAGAGCAGCAAGGGGAGCAGAGCAATGAAGTCCCCAGGACTGTGGGGCCAGGGTGTGGTGCCCCATCAGACTCCACTGGAAAACACTGGTGAAGGTCAACAAATAGACCTTGAACTATTTATAGGCTTTTCTTTTTTTGTCGTTGACTTTTTGTTTGTTGTTGTTGTTGGAGTTATTGTTTTAGTTCTATTGTTGCTTTGTTTGCTTGGTTTTGTTTTTGTGCATAATTTTATCTCTGCATGTCTATCAAGATAAGATAGACAGGATAAACAAGCTGGAGAAGAAAACAATGAGACAACAGTTCAGGGGGGTGACTAGGGGTGGGGGGAGGAAGTGGGTGTTAACAAACCCAGGGACAAGGGAACAACAAGTGACTGAAAACCGATGGCCAGGAGGGTGCAGGAGATCTGGTAGGGCTTGATCAAGGGCAATGTAAGCGAAAGGAATTATTGAAACCCAAATGAAGGCTGAACATGATAGTGGGACAAGAGGAAAGTAAAAGGAAATAGAGGAAGGACCTAGGAGGCAAAGGCATTTATAGAGATCTAAATCCATATGACTATATTTATATCTGACGATGGAGAAATAGATCTATGTACATATATTTATATGTTTAGTATTAAGGAAGCAGATGGACACTGGGCCTCTACTCAAGTACTCCCTCAACACAAGAACACTTTGTTCTAATAATCTGGCACTCTGAGATTCCTTCCCGACATGATCGCTGAAGACAAAAACGCCTAAAGACCAATATTGAGAATAACTATACCAGGATGGTAAGAGGAAGGTAGGGTGAAAAGGGGGAACTGATCACCATGGCCTACTTATAACCCCCTCCTCCCGGGGGGATGGATAAGGAGGTAAAGGAGCCATCGGACAGTGCAAGATATGGAAAAATAATCATTTATAACTTATGAAGGGTTCATGAGAGCGGGAGGGAGGGAGAAGGAGGGGAAAAATGAAAAGCTGATACCAAGGACTGAAGTAGAAAGTAAATGTTTTGAGAATGATGGCAACAAATGTACAAATGTGCTGGACACAATGGATGGATGGATTGTGATGAGTTGTATAACCCCCCAATAAAATTATTGTTTTTAATTTAGAAAAGGAAAAAAAAATACTGCAAGAGGAAAAAAAAAAGAGGGAGAGAGAGAGCTGGTACTGTGTGCTTCCATTTGTGCTCATACGAATTCGAGGCCACAAAAACTACTGGCCAGTCACCGGCCAGTCAGAGAAGAACAGAGCAGTGGTGGCCGGGAGCAGGAGAGATGCTGTGCAGGAGAGGGAGAGAGGAGCTGGTTAGGAAGCAAGCACTTTGGGGAATGATCGATAGGTTCATTATCTTGATTATGGTGATGGGTTTAAAGGTCAAAACGTATCCAACTGTATGTTAAAATGTTTGCAGTTTATTTGTAAGCCAACGATATCTTAAGTGGCTTTTTAAAAATTTAAGTCATATAGTAGTGTATGAGGGAGTTTCAAAAAGTTCATGGAAAAATGGGAAGAAGAGTAATGGGATTTTCCCCTTCATTTTTGAAGCCCCTCATATAAAGAAAAAGTCCATCTCTTCGTATCTGATGCCTGCTGTCAGGCCATCTCCCTGAGGTTACCAACATGAGCAGCCTTTGGGGAGGGGGATAGTGGTCCACAAACGTAGGGTTTCATTACAGGGTTCCATTTTTTTGTATTTTAAATGAGTGATTCATTGAACATGTTTTTTCGTACAATGGTATTAGGGTTTAAAAAACACAGCACTTTTTAGGTGCTCTGAAGCTGTGGGTTTTTTTGTTAAAGAGTCTTATGTTTAAGGAAGTTCTAGTTTGACAGACTTATAGGGACCCCATAGGGACCCCATAGGGGCACAATTGCCCCTTCTGGCTTTCTGAGACTGTAAGTCTTCATGGGAGTGGAAAGCTTCATCTTTCGCCCAAGGAGTATCAAGCTGCCAGACTTGTGGCTAGAGGAGCCCCGATGGCGCAGTGGTTATGCATTGGGTTGTGATCTGCAAGGTCAGCAGTTCGAAGCCACCAGCCAGCTCTGACTTTATACTACCTCAAAGAGTTACAGTCTCAGAAACTTACAGGGGCAGTTCTATCCTCTCCCTTGGGGTGTCTATGAGTTGATGGGCAGTGAGTTTCGCTGTGGTCTTAACTAGTGGTCGGCAGACCAGGGTGTCGCTCACTCACTATGCCACCAGGGCTCCTTGAGTCAAAATTAACTCGATGGCAATGAGTTCTCATATCATCACAGAACGTTCTCATCTGCCCTTCCCCTTGCATGCCATTTCTGGGCCATTTGTTACAGCCGATGAACTGATAGTGCTGCTCTTGTTAGGTGCCTTCGAGTCGATGCTGACTCACAGGAAGGAACCTTGTGTGACAGTCGAATGATTCCATAGGTGTACTTGGCTGCTAATCAACTGCCAGGTGGGCGCTTCGTATCCACCAGCAGCTCCTCAAGAGAAAGATGAGGGAATCTACTCTCATAAGGATTTCCAGTCACGCTCATTAGCCCCAGGAAGCATTTCTACCCTGTCCCCAGGGGCCTCTGTGAGTCAGATTGGTCCAATGGTGGTAAGGTCCCCTTTACAGGAGCAGTGCTTTCTCCTGTGGAGCCAGTGGGCGAGTGCCAATCGCCAACCTGCTGGTTATCGACCGAGTGTCTCACCATGGCACTGGGAACCAATATTAAACAACACCGTTATTAACTGATGTTCACTCTTTGTGTTGTAGAGTACATGTCTATGTCCTGTGTTCACTGCAGTTCCCTTTTACACAACCACCGCGCCTTAGACACTTTACCAAAGAATGAGGAGATCTAAAATCACAAATAGAAGCCTCTTATTTTGCACGAAATTACTAGATAGAGGAGTCAGACTTCATTGATGGAGGGACCAAATCCTTACTATATTGAGAGGCACTTTTTCCACAAGATATAATTTAGCCTAGACTGGGAACGCTGCTCTGAGCTTTAGAGTATAATTAAATCCTCACTCCAGGTTAAACATTGCACAGGGGTGTTAGACAGGAGCAAGCACACATGCAAACAAATTTTATAGGGCAATTTGGGTTGCCCAAACCATACCAATGTCAGCATTTTAACACCGGTCAGCAGGATTTAAGAAGAAAAGACAAACTTCAAGTTTAGGTTATAAATGCAGTATCTGTTCACTGCATAAGTACATAAACACATGTATACAGGCCAAACGTTTCCTACCCCCTTTTCTTCTCCTGATACAATCTGCCAGACATAACTGCCACGAACAATGTGAGGGTATCTTTCTTGATTCTATGGTGTGTGTGTGTGTGTGTGTGTGTGTGTGTGTGTGTGAGAGAGAGAGAGAGAGAGAGAGAGAGAGAGAGAGAGAGAGAGAGAGCGCATATATATGAGTTATGTCCTTCTTCTTCTCGACAGTTCATTTATTTTTGACTTCTTTGATCACAAAATACACCACTTCAGCATATTTTTTTCCCATCTGGTGCATTTAAGAGACCTCACCTAATTTCTTTTATTGTGTGTGTCTGGGGGAATACATGTAACATGCAATTAGCCATTCTAATGATTTTAAGTGTGAACTTCATGAATACTAATTATATTCATAAATTGTGCCGCCCTCATGACAACTTCTTTCCCAAACACTTTTCTTGCCCCAAGCAACCATTTGGTGTCCCTTATGCAATACTTGCCGCTCCCTGCTTCCTGCAGCTGTCGGTAACCACCAATGAAGTCTGTCCCCATGCATGGGTCTACTGCAGATATGGCGTGTAAGTGGGATCACACATGATATGGAAACGTCCCCCTAATGGGTTGGTGAGTAACTGGCCACTGCCCTGAGCCTCACCCTGTAGTCCCAGTCTATGTCCAACAATCTAGCACCTGAAGGGGAGACAGTCTGCCAAGAGTGGTCCTGTGAGACTCCAGGACCACGCCAGTAGCTGTTCAGGCTCATCCTTTCTCTGCACTGGTTATCAATATTTTGAACATCCTGCACGGAGACTAATTTTGGTGTGACCCACTTGATTCCTTCCTACCTCTATTTCTGAACCTAACACCATTGCTTGTCTACCTTGCTTCCTAGATCCTGGGCTCCTGAGGCCGGAAAATCTGTCTCTCACTCATTCGGTAGCACCCCGAATGCTTATCAAGTGCCTTATATGTGGCTGTGGTTGGGCCGAGGTCCAGAATATAGCCGAAAAAAGGTGAGGAATGCCTTGAACTCACAGGGACATCAGGAAAAACAACAGTGGGGAGACATATAAAGAATTCACAACCATAACACACTGGCCCGGCCATGAAGGAGGGTTAGTGGGTGATTGAGTTCAGCCCTCGCTCTAAGCCCTGCCTCACATCTACTGTAAACAACAAGGCTCAGCTCCCATCAGGCATGCAAGGATGAAACCGGTTCCGAAGAAGCCGCGTTGGAAGGATATGGGCAAATGAGTTTTCGCATTTATTGCTGCTGAGAATTTGAACAGGGGCAATACTGTGGGGAACAGATTTCGCAGAGCACGCGTGTTTGGTAAGGTAGATGACCAGGAAAGCAAGGGAGCCCTCATGAGATACATGACGCAGAAGCCACAACAGGAGCTCTTCTCAAAGATCATGGGAATGGTACAGGGGCGGCCAAGGCTCTGCTCTGTCATGTACGAGCTCACTGTGAACTGGGGTCAATTTGCATCAACTTCACCCAAGGAGACCCCTCTGTAGTAGGGAAGGCACAGAAGCCCTGGTCTGTGACTTAAATGATAAGGCAAGTGAGTCCGGGGCGGAGAATCCCGAGAATCCAGGCGCCTTGTGCAGTGTGTGCAAAGGATACACGTGGACAAACTCTCACTGCTAGCGAGCCAATTCCAACTCAAAGTGACCCTATAAGATAGTGCAGAACTGCCCCCATGGGTTTCTAAGACTTTGTATCTTTATGGGAGTAGAAAACCTTATATTTCTCCTTCGGCGTGGCTGGTGGTTTCAAACTGCTGACCTTGTGATTAGCAGCCCAACACATAACACACTACAATACTAGGGATCCTTTATAAGGGACAGGAGCTGGCTATCTGTAGAGAGACTGGAAGGAGCCTTAGTAGCACTGTGCAGTGAGCAACAGACTGCTCCCCTCAACATCAGCGGTTCAAATCCACCCATTGCTCTGAAGGAGAAAGACGAGGTTGTCAACTCCCCTAAAAATTTACAGACCGAGAAATCTCATATGAATTGGAATGGACTCAACGCAGTGGGTCGTGGAAGGAAGTGAGGGTGAGCAGAGTGAGCCAAGAGAATGGTGTTGGAGGAAATGGATGAGGCAGGTTCATGCCATGCCTTACAGATCATGACGAAGTATTGTAGATGTTGGAGTTTGGTCCACATTACTTCTTAAAATACCCCAATCATAGAAAGAATCAGTAAGAATGTGAGAAATGCTCAGTCCTCTGTAGCTTTCATTTATCTCCATCCAGTGCTCCTCAGTTGCTAGTGTACATGGGCCCCGAGTTACCTTTATACAATACTACTCTGTATTTTTCCAACTGTTTTGTTTGTCTCATCTACATCTTCACCCTCAAGACAACCACCGACATTTCTTTAGTCCCAAAGTCCACTCTACTGAGTGAAAAGAAATCTATTATTGATAGAGTACTTTTATGGGCTTGGCAGAATTCCAAGTGTTTGCAAACAGGAACTCATTTCATCTTCTCCATAACGATGACCCTTGGCCTCCATTTCCACATCTGTAAAATGTGGTCATTTATTGCCAAGGATGGAGTTGCTAATAGTGGGTACCTTTGATGGCTGGGGAAACCAAGGAAGATGAGTCACTGTAACCTCTTGTCTTGACCCTCCCTCCAGAGCCCAGGCTCTTGCCCACTAGGCGACACTCCTCCCTAACAGAAGCTAAGGTACAGGCATGACAAGCTCACTGTATATTCCACTGAAGGAAGCGTGTGGAGAAGACTGAATGCTGTTCTTCACACTGTATCTATTCATACTTTTGGACATGACATACGGATACTCTAGCATCACCTTTCACTTGTCAAGTCTGAACTGGGCTTGGCTGATAGAGCAGCATTTTGAGGTCTCAGGTGGCAGGACGGTGTACACAGTCAGGAGTTGGGGTTCTAGCAGCTTGGTCTTTATGGCCCTGATTTTGGCACCATTCAAGCATTGCATCTTGCCCCATCGTTCCAATGTTTCCTGTGTCACCACTTGGATGTTGCATTTCGCCTTAAGGGCTTTCTTAAAAATAACCAGTGGAAAACAGAAGGAGAACAAAACCAGCCCTTGAGAGTAAGGCTACAAAGCCCAGCTTACTACAACAGAGGCAAGTCAATGCTTGTGTGGAAATCACCAACCACTCGCTTTGCTCAGTTTTCCACTGAACTTCAGCCGTCAAGTGTCCAATGAAGATGAAAAAGAAAATAATTTTACATATTTGTATAAGATACTAGAAGTACATTGTCAAAAATGTGCTTAAAGTACCGCAAACCCACCGCCATAGAGCAGATTCTGATGAGCACAATTAGGAATTTTGCATCTTCTGGGAAGTTTTTCTCTCGCATTTTTCATCTAGCCATATTTTCCTCACTAAGTTAGAACATCTTGATAAACTGTAAGTCTACTATTCAATCTTTGGATATTTAACTTTAATCAGAAATACTTTTAGACAAACTGTATTTGCAATGTCAAGCGTACAAGCATTTTCATTAATTAATGTTGGTGGAAATATACACGCCCGGATCTCATCCCATCACTATCTAATGCACATCCCCCTGGAAGTACGTTCTTCAGGTTGTGCAAATATTGTGGCCATTCTTCTCCCAACTCTTCTAGTACTGGCTGGACGAGGCTTCAACTTAGAGCCTCTAATGCTTTGCTAGTATATCGCATCACGTCACATGGTATCATATCATAGCACCTATTCCCACTTGACAAATCAATCTTGCCTCACACAGGAACATTCACCCGCCCACATGCCTGCTCCACCCTCCAGAAGCATTGCGTTCCCACGGCGCCGTCCACTTACCTTGAAGCGGCTCTCGCTCTCTCGCCCTCCTTAGTCTCTCACGGCACTAATCTGCCAAGTCTGATTTCCAGGCACGGACGTCATCTCTTCCCTTCACACATTCTGTTTCCTGGGTTTCTCATCTGAGCCTGTAACACAGAGGAGAAGCACCTTCATTTCTGTCGGCACCCAGGAGAGAGCCATAAATCCCCGTCACCGACACTTCTCATTTCTTTCTCATTTCCCCTGTCTGGCTGCAGTTTAATCACAGTTCTAGAAAGTCACCTGATCCGATGAGAAGAGGACAGAACCAGACCATGGAGGGAAGAAATGGAGGCTTGCCGCCTGGTGCCGAATGAGCGGCTTAGACTATGTGTCCCATTGCCTAGGTGGGGCTGTCCCTGTCCCCGTGAGAGGGGGTTCTGAAGTGCCCCAAGTTACCTCCGGTCCAGCCCTTGTGAAATCAGGCCTGTCAGAGCCAGGGACCTCAAGAAGACAGCACCCCCGAAGCCACGTCTCAGAATTCCCGAGTCTGGGTTTAACAGATGCCAGTGTGGGGACAATGAAACACAGGCCATGAATACTGATGAAATGCCGCATGCCTCCATCGCTCGGTAAGATCCACTCATTCATAGTTACGTGTCCCTCTCCCCATAACGAAAGAAAATCAGCTCCCCCAGAGCTCGCTGAAGTCAGTCAGTACCCTGCTCCTCGGTCCACGGTGAGCCCCAAATGGAAACGAGTCTGGACAGGAGGAGGAGGGCACAAGCAGCAGTGCTACCATTCGCTGAGGGCCCACCATGAACCATACAGGTGTCAGCACATATCCTGCCCTGAACGCTTCCAAGAAGTCCAAAAACAATACACATCGTAGTATACCAGGAAGACGAGAAAATTACGTCAGGGAAATGTGCTGTTTCATCCACGGCTACGCACCCACAGCATTGTTCTGATTGCGAGGCCCCAGTACATGGACTGCCTGACTACACCGTGAGCCTAGGGAAGGTGCATCTCTATTTGCTGCACCTGTGTTGCCTCAGACCCAGGCACAGGCACCAAGTGCACAGCCCTTGGAAGGAGATGATGATGCGGGGAAAGGAGGCAAGAGTTTTATAGGAACACATTCTATCCTCACCCTGAATGTGCCCGAGAAATAGCCTGGAGACCTTCGACTACTCCAAATCTGCAAATGCCGTTAGAGTGGGTCACTTCACCCACAAAGGTACTTAGGATGTGAGGTCCCCGAGGAGGAGCCAAGAAGCGCAAGGCCTCCAGGAGGTGGGGGGATAAGTTGTGACAGCATCAAAGTCAGTGGCTTGTTCTGGTGCTGCGGTAACGGACATCAACGTCAGTGTGACTCATGAAAAGTCCAAGCCTTCCTGTGTTGGAACTTGGGAATCCAGTCTACAGTGGCATTTCTTTTCAGCACAAATAATATGCATCCAACATAGTGTGCACAAAGAACACACTATCATGAACTGTGTCCCCCAACAGTTTGTGTTAACTTGGCTTGAGCCCTGATTTTCAGTGGTTTGGCTGTTACGTAATAACCCCCCATGAGGTGACCAGCCAATCAATCGTCAAATGATGAAGGGTAGGCTACCACACTGTCCATTCCATCCCAGCAATGATCCAAAGTATGGGATGTTTCCCCGGCCTGAGGCCTGCACCACATTTTATCTTGCAAGAGATCAAAGGAGTTAGAAGCAAGAGGAAGATAGGTACTTAATACCACCAAGACAGAAGAACGGCGAGCAGAGGGTGTCTTTTGGGCCCAGACGCTGCACTGGGAACCGCTTAAATCCAAGGGAAGATTCATACCAAGACAGATGGCGATCTCCACGGAATTCCAAACTCACAGATGCTGAAAGGAGACAAGAACCTCTGAGACAAAGAAATACAGCCTTCCCTAGAGCTGGCGTGGTAAATTCAAACTCCTAGCCTCCTGAATGAGGAGAGAATAAATTTCTGCTTGTTAACACCATCCGCTTATGGTATTTGATACAGTAGCATTGCAGTAGGATCATATGGAAACCAGTTGATTTATTTATGAGCCCCTTAATAAAATGATAGTGCTATTGCTATTCAGGTTGGCCTTCAATTCATGGAAAGTCCATGCACAAGAGAATGAACCATTGCCCAATTCGCCATCAGTTGTGGATCAGACCACTGTGATCCAAAGGTTTTCACTGAATGATTCTGGGAAGCAGGTGCCAGGTCTTTCTTCATAGTCCATCTTAGTCTGGGAGCTCTGCTGACACCCATTCAGCACCCTGCTATTGTTAGTTACTGCTCCAGCTCATAGAGACAACAGAGCCATCGGGCAGAAGCAGCGCGGGAATCTGATCCCAGCATGTCCGGCCAGCCCTGGAATGCCTCCCAAGTCACTATGTGAGAAGGAAATCAAATGTTGTCTTTAAAACAGGCAGATAAAAAAGGAATAAATTCATCCATGTGTCATGACACAAAACAAGCAAATAAACATTATTTTTCAAATTAAACCATACCTTTTCTTTACTCTTAAGAGTAACAAGTTAAATTCCATACAGAGCTACACCTGTGTTCTCTCCAATTCAAGTCTCCAATCTCTTCAAGGAAACTACTTTGATGGGTTGGGTAGTGGTAGCTATCCAGTGCGTGTTGTAACCTCAAAGGCAAATCTTGCTGTGCTTTTGCAGGGCTCCCCTGGTATTTGCATTTTTGGTGCTGTTTGTTAGCAGATTCATTGTTAAGAGTGCTCCCAAGCATCGTGCTGAAGTGCTGCCTGGTGTTTCTAAGTGCAAGAGGACTGTGATATACATTATGGAGGAATAAAATGTGTTAAATAAGTTTCATGTGGGCATGAATTATAGTAGTGCTGTAAGTGTTGGACTGCTAACTGCAAGGTCAGTGGTTCAAAACCACCAGCTGGTCCTTGGGGTGGGGGTGGGGGTTAGGAAATGACACTATATCACAAGATATAGTGTCTGAGGTCTTAAAGGCTTGAAGGTAAGCAAGTGGCCATCTAGCTGAGAAACAACAAAGCCCACATGGAAGAAGCACACCAGCCTGTGTGATCATGAGGTATAGGATCAGGTATCAGGCATCAAAGAACAAAAAAATCATATCATTGTGAATGAGTGGGGATGCTGAGTGGGGACCCAAAGCCCATCTGTAAACTAATGGACATCCCCTTACAGAAGGGTCTTGGGGAGGACACAAGCTAGTCAGGGTGCAGTATAGCAATAATGAAACATACAACTTTCCTCTAGTTCTTAAATGCTTCCTTACCCCACTATCATGATCCCAATTCTAGCTTACAAATCTGGCTAGACCAGAGGATGTACACTGGTACAGATAGGAACTGGAAACACAGGGAATCCAGGACAGATGAACCCTTCAGGACCAGTGGTGAGAGTGCTGATACCGGGAGGGTGGAGGAAGGTGGGGTAGAAAGGGGGAACCAATTATAAGGATCTACATAAAACCCCCTCCCTGAGGGACGGACAACAGAAAAGTGGGTGAAGGGAGATGTTGGACAGTGTAAGACATGATAAAATAATAATAATTTATACATTATCAAGGGTTCATGAGTGAGGGGAGCAGGGAGGGTGGGGAAAAATGAGGAGCTGATACCAAGGGCTCAAGTAGAAAGCAAATGTTTTGAGAATTATGATGGCAACAAATGTACAAATGTGCTCGACACAATGGACGGATGGATGGGTTGTGATAAGAGCTGTAGGAGTCCCAGTTAAATGATTTTTAAAATGTACAGCCTTGGAACCCTGTGGAACATTTCCACCCCACCCCATAGGGTTGCTACGAGGCTGAACAGACCTTTTTTCTTTGAAATCATTTTATTAGGGCCTCCTACCACTCTTATCACAATCCATACACACATCAATTGTGAAAAGCACATCTGTCCACTCATTGCCCTCGGCATTCGAGTCCAAATAGACTTGCCAACAGTGAGTGGGTGTCCTCTTATGTCAGGAGATGTGTATCCCCTTTCTGCCACTGTCCGCACACAACCGGCAAACATTATTTTATGATGCTTGGCCTTTTAGAAAAATGGCATCAATGTAGAATATTTTAAAGAGAGTTTAAAAACCATCTGTGATCTGCTCACTGAAGTTTCTCAGTGGTTTAGACCAGTGAAAGCCCCGGGCCTCCTTCATTCCATCTCCATTCCCAATAGAAAGAGCTATGGCTAAGCTCCACTGCCTGGAGTCAGAAATTTTTTTTAAAAATCACTAGTGGTTATCTAGCCCAGAAGCAACAAAGCCCACATGGAAAAAGCACACCAGCCTATGTGATCATGATGGGCCAACAGAACCAGGTATCAAGTACCAAAGAATAAAAAATTGTATCATCGTGAATGTGGGGGAGTGTGGGATGGGGACATAATGCCCATCTGTAGACAACTGGACATCCCTTGCAGAGAGGTAGTGGAGAAGAGATGAGTCACTCAGGGTGCAGTGTAGCATTGATGAAACACACAACTTTCCTCTAGTTCCTAAATGCTTCCCCCCTCAACCACCATCATGATCCCAATTCTACCTTACAAGACTGGTTAGACCAGTGGTGCAGATAGGAACTGGAAATATAGGGAATCCAGGACAGATGAACCCCTCAGGACCAGTGGTGAGAGTGGTGATACCGGGAAGGTGGAGGGAAGGGGGAGTACAAGGATCTACATATAACCTCCTCCCTAGAGGGGGTGGCGGGGATGGACAACAGAAAAGTGGGTGAAGGGAAACATCAGGCAGTATAAGATATGATAAAATAATAATTTATAGATTATCAAGGGTTCTTGAGGGAGGAGGAGCTGGGAGGGAGGGGAAAAAATGAAAAATGAGGAGCTGATTCCAAGAGTTCAAGCAGAAAGCAAATGTTTTGAGAATGATGAGGGCAACAAATGTACAAGTGTGCTTTACACAATTGACGTATGTATAGATTGTGATAAGAGTTGTAGGAGTCCCCAATAAAATGATTTTAAAAATAAAATAAAAATCATTAAAAAACATCTCACTGGCTACTTTTGATTTTAATATCTATCTATCTAACTAGCTATCCATCTGTCTTAGATTAGGGAATTTGAATGATTAAATATAGGAAGTTTTACTCATCAAACTATGTTTTCTTACATAGATCTGAGTTTGCTAAGAAAGAAGATTCCCAGCTCCACCTCCTAGGAATTTTGATTCCATAAACTGTGTGGGGCCTAGAAGTCTTATTTTTTCAATAAGAACCCTAGATTATTTGAACAGAGGTGGGCCAAACACCATCCTTTGAGAAATACTCCCAAAGTCAAGGTGATTGATTGAATGTGGTACTTACTTTAAGATCATACAGCCTCCTGAACACCAGGGGGCAGATGGGGCCACCCGGCCATCCAGCGGGGAAGCTTGCTCAGGCACTTTGCCAGATACTCTGGTGAAGCAGATGCGCATGGCTTCCCTCGGGCCTCAGGTGGCTAGTGCCATTCTGAAGTCACATAAACCACCAGGAATCAGGTCAAAACTGACTGGTTATCAGGAAACACCCTTTGCTGGGCGCCATGGTTTCTTCAAATTGTGTGATTAAGTGAATTATATGCCAATAAAACTGTTAAAAATGTTTTAATGCAATATGAGACTTAATAGATATTTTTAAAAGCTCCTTCTGGTTCTAACATTTTATGAGAAACTTCAACCTCTTACATGTGTCTTTGTAATGGTATTTTGAGTGGTTTTTTTGGGTTTTTTTATCTAGTGCCTTTCAAAATTTCTAGGGAAGCTTGTCTTATTTAAACAATGTTAGATACCGCGGAGTCAACTCTGACTCATGGCGAGCTTAGGTACAGCAGAGCCCAACGGTGCCCAGTTTTAGTTCATCTTTGTCTTCACAGGAAGACTGAATCTATGGTTGTGGTTCTTATTCGAATCCATCTCTTGCCCTAGCTAGCTCTCAATTTCATCAAACAGGATGGTCTCTTCTAACAAGTGATTCTTCTGTTGACGTTTCCAAACCAAGTGAGGTCAACAGAGTTCTACTGTGATCCACGGGGTTTCCATAGGTTCGTTTTTGGAAGCTGACCGCCTGGGGTTGTCCCTCAGTCTGTCATCCCAGCTGTCTACCATGTGCGACTCTACTGGCGTGTGAGGTCTTCCAGCATCACAGCGACATGCAAGCCACCACCGTATTACAAATGGACAGGATGTGGAAAAGAAAAACAATACCAGAAAAGAATCCAAAAGATTTTAAAAGCTGGTATTTCTCTTTGTTACTGAAACAGGAGTGTCGCAGCTGAGATATTTGCTTCTCGCAGCTGAGATATTTGCTTCTGTGGCAATGTTGACCTCACCGTTCCCCATGACTACAGAGAAACAATCAAATATCACAACACAGGTACTCAACAGATTGTTTTAAACAAGCTTAAAATGTAATAGGCAAAGCTGGATTTGTGACGCTAAACACGATGAGCAACATGAAATGAAAGCGCACACACACACATTCAGTATCAGTCCAAATCCCATACCACATGGAGAAATTAAGCAATGCTTAAGTATTTAATAACAGGCTGGGATGTTTTAGAATCCTGTGCCCCATAGTTTCTGACAAAATAATTTCCAGGACACAATGAACAAAGATCGGCAATCTTCCAAAAAGCCTCCCAAAGCAAACAACCCAGGAGAAAATCAGCCCCTCCCGCCGTGAGCAGGATGCCCGCGGTGACATCCCCACAACACAAGCCAAAAAGGATGGAATTTTGCCCCAAATGATGCCTTCTGAAAAAGGCTGTGGGAGGAGAAGGTTGCGACGAGAGGATCATGACACGTCTCCCCACTTATTAGCACGTCTGCAGAGTCACCGAAGGAGATGTCGGGGTCTTGCCTGCCACAGGGTGTTAACCCATGCGCACTGCTGTTTCTCCAGGGTGCTATCCCACTCTACCACAGACAAAGGAGGCAGACCGCCTCGCCGGTCATACCAGGTGGTCTTCAAGAAGGATTCTCACCGTGTTGGTCGCTCAGAACATGGTGGTGGTGGTGGGGGGGGGGGGGTGTTAGGTGCTGTTAAGGAACCTCCAACTCCTGATGATCCCAACTCTTACCAGGAAGAGCGGGCCCTGGAGGGGTTTGGTTGTGGTCTTCCTAGAAGAGGACTGTGAGCTCTCTACTGCTGCAGCACCGCTGAGTGGATTCCAATCGCCTGGTGGATCCCCAGCTTTATCTTCCTCTCTGTACAAGCCGTCTACACTGCCCGAGAACCTCTGCTCAGACCATAAACCTGAACGAATATCGCAAGTAACTTACAATGGCGTCGTTGGAATGGGAGCCTGTCATAGGCCAATGGCGACCTGCATTCTTTCCCCTCGTTGTCCCACTTCCTGTTTGTCAGCTCCTAGCAATTCTATCTCTACGTTACAAGCTTATATTTGCCTGTAAGGAGTTCTAGTGGTAGAGTGGTTATGCATTGGGCTGTTAACTGCAAGGTCAGCAGTTCAAAACCAACAGCTACTCCTGAAGAAAAAGACAAGGCATTCTACTCCCAGAGCAGTGAGAGGGCTGGAAGCCACAGGGCACAGTTACCCCGTCCCATAGGGTTGTTTTGAGTTGGGAAAGACACACGGACAGTGAGTTCAAGTACATTTGAGAATCTCCTTTATCTCCAATGCTGTCTCCCTTGCCCAAGTCACTGTTTTCTTTCCCTTACACTATTTTAAAAACCTTCTTCTCAAGTTCTCCTCATTAGACACCCGACACAATGCTGGTCAATTTCTATAGCAGATTGCTTCTCTCTCGGGCTTAACACATGTCAGTCTCTTCTGGTGGTACAGAAAATAAACCTTAAACCCTGCCTGGTCCTATGCATCCCTAATCACCTCTCGATCCTGAAACAGTGCCAGCCCCCTTCATTAATGCGTGTATGTGAAACTATACACAACCAGACATACTGCTGTGGAACAATTTGGGCATGTGCAAGTCAATGCCATTGGTTATAGTCCTCATGTTGTGTCAGTCACCCCATTATCTCTACTCTTAGCCACCGTTAACTTATAGTCTCTTTCCCCCTAAAGGCCCCATCGGTGTAAGTTATTATTGTTAATTTGATCACATCTATATAGGTGATTCTTTTTCTAAATAGTTGTATTGGCATATCATTCACATATCATACTACACTCAATAGTTCAAGCATATTAAGAAGAGTTGTACTGTAATCACCACAATCAATTTTAGAACATTTTCTCCTTCCTCATACTCATTGTTGTTAACTAATTTCCCCCCCCCCACCTCTTCTACCATGTTCCTAATTACTATTTCTATACATTTACCTGTCCTCAGTTTCATAGACAGGGAGTCATAGAAAACAACACAAAAGAAAGTAAAACAACCAAATTGACAAAATGCAACAGAGAAAACCCTCAATAGAAAGCAGGAAATATTAAAAACAATGAGAACATTAAAATGAGTCAAAAGGGCCATCAAATTATAAGGTTATATTACGTTGTAATCTAACCACCTCTGCCACCACGGACTCTACAATGCTCTCTGGCTGACAACAAGGTTATTCGTGTCCTTGAACTCTGGTAAGGGGGGATTCACTGGAAACTAAATCATGCGGCGAGCCTGCGAGTGGATTGGGGGCTTCTGCTTTCATCCATAGCCTTATTCAAACTGAGTGTTCACAATTTAAACTCTGATAATACACAGATAACTCTGGAAGAAAGTAAAAGAGTCAAGAAAACATCCTTCATCATTTGATCTAACCTATTATTTTGTTTACATGGGAGAGATTCATTTCAAGAATTAATGATTATTTCAGGACAATACATTCAGGGGATCCTCCAGTCTCACTGAATCCATTAAACCTTATTCCCGTAGGACATAGAAAATTACTGTTGTTGAAGTGGCAGTTTACAGAGAAAATGAGTTTTCCATTCAACAATGTACACACATTTTGTTTTGTTTGTGACACTGGTTGCAAGGCCCACAATGTAGCCACACTCTTCCCACTTCCTGGCTGACTTTCCTGCGTCTACACATCTTTCTTCCCTGCCCCTTCCTGCCTTCTGAGCTTTGTTTTTGGAAAACTATTGCCCTTTTGATTTCCTGCCATTGACGGTTTGGGGGAGTACCTTCCTTTTTGGTGTTGCTGTTCATTTTATAGGCCTAGCGTGTGAAATTTTATAATAAAACAGGCAAAGACCTAGAGTTGGGCAAGCAAAAAGGAAGAACACACTCAGCAGATTTTCAACTGAAAGAACTCAAGAAAAAATGCAAGTCCTGAGCTGCAATATTGAAAGATTCTTTGGAGGAAAATATTGAGTGCTGCAAGAAGCATCAAAAGAAGATGGAAGCACACAGAGTCTGTGTGTCAACAACGCCTCGTTGACACTCACCCATCACAAGCGGCAGTACATGAGCCACAAGCATGGTACCGAAGGAAGGAGTCCAAGCTACACTGAAGGCATTAGTAAAAAACAAGGTTCCATCTTATACTATAGCAATCTGATGGCATTTCACAGTTTTACTCCTTTGGATCAAGATCTATCAATGAAGTCCTTGATCAAAATATTTAGTCATGGTAGCCAGAGGACAGCCACTTCCTGTGATCTCATGGCAAAGGAGAAAGCAATCTGTGCAGGCAGTTAGAACTGCATGGTGTTTCTTTCTCCTGTCTCTTGAGCTCTTTGCCTCTTCTATTGCATCAGGTAAAGAGAGACCAATTGCTGTATCCCGACTTCCTTTTTCCTCCTGATACTGCCCACCAAACCAAACTCCTGCCATTGAGTTGATACTAACTCATAGCAACCCTATAGGACAGGGTAGAACTGCCCCTGTGAGTTTCCAAGACTAAACCTTTAGAGGAATTGAAAGCCTAGTCTTTCTCTCAAGGAGCAGCTAATGGCTTCAAACTGTTGACCTTGCAGTTAGCAGTCCAACGTGTAACCACTATGCCACCAGGGCGCCAATACTTCCCCCACTGACCTCTTTACTTTTCCTCAATCTCATTCTGACTGCAAGACCTTTGCCCTTGCTGTTCCCACTACTTGGATCACAAGTTACCTGAGGGAAGAGCTCTTGGTGGTCTTATTCACTGCTGAACTCCCAGATCCAAGGGCAATATCCACAGTAGCTACTTGGCAACCATTTGTTAGATGAATGCACGTGCTGTTTCAGATTACATCCCAGGACCCAATTCTTCAATGTTCCCTCTCCATTCAGGGCCCAATCTGAGTTTGTTAGCTGGAAGACAGGCTGTTCACTAGCAGAAGAGACAGTATCTTTCTCTATGAATATCCTCAGTGTCACCTAGAACTAAGTTCGAGCCTGGGATTTGGAGCTTATTGATCTGAAAGCAGAATATCCTTTGCTGACATCAGTCAAATGAGATTTAAACCTCGTTGACAAGCTCAGCTAAATCTTACAGCGAGTCTTGACTTGGGAGAACAATTGTGGAGGTTGTCACTGCTGGAAGTGAAGGTCTGAGAGTCTGAGTGGGTTGATCAGCAAGCCATATGGAATCAGCCAGGTGGATATGATTTAATGCTAGGGAAGTTTGTTAGGATATTCTATTCTTTAGGCGGCATTTAATATGGGGAGGGCTTGTTCTGTGTCCAGGTATGAGAAACTTTATCTATATTTTTTATGAATCACTTGATTGGTGCTCTGACAGCTCTTATCGCAATCTATCCATCCATTGTTTCAAGCACATTAGTACATATGTGGACATCATCACTTTAAAAACATTTTCTTTCTCCCTGGGCCCTTGGTATCAGCTCCTCTTTTTTCCCTTCTCTCCCCACCCTCTCACCAGGGTGACCCCTTGATAAATGATCAATTATTATTACTTTCATATCTTACACCATTCGCTGTCTCCCTTCACCCACATTCTGTTGCTTGTCCCCCTGGGTTTATACGTCAATCATTGTGATAGGTTCCCCTTTGGGATGAGGATGTCTTTAATGGGCCTACTTCAAGGTGATTTCACTTTGATTTGCAGAGTGAACTACATAGTGGTAGAGACAGCTAATTTTCTGCACAGCATCCCAATGTACTCATCACTTGCATGTTCATCAACTCTTTGGTTTCTCAGGGAAATTCCCTGAGATTGGTCACATATATGTACTATATTCATGATATGGATATGGATATGCTCTCCTGAAGGGTTAAAAGGACTATTTCAAGAGCTCGCAGTGAATACACAGCACAGCTTTGATTTGGAATCAATATCTTAGAAGATGAGTTTCCTGAGAACCTGATGAACTAAAAAGAACTATTGTAGGAACGTGTTTATAAAGCACAGAGAAACAATTAATCCACAGAAACAATTAGTCCAATGGACTAATGGACCACACCACCATCAGTCTCCACAACACTGAGACCTAGATGGAGCCCAGACCCAACTAACAGCTGTTCTGAAAAAGAGCACAGAAGAAGGTCCCAGATGGAGTGGGATCAAATGCGGAACAGAACTCTAAATCATAGCGACACCAGGCTTACTGGCCAGACAGAAACTCGGGGGGCCCCTAAGACTGTGACCATATCCTTCATGGGACTGAACTCACCTCCATGTGGGAGTAGTCACCTCTTGAAGCTAAAAGGAGCAGCATTTACCCAAGGAATGCAAACATGTATATTGTTCAATGTAACCTGGAAATGAAATTTTGAAATCTTCAGACTATAAAGAACAAATATATTATTTGAGAAAAAGAATACATCTATTTCGAGGTTTCCAGAATACATCTATTTCGAGGTTTCCCGAAGAATAATAAAGACGATAATACGGCAAACACCTGTACTTTATTAGCGGTGTGTTCTTTAGTACATTTTCATGTAATCGTGTAAGACATGTGCTGGGTTTAGCAGGAAGAGGAGGGAGATTTCAGTAGCTTGATTTCAGCAACAATGAAAAAAGGAGGTGGGCAAAGATTTGCTCTCTTCATTTCTAATTATTCTTCCCTAGACTTCATTTTATAGACTGTGGCTTCAATTATTCCCGGTGTATTTTGTACATCTAGCCTCATAAAACTGTAAGGTGAATCATTACCAAATTAATATTCAACAGGCTTTATATAACTCTACTTAATGCAATGCAAAGCTCAGATTTTTATCACCTCAAGGCCTCTCAAATCTTTAAATGCAACCAATTTAATGAGATACCAGTATTTTAACTCCAGCATCACCTTCTCCACCTCCGCACCATAAAACCACTAAATTTAGACCTAATAACCAGACACACATAGGTGACAGCAAGGGGTGCCCAAAGATGCCCAAACTTGGCACAAAGGCCCCACCGACCAACAGGAATGCATCCTATTGTACCTGCGCTGAGAAGCTCGCAGTTCTAATCCAAAGGAGCTTATTTTGATGCCTGGTGGCATCATGGGTTACATGTTGGGCTGCTAACCAACAGGCTAGCAGTCAGAACCACCAGCTGCTCCAAAGAAGAAAGATCAGGCTCCCTCCTCCCATACAGATGTACCATCTCATAAACCCAGGGGAACAGTTCCACTTTGTCCTTCTGGGTCGCGATGAGCAGGAATTGTCTTGATGGCAAGGAGAGGATTTGGGTTCCAGAGAACTCACCCCACTCGGAATAAGGATGATCAAAGAAGGAATGATGCACTTGAAGTAGGGCGCTGGTGAAGAATTACTGACAGTACCATGGACTTCCAAAAGAACAAACATATCTGTAGGAGCAGTGTGCTCCTTAGAGGCAAGGAGGGCAAGATTTCTGCCCATGTACTTTGGACATATTGTCAGGAGGTACCAGTCGCTTGAGAAGGACAGCATGCTTGGTAAAGTAGAGGGACAGCAAAAGGAGGAATCCCTTGACAAGACAGACTGACACAGTGGCTGCACTAATGGGCTTGGGCACAGGAACAATTGTGAGATGGCACAGGACCCGGTGGTGTTCATTATGTTGTGCATGGGGTTGCTATGGGTCACAACTGACTTGATGGCACCCAACAACAACATACTTGTGACTATGGGGAAGTCACATAACCTCCCTCGCCATCAGTGAAATGGCGAGAGTAAGGGGAAGGTGCCATAGGGCAGAATGTGCCAAGCATTTTACAGAGTGCCTAGGACAGAGCAGACGCTCACCAAACATTGCCTGTTGCTAGAGAGACCCCTCTGACCCATGAGAACTCCATGTTCATCAGAGCAGAACCGGGCTTCATCCATGGCCATGTCTTTCCAGGCACTCATGCATGCAAGCAAGTTCTCGGTTTTTAAATATACATTTAGTGATCTACTGCTCTGTGACCTAGCAGCACATCTGTCATGAAAAGAATAATTTACCGGGGCATCACCACTAACCCTATGACCATGGAGAAAGTCATATTTGAGCAGTCCTCTGGAAAGCCACTTGCGGGGTGCTGGACACTAAGAAACAATCTCCACAGCTGAGCCAATAGTTCTGTGTTTCTCTCCCACTGTCTTCTGATGAGGACCCCCTAACACAGCTTCATGAAGAGCAGGCCTGCTGGTCTCCTCCCAGGGGTCTCTGCCAGGAGCCAGAAAGGCACCAGTGACCTTTCTACACCTGGGGACCCTCGGAGGATGAGCTGTGATATCTTCATGCTCAAGGTAATAGGCAGGTTCAGGAGAGAAGATTTTTAAGAAATAGAATTATCTGATTGCAATTTCCTTTCACCCTGGCACCTGGCTCCCTAAAGAGGCTCTGTATGTTTATGCGGGGAGTGTGAGGGTGCTGCAAGCAGTTGTTAACACACGTGGCTGCCAACTGGAAAGTCAGAGGTTCTAATCCCCCCCCAGAGGTACCTCAGAAGAAAGATGCAGAAATCTACTTCTGAAATATCAGGCACCAAGCCCTCAGGAAGCACAGTTCCCCTCTGACAACCATGGGATTGCCATGAGTCAGAAGCGGATCAATGACTACTGGTATCTTAGTGAGAATCTAGAAAGGACTGTGGGACTGGCCAACTGCAAGCAACTGGTGGGTGACAGATGTAGGAGTGCTGGGACAAGGTTTATGAAGCTGCCCGGATCAATGAGAATGGACGTCATGATGCATCAGCGATGTCTGACATGCATGATGGAGACCTCAGATTGGTACCTATCAGGCCTCCCTGATCGCTCCTGTTGTCCTCCCTCTGTAGGTAAGAAACTCCTGGGAAACAGACTCACCCAAGGTTGCAACAGTGAGTGGGAAGGCTGAGACCAGTCACCACCCCTCTGGGTTTGAAGTCCAGCCCCGCTTTCTCCTAGCCTGGCTGCCTTTCCCCTCCAGTGGCTGGGGTAGTTCCGGTCTTGTACCCACTCAGTAGCCCTGGCAGGCTACACCCCATTCAGGTCACTTCCATAATGCATAAAATATGCCAAGAGGAAAAAGAATGTTGGTAAGCAGTCCAGGTTAAGCCCCAGCTCAGACACCAGCTGTTGTGAGGACGCACGCAGGTTGTGTGTTGACAAAAGGCAGGGGCCGCTTCGTCATGCTGGCCTGAGAGAGTGGGACGCGCCGGAGAGCCACCAGCAGGGAGGGAAGGTTTCTTCCCCAGTCTCTCACATAAGTGGATTTCTTCTTTGCATAATGGAGCTCTAAATAAATAAAATATTGGATAGATGCTTGTCATATTACAGTTGTTGGGAAATGGCTATGTGTGGGATTCCGATGCACACCCTCTTCAGAACAATGGAGTTCAGCAGTGACTTCTGCAATGGCAGGGAAACGTGGCCCGTCACTTATCCACGGACAGATTCAGGGATGACTCACGAAGTGCTTGCTGCGTGCCTGTCCTGTGCAGGTCGCCAGCGAGGGGACCGTGATTCGAGAGAAATGGCGTCTGTCCTCCCACACAGACCTCAGAGACTAGTGGGAGAGATGGGCTAGGAACAAGTATGGTAATTAGGTTAGGTTAAGCAATCAAGAGGGCAGCACCGAGATAGCACCCTGGCAGGGCTGGAGGGTTCTGAAAAGTAATATGTCAACAGTTATAAAGTAGAAAGGGCACACGATTGGGAGTCAGAGGGAAGTCTGAATCCTGTTTTCTGCCACTGACTAGTGATGGCTTTGAGCAAACCACTAAGCTTTCGACTCCAATCTCCTTGGCTTTGGAGCAAAGCCACTAGCTCTTCCTGAGGCACCCCAGTGGTGCAGTAGGTCACACGTTGGGATGCTAACCACAAGGTCGGCAGTTCCAAACCAGCAGACGCTCCTTGAGAGAAAAAGAAGTCTCCCTCTTCCCGTGAAGATTTATAGTCTCAGAAGCCCACAGGCGCAGTTCTACCCAGTCCTATAGGATTGTTGTGATTTAAACTCAACTTGAGGACAGCGAGGTTTAAGGACCTGCTGGCACAATGGCTAAGTGTTCAGTTGTTAACTGAAAATTGAGTAGTTCGAAGCCATAAGCGACTCTACTGGTAAAGATCACAGCCCAAGAAACTCTACTGTGGGAAGGGGGTGCACTGACACGTTCTAAAAAGAAATTCAGACAATGAACAAACAGAACAGGAGTGGGAGAGATGGATCTAGAGGAGAGGGCAGAAGCCCAGAAATCAAAATCCAAGCTGTCCCCGTGACCTGGCATGCCCTCCCTCAAACATACAGCTAGCATTTGAAGACTCCCTTCAATCGAGCCTAGACTGGAGTACAGGAATTGGGCTGAACCCACCCCCAAACCCTTCTCCTCAGTCTTCCCCAGTCCATGGCACAGTGGTTAAAAGCAGAACCACCTCAAGCAAGCACATGAATAAGAAGGGTAGACTAGATAGGGTGATACGACTCTCCAGGAGGATCAAAACTAAACTCACTGCCATCGAGTTCATGCTAACTCAGAGACCCTATCATGGTTATGTGTTGGGTTGCTAACCTCAAGGTCAACAGTTCAAACCCACTAGCCGGTCTGTGGAATAAAGATGAGGCTTTCTACTCCTGTGAAGAGTTACAGTGTCATACCCACAGGGGCAGTTCTCCTCTGTCCTATAGGGTAGCTTTAAGTTGGCCCCCACAATTTCCCACAGCACCCTCCACAATGAGGTCATGGAGCTAAGAAAGGAGATGAGCTTGGCCCAGTAGAACTGTTCCTAGAACTCATGCCCAAGTGAAGGAGGAGCTGACCTCAGATCACTCAGCTGTCAGTTCCAGGGCTGCCCGAGCTTTGCATTTTCTAGAAATCTGAAGTATGGGCTTTTGTGCAATAAGTGCCAAGTTCCGAATGCCTGCCCTGTGCCAACGCATCATCACACACCAGGCTGGCCCCACGGTGTGGCCAACAGGACGGGCAGCTTGAGACCTCTCCTCGATTCCAGGAGACTCCACAACAGTCGGGCTCTGCCAGGGACTGACAGTCCGAGGTGTCTCTGGTTATTCTGCTGTCAGGCCCAATTACCTGCCTTTTGACCTCATTTCGATTTTGTTTTGAAGCTAAACCCATGTGAAGAGGCTTAGTGGAATTTGGGTAAAAGCAGTTAATAACTGCTGGCAATTGGTTCTGAAGAACTTCTAAGATTTAGTTCAGAATGTTACATGGGATTGGACAGTAGGCCTGCCCCTGGAGATGAGGCATCTGAAACGGGGCTGCTCTCCCACAGGTAAATTCCTACACCGCTTGATTTCCATACACTGATGTAGGTCTCTCTCAATTTACTGTGTCAACTCATGCCACCGACTCAGGTGTACAATGGAATTAAAAATAAGAGTTCAGGTGGGGAAAGTGTGAGCTGGCACAAGCTCGTTGTTTGTGTTTCGCAGTTTGGCAATGCCGAGACAAATACTGGGAAAGGTGTGAATGGCTTTGGACTCAGCTACTTCATTTTAAGGAATTTACACTAATGATGAAATTATAGTTTTTCCACAAAGGTTTAATTCCAAGAATGCTTTTGTAGCAGCCTAAACCAGCCAACCATTAAGGAAATGGGTTCTAGTAGGGGATGTGTTGCAATGTTGATTTTTTTTTCTTCTCTATCGCAGATTGCCTCTCGCCCTTGGTACTGACAGAAAGATGAGGTCGGGGTCTCGCACCTTAGCCCAATTGTCTTCCGCTCTGAACACATGTTGCACACACAGGAGAAGCTTCCTCAGATCTGCTCACCTGTCAGCAACTGGAAATGTGCTACAGTGGGCCTTTGAGAGCTGGAAACCCACGACAGCTGTTTGTCCTGGTCTCGCATGCTTTCCGCCTTTGGCAGGGGGCAGCCTTACCACATTCTGTCACTCCTTTCAGTGGGAAGCACGTGTCTCCTTCTCGCAGAGGTTTTCGTGGGTTTTACTATGTCATGCGAATCGTGTGTCTCTGTAATAAACTCCCTGAGAAATGGACCCAAACCTGTCTGGTGCACCATTTTCCTGCCCCACTGTAAGAGGTGGCTTGGAAAAGTTCATGGAAACATGGAATTGAAAAATAATGGAATTTTTCCATGAACTTTTCGAAGCCTCTCCTGTATGCCTCGGAGTATAATATCAAGACCCAGACCTGTTGCTGTTGAGCCAATTCTGACCAATCGCAACCCTATAAGCCTGAGTACAGCTGCCCCAGAGGGTTTACAAGGACACAGCTCTTGAGGCAGCAGCCTGTCATTCACATGGTTCTCCCAGGTGGCAGGCATGTGGTGCATTCATACCACCGAGCTTTCAGTGAGCAGCCAATTACTTTAACCAGTGCAGCACCAGGGTCCCTGAGACATCGCCACGACCACCCAGAGTCGTCAAGTTGATTCCAATGGACAATGGCCCTATCAGACGGTGCAGAGCTGCCTCACGGGAATTCCAAGAGGGTAACTATTCCCAGCAGTTGGACTGCTTCCTCTTTCTCCCTTGGACTCGCCAATCTTTTGGTTAGCTGCTCCCAAGCGCTGTAACCACCGTGCCACCAGGGCTCCTTTATGAACACACCCGATGTTAATCAACAAATAGGTACAAGACAGCTTCTAGCGTCGGATTCTATGTTTGTAACGTGTGCCACACAGGTGTTTCTGGAAATATCTTATTATTGCTTCTCCCTAGAAAAAGGGTCGGCGAACTACAGCCCGTGTGTTAGCTACCTGCTTTTGTAAATAATGTTGTATTGGAACACAGGCACACTCATTTTTAAAAATCTATTGCTGCCGTCTGCTTTCTCAAGTACAAAGGCAGAGCAGAGTACCTGTGACAGATGTTTACCCCACAAAGCTGAAAACCACCTCCCTGGCTCTTTCCAGAAACAAGTGTGCGCACTGATGTTGCTGTCACTGTCAAACCCGCTGTCATGGAGTCATGCCGACTCATAGCAGCCCTCTGTGGCTGTCCTCTGAGCCTGTAATTGTGTACGGGAGTAGAAAGCCCAGTCTTTCTCCTGCAGAGCTGCTGGTGGTTTTGAACTGCCAACCATGTGGATCCCAGCCCAACGTGAAACCACTCCACTACCAGATGCTGCCCTAGATGGTAGAGACTCTGAGTGGTCTGAAACACACACGTGCCCTGTTTATTTTGCACTGAATGCTGTGTGTGTATGTATGTTTTATAATGAGCATTTTTAACTGGAGAAAAGTTGCCACTATCGGTTGTTTCTAGTCTCTGTCTGGTCAACATGAAGAGACTAGCGTGGCTGTGTTAAATAGACAGAGACGGACCGGCGAGGGCAGGGCCCTGTTCCTTCTGGTTCAGTGCTGTGGAGTTGTTGGGACTCAGCCCCAGCCCATCTGCAACAGAACAAAGCACCACTGGCCAGACATCGTCTGTACAGTCACGACGCTGCAGCCACTGTGTCAATCTATCTTACAGAGGGATCCGCCTTTTCGCAGACTCTACTTCCTCAAGCACAACGTCCTTCCCCGGCGACTGCTCTCTCCTGGTCATGTGTCCAACGTACATGAGACGGAGTCTGGCCATCCTCGCTTTTAAAGAGCACGGCCAAATCTGGGTATGAATGAGAACTATAAATGGCTTGAACTTCCCTCTTCCTTCTTAGCTGTGATTTCGAAATGTTTTAGAATGAGCATGCCTTACATCGATAATGTGAAAAATAACATTGAAAAGAAAAACCACTGAGCTACTCGTCTCTCGGATGTAAGCAAAATCGCTTTCAATACGAATCAAAAGAGCGCCTCTTCTGACACACTGCTTCTCATGCCTGGGTACTGCCAAGGTCGAGGGGTCAAACCCAGGGCCATTTTAATTCTTTGTTTCTGCCATTTAGACTTTTGCTGACTCCCAAGCCCGCGTGGGTGCCATATCTTGATACTAAAAACATGAAATGCTCCACTTAATTTCTTTCATTTCAATCTCAGTTAGAAGAGGTGTTTAGGAAAGATGTTTTCTGGCCTACTCCTGCCACGGTGCTGCTCCCGGATTTCAGTTTTGGCTGCGGTGGGGAGTTCTGACGATACTGGCCTCCCGGTGTGCCCCCCTCTCCACCCCCCACCGCCCCACACCACCACCACCCCTCCCCCGCTACCCACTGCCCTTTGTGCCTCCTCTTGGGAGCAGCAGAGCACCTGAGGGCACTCTCAGCAGGGGGAGAGCGGAGCAGGGCGCCTGCCTCCAGGGGCAGTGTGCAGACAGGCCATGGAAGCGGACTTCCTGGGCTCTTCCTCCTGCCAGGCTCTCTCCTCACCCGCCCTCCCGCTTCCCTTCCCCAGACTCTCACTTCCTGCACCCAAGAGCCTGCAGACTCTTCTTTGAAACACTCACAAGAACACAGTTCCTAAGTAAATACCAAGCCATTAACAAGAATTACACTATACAGCCCCAGGAATCTCTCGTGGCTGCTATACAATAGCTCATCCATTTCTAGGATAGTCTATTCTATAGCTCCAGCTGGGCCGCACCTGTGCTGGGCACACACAGTGAGTGTTAAGCCAGGGGCCATCTGACACATGGTGACCCGTGTGTCCAGGTGGAACCGTGCTCCCTCAGGTCCCTGATTTTCAGGTGAAACCACATTTTGAGGCAGAAATATTCATTTAGCAGTTCAGAGGCAGTTTCTTCTCCACTCCGTTCCCCAATGTCCTTTTTCACAGGTGCATAGAGGACCCTTTGATCATAAACAGATTTCTGAAGTCTCTCCCAAGGACCTGATCAGGGGCTTCCCTGTGCTCAAGGGAATCCCATGCGAAACTCCCTGTGGTCAAGTGCAATCCCTCAGTCCCAGAGGCCAAGGCTGCAGTCCCAGGCATTGCCTTCCCCTCCTGGAGGAGCAGGGCAGCAGGCCCTCCATTCAGATGCACTCCCGAAGGCAGAACTGCCTGCTGCCCTCATCCTTCTTCTCGGGATTGTCTGATGTGCAGCATGATCTCCTGGCTCTTGTCCCCCCCACCCCACCCCAAGAACCTGCTCCCCAGAATCAAAAGAGAATCAGAGCAATGGCGACGGGGTCACATTCCTAAACATCATGATCCGCACTCAAGGGTTTTGATACTGGATCTGAAGCATGCTGAATGTGTGTTGTCACCAAGTACCTGGCGTCCCCGTCCCACTCTCCACCCACTGCCAAAGAGTCGATTCTGACTCAGAGTGACCCACTAGGACAGGGGACAACTGCCCCCCTGGGTTTCTTTACTGGAGCAGAGAGCCTCCTCTTTCTCCCATGGAGCAGCTGGTAGTTTTGAACGACTGACTTGTAATTAGCAGCCTAATGTGTGACCACGATGTCACCAGGGCTCCTTCCCAGTGCCCCATGTGTGTTTTAATTCCCTAATGTGGCCAAGCCTTTGAGAGCAACCACCAAAGGGCTTTCAGTGACTGCTTTCTTAGAAATCCATTGCCAAACCTTTCTTCCGAGGTGCAGCTGGGTGGACTCAAACGGGATGGCCAATTTTTAGGTTAGTAGCTGAGCACAGGAGCTACCAGCAACTCCCTTGATAAGCAAAACAGACGTGGTCTATTCTCGCAGTGCACACTACCCAATGCCTGATGCCAACCATCCATTTTTCCCACCGATGCAGAGGACGCCGTTTATACTGGGTCCTCACGCTCGAGTCAGCCAAAGAGTGAGGAGGGCCCATGATGTTTCCTTCACACATGAAGACTGAAACAGGACGGTGGGTAGTTACTGGATTTCAAAAAATATATTCACAGCCAGGAATCCTCCCCTTCCCTCTCACGTGTGTAGCCCCAAAGCCAAGTGGATGCTTAGATACCTGCAAGGCATCCGTTATTGAGAGGAGGAGGTTGGTGATAAAGATTAAACGCGGCATGGAGAAGCATCCTGGTAATCAGAAATGGCCTCCCCGATAGGTCTTGTTACCTAGGGACAGGCTGGCTCTACTAGATGGCAAAAAGCCCTCTCACTTGTTTACCGCAGTCAGGTTTACAAAGATGCCAGTTCAAATGGGTTTGGAGGGCACCCAGCTGCCGAGTCACCTGAGAAATCACCTCCGTCCAGCGGAACCTGCATGAAGCTCAGGGAGGGCCCTGCATCAGCGGGGCTGCTTTGTGAGTCTGCACGTGCTTTGGGACAGCCCTGTCTGTACAAGGAAATGCCGACGAACCGTTCTCCCATGCTCCTCTGTCTTTGATCGACTGCCTTCTTCCTCACCGCAATCTTAAAAGTGCTTCATTTCTTATTTTTATTATTCTCTCTGCATACTAATACTTCCAACATTTTAGTAAATTATGATTCTCTGGTTCCTACTTGAGACTCATTTAACTGATCGAATGAGCACTGTCTAATTATTCCATTTCACCTTTCATATGCGGGAGTGCAGAAGTGTTTGGGCTGAAGCTGCTGGTACTAACTCAAACACTCAGAAAGGAGGGGCAGGGGCAGTAAGATTGGGGAATGGGGGATGAGCTAGCATTTATTTTCCATCAGCTATAGTCCTTGAGAACATATTAAATGTGTGCACATATGTAAGCATATAGATCTATGTATCCCTTCAGGGATTGCTCATTGAGACATACACTGTACATGTACAGAATGCCTGCCTGTACCAGGCTTTCTGGAAAACACAGCATCCCCTTGTCTGGGGGCAGAAACGCTGTGGCTGAGGCCTCCAGGGTGAGACTGTGTGGCGTTCAATCCTGGCTTCCCCGCGTCTTGGCCACGTGATGCTGTGTAACCCAGTGATCCCTTTTGCGTCTCATTTCCCACCTGTAACTAAGGATTAAAATAACAGACCTGTTGTGAAGATTAAACGAGTTGTCCCACACAAAGAACGCAGATGAGTCTCTGGTGCACAACACAACAACAGCAGCAAAAAAATACTCACCTCCCGGCCACGGAGTCGATTCCGACTTACAGGATAGAAGTGCCCCTGTGGGTTTCCAAGACGACAACTCTTTATGGGAGTAGAAAGCTTCATCTTTCCCCTGGGATATGATAAGCCCTCCATAATTGTTGCCTCTTTTTGCCATTATTGTATTGTAAGCATGTGTCTGCAGCCTAGAAATTACAATTGTATAGCTACCTCCCCATCTATTTCTCTGCCTGTTTGTTTCCTTAATGTTTACCTCTTTCACTTTCAAGGGAAGGCTATGTCTGTTTCGGTCCTGACTAAATTCTCTACGCATGGCGGAGTGCTTGGCTTATAGTGAAGACGCCCAGAAAATGGATGTTGAATATTATAAACTGATGAATAAATGATTCCCTGTCAGAACACATGACCCTTCTCACTCTCCACAAGCCTCTCGCTTCAGAGATTTCCATGTCCCATGCCCATCAACTGCCATTTGTTGGAAATTCCACATGGCTTTATGGCCAGATGGTGCCCGTGACAAGGGGAAGGCGTCCTGGCATGCACTCAGATGACAAAGCCGGATGACAAGCCAAGTCACTGTATTATTCATCACCCAATGTCGCTGGCCAGGGGACTGATGGCTGTCAGCTGAGCGCCACAAAGATCGAGCAAGGTAGCTGATTTCTCACCGAAGCTCAGAGCTTCATGAGAGAGGTGGGCTGTTGTCAGAAGGTTGGGGTTCAAAAGTGAGGAGTCGCTCGGTCTAGTCTTGGCCTTGAAACCCTGGACAAGTCACTTCACCTCCCTGGGCCTCTGGCTTACTGTCTGAGCCCACAGAGAATGCACCTTGCTGTCTGATGCTCCCCTGCATCAGTCCCCTGAAAAACAGACCCCCCCTGGGCCTCGGACCCATCCACGTTTTCTGTCAAGGACCCTATTAAAGGATACATTTTGTCCTCTAAAACCATGTGAAGTTCTAGCCCTTTCGTTTCCCCCTTACTTCTGAAAGGCCTTATTTGCAGATAGGGCCCTGACACGGCGTCCTCCTGGAGCAGTGTCAGCCTAACACGCTGAGGAAAAGATAACTGGAGTCACCAAGCGGAGAAGACTACGTGAAGATGGAGGCCGACATGGAGGTTGTGCTGCCTTTAACCAAGGGCCATGGGCAGTTGCCGGGCTCTGGGACAGAGCCAGGACAGGGGAGACCACATTTCTATTGCTTGATGGCACCCAGTGTGTGCTAGCTTGTCATGCCAGCCCCAGGCAACCACTGCAGGCCAGATAGTAAATAGTTTCGGTCTGGCACCCCTCACCACTGCCCTTCTGTAGGCAGGTGAATGAGCACGGCTGGACTTGGCCAGCCAATGGCCATAGCTTGCTCACCCTGCTCTTGACCAGCTATGACCTGGTGACCCTCAACCTATCCAGGTCAAGGATTCTGTGCATATAAAAAAGATCCCCTTTGGGGATTTGGAGGGACAGCTACATTACCCACCAGGCTGAGTTATGAATAAGGCTGGAGGTACAAATATGCATGTTGTGGTTTCCTTTGTCACAGGCAACAGCACACAGGCGACACTATCTAAACAACAATTTCAGTGTTATTTCAAAAATGCATTCAATCCTCAAACCCACATTTGAAGATTGGCTTTCTATATCTGGAAAGTTTACTCTAAAAATTCAATGGTCTACCAGAAGTTCTGCTAGTTTTTCCATTGTGCTTAGAGATGAATTTCTCTACTCTGGGAGTGATACCCTTGTCAGTTCTCGCTGAGGGATAGAGTCATGGCTGAGGGGCAAATTAAAAGCCAAAGAGCATCTCTTTCAGCGCTATTATGGTACAACGCTGATGAACCTCTACTGAAAAATGTTTGCACGCCAGAATGTAAAATGATGAAATGGTTACATTGACATCTTTAGAATATTTGGGTTCCCTTTATATAAAGTCATCGCCATTGAGTTGATTCCAACTCACAGTAACCTTGTAGGTCAGAGTAGAACTGTCGCATAGCATTTCTAAGGCTGTACTCCTTATGGACACCCACTGCCACATCTTTCTCCAATGGAGCAGCTGGTAAGTTCCAACCGCTGACCTTAGTTAGCAGGTGAGCACTTAATTACTGTGCCCCTTGACCTTCTTCTGTTTGTACAGAAAGAAGACTCCTTTTCTGCACTGAAACTATGACTTGGTTTACAGTTGGGTGACAATACATCCAGGGACAGTCTCAATTTTCAACCTGTCGTCCCTGAGTAATTGATGGAGGACTTGTCTTTCACCATCAAAAGTGTCCCACATGGATGATAACATCACATGGTCTTCTTTCTTACGGGGGAGCCTGAGCAAAACAGTCAGAAGGCTTGTTCCATTTATATATTCTTAAAAGACATTATCCATGCGTGGATCCATTAAAACAAGCAAATGTCATTAGGAGCCCACAAGGTCAACCATGGCTATAACACACAGATGAGGAGCCAAGGAGGTAGGGAAACCCACTCACTGCCCTGTGGGTTTCTGAGACTGCCACTGTTTACAGGAGTAGAATGCCTCCTCCTTCTCCTGCAGAGCTGGTGGGCCCGAACCTCAGACCTGGGGGTTAGCAGCTCAATGCACAGCTCTCTACGCCTTCAAGGCTCCGGGCAGGGAGACTAGAGTACTGTCAATGGAACACTCAGGACGCAAGTAAAGAGAATGCTGATGCGTTGTGAAAAATGCAAGCAATGTCATCACTTGGTGCAGAAACTGCCAAATGGGAACCTAATCTGCTGTGTAAACCTTCACCAAATATACAATAAAATTAACTCTTTTTTAAAATGATGAGTGCTGGAATCCTAGAGTAGAACACAAAAATCTTTGATTTGGGATCTGTATTACAAGGACTCTGAGCTGGAACTTCAATATAATTTGATATTTTTAAACCCCAATTAATGTAAATTGATTTTTCCCACACAGCTCTGGCCTCCTGAAGTATGTAAGCCATCTGCAGGGTAGACCAAAAGCAAGGTAAGTACTAGCATTTTAAATTTGATGATCATGTTTTCACTGCTTGGGTTACGATTGTAGGTAGCACAATGAACTTAATAAAACACATGACTTTTAAATTATCATAATTAGCCTTTGAGTAAATAAAAAAGTATTGCTACAAAATCATAGGCTCCATTATTCAACAAAAAGTCCAAAATGGGAAGCTACTGTTTCTAGGCAAATCCTTCATGTAGGTCTATATATTTCTAAAGGTGGTGTTTCTATCCTTCTAACCTTTATTAGAACAATTCTGCATTGACACCACATCAAACTGGTATCCACAAGGAAAACAAAGTGTGCTCATTTTCAATGTTCTTTGAGTTTGAGGGGCAAAAACAAATCTGCAGGGGCGAGATCAGGGCTGTAGGGTGGATGGGGTAATGTTTGCAGCAAAATCCTCATAGGAATGCCCTAGCTACCACCAAGAATGAACAAGAGCATGGTCATGCTGGAATAAAAATAAAATTCCTCGGTGCAACTTTCCTGGTCTTTTCTTCATTAATGCAGTCTTGAATTTTCTTAAAACTTCCTAAATTCTCATGACCATCCTATGCATAAAGTATACCAAAACTATCCCTTTGGGATCCCCTAAAATAGCAGCCATAACCTTCTGAGCTAAACTTTCAGCCTTGAGTTTCCCTGATCCAGCAGAACCCTCAGACGCTGCAGTTTTAAGCGGGCCTCTTGTCGTTGTTGTTGAAGGCATCCTAACAAGACGAAGACAAGGCTGTGACTGAGAGAACTGACAGCCAAGACACCTTGGAACATGTTTTGTTTGCAAGAAGCCCGTGTGTGCATGAGCTGAACTCTGGTAGCAATGCTTTTTGACTTTCCTTCATAGAACATCCCTCGCAGTTCAGAAAGCTGAGACACAATCGACATTAAGTCATGACTGATGATGTTTTTTTTTACATCTAAGTCACTGCTATCAAGTTGATACCTGACTCAGGACTAAATGACAAATTACTTGCCAATACAACTGTTGAGGGGGGAAAAAGACTAAATAACCCAGTGTTGGTTTTTGAACCACTTCATCTAATTCCAAGTCCCATGCTATTTGAAGAAGAGCTCACTCATGGCATGAGTTGATTTTGATTCATAGGGATCGTATAGGTCAGAAGAGCTGGCCCTGTGGGTTTCCAAGGCTGTACATTTTCACAGACCAGACAGCCTCATCTTTGTCCGTCAGAAGAAGCTCGTAGGTTCAAACTGCTGACTTTGAAGTTAGCAGTCCAATGCACATACCATTACTCCGGCCCCCAGGCCTCCTTTGAAAAGACATTTTATATCAAATATTTCCGAACATAAATCCCCCAACCAACTTAGCAAGCAGGATTGTAAGGACGCCAGTAAGCAGGCATTGGCCCAGGATACACAGATTTGAGGGAAGAAGAAATCTGTTTAAGACACTATCCTCAGAGACAGGTTACTGCCTCACATCCAGAACAGAGCTCAGAAAAGTTGTGTTCTGTTTCTTTCATTTCTTTTTAAAAAATCCTCTTATTGTCACAATCCATCCATTCATCCATTGTGTCAAGCACGTTTGTAGATATGTTGTCATCATCATTTTCAAAACATTTTCTTTCTACCTGCTCAGAGAGGTTTTTGACTAGAGGGTCATCTCACTAGAAGAAATTGCCAGACAACATCAGCATCCTTTCCTCCCCACAGAAGCCAGGATGCTGGGAAACTCTAATCAAAGCAAGAGGGAGCAAGAAGTGCCTCGCTTCATGAAGGACGGTCCCAAGAGGATATGAGACACCTGGTTCCCTTGGAAACCCCATGAGGGCAGGTCTCCTCTGTCCTAGAGTCAGGAAGGACTTAAGGATACAAACACCCACCGCCATGACAGGACAGTGCTAGCCAAACGCAAGGAACTTCAATCAGTGCAACTCATTCAAATGTATGCATCAACACTAAAGCTGATGATGCAGAAAGTGAAGAGGTCTATCGATGTCTTCTGTCTGAAATTGATCAAACGCGCAACCCAGATGCATTAATAATTATTGGCAATCAGAATGGAAAAGTTGGAAACAAAGAGGAAAAAAACAGTAGTTGGGAGAGGAAAAAGTCTTGGTGATAGGACAGAACTTGGAGATCACGTGATAGAATTTTGTAAGACCAATGACTTTTTCATCGCAAATACCTTTTCCCAACAACACAAAGGGTGACTATACCTGTGGACGTCACCAAATGGAGTAACAAGAAATAAACTTGATTACATCTGCAGGAGCCCTAGTGGTATAGTGGTTACAAATTGGGCTGCTAACCACAAGGTCTACAGTTCAAAACCACCAGTGGCTCCTCAGACATTGACTGTCTGGGAACAGTTCTACTCTGTTGTAGGGGTCACTGTGAACGGGCATGGGGTTTTGGGGGAGGGGGGGACAGGACAAATGGAGGCGCTCACTATCAGCAGCTAACACCAGGCCAGGGGCCACCTGTGGACCAGACCATCAACTGCTCACATGTAAGTTCAGGGAGAGTTTAAAGAAAATGAAAACAAGTCCACGAGAGCCCAAATACAACCGTGAGTACATCCCACCTATATTTCAAGACTATCTCAAGAACAGATTTGATACATCAAACACTTAGTCACATGCAACAACTGACTGCAATGGAGTCTGGGAAATGTACTTATTATTTTGTGTGACAAGATGATCACTTCTATTACTACAAAATAGAAAAGCAAATCTTTGGTGACAAGCCAGTAGGCCCAGCCTTATTGATACAAGCAATACTGAAGTTTAAATTGATCTGGGTCACCTAACTTTATAATTAAAATAAATTCAAAATGTACACTAAGTTTTAAAAAAATGTTCTTAAGCATCACCTAAATGATAGAGCCAAGTCTGCCTATTTAGAAATAAGTAAAACTTTGCATCTCTTTCAGCTTTTTCTTTTCAGGTAAGTCCCAGAAGGAGCCCAACCATGGGGAATATCTTGTTAGCCCCATGTATTACCTCCTGCACTTGAAGAGAATAAGGACTTCCCTGATTACCCTTAATTCCAATGTCTTTCCCTTGGTGAGAGTGCACTGTTGTGGGTCAATTACATTCTGCTGAGTAGGTATCAGAATCGTACACAGCAAGCCTCCTATTGCCCACGACTTTTATTCATCAGAGTAACCCAATTTATAGAAAGACACCCAGGAAGAGAAAAACGACGGCGCTGGCAAGGAGCAGGATCTATAACTAGGCGGTTGCTAGAGTTAAGATGTAAGCAGGGCTTTGACTTGGCAGCTTTTCAATGATGCACGAGGAGCCACCAAAGCCAGCCCCTTTCTCCACGGGCCCCTCGGGGTCAAGTACCATGTTTCAATGATAATTTCATCAAATTGCTGTGTTGTAGTGAATGTTGTAGCTTAATAGAGGTACAGCATGGTGCAGTGCGACAGAATCAGAAAATGTTGTTGACAGGTTTGTTGAAATAGATCCCTAGACACCCAACTCCAAAACACATGAACGACTCCCAAGATGACGGCAATATTTCTGATCGGTATTCCTCCATGAAGCTATTTTTTGAAGAAAATATTTTTTACAAAAATGTATGGTAGCACATATGATTTCTCAGTTCAGCCAAGGAGGTTTCTTGCAGTTACATCACTTACCTCTGTGAAGTCTATGGTGGAAATGTTTACATTAATACAATTAATACATTACATTAATATTTACATTAATAAAAGAGCTAGTGTTTAGCTGAGATCTTGTCCTCAGTTCTTCCTCAAGTGTGTGAATGATGATCCTGCAGCCCGCTGCCATCGAGTCGATTTCAGACTCACCGAGGGTTTCTGAGGTAGGAAATCGTGATGGGAGCAGCTGGCCTCCTCTCTCCCCTGCCTGCTGGCCAGTGGGTTTGAATGACGCACCTTGCATTTTGGTAGTTAAATAAATGCTTAACTCACCACAACGCTCTGAGGGTCTTTTCCTTGGGAAAGGGCTTTGCAGAGAAAGGTATTCGTTTTCAAGTTAGACTCCAAATTACAAGTGGAGTTTTAAAAAAGCCTCTTCTAGAGCCTTTCAAGGGTCAATTATATGTACTTCCATGGTAGTATATTGGCAGAGAATGCCAATGAGTTGTGAGGTTTTTTCCATAGTAAGGTGTATTAGCATTTCCAAGTGAGTTTTTATTGAGGAATTGTCTTTTTGTCTAATCACTATCCCCTCGCCCTCCACCCCCCCCCAAACATGCAGACATTTTTCTAAACATGGGATCTCCCATATTGGGTGGTAGGTATGCGTACTAACTTCATTCCGTATCATTCCAAATAGAGGAGGAAGGCCCTTTCCAAAAGGAATGAGGGTTGGAGGAAAAAAATGGGGACTCTGTCTCCAGGAGTGATTTATCTGGCAAGAATGGTAGATCAATTATTCATACACAGCCTCGACTTTCTTTGATCTCTCTCTCCCCCCCCCCTCTCTCTCTCTCTCTCTCTCTCTCTCTCGCTCTCTTGCTCTCTCTCTCTCTCTCTCAACTGCACACCTGCAGCAAGCATGCACATGTCCCCCTGCCCCACACTTGGGTTTGACAGAGGTGGGCTGGGCTGCAGTCCTCTATCAAGTTGGTTGTGTGAGTAGCCGCTCTCCCAAGTCAACACATCCTAAGTGTGGGCTCTGAAGCCCAGATTCAGGGTTGAAAATTAAGGCAGACTTTCAGTCAAAGATATATTCTACAATTTGGCTTTAGCATCAAGACAATTCCTATCTTACCCTATCTCATTTCTTGACCTGAACTTAAAGAACTGTAATTAAGTATCTCCCACAAAAGTCAGCATCTAGTATGGTTGCCATTAGGCCACCTTGCACTTGGCCCTAATTCACCTTCCCAGCCATACTCTGTAGTCATCCAGGCACCTGTAGCTCCATTTTTCCATTATTTTTATGTCGTATGTCTGATGGAAGCTTTAACTGAAGGCTATAGTCTATCTGCATGGGCATACAGAGCATTTTAAATAATAAACTCAAGTCGGTATGAAATTATAAAGTCAGTGTAATTTAAGGATATTTGTCAGTCCTAAGCATGGCATGAAAGTCTGGATGACAAAACAAATTGCATTTATGTTGTACTGGAGCTGAAATTTGAGCACTCTGGTTGCAAAAGGGTGTGGATGGCAGTGACAGCCTTTCTATCAATTGCAGAGTCCCCAGTACACGCAGCCTCTATTTAATGCTTTCTGCTCATTAACCACGGATGTACACAATCTTGCCCGCAAGCAGAATGCCCTGGAGAGTGATTGGCCTCCGCCCCTTTCTGGCCAGCCCAGGGAGACATGGTCTCTCTCTTGGAGGCTTGTCTAGGTGTGTCCTTGATGGAGACCGCCATTCGGGGGACAGTACAGGGGGTCATATAGTCATGATCATGCCCATCTGTCTCACCCTGCCTGCCTCAGTTGGAAGGCCCTGGACCAATTTTGCAAGCCCTTCTACCTAACAATGTACGTGTCCCAATCACGGTCCCCTTGTTCCTGCTTCTGTCGCCCCGTAGCCCCACCTATAATTGTGATGTACTGATCTGCCACCAATTATGCTTTTGTGACAGTGTCCTTTGCCCAGTCATGTCCTTTTTAAAGCTTGGTCTATCCACAAACCGTGGATGTCATTTCAACCTCGTGTTGGTGGCCTCCCTCACAGATGAGGTGTCTGTGTCTTTGTGTTGCTTTGTCTCTTTTAATACTTAATAAGTGTTCTCATATTTGAGATGGAGCCTCTTTTGTACCCTAAACCAAGGTCAAGAAGTTTAAAAAGAGTTCTCCTACCCAAGACACAGTCATGAGGAGGAAAACCACATCAAATTCAACAAGAAAAGCCCAGTCTTGCTCCTTGACATCCCCAGAAAAACGTTACTGATCTTTCAAGCGTCAGTTCCTCTGTCATCTTCTCTCATCAGCCTTTTCCTGGCCTTCATATACCTCTGTGCCCTCCTCCCAGTTTCCCTACACAAGTCAGCGTGGGCATCCACACTGCCACCCAAGTCCCCTTTTAAATGCATCTGCACCTAAGCGCTTCCCCCACGCCCAGGTTTACTGGGCCCACCGCGATTGGTCAACCCCCAAGATTAGGGCCTTTGGGCCTGGAAATGAACTCACCTCCTTGGCTCAGTTTTCAGCCAAACAATAGACAGGTCTATGACGCAAAAAGTAAGGCGAGGGTGGTGGGCACTCCTGAGACGGCCGACCTCTTTAGATCACAGGGCAGCACCTGCCCAAGGACCCAGTTCCGAAGGCAGGCAGGGTGAGTGAGGGGTTGAATGGAGCAGGACCCGCGGGACCGAGTGGGATCAGAGCCGTCTCGCTGCAGGGAAGGTGAGATCCATGATATGAGACACAATGGGTGTGAACGGGATGAAAATACATCTGCTCTTTAAACTTTCACCCCATTCGCAATAAAAAGTTGAACAAAAGGAAAGAAAATGCAAATACCCCCCCCAAAAAAAAAAAACTCGGTGGCTTCAGGATTAAGAACTCAGATGCTAATTTAAGTGCGAACTGTGAACCCACTCAGCAGTCCTGCAGAAGAAAGATCTGGCAATCTGCTCCCATACAGAGTAAGTCTAGGCAGTTCTCTGTCACATGGGATCACCACCAGTAAAGAGTCTGTTTAAAGACAGGCAACAACAACGGATGGCAGAGATCCCTGGTCGGTGTAAATGCTAGTCACGTGGGAAGGTTGGAGGCCCACCCAGTGCATCCAGAGGTGCCTCAGAATGAAAGGCCTGGTGATCCTAAGAAGCACATTCTACTCTGATGTGCACAAACTCACCACGGAGCTGGAATGGGCTTGATGGCCACTGGTTTTTATAAAGGACCGCGGAGCGCATCACTAATGTATGCAGTGGACTGACATGCTTGCATTCCCTTTACTCTGGAGTCTCAGTCACATCTTTAACTCACATACTGCTCCATCTTCAGCTCACGTACCGCTCGGGACTCCTGAGTTCATGTGACAGTTCATTGTGCTAGCAAACTGGAGTTAATGGAGAGACAGGGAGCAAGGCTCGAATGGGCAAGTGTGCAGGTCCAAATTAAAGGCAGAGCCTAGGCGAGCAGGAACCCAGGGAAACCCTGGGGAAGAGGGACCGATGAGCAAGCATTGAATGAGGAAGAAAAGGCCAGAGAGTGGGGAAGAGAGGGTGGCAGGGAGTCACCGGCCGTCATTGAGGAAGCTACCATCTGATGACTGGGGCACATTGCTACAAGTCACTGGTCAGTTCCCGGAGGGTCTGATTGTCCCAGCACGTGTGTAGTGGGAAGTGGGGCTCATCGGGTGAGTGGCAGCCTGCTAAAACCCGCAGGTCAAGAGAAAGGAGGCTGGGGAGGCAGAGTGTGTGGTTGCTGACACTACATCTAGGCCGAATTCTGCCCCAGAGTTACAAGTTTAGGTGCTACATCTGTGAGGACAACAGCAAGTGTTCAACATAGCAAACCACTCAGACAATGACAACTGGAGAGATGGTCCGGTAACACATCCCTTACATGTTCACACTCCTGAGCATTGCTCCAGATCCCATGTGCACTGTGATCTGTCCATTTAGTCACTCAACATATATGAAGTAAGCACCCTATTGAGGGGCAGTGGTGAACAGGACAGAAAAGTTCCAGCCTGCAGAGGCTACTCCCTGACGGGGGAAAGACCGACAGGTGAACCAGCACTGGAGTCAGGAAGAAAACACAAGGAAAGGTACAAAATGGGGTAGTAGGAAGTGTGTTATTCGAAGCTGCGGTTCGGAAAGGGGTAGAGGAAGTGGCTTTTCAGCGTAGACCAAAGAATGTGTTTGAGGGAAAAAGCAAATGTCTTGGGGTTGGGCGATACATTCAAGCTACACAATTGTTGTCGCTCTGTAACCGGGGGCACGTGCTCTCACCCCTCAGGCCTTCGGTGTGAGATCTGTAGAGGAAGCAAGGATTTGGAGAAATGAACTTGCCAGCTTTGGTCTATCTTTATAGCTCCAAATCCGTTTAGTCATCTTTTTTTTTAAGTTTTATTGGCATATAATTCAACAGTTCAATCTTATAAAAAAAAAAGGTTGTAGGATCATCACCACAAGCAGTTTTAGAACTCCCGCTTTAGACAGCTGGGAATTCAACGGGCTTCCCCATGGAATGAAGAGGAGGCTGTCTGCGCGTGTCAAGGCCTATAGCCCCAGAAAGCCTTCATGGGACCAAGAGCCATCTGATGCCACTCAGCGGAATTTCATTTTGTATTGTTTTCCATGTTGTGTTAAATGATGACTTGTCACTTGTTAAGACTTTCGGGGGTTACAGATGAATAAACCCTAACTTGAGATATCCTAAGCAAAAAGAGAAATCCACAAAAATTGCTCTGATAATTTACAATGGGGAGAACAGGGAGCCGCTAGGACACAGCCAGGCTCCATCCGGAGTTGAGATGCACTCGGGACTCTGAACTCTTTGGCATGTCAGAGGCCTCACTGATTCGTTTCTATGCAAAGGAAAATGTGGCTGTCACAGCTCGCAAGCTTCGCCATTTGCAATTTCAGCCCCAGAACCTTCAAGCTTCTAAGTTCACAGATTCCAGGAATGGATTCTGAGTGGCCGAGCTGAAGTCACATACCCCTCGCTGACCAACAAGGAACACAGTAACCAGATGGCATCAGCTGACTCTGACTCATGGGCTCCAGGGTCTCCAGTGCTAGTTTCTCAGACCACCAGACCTTTCCTTTCTTCTTCCAAGGTACCACTAGGTGGGGGGTCGGTCGGCCCACTTTTGTTCCAGCAGGCAAGTGAATGATCATGTGTACTGCCTAGGGATGCGATGAACAGGGTCTTGATATAGAAAACAGTTATTTCCACAAAAACCAGGAAAATAGAGTTTGGTTGGACAATTCTTAACAGAAGAAGAGTGAAGTGGAGCTGAGTAGAAACTCACAAATGTGTACTATAGTTTCATGCAAACGGCTTCCCTTAAATGATGACAAAGCCACACATAATTCAATAATGAAACAAAGGAGGCACCTTAAAGCCTTAGATTCTGCTTGGGGTGGGGCGGGGTGGGGTGGAGGGTGGGTGGGAATGGGGGACACCGCCTGGTTCTCAGAAATCACTGAGCATGCATTCGCTTGCTTGTCCACGTGACACAGTTCTCCTGGATCTGAAGTGCAACACTGGAGTGCAACTTTCTCAGCCCTTAGCTTGCTAAGGGGGGAAAGGGCAGTGAGATCTATAGCTTTAATATATATATATTTATTTAAAGAAAACTTAGTTAATATAATATAAATGTAATTTATAAGTTTATAAATATACATAATGATAAAACTATGATTGTATAAAATTATTTAAATAGAAACGTATTAGAACAATAAATAATTAAGTATGTATTTAAAATACTATGAAATAATATCTTTCTTTCTCAAAACAAATGTTGCTGCTGGGAGCTTCTGTGCAGCCCAGACTAAAAATACCACCGGGCTGGGTGAACCGGGAATTCAGGCCGGGCCTGGGGGAACTGCAGGGTGTCTGCAAGCACTAATGTGCAGAACACACCCCCCCACCCCCACCCCCCCACCCCCGGTGACTGTCCTGCCTGTGAAGATGACTAACCAGGGGTGAGGTGACGGCGGTGCAGGAGACAGGGGCAAGGAGGAAGAGGGAGAGGAAAGGGGGTGGGGGGATGAGGAGGAGAAAAAGAAAAAGGAGAGAAACAGGATTAAACCAGTCAACTTGAGGCAAACAGGCACACCTTTCTTTTAAAAGTCAACTTCATATAAACATTCCACGGACTGGAGACGTTTTCGATAAGCTCACTTACACCAACTTCCCTCTAACTTAAGAATCAAAACTTTCACCACCATCTTCTTAAACTGGTACACTGGAGGGGCAGTGTGGGGCTTGGGCCACTGCCTTAGATGACCTTGGGTGGGCGACCAAAACTGAAAAACCAAGCTCACTGCCATCTTGTCAGCGCTCATTCATAGCGAGCCCCCTGTGGGTTTCCAAGACTGTAACGGTTTGTGAGAGTAGAGACCCCAGTCTTTCACCCGAGGAGCTGCTGGTGGTTTCAAACCGCCGCCCCTGTGGATCACAGTCCAATGTATAACCACTACACCACCAGGACTCCTTACTGAGCACTCAAACTTATGACTATCGAGTTGATTCTGATTCATGGGGACCTTATAGGGCAGGGTAGAATTTCCCATGTGGGTTTCCAAGCTGAAATCTTTCCAGAAGTAGAAAGCCTCAGCTTTTTTCTGAGGAGTGGCTAGTGGTTTCGAACTGCTAACCTTACAGTCAGCACAACTCATAACCTACCATGCCACCAAATGACAAAAATCAAACTCATTGTCATCTCTCTATGTCAACTCACAGCGAACTAAAGAACTGGGTAGAGCTGGCCCCCTGAGTTTCTGAGACTGTAAATCTTTACGGGAGTAGAAAGCCCTGTCTTTCTGACAGGACATCAGTGGTTAAAAAGTTAGTCCTTTGGGGTTCCATTTTCAACCCTCTGAATTGTGTCACCTGAGAGTCAGCTGGGTGTTATTAATTGCTTAGCTCCTTCTAACAACAACTTCATCACCTTCTGCACCCAGGAGAGGATGAGTCTTGACTGGCTCTAGATAGAATCGGATTAACACCCGACGCAGTCTTTGCATTTGAGATCCTACTGCCAGTCCACTTCTGGCCAAGAATACAGCTCTTCTCCCTTCAATCGCCATGTAAATCTACCTTCAACAACACATCTATGGTAAAATAGATGTAACAAAATATTTTCCATCTTAATCATTTTAAGTGCATAATCCAGTGATGTTAATTCCATTCTCCATGCTTGCCAACCATCACCACTATTTTTCGAGTGTTTTTCATCTCCCCTATAAAGTTAAAATAAAAATTGAGTTAAAAAAGAAAAGCAGTAAATTTAAAAAAAAAAACTAGTATACAGAAATTGAAACTGATTCGTGGTTAATAGAGTAGGAGGATAGGGTTTTTGCTTTGGGGCAACCAAGTTTAAATTAATTCTTTAAACCCCAAACCCACTGTCCTCAAATCAACCATACACAGGCTTCCGGCACTATAAACCTTTACGGGAGCAGACAGCCTCCTCTTCCTTGCAAGGAACTGTTGATGGGTTTGAGCCACTAAGCTTGTGATCAGCTGTTCACAGTTAGCCCTTACCCTACGTCACCAATACGTCACCACTAGGGTGGAATAATCAGGGAAAGAGAGAGAGAAATAATCATCGTGAAACAGGAAGAATTTGATGACACTAACTTGTGTGAGTAGAAAGCTGACTTGGAAAATACTTTGCTGTGTGTATTTGCACGGCTTAAAAAAACGATGAAACAAGGAAGTCCTTCGCAGTACCATCAGCTATTGAAGGTGGCTCTTCTAGCCATAGTCCTTGACTCCCACCAAATGACTTTTTCCTGGAGCGTCAGGGTAAAAAGGTGGGAAAAGATATTAAGATTCAGCTGACGGAGTAGAACAGCCCCCAGACTGGTTTTCTGGAATTGAAAGCCTCATCTTTCTCCTGGGTAGCAGTTGGTGGGTTTGAATTGCTGACTTTGTGATTAGCAGCCCAAAACGAACCGGCCTACCCCACTAGTGCTGCTTGGGCATTTATTAGCAGCCCTAAAAGAACGCTGTAGTTTGTCCTGAATGTATAACTGTACCCTGCGCATTTTTCACTTGCTTTGTAACGTGCTAAGTTCCTTAAAACAAACGAACGCACTGCCACAAACAAGTCAATGCCTACTCACAGCGACCGTACGGGATCGGCAGGAGCTGCCCCGGTGGATTTCCGAGCCTGCAGCTCCTTACGGGAATAGAAAGTGCCATCTTTCTCCCTGTTACGTCCATTAATAAAGTCCGTAATAAGCATCCTAAATCATGAGTACTGCTTGAGCACTGTGTAGCCATCCCAATGAATCAGCGACCCCAGAATAAACGCAGCGAGTTCTATGGCAGAAAGATCGGAATCCCAAAGTCAAACAAACAAAACACGTGCTGAGGAAGACACCGGGCTCCGAACCTCTGTTGTGGAGGAACAATCAAACGGTTTCGGTAGGAAGAGTGGCCTGATTCTCTGAGAACTTTGCCAGGCTTGACAGAGTTTCAAACCAGTGTCAAGAGCTTATATTTTCCCTTATTAAGTGCATGTAATCAGTAGCAATAATGACTGAATACTTCAGACTTCTAGAGAGATTTTCTCTAACCTTCTGTCCATGAAGATATTGGATAGGCCATGAAAGGAAGGAAAAAATACCCAGTCCTGTTGCTGCCCAGTAGATTTGGAACTCACAGAGACCCTGTGAGACAGAGTACGGCTGCCCCATGGGGTTTCCAAGGCTGCAGACAACCAGAGACGGCTGGTGGGGTCAAAGTGCGGGCCTCCCCATCAGCAGCTGGCCTTTCAGCACTGCACTACTAGGGCTGGTGTAAAGGCTTAGGGTTTGACTAATGGTAATCTTAACATGGACTGCAGAACTGCTTCTATTCTTATTAATAATAAAATGTTGTTAATTATGGGGCTGTCTTGAGAACTGGCTACCAAAGGGACATTTCTCTATATTTCATGCTGAGAAATTTCACAAGCAGGAGAAGACACAGGAAACCTGGAAACCTCAGTGGAAAAATCGTGATGGGTCTCTATGCCAATTCCTAAAAATAAAGGGCAACGCATGTTAACCAACTCCTGACCAGTAGAGTTCTTTTTAACGTCAGTAGAAAGAAAGTGGAAGGCACAGTTTCAACTTCACTGTTCTTATCAAAAAACCCAAATTGATTCTTTTATTTGGAAGAAAATGCCAGCTAAAAATAAAAACGAGTTATATCAGATACATAAATAATGAAACCAGGACACTGCTCAGGGAGGCTGGGTGGGTTGTTTTCAAATTTTATTCCTGAAATAAAATACTCGTATCTTAGCTTTCCTTGCCCTTTATTAATGCAATCATGCCAAATATGTAGAGCTTTGGTGGCACAATAGGTTGCAGGTTGGGCAGCTCACCCCAAGGTTGGTAGTTCGAAACTACCAGCCACCCCACAGGAGAAAGTTGAGGCTTTTACTCCAGTAAAGAGTTACAGTCTCTGAAACCCACAGGGACTGTTCTACCCTGTCCGATAGGGTCACTATGCATCAGAATCAATTTGATAGTAGTGAATTTAGTTTTGTTCTTTATTTGAATTTTGTCATCATCTTCTAGATTTTTAGTACCTCCAAATTATTTGAACAAGTAATGGGATATTTAAAATTTTGAGATAGCCTTCACCATTTGCCACTGAGTCAGTTCCAAATCATGGTAACCCCACAGCTATCAGAGAAAATCTGTGCTCTGGTAGGTGTTAGGTGTCTACATTTTTTTTTTAAGGAGATCACCAGGCCTTTATTCTTTGGTGCCTGAGGGCGGATTCAAACCTCCAACTTTTTTTTTTTAAAGCTAAGTGCCTTAACCATTTGCACCTCCCAGGGACTCTAAAACTCACCCATAGTACATCAATTGAGTGTCTTCTAAATACGAGCTCTCAGGGAGGTATCATGGAAGGTACATTTCAAACATGCAAAAAGGGAACAACACTGGAACCATTTAACATTTCATGATACTGAGTAACATTCCCTGTGTGTCTGACCACACTCATCTGTCAGCTGGCACTAAAGTGACTTCCAGGTTTCTGCCATTGTGAATAGTGCTGTGGTGAACACAGGTGTGCTTAGGTCTGCTCCTGTGGCTTCTATTAGATACCTCGAGTGTTGTGTTAGTCCGGGTTGACTAGAGAAACAAATCCAAGGACACTCCTATAAAGAGCTTTATATCAGACTAATTGGATATCAAGAAAACATCCCAGCACGTTCCAGATCAAGTCATAAGTCTGATATTAGCCCATAAGTCTTATACTAGTCCCCAAATCCTCCTTCAAATTATGCAATCACATGCAACGATACCGAATGCTGGAAGATCACAAACTGTTTGGTGAAAGTCTTGAACCAGTGGCGGTGGAAGCATCTCACGGCTGGTGCAGGCCTCCACCGGGCTCCTCCAGCTCTCACGAGTGTCTCAACAGCAAGAAAGTGAAACAGAGAGAGAGGGTGTGTTGCCCACCTCCAGGGTAAAAGCAGAGGAAGTTCCCAGAAATGAGGAGGCCACACCCACAAGGAGGCATCCTCAGGCTATGCCCTGATTGACAGGCTAGACTCCACCCCTACACTTACTTATCAAGTTGCTGTGAAATTGTGTAACTACCACAGGTGTGTACCTAGGAGTGAAACTGCGGGGTCATACGGCAACTCTCCCTCTAATTTGTTTGCTTGTTTTAGACCTGCCAAGCTGCTTTCAGTTCTTCCCATTCTCTCCAATACTTGCTATTTTCCTTTTTTTTTAACAGTTAAGCTTTCCTATCCTAGTAGGAACGAAAAGGTACCTCGTGATTTTGATGTCCGTTTCTCTGATCCAAATGATGAGGGTCTGCTGGCCTCCTTGACCAAGTCTGCTCATGTCCTTTGTCTAGTTTTTGATTGGGTTATTGATCTTTTGGTCATTAGGTTACAAGATGAAGCCCCTTTAGGGACCTTGGACTTGCTGGAAGGCTCTTTCTAGCTCTACAAGTCCACACTACTCAAGCTTTCATCCACACACAGATTCACTTTCTAGCCAAAGAAAACGAAGCTCTTTCAATCCAGAACTCACCTGGGAGGCATCAGCTGCTTTACAACCCAGCTGGAATTGGTCTCTCTGAAGGCTTCATCGTTTTAGAAAAATGCTATCAATTTAAAAAGCATCCCCCAGAGTCCAGAAATAAGCTCTAGCACTCAAGATCAGTTGATTTTCTACAAAGAGACTGAGACCATTAAATAGGCAAAGAGCAGTCTTTTCAGCAAATGTTACTAGGACCACTCATATCCACGTGATAAACAATGTGGATTTATGTCGCATTTTATCCTAAAAAATTAACTCAATATATATCACAGGCTCAATATATATCATAAGAGCTAAAACTGTAAAAATATTAGAAACAGAGGCAAAATCTTTGTGATCTTGGGTTGAGGTAATGAATTTTTAGCTAGGACACCAAGACCCGAGTAATCAAATAGATGACTGATAACCTAGACTTTATTCCAATTTTAAAGTGTTGTGGCCCAAAGGACACCATGCAGAAAATTAAAAGACAATCAGTCTATTAACTGAGAGCAATATCTGTCGAGCAAATCTTGAATAAGGTAATTATATCTAGATTATATAAAGAACTATAACTCAATAATAAAAGGACAACACAGTTAAGTTAAAGGTTCAAAGAATGTGGATGAACCCTTCTCCAAAGATAAGCAAGTGGCTAGTAAGCTCATGCAAAGAAGCTCAACATCTGTGGTAGTTACATAACCTCGTGCCAACTTAAGGGTATCATAATTTATAAATTATCAAGGGTTTGTGAGGGAGGAAGGGTGGGGAGAGGAGGGGCAAAAATGAGGTGCTGATACCAAGGGCTCAAGTAGAAAGAAAATGTTTTGAGAATGATGATGGCAACAAATGTACAAATGTACTTGACAGAATGGATGTATGCATAGATTGTGATAAGAGTTGTACGGGCTCCCAATAAAATGATATTTTTTAAAAGAAAGAGCTTTATCTCAAGGAGTAATTGTGCAATATGAAAACACCTCAGCCCAGTCCAGATCAAGGCCATAGTCTGATATTAGCCCATAAGTCCAATAGTCGTCCAACAATCCTTCAGATTCACGCAGTCACATGCAATGATGCAAAATGCAGGAAGATCACAGGCTCTTTCTTATACATATATAAGTATGGAGAAGCTCTTTCTTATACATACACAAGTGTAGCTGGATTTGTTTCTCTAGTCGACCCAATCTAACACAACATCGTTATAATTGTTGTTTCTGTTAGTTATTGCTGTCATGTCAATTCCTACTCATGGCAACCCGTGTGTGCAGAGTAGAAATGCACTCCATGTGCAAATCGAAACCATAATGAGATAGCACCTCGCCCTCACTAGACGGATTATGGAGGTTGGCAGCTTGGATCGACCCAGAGGTACCACACAGGAAAGACTCAAGTCCACTTCCGAAAAAATAGCCATTGAAACCCCTACAGAACTCTATTGTTCTCTGCCAGACCCCGGGGTGCCAGGGGAGCATCAGCTAGGCAGCAACTGGCTGAGCCTTTGGTTAGAAGGGTTGTAATGAGAAAGACAGTAACAAATATTAGCAAGGATATGGAGAAATGGAACGCTCAGACATTACTGGAGGGAATGTAAAATGGTTTCGGCTACTTTGAGACCCAGTTACTCAAGATACTAAACATAGTGTTACCCTGTGACCCAGAAATTATATTCCTAGATCTACCCAAGAAAAAATGAAAACACATGTCCATGCAAAAACGTGTTCATAGTAGCCTTGTTCATAATAGCTCCAAAGTGAAAACAAAAAAGTGTCCATCAATAGATGGATGGATAAGTAAAATGTGGTATATACAAATAATGGAAGGCTGAACAGAATAATAAAGAAAGAAATCCTATCAGTACGACACTATGTATTTTCTCAAAAACAGGATATGAAATGTTCAGAATAGGCAATTCTAAAGAAACAGAAAGAAAGCAGATGAGTGGTTAGCGAGGGCTAGCTAGCGGGACATGGGATGGTGCTGGAAGGATGGGAAGTGAATACAAATGGGCCCAGCGTTCTTTTGGGGGGTGATGAAAACAATATGATTACGGTGATGCCTACCCAACTCTGTAAACATCCTACAAGTCATTTCATTTTACATTTTAGATGGGATGTTGATACGTAAATGATAGCTCAATGAAGCCATTTAACCAAAGTACACCCAGGCAGTGCTACCTGAAGTGTTCAGCACTAGACAACAGCACCTGTTACTATTTTCAGTCTCCTTTCTGATCTTTGCATCATTTCTTCCTTTTAAAAGAATACCTTGCTTCTCTCCGTCACACAGATTAAAAGTCTCTTTCATTCCAACTGCCAGGCTTGTTCCTGCCTCCTGCGTTTGCATGCACTTCCCTCCTAGTGGGGAGGCTTTCTCCCAGCTCTGTTCTATATCTTCTCTCTGCCAGTTCTTTATCTTCTCACGGCTGAGGGTTCAACTCAAGAGACTGGCAGCTCTGACTTCTCCAGCTAAGGCTGCCACCGGACATCCATTACCTTCCACTCAGTCTATTTGAATCATGGCAACGTTCATCTAAACGGAATAAAACGTCACCTCATTCTCTGACTTCCCATGCAAGACCCCTTATGATTCATAGGGTTTTTATTGCCCGGCTTGGAGGTAGATTAAGCCTTTGCTCCTAATCCTCCTCTGAAAGCCACTGAACTGTTCAGCATCATAGCAAGATGCAAAAACCCGCTGGTACACAAGTGCTACACAGGACTCTACCCCTCCAGCCTAACATAAAGTGTTGTGGGCTGATCAACTGTCTTTTAGAATGGAGCAACAAGATAAGACTTCCAAACTCCTGTCCTTGTTGTAATGGGGGGAAAGTGGAACGTTATTTCCCTCCAAAAACTCTACCCTCATCCTGCCCCGGCCCCACTCACCCCCCAAAGGAGCAAGAATTTGATTCAACTTTGACTCGAAAATGAGTCTTGCACCTAAAAGCTCTCCCAAAGAGATGGACTGATTTCAGGAAAATAGGCTCCTCTTCGTCTTCAGGCCCAGCATCTTGCTTCAGTAAAACTACAGCCACAGGCAAGATCAATGAGCAGACAGAGAAAAAAGACAAAGTTTCCCACGAGCTTTTCCTGAAAGGAAATCAAAGAGGAGCAGCGCCTATCAGCAGACCTCAACCAAGGGGCATTGAGAGCCCGGCTGGACCTCCTTTCACTGAGGCGGCTGCTTCCAGTTGGCGATTGCCCTGACTACATGAGGAGGCTCTGGGGAAAACAAAGTCCAGCTGGAGGGAGGGCATTGGGAAACTGCTGTGGTCCCTGCACCACACCCCTCAGATTGATAGCTGCCTATTCCATCCTAGCAAAGCATCAACCCTTCAATCATTAAAAACCAAAAAGGATAGAGAAGAAGGGGGCGGGGGGGGGCAATGTTTCTTTCCAGATAAAAGAGCTAATGAGAGAATCAATAGAGGAAATGACAGCCATTTTGAAAGAAAGAAAGTTTTTACAAAAGCACTCAGTACACCTCTCAAGAAGCAGCGACTTCTGTTCTGCCAGGAGAAAATACAGACATACCCCAAGATAAACAGGGCTACAAGGTACAAGTGCAAAGCCTTACAATGGATGTTCCTGTCGAAGACATTTGGCAAACAGCTGTCTGTAAGGAGAGCGTGAAGAGGTCCTGGTGATTTACCTGTTAGACCATGAGAGACATCCCGCACACCCCAAGAGCTGAAGTGCAGGCCTCCAGTCTGCTCCACAAGGGCTTTGACCAAGTTCAGGCACAGCATAGCAACAAAGAGCATCGTAATTCTGGCTCTGCGTCTAAAGGCTTGAACACTGGTATCATATTTGAAAGACCACTACATATTGAGCACAGTCATTCAGGAAGTGTTTTTATCCTCAAGCAAAAGGAGATGAAAGACTGGCTACAGAAGGATCCGTGGACCTAAGCCCCCTCCTCTGCCTCCTCCTACCTACTCCCCACTTGTCCCAAGTAGTTTCTGCCTGCCAAGAGCAAGTTAGGATCAGCTTATCCTACACTCCGGTCTTAGCACTGCAATTACATCCTGCCCTGGCAGGAGGCTGGACATGGCAATTACGACTCCCTCCTCTCTGAGGCCATGCTGCCCGTTTCAGGAGGCGACACCTCATGTGGTATGACCACATGCAGAAGTGACAGTTTGCAAGACCAGTGCTTGCATCCTGGTGGAGGTACTTTGCCACATGAGCTTGGACCACTTGCTTAGCTCCGAATGCCGTCTCGTGTTGGCTTAGAGTGCCGGCAATCCTGCTGTGTATGGACTTGAAACACCTATCACAGGTCCTGGCACCTAGTAGATGCTCAGTAATGCTGCTGTTGTTCGCTGCTCTCCATTGACCCCGACTCAAGGTGAGCTTATACACAACGGAACAAAGCATTGACCGATCCTGTTCATCCTCACAGCCCGGGGCAGGTTGCAGCTACTGTGCCGAGTTGAACGCCCTTACTGGACAGCCCTCTTCACTGAACATGGTGTCCTCCTCCAGTGACTGATCCTTCCTGATGACACGTCCACAGGGAACAAGTCAAACACTGCTCTGCTGTGATCCACAGGGGGTTCACTGACTGATTTCCAGAGGTCAATCAACAGCCGTTCCTCCTAGGCTGTGTTGAGCCCCGAGCGTCACTGAAACCTGTTGTATTTGAAATACAGTGTGGCAGGCTTCCAGCATCACAGCAACATGCAAGCTCTCCCTCTGTGACCAAGGGGAAGGTGCGTGGTGGCAATAAGCGCCCATTGCCTTGATGTTTACGTTCTCTGAGATTCTCCAGGACTGGATGTTGACATCTTGTCCCAGAGGTCCACTCTCAATGGCCAGGTGACCATGGCTAAGAACCCAGGACTGGAGTCACAGATTAAACCTATGCCTCTGGAAGTCCTGTGGCCAGGTTCCTCTCAACAGGCCTGTAGACCCCCCTTTATTGATGCTCCACTGATGAGGACCCCAGGATGGCAAGTCATGGTGGTCGATGCCTACAGTGTGTTGCTCTGCATTATGCCAACAGGGAACCAGACTCCACCAAACTTGCTGTCATCAAGCTAATGCTGACTTATAGTGACTGCCCCCCCCCTTTGTGGGTTTCTGAGACTGTAACTGCTTATGGGAGTAGAAAGCCCATTCTTCTTCCCTTGGAGCTGCTGGTGGTTTCGAACACCCAACCATGCATATAAAAGCCCACCAGATAACCAAAAGCCCACCAAATAACCACTATTCTGCCAGGGCTCCTCTAAAGCGAACCAAGTAATATCAAGTACACTTAAGTTACCTTTTGCCCCATTAATAATTTGGCCCCATGAAAATTTGTCCCACTTATTCTGTAATTGAACCTTATCAATAAAACCTATTAAAATATGGGAAACAACATCAATAAAGCTACTTAACAAAGCACAGACAGATTTCTTTCCTATAGCCTCTAGAACTGAAGTCCAAGTAGACATCATTTTTTTAAAAAGAAAGCTCTATTTTTTTCTTTATTTTTAACTTTATTTTCAAAAGCTCTATTTTTTAACTTGTTTATAAAAAATTCTACTTTCAGTATTTTCCTCTTCAATAGATAAAAAAAGGGTTGAACTATTTTCAGCAAGGTTAAGAAAAAGATTTAAAGTGTTAGAGTCAATTAAATGTGATTTGGTGAAAGTTAAATGTCATAACAATATAGTGTTTATGAACCAGCATTAATAAAATAACTTACATTAAGTTTATAGTGAAAAATATTCATGGAGGAGATCTCTATTCTTGTATGTTTCACTTCTTAAGCTTCATTCTGCCACGAGGAAGAGCGCACATTTTTTTTATCATTTTATTGGGGACTCGTATAGCTCTTATCACAATCTATCCATCCATCCATCCATCCATCCATCCATCCATCCATCCATTCATCCATCCATTGTGTCAAGCACATTTGTTCATATGTTGCCATCATTATTTTGAGCATACATATTACTATCATTAACTTCATACTCCCTGGGAAAAAAATAATGATTTTTTAAATCTTGTTTTTATTTATCTCTGGAAAAATCTATAGTGGGCTTTTTCATCTGTTTTAAACAATGTTTGATCATATGTATATAATCAGGTCTATAATTCACTTGAAGTCTAAATTCTTTTATCTCTGTATCAAGCTAGACTGGGCACAAGAGGCTTCTGTATCAGAAGGCTTCAAACTTTGGCCAGCCTTGACTTTGGAAAGTCGTATTTTATTATTATGCCCTTGGCTTTTGTCAAAGGCTGATGAAAGAAACAGCATGGTGACAAAGACAAATGTCCACAAATACCCATTACAGGGCTGTTTGTAGTAGCAAATTATTAGAAGTAAGTCCATCAGTTAAGCACAGTATGACATACCCACAATAGAATATCACATTGGTATTAAAACCAACGTCAGAGCTTTCTAGCTACAGAACTGGAACACGTGCTGATATATATTGTCAAGTAAAAGGACAAGGTACAGGATAATGGATATGGTATGTTGAAAGACAAAATCTGCTCATTAAGTCCACTGGAGTTCAAAAGTTGTATCTGGCTAAACAAAGCTGTGTAAAACCAAGGAGACAGCACACCACCAAAAAGATGAGCTCGGCACAGCACAATTTCAATCACTTTCTGGACGGTACAAACTGGTAGGGGAATTCCCAAGGGGGAATTTGGACCCACTGGCTGCCATTCACTTAACAGGTCAAAAGGCACCTTGGTGTGGTTTATTACATTTGTGTGCCTGCCTTCTATAGCATAGTTATGGCTTATTTAAATAGTTAATTTTTTCCTGGCACTGTTATTAACACCAGTTTTTCATTTCTGTGAGAAATCAGAGTTAACTTTAAATTGGATGGAGGGGATTTTCTTTAACAAGTACAGTCTCGAAAATGGAAACATGTACACACATATACTTAGATACATACACAATAGGCACATGCTTGCACACGCATGGATTATCTCGGAATTTTAAATCAAGACAGTGCCTCAGAGGTAAAGTTGAAAGGGTGACTTCCGTTTCACTGAAAATCTTTTTGAACCCTAAATTTACCACAAACATAATACTACCTATTAAAAAACTTAAAACCCCAAAGGCAAAGATGATATTTATTCCAATTCTGCATATCACAAAACAACAGCTCTTTAAAATGTTTATTCTCTCCTCATTCTGGGGGTTCACAATACCCACTCCTATGAGTCCAGGGGAACACATCCATGGAGTCCCGGTAGTGCAGCCAGTTAAAAGAGCTCTTACTAACCGAGAGCATGGCAGTTAAAACCGACCCAGCAGGAGCGAGATGAGTCAATCACTGAAGGACAAGTATTGTCTGAGTCTCTACTGTAATAATAAACACCAAAGCAAAAGGAAGCGTTCTCTTCTCAGGTCATCTAATCTTCTAGCCTGGCCTCCCAAGCAGCAAGGTAATGAGCCTATCTAGTGCTCATCAACCATATCGTACTCTATTTGTAAATCTTAAAAACCAGATTTCGACAGGGGAGGACACACCCCAGCTGGGTCAATTTCCCATAAAGGAAGAAGACTAGTAAATTCCTGTCATATAACATTGTCCGATGCTCATTCCAAATCAACAGACACTCCTACAAGAGTGAATTGTGAAACTTTCTGGAAATCAAGTCAAAACATGGGGTGATGGTGGAAGGGAGGACATGTCTGTTTCAAAGAAGGGGAAGACCAAGTGGGGCAGCCCGTCATTGGGAAAACCATCAACATTAACTGTATAGACTCAGTGGGAAGACCAAGGGGGAAGACCAAGTTGGTGGGAAGACCAAGTTGGTGGGAAGACCAAGTGGGCAGCCCGTCATTGGGAAAACCCTCAACATTAACTGTATAGACTCAGTGGGAGAACAAAGGCAACAGTATGCTCCCAATTGGGCACTTGGACCTAGTTTTAGCCGTGGTGACCCAGGCTGTGCACTATAGACAACCAGACCTTCGGACTCTATCCTTTTGAGGTGTAAAACTTCCTTCATTGGCCACACCGGAAGGATCCGATTCGGAACTCCCACTAAGAGAACCAGACTTTGCCTTACACACAACTGTAACAGATAAAGGAACTGAACTACTCTCTAGGACTAAGGCTGCACTCTCCTGGGGAGAAGCAGCAGCTGACTGTCTGCAATTTCCTGATCATGGAACTCCCCCAGTCTTGAAGGCCATCTTCTTTGCACACGGCACTGCACTGCAACATTTCCATTTCCACTGGACTACCCAAGGCATGCATTGTCCCCCACTGAGACCGCGGAATTCAACAGTAGGGTCATCTTTGTTTACTCTTAGGAGTTACTCTTGGTATTTTCTAGAACAAACTTCCCTAAATCTGAGTGGTGCAAGAGGTTGGCCGTGGGAGCCCTTGCAGAGGTGCCATGGCACAAAAGACCTAGAGAGTTGCTCCTGTACAGATTACAGTCAAGAAAATCTTATGGATCGGTTTTAATCTCTAGTACATGAAGTTAACATTCTCCAGAGTTGCCTTGATGGCAATAAATGGCAAAATTTTAAAATTGGGTGATACAAACATTTAACAGAGTTGATTGCTAACAAAAGGTTGGAGGCTTGAGTCTATCAAGCAACACCTCGAAGGTAAAGCCTGGTGATCTATTTCTGGAGATTCAGCCATTGGAAACCTTGTAGAGTACAGTCCTACACTGATACAACAACGGAGTTTCCATGAGTCAGCACCAACCCTGTCGCAACTGGTTGATTACATCAATAATAAGGATTGTATACAACATTCATTACTTGTCAATCTTGCTGGGTTTCAAAGAGTAAGTCATTGTGTGATAATTAGCATTATGTAAAAATGGATGGCCACATCAGATCCCCAAATGTAGCATAACTACACCACTATATAACTGCCAAGTTACATCATTACATATGTGATCATTAGATTTTTTGTGTGCCAGCATGGCACCCGTACGAAAATATGGATAGAGTTTAGCCTGCCAATCAGGTCGCAGCTTGCTGACCTCATTTGGAGGTGTCACCTAGATAAATGGCTCTCTGGAGGCGGGCCTCTCTCTCTCTTCCTGTTGATGAGCCATGCTGAGACTTGCACCAGCCCTGTGATGCTTCCACCACCATTGGATCCACAAGACTTTGCACCCACCAGCCTGTGATCTCCCTGCATTCAGCACCATTGCACGTGCCTTTGGGAGTCTAAAGAGAAACTTAGGGACTAGTGTCAGACTTACGGACTTGAGTTGGTCTGGGTGGATGTTTTCTTCATGTACAATTACTCCTTCATATAAAGCTCTTTCTTACACATATATGAGTGTCTCTGAATTTGTTTCTCTAGTCAACCCAGCCTAACACAACATAATTGCCAAACCAACCAAGCTGACACATAATCTTAACCATCACAAGCAGTGTTAAACTCACCTCAAACCTTGGCGTTAGTTAAGTGCTAAACATGCATTATAAATGTATAAAATAGTCAGGTGTTTACTATTCTAAATGTGAAATGTCAGATAACAATGTAGTCTATAAGTGAGGAGTCCCCAAACCAAATCAAACCACTGCCATCTTGATGATTCCGACCCCTATCAACCTTCTAATCGGATTTCTGGGGCTGTCAGTCTTGACAGGAACAGACAGCTGTCTATGTCTCCTGAAGCAGCTGGTGTGTTTGAAGTGCTGATTACAGAGATAGAAATCCAACGCTTACCTAGCAGCAGCACCAGGCTCCATGTGAGGAGTAGGTGTCCTTGATTTGAATGTCGGCCGCTGGGCGACACAGAGCAATTGTGCCCCAACCTTCTTATCCTTAGACTGGGCATAACAACACCTCCTATCCAAGTGTGAGGATGAAATTGGATATCATTCATACAAGAGTCTCCTAGTAATTCACACAAAAGATGAGTCCAACATTTATTAATCCCCACTGGCCTTTCTACCAATCGAGGCTGAATATCCCCTAAATGTATGTGATTGTGCCCAAAGGGAAGTAGATCAAAGTAAATCCCTCAACACCACCAAAGACACAACCTGTAGGTGCCTTGTGGGTGCTGTAGGTACTATTTGTACACAAAACAGAGTATTTTAACCTCTTTTGCTGTCTGACCAGAAAGGTCAGTGGAAGAAGGCTCACTAGGGGTGAATGTGAGGGCACAACCCGCTCTATTCACCATCACTCAGAATAATGCACAAGCTTTGGAAAAGTTAAAAACATCTATAAATGATGTCGTTCTCATGTCTACTGCTAGTCGGTTGCTACAGAGACCATCTTATTTGTAAACATAATCCAGGATCTACAGGGACTGCAGCTTCCTGTATCCACCAGCTGCCTCCCCTGCAGGATTCTTTCTGATGATAAAAGTGTGAGTAGATTATACCCAGGAAGCCGCCCAAGAGTGTAGCAATGGTGTGGGATTAAAAACCACAGCATGTAAAAAACTTTTTTGTACCTTCATTTTTTTTTACACGGGAAGGAAAAGTCAGTTTATCTCTAATATATTTTAAATAAATATGATGATGAGTCTAATGATCTTAGAGTCCCATGGACTATGAAGCCATGGGTCAAAATCCCACTGACAGAAAAGTAATATTTGGGGGATATTGTTGTTGTGTATCACCTAGTTAATTCTGACTCATAAGGGCCCTAAAGGGCTGAGTGGGACTGTCCCACGTGGTTTCCTTGGCAGTGATCGCTATGAGGGCGGACTGCCAGCTCTTTCCTCCTGTAGAGCCTCAGAGTGGGTTCCCAGCCAAGGCCCTTAACCCTTGGACCACCGGGCTCCTTTTTTGGAAACTAACAATTTTCAAAAGATTGTTAGTGGAAACACACACTTAAAAGGATAAAGTGAGACTATTTAAATAGTCATTTAACACATACAAGTCTCTAACTTTTTATCAACACCAGACTACCAGAAGTTTCTAAGTAAACGTGGTCAAGGCTGATCCAAGTAGCGCGATTTGTTTCATTGATGTAGACCACTGTCCACCAATGATCTGGTAGTCAAAAGAGGATAGACCGTGTAAGGATGCAGATCAAGAACACTGAGTGTTGCACATGCCCTCAGGAACAAAAATGAAATGTGTAGTGGTGAGCAGTGATCTGTCCGACAAGGAAAGAAACAACTAATATGCTCAAATGAGAGTTAAAGAGAGTAGATACAAAGTCTTTGGCCCATTATGTTCATGGCTAGGAATGCACGGGCAGGAAAGAATGAATGTTTGTGCAGAGATTAAAGAGCCTTGGTAGAGCAAGGGCTAACGCATTTTAATTGAAGGGCTGGCAGTTCAACACCACCAGACACTTCATGAGCGAAAGATGAGGCTGTTCATCTCCATAAAGATTGGGAAACTCTAAAGGGCAGTTCTACTCTTTCCTTTATCATCACTATAAGTCCAAATTGACTCACCAGCAGTGTGTATGGTTCACAAATTAACCTATAAGATTATTCATTATGGGAGTGAATGAAGGGGGAAGTGCAGAGTGGAGACCCAAGGCCCAAGTGTTGGCCAATGGAGATCCCCCCATAGAGCGGTTTAGGAGAGGAGACGGGTCAGTCAGGGTGCGATGTAGTACCGATGAAGAACACAACTTTCCCCCAGATCCTGGATGCTTCCTCCCCCCAACTACCATGATCCGAATTCTACCTTGCAGGGCTGGATAGGGCAGAGGTTGTACACTGGTGCATATGGGAGCTGGAGGCACAGGGAATCCAGGGTGGACGATACCTTCAGGACCAGGGGTGTGAGGGGTGATGCTGGGAGAGTGGAGGGTGAGTGGGTTGGAAAGGGGGAATTGATTACAAGGATCCACATGTGACCTCCTCCCTGGGAGATGAACAGCAGAGAAGTGGGGGAAGGGAGATGCCGGACAGGGCAAGATATGACAAAATAACAATCTATAAATTATCAAGGACTCATGAGGGAGAGGGGAGCGGAGAGGGAGGGGGGAAAAAAGGAGGACCTGATGCAAAGGGCTTAAGTGGAGAGCAAATGCTTTAAAAATGATTAGGGCAAAGAATGTACGGATGTGCTTTATACAATGGATGTATATATAGGTATGGATTGTGGTAAGAGTTGTATGAACCCCTAATAAAATGTTTTTTTAAAAAAGATTATTCATTAAGGGAACAGCCAAACGTCCTTCACTCATGAACAGATAAGCAAAATAAGATGTAGCCACACAAAGGAATGCCCAACACTAAAAAGATATGATGTACATATTACAACATAGATAACTCTTGAAAACATGGTGCTAAGTGAAAGAAGTCCATCACAATAGCCCCCAGATTATATGGTCCTATTTACACGAAATGTCCAGCAAAAACAAATAAGTGACGATACAAAGTTGAATTGTGGCTGCTGCTTCTGGGAGGGTGTGTGTGGGATGACTGAATTGGGTGCAGGTGTCTGTGTGGAGTTATGACAATGTGGTGATGGCTGTACAGCACTCGATGTGATAAAGGCCATTAAGCAGGATGCAAGATCAACACACAAAAATCATCTAGATTCCTCTTCAATAACAAAGAGAACTTCTACAAGGAAATCAAGAGAACAATACCATTGAAAATAGCCCTCCACAGGAAAAAAATACTTAGGAAAAACAAGTCTACCCAGGGGTGTAAATGACGTATACGAACAAAACAGCAAAATACTACTGCAAGAAACCCAAAGAGATTTACATAATACAAAAACACATTATGCTCATGGTTTGGAAGACTTCACATTGATAAAATGTCAACACTACCCCAATGATCTATAAATATCCCGTAACGCAAACCCACTCCAAATCCCACAACATTCTTTAGTGAAACAGAAACATGAATCTCCAACTTCACATAAACAGAAAAGAGCCCCCAGGTAGCAAAAGCATTGTGGTAGAAAAGCAACAGAGGAGGAATAGCGGTCTATAAGATTAACACACAAAAGCCTGTGGTATTCTTATGCACGCATCTTAGCTGTTCCTGGACAGAAAGTCCTTCCCTAGCCTTGAGAACACTGATGAAGGCCTTCTCCCACTGACACATTTTTGTAATTTTGTCTTTAAACTAATATGATCTTATCCTTACCACCTTAGTGCAATTTGTTGCTCATTGTTTTCTGTGGGGTTTCACAGGAGGCGTGGTTGTATAACAACAATAACTGATGCAAGGTGCTATAGGGAATGTAGGGGTGGGTGAGTGATAGGAAAGGAAGGGGAGTTCGGGACTAATGCAGGCGGGAGGGAGCACTAGAGTTAATCATGACGGCATAGCTCATTTTTGGGGTGATACAACCATGCAGGAGGGAGTGCTCTAGGATGGATGTGGTGGTGATTGTACCATTCCCCCTTGATATGATAGAATGATTGAATTATTCAATTGTAATGACAGGTAAATTGTGCGCAATAAAACTGTTGGAAAAAATAAAATAAAGGAGAAGGTACCCAAAAAGGAAGCTAAAAGAACAATACCATTTATAATAATTACCCAAAGGATAAAATACTTAGGAATAAATCTTACCAGAGACATAAAAGACTTAGACAAAACTATACCACACTTCTAGAAGAAACCAAAAAAGACTTAAACAAATGGAAGAACATCCCATGATTATGGCTAGAAAGACTTAATATAGTGGAAATGTCAATATTACCAAAAGCACTCTATAAATTCAATGCAATTTGGTCCCAACTTCCAGCGTAATTTTTCAAAGAAGTGGAAAAACTATTGACCAACTATATACAGAACAAGAAACCCAGGAAAAATGAAATACTATTCAAGACAAAAACAAAGTAGGAGGCCTTTCATGCCCTGGTTTCAAATCCTTTTATATAGCCACAGTAATCAAAACAGCTTGGTACTGGTATGATAAATATGCAGACCAATGGATCTGACAGAGAACTCAGAAATACAACCAAGCACCTACTGACATCTGATGTTTGTTTGAGAACTAAGGGCAAGAAGAACAAGTTCACACACACACACACACACACACACAAAAGAACTAAAACATATTAAGTGGGGGGAAGAGATAGCCTTTTCAATCAATGGTGCTGAAAAATTTAGATCTCCACCTGCAAAAGAATGAAAGAGGACTCATATCTCACACCATTTAAAATATAAACTCAATAAAGATTAAAGACCTAAATGTAAACCTCAGAACTGTACGGATCGTCAGCAAAAATAGAATGACAGACTTAAGGTCCCTAATACAAGTCATAAATACACTACCACACACAAATGAAAATCACCTACACTCCAGATGACAAAATAAAGGACTGGGCCCTTCTAAAAATATGAATATCAAAGGAAATATGTACATCAGAAGACTTCATCAGGAGAGTGAAAACAAAACCCACTGATTTGGGAAAATATTTGGCACTCATATGTCAGATAATTTTTTTAAACTATAGAAAACCACAACAACTTAAAAATACGAATAACCTAATCAAAAAACGAACACACAACATGAATAGATACTTCACTAAAAATAACATCCAGGTAGCCAACAATCATACAAGAAAATGCTTGTGTTTATTAGCCACTAAGAGAAATACAAATTTTAATAAAAGAGAGAAATACAAATTAAAGCAGCAGAGAGAGATACCAACTCACACCAACACTCATAAAGAAAATTCCACACACAAAAAAATCTAGAGAGCCTATGGAGAGCTTGAACTGCTCATTCATTTCAAGTGGGATTGAAGAATTGTACAATCACAATGGAAAACAAAGTGATAGATGAGAAATGCAAGGGACAACAAAGTGTTAAAGTACAAAGGTGTCACTTTGAGGACCAAGTTCTGCCTGGCCCAAGCCATGGTATATTCAGTTGTCTCATATGTAAATGAAAATTGGACAATGCATAAGGAAGACTGAGAAGAACTGATGCAATCGGGTTGTGGTAGGGGTGAAGAATATTGGAAGCACAATGGACTTCCAGAAGAATCTGTCTTGGAGGATGTACAACCAGGATGCTCCTTAGAATTTAAGATAGCAAGAGTTTGACTCGTGTAACCAATTCCTGGGAAAAGACATCATGCTTAGTAGAGGGGCAGCCAATAAGAGTAAAGCCCTCATGTGACAGACTGACACAACAGCCCCAGCCATGGGCTCAAACGGAACAACAATTGTGAGGATGGCGCAAGATTGGGCAGCAGTGTGTTGTGCTGCACATGAGGGCGCTCCAAGTCAAAGGCAACTCAACACCAACAAAAAACAACAGCAGCGCGATGACTGAGGATCATGAGCATATCCTCATGTATTCGTTAGCCACTTCCAGGTTTCCTCTGGTGACGTCTCTCTTTGTGTCCTTGGCCCATTTTTGAATTGGACTGATTTTCTGTTGTTTGTAAATTTTAGGGATTTTACCCATCAGATAGGTTACTGCCAAAAATGTTGCCCCCGTCTGTGGGTTTCTTTTTCATTTACTCTTTTTGCAAAGTCTTTGGATGAGCACACATATTTAATTATTAGGAGGGCCGAGTTAGCTAGTTTATTTTTTGTTGTTTGTGCATTTTTATTTATGATTACACACAAAATACAAGGGGCAAACGTGTCTTCTCAAAGTAGAGTTGGCCTTGATGATGTGGATGAAGCAAAGCTGTTTGGACCTTCATTTGCTGGGGGGCACCATTCAATATGACAAACAGCTGTAAACATCTATTAATAATGGGAACTTGGAATGTATGATGTATGAATCTAGGAAAATTGGAAGTTCTCAAAAATGAACTGGAGCCCGTAAAGATCAATATCAAAGGCCTTAGTGAGATGAAATGGACTGCTACTGGCTATTTTCAATTGAGCAATCCCATCATAGGCTTCACCAGGAAAGACGAATCGAAAGGGAACGGTGCCACATTCACCATGAAAAAGAACATGGCGGAGCAGCAAGAGGAATAGGAGCGAGAAGGAAGGTGTGTCTTCCTGACTCTCCTGCTTTGGGGCCGCTTCTGCGGCAGCATCTGTTTCCTTCCTTGACTGCGGCCCCTGCTGGTGGCTCCTCTGTGATTCCAATTCTCACCTGGCCCGGGTAACTAAAGGTCTTCCTCAGGCTCTGGGGTGGTCTCACTCTCCTGATTTGGAGGGGGCTGATCATCTCTTGTTCTCTTAGCCTTACCTAGGTATCCGCCAGTAGTGCCTCCATTGCTCCTCTGCATTTGAAGCATCAGAGGAGCATCTTGGATCCTGCCAGAATCCTCACTGACATGTCCCTGCTCTGTCCACACCAGAGACTTACAATCTTCCAGGAGACAGTGCCAAGCCAGGGGACGTCTAGTCTACTAAGAATACCACCTCTATACCTCTACCACTATTGTCAGCACAGCTAAAGTTATAAAATCTATGTTCATAAATTCTGATGTGGATTCTGCCAGGAATTCATGTGTGATTTCGACCACATGCCTGACATTCACCTCTTGTCTGAAGCCAACTCTGGAGCAGGTTACACTGTGCTTACCCCCCCTGTGATCTGTGCAAACCACCTCAGGGTCCTGGATCTGCCACAGCCCTAAGGCTTAGGGCTTTCCTGCTTTGATTGTAGAGAGCAACTGGGCCACAGGGGACAAGCTGTCATCCTCTGACCTCAGGGACTATCAGATGCCCCAGACCACAGCCAAGTTCCCTGCCTGGAGCTGAATCCCTTATCACATGCTCTGAGGAAAAGCACCCAGTCTTCAAGGTCAAGAGAGAGCTCAACACTAGGCAACAGGCACGTCCTTTGGGCCAATACTGCAGGCCCTGCAGTCTTTCACTCAGGTTAAGGACCAGGCACGAAGACAGGTGCCACCATTCGCAAAGCCCACAATGTTAGGGACCTTGCTATAAGGTGCACACACCTAGGGTGGATTAACCTGAAATCCAGTGCCCCCTATAATATCAGTCTGTTTCTCTCTGCCTGCCTTATCCGGTCTCTTCCTCTCCTCTGGCTTCCTATACATAAAATAAGAAGATAATACGTCAGAAAGGAGAATCCCTTACAGAGCAGACAATCAGATGTTGCTTTTCAAAAGACATTGCAGAGACGTTAGGGGGGGCCAGGTTGAACCCTCAATATAACCGTAGTTGCGCCCAGCTGCGTACGGGGACACCCGAATGTTGGGCTGCTGACTGAAAGGACAGCAGTTCCAGACTACCAGATGCTCCATGGGAGAAAGATGAGGCTTTGTACTCACATGAAGAGTGACCGACCGTGTTAGAAACCCACAGGGGCCGTTCTACGCTGCCCTGTCGAGGTGCTATGAGTCAGCGACGACTCCATCGCAGTGAGTTTGGTTTGGGTTTTGCTGCTCTTGTCAGCCGGCGCCGACTCAGTTCTGACTCATGGTGACCCCTGGGGTGGCAAGCATCCCCGTGCTACCCAGAACTTTCAGAGCTGCAGCTTCCTGGGCACTTCTAGGTAGGTTCAAACTGCCAACCTATGGCGTGTCGTTATTTTTGGTAAATTGTAGGGTATAACTCAGGGACTCCTATGATTTAATTACTTTAGTCAAAATCCTAGAAGTTGTTCTTGTTTCTGTATTTTTTTAAATTTATTTTTCTTTATTCCCCACAGCTAGTCCACTAGCAGGAGCCCTGGTGGCATAAAGGTTACAGTCAAGGTCAGCAGTTTGCAACCACCAATCGCTCTGAAAGAGGAACAGGGCTCTCGATCCCTGTACAGAGTCACAGTCTCAGAAACCCGTGGGGGGCAGTCTGACCCTGTTCTATAGCATCGCTCAGAGTCGGCATCAACGAGATGGCCATGAGCTTGGGTGTTTTTGAGTCTACTAGATCCATCATCTCCCCCCTACAGATATACCGAATCCACTCACTTCTCTACATGACTACATCATGGTCGAAACCCCCATCCTTTCTCTTCCTAGCAGTTTCTGTTGACACCTTGCATATCTACTTCATCCACTTTCCTCACGGGAATCGAGAATGATTTTCTTAAAGTATGGCTAAACACACCAACATAGGTGATCGTGAAGGGCAGAGGAGACCAGGTCTCAAACAACAAAGGCGGGATGGTGGTGAGAATCACATCACTGTGAATGAGAGGGAGTGCGTGGTGGGGACCCAATGCCCATCTGTAGACAGCTGGACATCCCTTCCAGAGGGGTAGTGGGGAGGAGATGAGTCACTAAAGGTTCAGTGTAGCAACAATGAAACTCAAAACCTTCCTCTAGTTCCTGAACGCTTCCTCCCCTCCCAATTATCATGACCCCAATTCTACCTTGCAGACCTGGTTAGACCAGAGGATGCACAGCGGTGCAGTAGGGATCTGGAAACACAGGGAATCTAGGACAGACGAACCCCTCAACACCCGCGGTAGGAGTGGCGACACCAGGATGGAAGGGGGTGTAGAAAGGGAGAACCGATCTTGGAGATCTATGTGTAACCTTCTCTCTGGGAGATGGGCAATGGGAAGGTGGGTGAGGGGAGAAGCCGGGGAGTGTAAAGATAAGACATAATAATTATTTATAAACGATCAAGGGACCAGGGGGATGGGGGAGCGGGGAGGGAGGGGGATTGGGGGAAAAAGGGAAACCGAGCTGATTCCAGGAACCCAAGTGGAAGGTGAATTATGAGAATGACGAGTGCAATGAGTGTATAAGGGTGCTTTGCTCAATTGATGTATGTATGGACTGTGATAAGAGCTGTATGAGCCCCAATAAAAGAATGTATTAATTTTTTTTAAAGTTTGAGTTAAAGTACATAGTATCTCTTGATCATGTGAGTCAGATTTAAAAATTAATCCTATATGCATTAAAGATTATTTAGAAATGAAAAAAAGTATGGCTAAAATCACGTATGGCTAAAATCATGGCTGAAATCAGGCTGAAAGACTTCCATTGGCTTCTGCTCCACTTAGGAGGAAAGCCCATGCTCCTTCACTCTGGCTCAAGGAGGCCCTGATCTTTCCTCACTGCCACACCCACTGCCATCACTTTAATTCTGACTCATAACGACTCTACGGGACAGGGGAGACCTGCCCTTTGGGTTTTCAAACTTGTCTGTCTTTCCAGGAGCAGAAAGCTCGTCTTCCTTCAGTGGAGCACTCTGGGCTGGCCGCCCACCTGGGAGCCCACTCTCTACCGCGACTCTTCCTCTGATCTGTGAGCTCCCCGTTAGGGTCCTCTCTACCAGCTTGTTGCCAACAGCATGACTGTCGTGCAGTCCACATTTCATCCCAATCAGTAGCACAATCGCATAGAGAAGAGTGTACAATCACCACCACAACCCGTTTTAGAACACTTCCTCATTCTTGTACTCGCCGTTACTGACTCCTTGTTTCCCCCCAACCTCCCCGGCCAGACCCCCAAGGAACCATTAATCCAGTTACTGTCTCTACAGAGGTACCCACCCGGATTGCATACACAGAAAAACATTAGAAAACAACCAACAAGAATCACAGAGCAAAACAAATAAAAACCTCAATAGAAAAGGCAGCAGAAAACGTTCAAAACTAGAACAAATTTAAATGGATCATAAGAGAGATCAAATGACAGGGTGCTAAATTTCACCCTCACTGCATCTCCAACAACCCCACTTCCCGCCCAGTCTGCAGGTCAGAGAGGCTGTTCACATATCTGTTCTCTTTCCCACGTGGATGGAACTTCAGCCACATTGGCGTTCTCTTTGCTGCAGTAACATCGCCAGGCTGGCTTCTGCTGCCTCAGGATCTTTGCACTTGCTGCTCTCCCTGCCAAGAATCTTTCCTTCCCAAAGCTTCCTCCTAATTAGTTCTGCTTCAATATAACTATCTTCCCTTTGCAGGTGAGTTCTTTGATCAGACGCCCTTCCTGATGTGCCCCCTCCCATGATCTTCTAGTCCATTACCCTGCCTTACCCTTCATCACACTGCATGGAATGACACGATTGGGCTTTCAATTCATTTTATTCATTTATTCCCCACGTAGAGTGTGAGCATCAGGAAAACAAGACGTTTGTGAGATCATTTCACTCTCTTGGAAATACTCCTATTCAATAAATATGTATTGATGAAACAGCAATTTGGGCTCAAATATAAGCTCTGAATAATAACAGCTACCTGTGAATCCACAGCAAGTGATCTAACATCTCCAGTCCTGTTTTCTCATCCTTAAGCGGTATGATTGGCAAGTACCCCCCCAAGTGCTCACTTTGATAACTCTGCCATAACTTGAATCCAGTCTGGGAAATAATAAACGCCAGGCACAGCTGAAGTCATAAAAAGTTTCTCTTCATTACTCTGCAAGCTTATTTCGTGAAGAACACGCTGTTATGCGGCCTCCCTCGGGCATTTCAAACAGAGCTGACGAGGAAAGAGCATCAAGGCTTGGGGATGCACTGCTGACTGACGCTCACAGGCCGCAGGATAGCTTGATCTCACAGTGCGCTGTGCTGAAACACTCAATCCTCATCCTCAAGGGGCATGCTTTAATGATAACGCGGAGTGCCTTTGTTGAACTTGGCCGTGAACGAAACAACAAATGTATTCCTGTTTAATTTCATTTAAAGGTGGGGCTGTCATAGAAGTATCAAACAGATACTTTCTGCCTCAACGACAAGAATAATAGTTCCCGTTTGCTGAGTGGTTTGCTATGGGCACTGCACACTGCGGAACTCTGTCTGTAGTTACAGTCTTTTATTTTATCTACATAACCGCCCTCTACAGAAGATACTGTTATTATCTCCAGGAGGCTGCTAAAGAGAAGTTCAGTGGCTTCCAGTTAACCGACCATAGAGGAGGGCCCAGACCATAGAGGAGGGCCCAGGTTCTCTAGGAACACCAGGGCCAGAAAGGTGCAATGCCAACAAGCCCACTGTTGCCAAGTCAATTTTGACTTAGAGTGACCCTGTAGGGCAGAGCAGAACTGCCCTAAAGGGCTTCCAGGGCTGTGTTTGTTACAGAAACATACTCTGCCACATCTTGCTCCCTCTGAGCTTTCAGAGCAGGCAAGCACTTACAAATTATACCACCAGGGCTCCTTAAGGGGCAGCTCACACTCCCTCCCTGCCATCGAGTCAACTTCAACTCACAGCTACTGTCTAGGACAGAGACCAAGTGCTCCTGGGGGACTCTGAGGCTGTCAATCTGTACACGAGCAGAAAGCCTCATCTTCCTCCCAGGGAGGGGTTAGAACTGCTGGCCTTGTGGTTAACAATCCACAGGGTCACCCACTCCATTACCAGGGTCCCAGGTAGGGGCAACCAGTCACTTGCAGTGTGTACATTATAAATAACATTGTAGGTGCCCTAGATCTACACTTTGTTATAAACTTGGATACATTTTCCAAAGATTGGCCACTTTTACTAGGCTATGATACAGTAATAGGAGGCTCCAAAAGTCAGTGGTTTACAACTGAAAAATATACACTATCTCTAGTGTGATACAGGTACAAGAGTGGCAGCAGGAGCAGTAGAACCTAATTTACAATTACCCAAAGTTCATCTCCATGAAGTGGACATCAGACCTATACAAACCTATACGCTCCGAACTTTTTATTCATTCTGAAGCCAAACCATCCCTTCCACCACGCTCTCCACTCTCTTCTGAGTTTGAAGATCTGCTGTAATGGCCACACAGAAGTTAGAACCCATACTTATGGTTAAATCGTTTGCTAAAAAAGTGATAGGGTACAACTGAGAATCAGGACCAGTAAGCTACAGCCAGAGATCAGGTTCTAGAAGCATGCAGACTCCTGACCCACCAAGCCCTGAGGATGATACTCCTGCTCAGAGCAGCCAATGCACAGAGAAGACCATAGGGCTGACCCCACCATGAAACAAGACGTCCCTCACTGACCCATGTTGATACGAGGGACAACATTGGAGGCACAGTATGGGAATTATGCCCGATCTGATCCCACCACACCGGGCAAAACGCTAAGGGTGTGCAACAGAGCAGCAAGGGGAGCAAAACAATGAAGTCCCTGGGGAATACCAAAAATAGACTTTGGGGCCAGAATGTGGCATCCCATCAGACTCGACTAGAAAACACTCCTAAAGGCCAACAGACAGACCTGGAACTATTTATATGCTTTTCTTTTTAATAGTTGTTTATTGTTGTTGTTTTCTTTTACTCTGCCTTGTTTTTGTTATTATTATTGTCTCTGCATGTCTAGCTAGATAAGATCAGCAGGATAAACCAGCTGGAGGAGAAAACAACAGACCGATGGTTCCAGGGGACACAGGAGAAGGGGAGGCGGAAAGGGGTGGGGAGAAAGTGGGTGTTAGCAAACCCAGGGAAAAGGGAACAACAAGTGATCTAAAATTGGTGGTGGGGAGGGCGCAGGATGCCTGGTAGGACTTGATCAAGGGCAATGTAACTGAGAGGAATAACTGGAACTCGAATGAAGGCCGAACATGATAGTGAGACAAGAGGAAAGTAAGATGAAATAGAGGGAAAAACTAAGCAAAGGGCATTTATAGAGGTCTAAATACAGGCATGTATATATGTAAATATATGTATATATAACAATAGGGAAATATATCTATGTACATATACTTATGTGTTAAGTATCAAGGTAGCAGTTGGACATTGGGCCTTGACTCAATTACTCCCTCAATGCAAGAACACTTTTTTCTAATAACCTGGAATTCCGGGATGCTCCCCTTCCCAACACAATCGCTGAATACAAAATGTGTGCATAAGCAAATGAGGTGAAGAAATCTGATGGTGTCTCGCTATCAAAAGATATAGCGTCTGGGGTCTTAAAGGCTTGAAGGTAAACAAGCGGCCATCTAGCGGAGAAGCAACAAAGCCCACATGGAAGAAGCACACCAGTCTGTGTGATCATGAGGTATCGATAGGATCAGGTATCAGGCATCAAAGACCCAGCACAAAAAAATCTTATCAATGTGAATGAGGGGGAGTGAAGAGTGGAGCCCCAAAGCCTATCTGTAGACAACTGGAGATCCCCTTACAGAAGGGTCATAAGGAAGAGACAAGCCAGTTAGGGTGCAGTATAGCACAGATGAAACATACATCTTTCCTCTAGCTCTTTAATGCTTCCTACCCCCACTTCTTGACCCCCAATCTCACCTTACAAATCTAGCTAGACCCGAGCATGTGCATGGGTACAGATAAGAGCTAGAAACACAGGGAATCCAGGACAGATAAACCTCTCAGGAGCAATACTGAGAGTAGTGGTAGCAGGAGGGTAAGGAGAAAGTGGGGGGTGGGGGAGAAAGGAGGAACTGATCACAATGATCTACATATAACCCCCTTCCCAGAGAGACAGACAACAGGGAGACAGAGGTAAGTGTAAGACATGAAAAAATAATAATAATTTATTAATGATCAAGGGTTCGTGATGGAGGGAGGGTATGAAATGGAGGGGGAAATTTTAGGAACTGATAACAAGGGCTCAAGTAGAAAGAAAATGTTTTGAAAATGTTGATGGTGGCAACAACTGTACAAACGTGCTTGACGCAATGGATGGATGTGGGATTGTAATAAGAGCTGTGTGAGATCACAATAAAATGATTTTTTTTAAAAGAAGAAGCATGTAGGCCACATCTCCCTCCTACAGTGCTGGCCAACTCTCCCATCTCCTCTCAGCGGTGCAGACCTCCGCTCTGCCCTCAGTCTTCCTGCTGCTCCCACTCACTTGGCTGCAGGGCCCCTTCCAGGCTGATTGCCAGCTTCAGTGTTATAACCCTTGGCCCGTGTTACAATTTTTAAGAGGTTCCTTGCCTCCTCTCTCTCTGTGCTTGCTTCCTGCTACTTCAGTCTGCTTCCAGACTACAAAACTTCTGTAGGGTAGGCTGCATATGCATACAATCCAAACAACCCACTGCCATTGAGTTGATTCCAACTCCTATAGAAGGTCTCCAAGGCTGGAAATCTCATCTTTCTCCAGCAGAGTGGTTCCTAGGTTCAAACCTCTGACTGTGGTTAGCTGCCCAAATCCTAGACCACAGTGTTACATCTCTCTCTCTCTCTCTCTCTCTCTCTCTCTCTCTCTCTCTCTCTCTCTCTCTCTCTCTCTCTCTCTCTCTCTTTCCCTCCCTCCTCCACCCCCCAACCCTGCACTACAATGGAATTGATGGCGATTCATAGAAACTCTGTAGGACAGGATAGAACCGCCCCTGGGGGGTTCACAGCCACTCTGAGGATGAATGTTCACAGCCTCATCTTTCTCACACAGAGCAGTGGGTGGTTTCAAACTGCTGGTCTTATGGGTAGACAGTGTCCCTGGGGATCCTGAAGCAGAAGCATTGGTGGTGGAGAGGATTATGTGTTGGACTACTAACTGTCTCATCAATGTCAAGGCATGACCTTCCCACTAGGGCAGCAAACTGAAGGATCCCCTCTTGGTGGGTCAATGGCACTTCATGGGCATAGTATACTGACCAATCTCTGCAAGGTGCATACCAATCACAGGGCATGTTACATGCAGTCAAGAGCCAGACAAAAGTCAAGTGATCATCAATCAGCCTGCACAAAAGGAACAAACCCTCTGTGGTGGGAAACGGGGGCCAAGGTAACTCTTTAGGGCTTCCAAAACCAAACTCACTGCCGTCGAAAGGATACAGGCCCATAGCATCGAAAGGATACAGGACAAGGTAGAACTGCCTCTGTGGGTTTCTGTGGGTTTCCACTCTTCAGGAGAAACTCCCCTGCCAAAACAAGCAAAGCAAACTCCCCCCACCCCCAAACAAGCAAAGGTCACATACAGGAACTTAGTACACCACACTTGTACTTGTGAGTTACCTGAGACTTTTTCCCACATAACTTCTCCATTTTAAGACTGGCTGTGGAATTTGTCTCTGCAGAGAAAGAAAACCAGCAGGGGGGGGGGGGGGGGGAAGGTGGAACCATGTGATAATCTTTATGGCTTCTGATTAGGTATGCCTGTGTCATTTCTTCTGATCAAAGCAAATCACACGGCCAGACTTGACATCCACCGGTGTCACACAGAAACAGGTGAGGACAGAAATTCACGGAAGTTAGAGGAACAAATAATTGGTAGCAAATACCGTTTACACTCAAGTATAAGCTGACCCGAATATCCACTGAAGCACTTAATTTTACCACAAAAATTACATTAAAATGTGCTGAAAAACTCCGCTTATACTCAAGTATATAAAGTATATAATCTACCATGACAAATGAACTCATAATCAACATATTCCAGTATATTAGCCAATCTGGAAATAGCTACAAAAACCAAACCAAACTCACTGTCACCAAGGCAATTCCAACTCAGAGCTCCCAAATGGTGTTTCCAGGGCTGTAGAATGTTATGGGAGTGATAGCCTTCCTTTTCTCCTCGGAGTGGCTGGTGAGTTTGAACCACCAACCTAGCCATTAGCAGTGCAATGCTTCCTGGACATTGCCCCCAGGTCTACAAAGATAGAAAACTATTCAAGTTACCTGAAGTAAATTCATTGGCTTAATGAAAAGCCCATTTAGCTTCAGGTGTGGATTGGGTCCAACATCCAAAAGACGTCATCAGAATGGAAACCCTCTTTCTATCCCTCTTTCATTTATGCTCTTCTTTCTTCTAGCCTCATTCCCATTTTAGATGGCATCTCACAGCTCATAATGTACAGTCTATAACAACCACCACCACCCCAGGAAAAAACAGCCCACACAAGTCCCTGGATTAACTAATTGGACCAATTTAGCTGACTGATCCATCTCTTAACCAATCTAGATGGCCAAGGGACCCCCTTCTGAGCCCCAGGTACTAAGATTACCAACTCTGCCTCTCTAAAATCCATGAAATAATAAAATTCTTAAGAGCCAGATTCTAAGCTTTCATAGTAACTTGCATCAACAGTCAAACAGATTTCAGAGTCTGGCATTTGTACAATATTTACAAAAGCCACCATCTGTAGCAATTTTTCCACTGTCCTTTTAGAAATCCAACTTGTCTTCACTACAAAGAATAAGTAATACGATTATGTGAAAGATTAACTTAACATTCACTGACTAAGCCAGAGGAAATATTAAATAAAACAACTTTTGATTTGAAACATAACCTAACCTACTTATTAAGGTCAGACCCCAAATATTTCCATCTAGAATATAAACCAAATGCTGCTTGCTAATAGTCCATCCCCAATACAAAAACTACCGCATACTGACTTGAATGGTTTTAATTAGAGCAATCTGGGCTGTGAATTACTGGTACATGTTAAGTGGAACCATGATCTCCACTTTAAATACATATCTCGGTGTGACAGTTACATGATTCCTGTCAACTTGTGAAGGGGTGGAGTCTAGCCTGTCAATCAGATCGCAGCCTGATGATGTCATTTGGAGGCGCAAAGGGGATAGCAGCTGGCTGGAGGCAGGACACAGATACTCCCTGCGAGACATTCCTGTTAACAAGCTACATGGAACTATGCCGATGAAGCCAGAGCTTTGGAGCTGGAGGAGCCACATGGAGACTCCTGCCAGTGCTGAGATGCTTCCACCCACCACTAGATACACAAGACTTTTCACCCACTGGCCTGTGATCTTCCTGCATTTGGCATCATTGCAGGGCTATATCACTCTAAAGAGAAATTTAAGGACTAGTATCAACATATGGGGTAATATTGGACTTATGGACTTGATCTGGATCGGGCTGGGATTTTTTTTTATGCCCAATTTCTCTTTGATATAAAGTTCTCTCTTATGCACATAGGAATGTCTCCCTGGATTTGCTTCTGTAGTCAACCCTGACTAACACACTCAGTCTGTGCAGATAGCAGTAACATAGGCTAAAAGTCCACAATGGCTTTAGCATTCACTGTATTCTTGTTCAGTTACTTAAGGGAATGAAAATGTGAGCTGTTGTAATAAACAGACCCCCAGTTTTACTGGCTTACCATAACAGAGGCTTGTTGTTCATTCATAAGACTCTCCCAGGTGGCTTGGCCCACCATCCACCATACCACCAGTTCTAAACCATCAGGCACGCCTCCAGAGAAAGACGGGCTTTCTACTCCCGTTAACAGTGGCAGACTTGGAAACTCACAGGGGCAGTTCCATCCTGTCCGATAGGGTCACGAGAGTCAGCACTGACTTGACGGCAGTGAGTTTGGTTTGGGGTTTGAGTATGGTGTAAAAAAATGGTTGTGCCAGCTGCTAGTCAAAAGGTTGGTGGTCTTTATGCACCTGGAGACCCCTCCAGAGAGAGGCTTGGAAGTGACCTGCTGCCACAGGGGACAGTCTTGACGACCCTGCGGAGCAGGTCTAGTCCCCACACCGAGGGCTGCCAGCCTGGGGGCCCTCGTGATGGCCACAAACAAAGTAACTAGGGACGTCAGTACCCATCCACACGAATGGCAGGCTCCAGCCATGGCTCCGTCTGGACACCGTGGTGAGAGGGTGTACCTTACAACCATTTCTGGAATTTCATAAGCCCAAACTCCATCGGCTGCCTCTGTGGAGTCCCGGCTGTGTAGTGGCTATGAGTTGGGCTGTGATCTGCATTTTGGGAAATTTAAAGCCACCAGCAGTTCTGAGGGCAAAAGGCTGGGCTTTCTACGCCCATAAACAGTGACAGTCTCGGAAACCCCCAGGGGTCACTATGAGTCAACATTGCCTCGATGGCCCAAAGTGAGAGATCCTTCTGCACTGCCTTTCTCACATGATTCCTCTCCGCAGAACCCCGCCTTCAGCTCGTGCGGCTTTCACTGTATTATCAGCTGGCTTACGGGAAGGCGACTGCAAGCATCGCTTCTCTGGTTCCTCTTGCACTCCCTGCTTTCATCTATTATCAGAAATCCCTAATGGCAATAACTGGCTTAGATCACTGGCCATATATTATCAGCATCCATACAACTTGTTATTTGGTCTTATTGAGCTTTCCTGGAGAGCTGGGTCTAGTGCCCAGGCATCTCCATAGCCTAGTGTTCACACCCATTTCCATATCCGGGCTAAACGCACACTAAACCACCTCACTGCAATTAACCACTCATGGTGGATCATGATCATCAACAATGCCCTCCAATACACACTGTTACATCACAAGTATTTGCTAGGAATTGCAGTAAGTGCGAGAGGCACAATGAAGACACGTCGCGTGATGATAAAATTCACCATATTTCTTACTTCATCCACTCAACCGTTTTCACGAGGACTACTTAGATGTCTCGCCTTGGTTTGTGCTGGTGAGTACAACCATGAACAAAAATAGGCACCGATCCTGCCCTCATGACGCTTGTAGTCCAGTGATAGAAATAAATCATAACAGAAAAACAAGTTTTAAAAAAGAGAAGTTAAGAATAAGACACTGTGAGAGAAAGGGAGATAAAGGAAAGGGTGTCTTAGAGAAGTAAAAATGAATAATTATGGTTAACCCTTCAAAACCTTAAAATGCTTTCCTCATTGTAGCTAATTTTCTAATCCAATAACCTGAGTTTTTCAAACGGGCAGCCGATCCTAATCTAATGCAGTTGCCACTGTGTTTTGCTTTGGCCAATTCAATAGTAATTAAAGAGTAACTAAGGCAGAGAGGGACACGGTGCCCCTTGGTGCCCCAGTGTTCTCTACTGCTTCCACTCAGTCCTTATTAAACATGCAATCTGCTTTATTGGCTCTTATTAGCATTTTAAGTTTGTAACTCTCGAACTCCATCTTTCAAACACTTGGGGCAACAAGGCTCTATCTCCTTCCTCCCCAGAATTCGAAAGTCAAAAGTGTATTTAGCCAATAGTTCTCTTTTTGCTCAAAGTTAAATGGGAAACTGAGCTAAACATTGTGTGTGTGTGTGTGTGTGTGTGTGTGTGTGTGTGTGTGTGTGTGTGCGCCAGGACATGCGCTCTGGTGCATATGCAGAAGAAAGTACTTTGTTGGTTCCATGCAAGACCAAGGAATTCATGTCTGTCAACTCTGAGAGTCAGTTTACCACCCTGACGGAGACCCAGACATTGCTCTGAAACCTCCCTCTTGGAAAAATCTCATGCCGAAAACCCAGCCTAGGTGTCAGCATTCAGAAAGCCAGGCACACTACACTGACTCTGTCCCAGCCATCGTGTAAAGGCGGCCTACTTTAGAAAGCTTGTAAGTACCGAGGCATACAGGACATTCCGGGCATGCTACAAGATTCGGGTGCCAGAAAATCTCAGACTCTGTGGCTTCCTAAACTGAGCACTCAGCGAGATGACAGGTGAGCTCTCATTTCATGAAGCCCTGCAATTAGAAGTCAGGTAAATTAGAGATGAATGGTACCTTAGCAGAAATGGTTTATTCCAGGGTCACAGAGGGGCAGAGCACTATGTATTTATTCCCATAGCAAGGCTGAAGGCTCCTTCAAGTATATCTGCTGGTATTGGATTTCTCATGCTTTATTTCCAAAGGATTTAAAGCAATGATGTATAAAAAATTCAGATGATATGAAATACAGCAGTTCCTCTCATCTCAGATAGAGCTGCGCAGGTTGGGCAGCCAGCTGGCCAGTTAGGTGCCATTTCTTTCCTCCAAAGTGTCTGCTTCCTCTTGCAAGATAAAAAGGGTAAAATAATTTTAATTATTTATTTGGGGGGTGTAAAATAATTTTGTGTATATCAAAGGATGGTTGTGGGATGCAATCATACAATCCTTCTAAAAGCGCTTAGTACCCCATAAACTGATAGTACTACTACTACGCATTACTACTCTTGTTAGTAGAGCAATGTTTTTTAAATTTTTGAGGCAGTTGACAGTATAATATAAAAAGATAACATCTTACGGTGAAATGAAGATAAGAAATAAAGTCAATCGATAAGTTTGTCTTTCAAATGTCAAGTAATTTATTTCATGGTCTTGCAGTCACAAGGGTTTGGTTTTATCCCCCCCCCCCCTTGCATTGCATGTGGGGTGAAAAAATTTCAAATGAAATGTCTAATCAAGGGGGAAAGTAGATGCTACTTTCAAACACTTCATTTTCTCATAGGAAACAAGCCCAGCACCTTGAATGCACTTGTAAATTACAGCTCTAAATTTACATTTCTCTGTCTACAGAGCTAAAAGAAACAACAGGAAAGCAAAAGGTGTTGATGACCACAGCAGCCAGGCACCTACTGAGAAAGTCCACATGAGCCCCTACACACCCACACACTACCCAACTTTCCACCCTTCACCCCCACCCAGCTTTCCAGACCACCCACCTGAAGACAGACAAGTCAACACACAGGGCGAGATAGCATTCTGGTCTTTCTTATGCTGTCCTGACCCCTTTTCTCATCCCGGGGAGCCTTCAGGCACTTCCCCTTTGCCTAACTTCAAAGCAGGGAGCGTGGGAGAATTCTCGTTATTTATAGTTGGCCAATAAATCTGTCCGATTTCTTTAGGCAGACCACTGAGACATTCTGTTTACACGTGTAGTCACTTAGAAATAAAGATGGGTCAGAACAAACACCCATCTTCTCAAACACAAATGATACAGAGGTAATCCTGGGTTTAAAATAAAACCTGCTTGGCTTTACGTTTCTAGTCCTTGACCTGGTCAAATACTGGAAGAGCATTTTACTTCCTCTGTCACACAGCAGGTCTCAACCTGTGGGTCGCGACCCCTTTGGGGGTCAAACGACCCTTTCACAGGGGTCGCCCAATTCATAACAGGGGTAAAATGACAATGATGAAGTAGCAAGGAAAATAATTTTATGGTTGGCGGGGGAGTCACCACAACATGAGGAACTGCATGAAAGGGTATTAGGAAGGTTGAGAACCACTGCCCTAGAGGTTTTCAGGTTAATGATGGAATTACCGGTCTAGCCATCAAGCCATCATGGCAGACCCCATTCCTTTTGCACTCAGTTTTACTGAATGCACACCCAAACCAGTCCCGGTTGCTTTGGAGTTGATTCCAACTCCTGGTGACCCCCAGGGGTGAGAGTCGAACTGTGCACCACGAAGTTTACAATGGCTGGTTTGGGATGGGGGTCACCAGACCTTTCTTCTGATATCCCTCTTGGGGACTCACACCCCCAACTTTTCGGTTGGTGTGAACTGGATAAACCATCCAGGGCATATCCTCCTTAAAAATCAGTTGGGAGTGGGGGGAGGGGGGAATCGATTTCAATATTAAAAATATATTTTGTTAATCTGAAAGAACTGAAAATGAACCTCTCTACTGAAGTGTGAAAAGGCTTTATTGGGCAGGAGAAGTTGTTCATGAACAGGGAGCCATTCCTTCAAGGAGATGGGTGTGTGACAATGTTGATCAGCATCTGTACAATAGAGCCCATCAGAGGATGTCCCAAAGGGAAACTTCAAATGAGTGGGTGTTGTTTAATCCGCCAAAGGTGACATGGACGGGTTTGTTAAGGTAGCATGTCTGCAATCTACAGAGTAGTTATGGCTTATCTCATCCGATTTAGACTTTTCAGAACCGTCTTTCGTGCCAGTTCTGAGTTCCTGTGCCGGAGCCCTGGTGGCTCAGTGAGAAACCCCTTCACTGCTAACCACAAGGTCAGCTTCAAACCACCAGCCGCTCCCTGGGCGAAAGAGGAGGCTTTCTGAGAACTGGGGGCGGTTCGACTCTGCCCACAGGGTTGCCGAGTCACGATGGACTTGCCGAGTCACGATGGACTTGGAATGATCTTGGGGATTTTGTGTTGTTTGTGATGGGCTAAGAGTTAAGTTGAAAGGAGGAAGGGGGATTTTCTTTAATATAGGAGGTGGTCGGGGGCTGTGCTCCTCCCGGCTGAGCCTGGTCTTGGGAAGAATTCTGTTTCCCCGAGTGTTCCACACCAAACTACACCCAAACTAAAGCATCTACTACTGAGTCGGTTCCAGCTCGTAGCAACCCTGTAAGACAGAGTAAAGGTGCTCAAGGTACAGAAACTGACTGACAGACCTTTTGGTGACCAGCTGAGTGTTTTATCCATGTGCGACTAGGGCAGTCACCTGTGGCTGTGGAGCGGACACAGACTCATGGAGTGCCCATGTGCGTCAGAGCAGGACAGGACTCCGCAGGGATTTTGATGGCTCTTTTTTTTTTTTAGGTTTTATTGGCACTCAATGGCTATTTTTTTGTAAAGTTATCTCCAGGCCTTTCTTTTTCTGAGGCGCTGCTGGGTGAACTTGAACTTCTCTCATTTAGCAGCCGCGCATTTTAACCATTTGCAGGGACCCAAGCCACAACAAAGCAACGCACAAATACCACGAATCCACGGAGGGAATCACGGGGTAGTCCCGAGAGAAGAAGGCAGCAGAGGGCAGGTAAGCAGGTGTGTTCTCAGCAGCATCCAGGGACCCGTGCTGAGGGCTTGGTTCTGCTCTCTCCGTGGCCTCCAAAGCCCCTGTGCCAGACGCCATCGTTCCCCCAATTCCCGGGCAATGGGAGCCCATTCACCCAAACTTAGTCACACAGACCCAGCTGCCTACAAAGGAGATTGGAGAAGCAGTCTCCTTCAGGGTATCCATGGGCGCCTCTAAACCTCAAAGGAGTGTACTAGGACTAACAAAAGGACAAAGGGGAGAATGGATGCAGGGGAAAGTTGGTGGGCCATAATGATCGCTTCTTTAGGCATTCCTCATCTGTTTTCCTATCATCTACTTACCCAGCCATCCATCTCTATCTATCCATCCATTCTGTGCCCACTTAAAGCTCAATGTAGCGCCAGGAAATGGGGATGCGGTAGGAAACACAACATGGTCTCTGCCCTCAGGGCAGCTTACATTCCAGTGTGGAAACAGGCCATTCAAATTCACCAGGACAGGGGCCACTCAGGGAAGTATGGAGGTCTGTGGTGCCCAACGAAGAGCCCACTCACCCCAGGCTGGGATGAGGTGAATGGTCAGGGATGGTTTCTGAAGGAAGTGATATCGTGAATGAATACATTAATCTGACAGAGAGAGACGGGAAAAAGCATGCCAGTCAAAAGTCTAGAGGCAAGAAAGTGCAAGATACCTTTCTTTTGAAGAACTGGGACAAGAGTACCACCCTGGAGCTTAGTGACAGGCAGTGTGGTGAGAACTGGCACTACCAGGAGAGGTGTTCTCACTGTGATGAGTTTGTTGAATGTCTAGGAGCAGTGGGAAGTGTCAGCCCAACGAAGATGTCACCCTTCACTCTATGACAGGCAATTTTACATATATTGTCACATTTTACTATAATCCACTGAAACTGGATTTTCTTCATTTTACAGGTGAGGAAAGTAAAGATATGTATATTTATGTAGCCTAGCCAAGATCAGAAAGCAGGTCCTTAGAAGGTGTGGTGGTTACATCGTTTCATGTCAACTTGATAAAGAGAGTGAATGGTCACAGCCTAATGATGCCTGCTGGAGGGCATGACCTTCTCATGAGGATTCTGGGAATTTCCTCTGGAGGAGGGTGGGTCTCTCTCTCTCTCTCTCTCTCTCCTTCACCTTTACTGCCCAGGAGACACACTCAGGAGCTGGAGGAGCTGAGTGGAGATGCTTCCACCACCAATGGATCCACAAGACTTTTTACCCACCGGTTTGTGATCATCCTGCATTTGGCATCATTGCATGTGTTGTGTAAGTCTGAAGAGGAATTATGGACTAGTATCGGACATATGAGCTAATATCAGATTTATGGACTTGATCTTGACGGGGCTGGGATGTTTTCTTAATATACAACTGCTCTTTGATATAAAACTCTTTCCTATACGTATGTATTTCTGGATTTGTTTTTCTAGTTAGCCCAGTTAACACAAGGGACTAGAGTTTGAAGTCATTTTGGGGGTTCTCATTCTGAAGTCCATGTTATTAATCGCCACATTAGCAGCAACAGTAATGGCTTTGGGCTAGTGTCTCTGAGATTAGGTCAGTAAAGTGTGGATCCTGATTCCTGTTCTGAAGAGCCAAGTGATGTTAGGCAAGGTACTTACCCTCTCTGCATCTCAAATGTTAGCCCGTGTAACACTAGGGCTAATTAGGTGACTCATAATAGCTCAGACACAGCAAGCTTCCCAATCCAAATCGCATCACCTCGGAACAAAACTTCTGGGAGGAAATTAAAAGGCAAAAGAGGATGGATGTCCCGGGCCCTGTAGAAAAAGAGTTCTGAGTTGGGGTTCTTGATGGCATCACTAACTTGATGCCTTTGTATCTAGGCTGCTGTCATAGAAACATCACAAGCGAATGGCTTTGACATGCAAATTTATTCTTTAAGTTTCAGAGTCTGAATTCACAGCACCAGCTCTAGGGGAAGTCTCTCTCTCTCTATCTCTCTGTTGACTAACAATTTAGGAGGAAGGTCCTTGCCTCCTTTCAGCATCTTCAGACTGAGCATTCCTTGGAGAGCTCCAGATGTCTTGGCATCAATCTCAGCCTGGTCCAATGCCGAGACCTAGGTCCAACGTAGATTCTTCATTCCCCCTCCTCTTTCTGACTGGTGGTTAAGTCCCTCCCTCTCTCTGTCCCCTTCTCTCTCCTCGTATCTCTGATAAGATAAAAGGCACAGAGGGACACACTGCAGGGAAATTCCCCATCAGACCAGGGCTGTGATGGGATTAAGAGCATTGAACCCCACCCTTAATCCTTTTATGGCTAATTGATTTATCATATCAGATAACATCACAAACCATCATGATATAATGACCAAGTTACATCATTAAATAACTGCCACACCATTGAAATCAGGGCCCAGCAAGTCAACAAATTATGGGGAGGACACAATTCAATTCATGGCACTGGCTAACCAATCACGGAGGGGTTCCTAAGTCTTTGTAAAGAGGAGGAATACCACTGACACAAATGCTTGTCGTGATGATAATGCCCTTCTGTATAACAAGGCCAAGCTATCAAAGGTCCGTGCATGGAATAAAGAGATACTAGACATCTTGAAGTAGAGAGAGCAGGTCTTCCAACTTCACCTTCTGCTGTCAAATCCATCCTGACTGCCTCCCTCAGGCTTTTCTTCAGAAAGCACAACTCAAGGTGTCGCGGTGTCTCCTGGCTGCTTATGACTCGGGCGCAGAACCTCACGTGCCTCGCTCACCCACGGGTTGAGCACTCTGGAGCGGCTGGGTTTTGAAAGCCTCTCTGGTCTCATACAGTGGTTTTCTTGCTTCATCGAGTGCCCATCACAAACACCTGGAGAGCTTACCCAGATCGCCAGGCCCCATCTTGAGGTTCTGATCCTGAACGTCCTGGACTGGGGCCCAAACAGTGCATTTCAGGCGAGGCAGTGGCTGCTGCTGCTGCTTTTCAGGGACCACACTTTGAAAAACATCACAAGATTCTGAGTCCTGGACTTTTCTTAATTTATCATGATGTGGGTGAATGTTTCCAGAGCAAATACGTTTTCCACCAAACAGTTTATGCACGTGTTGTTCCATCAGATTAGGTGCAGAAAGGGCACCCTCTCCACTTCCTCATTTCCATTCTCCTTTCCCACCCCTTCCTGCCTACTGAGCTGTGCTGGTGGGAGAGCACTGGGCCTGGGCTGATGGTTGGCTGTCCCAAGCAGTACACCCCCTCGCTCGTGTTGCGGCATCGTTTGCAGGTGTGTCTATTGTTTAGCTGAAAGATGTTCCCCTTCAGCTAATATGGAAGAAGTAAAATGAGGAGGCTGCTAGGGGTAATTAAAATGTTTTCTATTGTGATTGGCATCCCTGGGAAATGCAGAGGGAAGGCTGGTGGCTGCAGAGCTAAGAGCTGGCAGTTCAAGTCCATCCTGAGCTTCCCCAGACTCCAGTACTACTCCCAATGGGAATGAGCCACCAGAAACCCCACGGAGCGTGGCTCGACTCGCACACACGGGGCGGCCAGGGGTCAGAGGCGATTAGAAAGTAACCAGCACATCTTGACTGGGGCAGTGGTTATGCTGCCGCATGTATGTGCTCCCAGTGACCAAAGGAGACATGGGCCTTAAAATGGAGCCTTTGAGGGCATATAAATGATGCCTTAGGAAAATTTATTTTTAAAGTTAAAAACATGAAATACTGTGTTCTTATACATGCGGTTGCCCTGCTGCTAACAGCAAAGTCAGCAGTTTGAAACCACCACCTGCTCCGCCGGAGAAGGGTGGGGCTTCCACTCTGGTAAGGAGTCACAGTCTCGGGAAGTCGCAGAGGCAGTCTACCCTGTCCTAGGGCACCATGAGTCGGCATCGGCTTGATGTCAGTGACCTTGGTTTTGTTTTTGCTTTTTGGAACACATGTGCAGCACCACATCTGGTCAATCATCAAACTCCCTTCCTGTTGACAAGCACTCTGATTAGTCTTGGGCATAAAACAACCGACCTCACTTCCATCGAGTCAGTTCTGACTCACAGCCACCCTATAAGACAGGACAGAACGGTCCCTGTGAATTTTCAAGACTGTAATTCTTCTACTGGATTAGAAAGCCTCATCTTTCTCCCGAGGAACAGCAGCTGGTTTCAAACTGCTAACTTCAGGGTTAGCAGCCCAACTTGTAACCACTATACCACCAGGGCTTCTGCCTTGGGAATAGAAGGGTGAAGAAGACAATGAGCTTGTTCTTAAAACTCTCCCTGTCTGGCACTGGGGAGTAGGCTGAACATTACAAAAGGATGTGGTGAATGTCAGAATCAGGAAAAGGCGAAGCTCGCAAGACTGGGGCATGGCACCTTCTCTCAACCACTACTGGTCTCCTTGACAAATGGCCTATTCCCCAATCAAAGGAGGGAAGACGACCCTGTCATCTCCGCTTCCTTACCCGCTGGTTAGAGCAAGGTGGCCCCGATCCATGCTCCATCAATGCACAGTGTCCGAAATAAGGGCTGTGGCAACAAGGCAGTGATTTGTGGGAAGAACTGAGGCCAGAGGACACGTAGCGCAACTAAGCAATGGCCACTAAGTAAAGGAGACCCCAGGAACACAAGAGGCGGTCAGGTGGGTCTGACAAGGTTCTGGTTCCTCCCAGGAGAGATTCTCCTGTGCCTAAGGACCACCTGGGGAACCTGTCTATGTGCTGACCCATCCAACTCCCACCCAGAAAACCTGAGTCGCTGTGGGGCACGGCTCAGCTCAGGGATGGGTACTTTTAGCAAGCAGTCTGGTAATCCTGGTAAGTGGTCCCCAAGTAATTTTCTAAGAAACACTATCTTAAATCTTGTCTTTTTTTAATGTATGCATACATGTATATATTTTAACAGAAACCTCTTGCAAGATTTGGGAAGTCAAGGAAAGTGACATCTGGGTCTTCAGGGATGAATGAGAATTAGCAAAAAAAACGGGGGCAGGTTCAGAACGCACCAAGGACCTAAGGCAGTCTGACCTATTTGAGGATTCAAGTATTTTCCATGTAGAAGGTGTGTTGGGGAGTTAGGTGTGCTTAGAGGGGGCAGTGGTGGTGTGGGCGGGATGTGAGAGTCAATTGTCAACCAACAGAATCCCTTGTATGGAAAACAGCCGCCCTCTTACTTCTGGCGGAGAACCATCCCCCCCCCCCACCCTCTTGTGTTTCAGGGGTCATGTTGGCTTTGCGGTTGCCATGAGAGATTTTTCCCAACTTTGCCTTTTCATCTCTGGCTAGTTTCCTTGGCCTTTCTATAATCGGACAAATCATTACTATTACTGTTTTCAGTAAAACGTTAAAGAATGAGATTTGGGGTATAGTGTGGACACCTCTTATGCCCCACTACCCACCACCTGCCTTAGCTGCTCCACACCTGACAATACCACATTCCTCTCCTTTTTTGTGCTGGGGCTTGGCATGGGATGCCCACTGAAACCACTCAGTCTGAGGCCACAGCAACCCTGGAAATATGCACCCCATGGACCACCCTCTCACCCAGAGGGGACCTGAGCCCATAGACGGTCTCCACTTCCTTTCTCGGAGCAGGACACCCTCAAGTCTATTTTCTCTGGTGTCGCCGAGGAGCCTCTATGTTCACTGAGGAGGACGCATGAGATGCTCTGCTCCAGAAAAGGTCGACAGTCTTGGAAATCCCAAGGAGCAGTCCCACTCTATGCCATAGGACTGCTATGAATTGACTTGATGGCAGTGCATTTGGTGTTTTGGTCCCTGGGTTACACTTCTGAGCCTTGATATCATTTACCACCCCCTACCCAACATGCATGCAAACCCTTATCGCTGCCAGTTTATCAGAGAAACGAGGGGAAGAGAGAGTAACAGTAAGAATGACCAAGAGGAAGAACTGAGGTGACAAAAATGTTATACTCATCCCCCGCCCCCCACTCTTTCTTGGAAGATAGATAAGTAGAACTGTTCAGGTTTCCAGTACTCTCCTAGCTTCATTCTCCTCTAGACATTCCCATAAGAATGCCCTCAGTTCCGTCTGGAGCGAGTGTATATTTTATCCTGGGGATCGACACTTCCAATGGTTTGGGTTCAATGCAGATGGATTCATCTAAGAACAGCTGGCTGGAGACAGCGTTACACTGTGCTGCTGTGTCTAGCGGAAGGGCAGCTCTTGTCCGCGCCTCTTCCCTCCCTACACCCTCTCTGGAGCACCGGGCCCTGCACAGATGGGCCCCTCTGTGGCAAGGTTGCCTACCTTCCTGCACCACAGATGCTCACCCGCCCCCCCCCCCCCACGGGGCCTGGCCAGGCCCCATTGCTGAGACAGCCACTTGGATTTCCAAGCTCATGACACAATGTACTTCCTGGGTTCTTCTCCCTCAGTCATCCAGCTGGCTCCCCACAAGGCCTGCCCCTTCCCCTCAAGCTGTGTCTCTCTTCCTGTTTTTCACTGTAATGTTTATAGTTGTATTGACATGGAACTGATCTACCATACAATTCAATTATTGAAGCGTCTTTAAGAGGGTTGCGCCATCATCATCACAGTCAATTTGAGAACATATTCTTCCTTCTTGAACTCATTGCCATTAGCTCCCCACTGCCCCCACACTCTCCTGCCACAACCTAAGAAACCCTTAATCCAGTTCTCCTCTCTATAGTTTGATCTACCCTGGATTTCCCATAAAGAAAACCATACCATACGCCCCTCCCAGCCAAAAGCAAAGCACAGAAAAGCCTCCATCCAAAAGAACGCGTGAGGGGGGGGGAAACCCTAGAGCACATGGTCAAGATGGGTTAAAAGGGAGATAAATAATAAAATGTAACATTTTAACATAGCTACATCTTTGTTGATCTACTTGTCTTAAAGCAGGATGATTCACATTCCTAGGCAATGTGCGGAGGGAGCTCACTGGAGGCTTTGCCCGAGTGGAGATGCTGCAGATGAAGGCGGGTCTTCCGCGCGTTGGTAGCTTTCTGCAGGTGCTCAGGGACATGGCAGGGGAGGGTGGGAGGAAAGGGGAGCCAACAACAGCAGCGACCAGAAAGAAGAAAATGTTCCAGAATTGATTGTGGTGATGATGTCACAGCTCTTCTTAATACCATTAAACTATTGTATAAAATGATATGTGAATTATATGCCAGTAAAAAAATTTTTTAAAAGACTCTCTTCCCAGGGTGTAGGTGTGCGAGCACTTTTTAACTACCTGGAAATAACAGGCTGGAAATCACCAACGTGGCAAGGGATTAGAGATGAGCAACTAAAATACAGCCCTGACTAAGCACAATGTGCAAGATAGGTGCATCCTGTGATTATTTTATTGGGAAGCTGGACTCTAAGCATTTGCAAAGATGAAGAAGTTAATATACCCATAAGGATGAGAGAAAGAGGTAAGGAATCTTGCAGCACAGGGCTTTGAGTGCTCAGGGCAAGAGAGGCCAAAGCCCATCCTACACCTAAAGCCAAAATCAGGGTGGGGAAAAAGTGAAGAAAGAGCTTTGGGAGGGACACCAGTATCTATGGGGTAGCCATGCTCAAACAAGTCACCATGCCCTGCTTGTGTGTGTGCATGCTCACATGTGTGTGCTGCTGAACTCCCCACACCAAGAAACCAACCGACAGGTTAACAGCCTGCACCCGGAATCCAAATGTTAAGGAGGCTTCTCGGTGTTCCACAATCATGAAGTGCAAGAAAGGAGCCAGGACCGTGTATCCAAAGAAACCCATCCCTAAGACCTTCAACTTGCCAGGCTATTATTCCCGCTCATGGGAAAGGCATCTAGAGGAAAACAATAAAAAGTCTCTTCGGCTGTCTTGCATGTCATCGGAGCCCGCGACTTCGACCTTCAAAGTCACAAAGTGGATGCTGAAGCTCCATCCCTCACATCTGTGTGCTGGGCAGCAGGAACAAGAAGGCTGGACAGCAAACGACTCCGCTTGCCGTCACAGTCAGCGCCTGCAGATGACGCCTCCTGGAGGGCCACACACACGTCTGTCTGTATTTCGTTGACCAGAACCTGGTCACATGGCCACACTTCAGAGTGTGAAGAAAAGTAAAATGTAACCACCACTTCAAATAGACTTGGGGCTTTGCTATTAAGAACTGAGAAAGTGGATATTGGGTAGGCAGTCAGCAAGACTAGCTGCGCACACAGCTCACGTGACTCCCCACATTCCCCAGGGAAGGGTTTCATGATAGCCACACTCAGCTCTCCTTTGACTAGTCAGTTTCCGACCTTCAGCTACCACCTACATCCCTACCCAAGAACCAGAAGGCACGACCCCAGGAAACCTGTCCCCGTTATCATCACACAGCCTTTACCTCAACTACCTGGCCTGGGGCCTTCACCTCAGGTACGTCAATTCTCGTTATCTCTGTAGGGACACATTTGAGGGGTTCTCTTCTACTCCACTATGGCTCACCCAGCCCCTCCAGAAATGAATTGCTCACTTGATCGGACTGGGTCAGCAACAGCTCAGCATCCTGAATAATTAAGGATTGCACAAAAAAATCAATAGCCATCTTACATTCACTGGTGACTCTGCCATGCCTGGTGTTGGGCATTTTACCCCAGAGGCCCACTGGGACTCACAGTCTCACAGATCCATTTCGGGTCTAACAGTGCCCAGTAGCAGAACGAAGATGAGCTAGGTTTAGCTCATCTGGCTCCAAGTCGCAGGCCCTTTCTAACAACCCCCAATTGGTAATACTTTATAGAGGATATGCATACAGGTTTGGGGCTTTAACTGAGACCATGCAAGAGTGGTGTAGATGATTTCTGTTTGAAGGCGCAGTCGGGGCTGCAGAGAGTCTGGCCGGGACTGGAGACTAGGTAGGACACTGTGTTTCACACTGAAGTGGAGACCCCAGGTGCTTCCATTGGGATGCTCTGCATCCTTGTTCCTGCTCAAAGGAAGAAGGGAAGGGCAAATGGAAGGGGATTCTTTTTCATAAGAATAACTCACAAGGCACACATATCACTTCCTCTCACATTCCTTAGGCAGAGTTTGGTCATGTGGTCACACGGGATTCAAGGAAGGCTGGGAAATGTAGTTCCTATCTCAGCAGCCGTGTTGTTCTTGTGAGTTGTCAGGGAGTTAAGTCATGGCTACCTCATGTGGGCAAAGTACACCTGCTCCAGAAGGTTTCTCGATGGTAGTCTGAGGGAAGGAGATTGCTAGATCGACCATGTTGATGGAAGCAGCTTTAGGGATGGTCAAATCACCAGCCTTTAGGTTAACAGTCAACTGGTTACAAACCATTTGTACCGCCTCGCCCAGATCAAACTGAGGGAGTGGGAGTTACCACTTCAGGGAAAAAAGGAGGTGGAGATCGGGGCTGGGGGACCAAACACCTCTCCCACCTTCCCAGAACTATCCTGTGAAGACAGGAGCAACTTGGTCTCTTTGCTCCAGAGGGCGATAGATAGGCCACAAGGCCCCACAGCACCAGGCCTTCCCGAAGGGAGACTGTGGAGGAGAGAGAGGGAGCCCCAGACAATAACTGCTCAGTTATTACACTAGAAGAAAAGGTGACCATGAGAGGTGGCAGGAAAATTAGCTGTTATCTTAAGAAAACAAAACAAAACCGCATGCTAATCAGGCCACCCAATTACATCTTCCCCATGCTCCTTTCAAATTCCTTTTCCTGCTGGGACAGTGGGTGGGCAGAGGTTGAGTTTCTGGGCACTGGGTTGGGTGTGGCACTGTGGCTCCTCTCGCGAGACCTGTGTCCAAGGTGGCTGAGGTGTCTGGATGTTTCCTCAGATGGACAGAACGAGTACTGAGAAGCCCTAGGAAAACCACCCAGGGTGCGGGGCTGGCCAGGTTTGGCATTTCTCACAATTTACTGATTAGCACAGAAAGCTGACCTTCACTTTGGCCCTGATGCAAGTTTCTGGGAACAATTCTGGGTCAAGAAAGGATTCTGACGTCCTCCAACTACTGATTATATGTAAAATCACACCAATAAAGGATGGACCCAAGCCTGCCACTGCAATGTTGCCTGTAATTCCAACAACTACAGTGAAAGATGCGGTCAGGCCCCGCCTGCACGTCCCTCTCCAGCGAACGCAAGCTGGCCTCCAATGGCCAGCCTCTGAACTTTCTGTGTCCAAGCGTTTCTCTCACTAATACAGCCCTACTTAGCCACAGGCATGCGGGGCACAAGCCAGCTGCCTAGGAATCAGTAGCCTCCCTCCCAGACAGCCCTCGAGTAAGGACTCGGGCGTTGGGGTCTAAGTATCTCAGTTCCCTCACCCAGGTCAGATAACTTTGAGGCACACGCTCTATGGTAGCTCCCATAGTTTCCCTCGTGGACGAAGCTCCAGTCTCCCACTGTGATAGTGGGTGGAGGATGTATTAGGGGACTGCCTCCCATTTCTCTCTTAGATACTGACTTCTCTTCGGATGTTTTTCGCACTTTTCAAACAAACTTCGTCAACATCTGCTCAGAGAAGAAGCCACAGGACACGGCGCGACCTAGGTAATGCTGCGTGTGGGGGACAGTGACACAGCAGAGTGTGCACTGGCTCTAAAGCCAGACTGACCCAGACTTGAATTCAGGCTGAGGGTGGCAGATTATTTGATTTCTGGGTGCTCTAACATCCTCGTCTATAAAATGGAGCCAGTTATACCCATCTGGCAATACTGGTAAGGTTTAAATTAAACAATGCCTCTAATATCGCTAGTACTGTTCCTAGTCTAATCTCCCCGGTACTGTTCCTAGTCTAATCTCCCCGGTACTGTTCCTAGTCTAATCTCCCTGGTACTGTTCCTAGTCTAATCTCCCCGGTACTGTTCTAGTCTAATCTCCCCGGTACTGTTCTAGTCTAATCTCCCCGGTACTGTTCTAGTCTAATCTCCCTGGTACTGTTCCTAGTCTAATCTCCCTGGTACTGTTCCTAGTCTAATCTCCCTGGTACTGTTCCTAGTCTAATCTCCCTGGTACTGTTCCTAGTCTAATCTCCCTGGTACTGTTCCTAGTCTAATCTCCCCGGTACTGTTCTAGTCTAATCTCCCTGGTACTGTTCCTAGTCTAATCTCCCTGGTACTGCTCTAGTCTAATCTCCCTGGTACTGTTCCTAGTCTAATCTCCCTGGTACTGTTCCTAGTCTAATCTCCCTGGTACTGTTCCTAGTCTAATCTCCCTGGTACTGTTCTAGTCTAATCTCCCTGGTACTGTTCCTAGTCTAATCTCCCTGGTACTGCTCTAGTCTAATCTCCCTGGTACTGTTCCTAGTCTAATCTCCCCGGTACTGTTCCTAGTCTAATCTCCCTGGTACTGTCCTAGTCTTATCTCCCTGGTACTGTTCCTAGTCTAATCTCCCTGGTACTGTTCCTAGTCTAATCTCCCTGGTACTGTTCCTAGTCTAATCTCCCTGGTACTGTTCCTAGTCTAATCTCCCTGGTACTGTTCCTAGTCTAATCTCCCTGGTACTGTTCCTAGTCTAATCTCCCTGGTACTGTTCCTAGTCTAATCTCCCTGGTACTGTTCCTAGTCTAATCTCCCCGGTACTGTTCCTAGTCTAATCTCCCTGGTACTGTCCTAGTCTTATCTCCCTGGTACTGTTCCTAGTCTAATCTCCCTGGTACTGTTCCTAGTCTAATCTCCCTGGTACTGTTCCTAGTCTAATCTCCCTGGTACTGTTCCTAGTCTAATCTCCCTGGTACTGTTCCTAGTCTAATCTCCCTGGTACTGTTCCTAGTCTAATCTCCCTGGTACTGTCCTAGTCTAATCTCCCTGGTACTGTTCCTAGTCTAATCTCCCTGGTACTGTTCCTAGTCTAATCTCCCTGGTACTGTTCCTAGTCTAATCTCCCTGGTACTGCTCTAGTCTAATCTCCCTGGTACTGTTCCTAGTCTAATCTCCCTGGTACTGTTCTAGTCTAATCTCCCTGGTACTGTTCCTAGTCTAATCTCCCTGGTACTGCTCTAGTCTAATCTCCCTGGTACTGTTCCTAGTCTAATCTCCCTGGTACTGTTCCTAGTCTAATCTCCCTGGTACTGTTCCTAGTCTAATCTCCCTGGTACTGTTCTAGTCTAATCTCCCTGGTACTGTTCCTAGTCTAATCTCCCTGGTACTGCTCTAGTCTAATCTCCCTGGTACTGTTCCTAGTCTAATCTCCCTGGTACTGTTCTAGTCTAATCTCCCTGGTACTGTTCCTAGTCTAATCTCCCTGGTACTGCTCTAGTCTAATCTCCCTGGTACTGTTCCTAGTCTAATCTCCCTGGTACTGTTCCTAGTCTAATCTCCCTGGTACTGTTCCTAGTCTAATCTCCCTGGTACTGTTCTAGTCTAATCTCCCTGGTACTGTTCCTAGTCTAATCTCCCTGGTACTGCTCTAGTCTAATCTCCCTGGTACTGTTCCTAGTCTAATCTCCCCGGTACTGTTCCTAGTCTAATCTCCCTGGTACTGTCCTAGTCTTATCTCCCTGGTACTGTTCCTAGTCTAATCTCCCTGGTACTGTTCCTAGTCTAATCTCCCTGGTACTGTTCCTAGTCTAATCTCCCCGGTACTGTTCCTAGTCTAATCTCCCCGGTACTGTTCCTAGTCTAATCTCCCTGGTACTGTTCCTAGTCTAATCTCCCCGGTACTGTTCCTAGTCTAATCTCCCCGGTACTGTTCTAGTCTAATCTCCCTGGTACTGTTCCTAGTCTAATCTCCCTGGTACTGCTCTAGTGTAATCTCCCTGGTACTGTTCCTAGTCTAATCTCCCTGGTACTGTTCCTAGTCTAATCTCCCCGGTACTGTTCCTAGTCTAATCTCCCTGGTACTGTCCTAGTCTAATCTCCCTGGTACTGTTCCTAGTCTAATCTCCCTGGTACTGTTCCTAGTCTAATCTCCCTGGTACTGTTCCTAGTCTAATCTCCCCGGTACTGTTCCTAGTCTAATCTCCCTGGTACTGTTCTAGTCTAATCTCCCCGGTACTGTCCTAGTCTAATCTCCCTGGTACTGTTCCTAGTCTAATCTCCCCGGTACTGCTCTAGTCTAATCTCCCCGGTACTGTTCCTAGTCTAATCTCCCCGGTACTGTTCCTAGTCTAATCTCCCTAGTACTGTTCCTAGTCTAATCTCCCTGGTACTGTTCCTAGTCTAATCTCCCTGGTACTGTTCCTAGTATAATCTCCCCGGTACTGTTCCTAGTCTAATCTCCCCGGTACTGTTCCTAGTCTAATCTCCCCGGTACTGTTCTAGTCTAATCTCCCTGGTACTGTTCCTAGTCTAATCTCCCTGGTACTGCTCTAGTGTAATCTCCCTGGTACTGTTCCTAGTCTAATCTCCCTGGTACTGTTCCTAGTCTAATCTCCCCGGTACTGTTCCTAGTCTAATCTCCCTGGTACTGTCCTAGTCTAATCTCCCTGGTACTGTTCCTAGTCTAATCTCCCTGGTACTGTTCCTAGTCTAATCTCCCTGGTACTGTTCCTAGTCTAATCTCCCCGGTACTGTTCTAGTCTAATCTCCCTGGTACTGTTCCTAGTCTAATCTCCCTGGTACTGCTCTAGTCTAATCTCCCTGGTACTGTTCCTAGTCTAATCTCCCCGGTACTGTTCCTAGTCTAATCTCCCTGGTACTGTTCCTAGTCTAATCTCCCCGGTACTGTTCCTAGCCTAATCTCCCTGGTACTGTTCCTAGTCTAATCTCCCCGGTACTGTTCCTAGTCTAACCTCCCTGGTACTGTTCCTAGTCTAATCTCCCTGGTACTGTTCCTAGTCTAATCTCCCTGGTACTGTTCTAGTCTAATCTCCCCGGTACTGTTCCTAGTCTAATCTCCCCGGTACTGTTCCTAGTCTAACCTCCCTGGTACTGTTCCTAGTCTAATCTCCCTGGTACTGTTCTAGTCTAATCTCCCCGGTACTGTTCCTAGTCTAATCTCCCTGGTACTGTTCTAGTCTAATCTCCCTGGTACTGTTCCTAGTCTAACCTCCCTGGTACTGTTCCTAGTCTAATCTCCCTGGTACTGTTCTAGTCTAATCTCCCCGGTACTGTTCCTAGTCTAATCTCCCTGGTACTGTTCTAGTCTAATCTCCCCGGTACTGTTCCTAGTCTAATCTCCCCGGTACTGTTCCTAGTCTAACCTCCCTGGTACTGTTCCTAGTCTAATCTCCCTGGTACTGTTCTAGTCTAATCTCCCCGGTACTGTTCCTAGTCTAATCTCCCTGGTACTGTTCTAGTCTAATCTCCCTGGTACTGTTCCTAGTCTAATCTCCCCGGTACTGTTCCTAGTCTAATCTCCCCGGTACTGTTCCTAGTCTAATCTCCCTGGTACTGCTCTAGTCTAATCTCCCTGGTACTGTTCCTAGTCTAATCTCCCCGGTACTGTTCCTAGTCTAATCTCCCCGGTACTGTTCCTAGTCTAATCTCCCCGGTACTGTTCCTAGTCTAATCTCCCTGGTACTGTTCCTAGTCTAATCTCCCCGGTACTGTTCCTAGTCTAATCTTCCCGGTACTGTTCCTAGTCTAATCTCCCTGGTACTGTTCCTAGTCTAATCTCCCCGGTACTGTTCCTAGTCTAATCTCCCTGGTACTGTTCCTAGTCTAATCTCCCTGGTACTGTTCCTAGTCTAATCTCCCTGGTACTGTTCCTAGTCTAATCTCCCTGGTACTGTTCCTAGTCTAATCTCCCTGGTACTGTTCCTAGTCTAATCTCCCTGGTACTGTCCTAGTCTAATCTCCCTGGTACTGTCCTAGTCTAATCTCCCCGGTACTGTCCTAGTCTAATCTCCCTGGTACTGTCCTAGTCTAATCTCCCTGGTACTGTCCTAGTCTAATCTCCCTGGTACTGTCCTAGTCTAATCTCCCCGGTACTGTCCTAGTCTAATCTCCCCGGTACTGTCCTAGTCTAATCTCCCTGGTACTGTCCTAGTCTAATCTCCCTGGTACTGTCCTAGTCTAATCTCCCTGGTACTGTCCTAGTCTAATCTCCCCGGTACTGTCCTAGTCTAATCTCCCTGGTACTGTCCTAGTCTAACATCCCTGGTACTGTTCCTAGTCTAATCTCCCTGGTACTGTTCCTAGTCTAATCTCCCTGGTACTGTCCTAGTCTAATCTCCCTGGTACTGTCCTAGTCTAATCTCCCTGGTACTGTTCCTAGTCTAATCTCCCTGGTACTGTTCCTAGTCTAATCTCCCCGGTACTGCTCTAGTCTAATCTCCCTGGTACTGTTCCTAGTCTAATCTCCCCGGTACTGTCCTAGTCTAATCTCCCCGGTACTGTCCTAGTCTAATCTCCCTGGTACTGTCCTAGTCTAATCTCCCCGGTACTGCTCTAGTCTAATCTCCCTGGTACTGTTCCCAGTCTAATCTCCCTGGTACTGTTCCTAGTCTAATCTCCCTGGTACTGTCCTAGTCTAATCTCCCTGGTACTGTTCCTAGTCTAATCTCCCTGGTACTGTTCCTAGTCTAATCTCCCTGGTACTGTCCTAGTCTAATCTCCCTGGTACTGTCCTAGTCTAATCTCCCTGGTACTGTCCTAGTCTAATCTCCCTGGTACTGTCCTAGTCTAATCTCCCCGGTACTGTCCTAGTCTAATCTCCCTGGTACTGTCCTAGTCTAACATCCCTGGTACTGTTCCTAGTCTAATCTCCCTGGTACTGTTCCTAGTCTAATCTCCCTGGTACTGTCCTAGTCTAATCTCCCTGGTACTGTCCTAGTCTAATCTCCCTGGTACTGTTCCTAGTCTAATCTCCCTGGTACTGTTCCTAGTCTAATCTCCCCGGTACTGCTCTAGTCTAATCTCCCTGGTACTGTTCCTAGTCTAATCTCCCCGGTACTGCTCTAGTCTAATCTCCCTGGTACTGTTCCCAGTCTAATCTCCCTGGTACTGTTCCTAGTCTAATCTCCCTGGTACTGTCCTAGTCTAATCTCCCTGGTACTGTTCCTAGTCTAATCTCCCTGGTACTGTTCCTAGTCTAATCTCCCTGGTACTGTCCTAGTCTAATCTCCCTGGTACTGTCCTAGTCTAACCTCCCTGGTACTGTTCCTAGTCTAATCTCCCTGGTACTGTTCCTAGTCTAACATCCCTGGTACTGTTCCTAGTCTAACCTCCCTGGTACTGTTCTAGTCTAATCTCCCTGGTACTGTTCCTAGTCTAACATCCCTGGTACTGTTCCTAGTCTAATCTCCCCGGTACTGTCCTAGTCTAATCTCCCCGGTACTGCTCTAGTCTAATCTCCCTGGTACTGTCCTAGTCTAATCTCCCTGGTACTGTTCCTAGTCTAATCTCCCTGGTACTGTTCCTAATCTAATCTCCCCGGTACTGCTCTAGTCTAATCTCCCTGGTACTGTTCCTAGTCTAATCTCCCCGGTACTGCTCTAGTCTAATCTCCCTGGTACTGTTCCCAGTCTAATCTCCCTGGTACTGTTCCTAGTCTAATCTCCCTGGTACTGTCCTAGTCTAATCTCCCTGGTACTGTTCCTAGTCTAATCTCCCTGGTACTGTTCCTAGTCTAATCTCCCTGGTACTGTCCTAGTCTAATCTCCCTGGTACTGTCCTAGTCTAATCTCCCTGGTACTGTCCTAGTCTAACATCCCTGGTACTGTTCCTAGTCTAATCTCCCTGGTACTGTTCCTAGTCTAACCTCCCTGGTACTGTTCCTAGTCTAATCTCCCTGGTACTGTTCCTAGTCTAACATCCCTGGTACTGTTCCTAGTCTAATCTCCCCGGTACTGTCCTAGTCTAATCTCCCCGGTACTGCTCTAGTCTAATCTCCCTGGTACTGTCCTAGTCTAATCTCCCTGGTACTGTTCCTAGTCTAATCTCCCTGGTACTGTTCCTAGTCTAATCTCCCCGGTACTGCTCTAGTCTAATCTCCCTGGTACTGTTCCTAGTCTAATCTCCCCGGTACTGCTCTAGTCTAATCTCCCTGGTACTGTTCCCAGTCTAATCTCCCTGGTACTGTTCCTAGTCTAATCTCCCTGGTACTGTCCTAGTCTAATCTCCCTGGTACTGTTCCTAGTCTAATCTCCCTGGTACTGTTCCTAGTCTAATCTCCCTGGTACTGTCCTAGTCTAATCTCCCCGGTACTGTCCTAGTCTAATCTCCCCGGTACTGTCCTAGTCTAATCTCCCTGGTACTGTCCTAGTCTAATCTCCCTGGTACTGTCCTAGTCTAATCTCCCTGGTACTGTTCCTAGTCTAATCTCCCTGGTACTGTTCCTAGTCTAATCTCCCTGGTACTGTTCCTAGTCTAATCTCCCTGGTACTGCTCTAGTCTAATCTCCCTGGTACTGTTCCTAGTCTAATCTCCCTGGTACTGTTCCTAGTCTAATCTCCCTGGTACTGTTCCTAGTCTAATCTCCCTGGTACTGTTCCTAGTCTAATCTCCCTGGTACTGTTCCTAGTCTAATCTCCCTGGTACTGTCCTAGTCTAATCTCCCCGGTACTGTCCTAGTCTAATCTCCCCGGTACTGTCCTAGTCTAATCTCCCTGGTACTGTCCTAGTCTAATCTCCCTGGTACTGTCCTAGTCTAATCTCCCTGGTACTGTTCCTAGTCTAATCTCCCTGGTACTGTTCCTAGTCTAATCTCCCTGGTACTGTTCCTAGTCTAATCTCCCTGGTACTGCTCTAGTCTAATCTCCCTGGTACTGTTCCTAGTCTAATCTCCCCGGTACTGTCCTAGTCTAATCTCCCTGGTACTGTCCTAGTCTAATCTCCCCGGTACTGTCCTAGTCTAATCTCCCTGGTACTGTCCTAGTCTAATCTCCCTGGTACTGTCCTAGTCTAATCTCCCTGGTACTGTCCTAGTCTAATCTCCCCGGTACTGTCCTAGTCTAATCTCCCTGGTACTGTCCTAGTCTAACATCCCTGGTACTGTTCCTAGTCTAATCTCCCTGGTACTGTTCCTAGTCTAATCTCCCTGGTACTGTCCTAGTCTAATCTCCCTGGTACTGTCCTAGTCTAATCTCCCTGGTACTGTTCCTAGTCTAATCTCCCTGGTACTGTTCCTAGTCTAATCTCCCCGGTACTGCTCTAGTCTAATCTCCCTGGTACTGTTCCTAGTCTAATCTCCCCGGTACTGTCCTAGTCTAATCTCCCCGGTACTGTCCTAGTCTAATCTCCCTGGTACTGTCCTAGTCTAATCTCCCCGGTACTGCTCTAGTCTAATCTCCCTGGTACTGTTCCCAGTCTAATCTCCCTGGTACTGTTCCTAGTCTAATCTCCCTGGTACTGTCCTAGTCTAATCTCCCTGGTACTGTTCCTAGTCTAATCTCCCTGGTACTGTTCCTAGTCTAATCTCCCTGGTACTGTCCTAGTCTAATCTCCCTGGTACTGTCCTAGTCTAATCTCCCTGGTACTGTCCTAGTCTAATCTCCCTGGTACTGTCCTAGTCTAATCTCCCCGGTACTGTCCTAGTCTAATCTCCCTGGTACTGTCCTAGTCTAACATCCCTGGTACTGTTCCTAGTCTAATCTCCCTGGTACTGTTCCTAGTCTAATCTCCCTGGTACTGTCCTAGTCTAATCTCCCTGGTACTGTCCTAGTCTAATCTCCCTGGTACTGTTCCTAGTCTAATCTCCCTGGTACTGTTCCTAGTCTAATCTCCCCGGTACTGCTCTAGTCTAATCTCCCTGGTACTGTTCCTAGTCTAATCTCCCCGGTACTGTCCTAGTCTAATCTCCCCGGTACTGTCCTAGTCTAATCTCCCTGGTACTGTCCTAGTCTAATCTCCCTGGTACTGTCCTAGTCTAATCTCCCTGGTACTGTTCCTAGTCTAATCTCCCTGGTACTGTTCCTAGTCTAATCTCCCTGGTACTGTTCCTAGTCTAATCTCCCTGGTACTGCTCTAGTCTAATCTCCCTGGTACTGTTCCTAGTCTAATCTCCCTGGTACTGTTCCTAGTCTAATCTCCCTGGTACTGTTCCTAGTCTAATCTCCCTGGTACTGTTCCTAGTCTAACCTCCCTGGTACTGTTCCTAGTCTAATCTCCCTGGTACTGTTCCTAGTCTAACATCCCTGGTACTGTTCCTAGTCTAATCTCCCCGGTACTGTCCTAGTCTAATCTCCCCGGTACTGCTCTAGTCTAATCTCCCTGGTACTGTCCTAGTCTAATCTCCCTGGTACTGTTCCTAGTCTAATCTCCCTGGTACTGTTCCTAGTCTAATCTCCCCGGTACTGCTCTAGTCTAATCTCCCTGGTACTGTTCCTAGTCTAATCTCCCCGGTACTGCTCTAGTCTAATCTCCCTGGTACTGTTCCCAGTCTAATCTCCCTGGTACTGTTCCTAGTCTAATCTCCCTGGTACTGTCCTAGTCTAATCTCCCTGGTACTGTTCCTAGTCTAATCTCCCTGGTACTGTTCCTAGTCTAATCTCCCTGGTACTGTCCTAGTCTAATCTCCCTGGTACTGTCCTAGTCTAACCTCCCTGGTACTGTTCCTAGTCTAATCTCCCTGGTACTGTTCCTAGTCTAACATCCCCGGTACTGTCCTAGTCTAATCTCCCCGGTACTGCTCTAGTCTAATCTCCCTGGTACTGTCCTAGTCTAATCTCCCTGGTACTGTTCCTAGTCTAATCTCCCTGGTACTGTTCCTAGTCTAATCTCCCCGGTACTGCTCTAGTCTAATCTCCCTGGTACTGTTCCTAGTCTAATCTCCCTGGTACTGTCCTAGTCTAATCTCCCTGGTACTGTTCCTAGTCTAATCTCCCTGGTACTGTTCCTAGTCTAATCTCCCCGGTACTGCTCTAGTCTAATCTCCCTGGTACTGTTCCTAGTCTAATCTCCCTGGTACTGTCCTAGTCTAATCTCCCTGGTACTGTTCCTAGTCTAATCTCCCTGGTACTGTTCCTAGTCTAATCTCCCCGGTACTGCTCTAGTCTAATCTCCCCGGTACTGTTCCTAGTCTAATCTCCCTGGTACTGTTCCTAGTCTAATCTCCCTGGTACTGTCCTAGTCTAATCTCCCTGGTACTGTTCCTAGTCTAATCTCCCTGGTACTGTTCCTAGTCTAATCTCCCTGGTACTGTCCTAGTCTAATCTCCCTGGTACTGTCCTAGTCTAATCTCCCTGGTACTGTTCCTAGTCTAATCTCCCTGGTACTGTTCCTAGTCTAATCTCCCTGGTACTGTTCCTAGTCTAATCTCCCTGGTACTGTTCCTAGTCTAATCTCCCTGGTACTGTTCCTAGTCTAATCTCCCTGGTACTGTTCCTAGTCTAATCTCCCTGGTACTGTCCTAGTCTAATCTCCCTGGTACTGTTCCTAGTCTAATCTCCCTGGTACTGTTCCTAGTCTAATCTCCCTGGTACTGTTCCTAGTCTAATCTCCCTGGTACTGTTCCTAGTCTAATCTCCCTGGTACTGTTCTAGTCTAATCTCCCTGGTACTGTTCCTAGTCTAATCTCCCTGGTACTGTTCCCAGTCTAATCTCCCTGGTACTGTTCCTAGTCTAATCTCCCCGGTACTGCTCTAGTCTAATCTCCCCGGTACTGTTCCTAGTCTAATCTCCCCGGTACTGTTCCTAGTCTAATCTCCCTAGTACTGTTCCTAGTCTAATCTCCCTGGTACTGTTCCTAGTCTAATCTCCCTGGTACTGTTCCTAGTATAATCTCCCCGGTACTGTTCCTAGTCTAATCTCCCCGGTACTGTTCCTAGTCTAATCTCCCCGGTACTGTTCTAGTCTAATCTCCCTGGTACTGTTCCTAGTCTAATCTCCCTGGTACTGCTCTAGTGTAATCTCCCTGGTACTGTTCCTAGTCTAATCTCCCTGGTACTGTTCCTAGTCTAATCTCCCCGGTACTGTTCCTAGTCTAATCTCCCTGGTACTGTCCTAGTCTAATCTCCCTGGTACTGTTCCTAGTCTAATCTCCCTGGTACTGTTCCTAGTCTAATCTCCCTGGTACTGTTCCTAGTCTAATCTCCCCGGTACTGTTCTAGTCTAATCTCCCTGGTACTGTTCCTAGTCTAATCTCCCTGGTACTGCTCTAGTCTAATCTCCCTGGTACTGTTCCTAGTCTAATCTCCCCGGTACTGTTCCTAGTCTAATCTCCCTGGTACTGTTCCTAGTCTAATCTCCCCGGTACTGTTCCTAGTCTAATCTCCCTGGTACTGTTCCTAGTCTAATCTCCCTGGTACTGTTCCTAGTCTAACCTCCCTGGTACTGTTCCTAGTCTAATCTCCCTGGTACTGTTCCTAGTCTAACATCCCTGGTACTGTTCCTAGTCTAATCTCCCCGGTACTGTCCTAGTCTAATCTCCCCGGTACTGCTCTAGTCTAATCTCCCTGGTACTGTCCTAGTCTAATCTCCCTGGTACTGTTCCTAGTCTAATCTCCCTGGTACTGTTCCTAGTCTAATCTCCCCGGTACTGCTCTAGTCTAATCTCCCTGGTACTGTTCCTAGTCTAATCTCCCCGGTACTGCTCTAGTCTAATCTCCCTGGTACTGTTCCCAGTCTAATCTCCCTGGTACTGTTCCTAGTCTAATCTCCCTGGTACTGTCCTAGTCTAATCTCCCTGGTACTGTTCCTAGTCTAATCTCCCTGGTACTGTTCCTAGTCTAATCTCCCTGGTACTGTCCTAGTCTAATCTCCCTGGTACTGTCCTAGTCTAACCTCCCTGGTACTGTTCCTAGTCTAATCTCCCTGGTACTGTTCCTAGTCTAACATCCCTGGTACTGTTCCTAGTCTAATCTCCCCGGTACTGTCCTAGTCTAATCTCCCCGGTACTGCTCTAGTCTAATCTCCCTGGTACTGTCCTAGTCTAATCTCCCTGGTACTGTTCCTAGTCTAATCTCCCTGGTACTGTTCCTAGTCTAATCTCCCCGGTACTGCTCTAGTCTAATCTCCCTGGTACTGTTCCTAGTCTAATCTCCCTGGTACTGTCCTAGTCTAATCTCCCTGGTACTGTTCCTAGTCTAATCTCCCTGGTACTGTTCCTAGTCTAATCTCCCCGGTACTGCTCTAGTCTAATCTCCCTGGTACTGTTCCTAGTCTAATCTCCCTGGTACTGTCCTAGTCTAATCTCCCTGGTACTGTTCCTAGTCTAATCTCCCTGGTACTGTTCCTAGTCTAATCTCCCCGGTACTGCTCTAGTCTAATCTCCCCGGTACTGTTCCTAGTCTAATCTCCCTGGTACTGTTCCTAGTCTAATCTCCCTGGTACTGTCCTAGTCTAATCTCCCTGGTACTGTTCCTAGTCTAATCTCCCTGGTACTGTTCCTAGTCTAATCTCCCTGGTACTGTCCTAGTCTAATCTCCCTGGTACTGTCCTAGTCTAATCGCCCTGGTACTGTTCCTAGTCTAATCTCCCTGGTACTGTTCCTAGTCTAATCTCCCTGGTACTGTTCCTAGTCTAATCTCCCTGGTACTGTTCCTAGTCTAATCTCCCTGGTACTGTTCCTAGTCTAATCTCCCCGGTACTGTTCCTAGTCTAATCTCCCTGGTACTGTCCTAGTCTAATCTCCCTGGTACTGTTCCTAGTCTAATCTCCCTGGTACTGTTCCTAGTCTAATCTCCCTGGTACTGTTCCTAGTCTAATCTCCCTGGTACTGTTCCTAGTCTAATCTCCCTGGTACTGTTCTAGTCTAATCTCCCTGGTACTGTTCCTAGTCTAATCTCCCCGGTACTGCTCTAGTCTAATCTCCCCGGTACTGTTCCTAGTCTAATCTCCCTGGTACTGTTCCTAGTCTAATCTCCCTGGTACTGTTCCTAGTCTAATCTCCCCGGTACTGTTCCTAGTCTAATCTCCCTGGTACTGTTCCTAGTCTAATCTCCCTGGTACTGTTCCTAGTCTAATCTCCCTGATACTGTTCCTAGTCTAATCTCCCCGGTACTGTTCCTAGTCTAATCTCCCTGGTACTGTCCTAGTCTAATCTCCCTGGTAATGTTCCTAGTCTAATCTCCCTGGTACTGTTCCTAGTCTAATCTCCCTGGTACTGTTCCTAGTCTAATCTCCCCGGTACTGTTCCTAGTCTAATCTCCCTGGTACTGTTCTAGTCTAATCTCCCCGGTACTGTCCTAGTCTAATCTCCATGGTACTGTTCCTAGTCTAATCTCCCCGGTACTGCTCTAGTCTAATCTCCCCGGTACTGTTCCTAGTCTAATCTCCCTGGTACTGTTCCTAGTCTAATCTCCCTGGTACTGTTCCTAGTCTAATCTCCCCGGTACTGTTCCTAGTCTAATCTCCCTGGTACTGTTCCTAGTCTAATCTCCCTGGTACTGTTCCTAGTCTAATCTCCCTGGTACTGTCCTAGTCTAATCTCCCTGGTACTGTTCCTAGTCTAATCTCCCTGGTACTGTTCCTAGTCTAATCTCCCTGGTACTGTCCTAGTCTAATCTCCCTGGTACTGTCCTAGTCTAACCTCCCTGGTACTGTTCCTAGTCTAATCTCCCTGGTACTGTTCCTAGTCTAACATCCCTGGTACTGTTCCTAGTCTAATCTCCCCGGTACTGTCCTAGTCTAATCTCCCCGGTACTGCTCTAGTCTAATCTCCCTGGTACTGTCCTAGTCTAATCTCCCTGGTACTGTTCCTAGTCTAATCTCCCTGGTACAGTTCCTAGTCTAATCTCCCCGGTACTGCTCTAGTCTAATCTCCCTGGTACTGTTCCTAGTCTAATCTCCCCGGTACTGTCCTAGTCTAATCTCCCCGGTACTGTCCTTGTCTAAACTCCCTGGTACTGTCCTAGTCTAATCTTCCTGGTACTGTCCTAGTCTAATCTCCCTGGTACTGTTCCTAGTCTAATCTCCCTGGTACTGTTCCTAGTCTAATCTCCCCGGTACTGCTCTAGTCTAATCTCCCTGGTACTGTTCCTAGTCTAATCTCCCTGGTACTGTTCCTAGTCTAATCTCCCCGGTACTGCTCTAGTCTAATCTCCCTGGTACTGTTCCTAGTCTAATCTCCCTGGTACTGTTCCTAGTCTAATCTCCCTGGTACTGTCCTAGTCTAATCTCCCTGGTACTGTTCCTAGTCTAATCTCCCTGGTACTGTTCCTAGTCTAATCTCCCTGGTACTGTTCTAGTCTAATCTCCCCGGTACTGTCCTAGTCTAATCTCCCTGGTACTGTTCCTAGACTAATCTCCCCGGTACTGCTCTAGTCTAATCTCCCAGGTACTGTTCCTAGTCTAATCTCCCTGGTACTGTTCCTAGTCTAATCTCCCCGGTACTGTTCCTAGTCTAATCTCCCTGGTACTGTTCCTAGTCTAATCTCCCTGGTACTGTTCCTAGTCTAATCTCCCTGGTACTGTTCCTAGTCTAATCTCCCCGGTACTGTTCCTAGTCTAATCTCCCTGGTACTGTCCTAGTCTAATCTCCCTGGTACTGTTCCTAGTCTAATCTCCCTGGTACTGTTCCTAGTCTAATCTCCCTGGTACTGTTCCTAGTCTAATCTCCCTGGTACTGTTCCTAGTCTAATCTCCCTGGTACTGTTCTAGTCTAATCTCCCTGGTACTGTTCCTAGTCTAATCTCCCCGGTACTGCTCTAGTCTAATCTCCCCGGTACTGTTCCTAGTCTAATCTCCCTGGTACTGTTCCTAGTCTAATCTCCCTGGTACTGTTCCTAGTCTAATCTCCCCGGTACTGTTCCTAGTCTAATCTCCCTGGTACTGTTCCTAGTCTAATCTCCCTGGTACTGTTCCTAGTCTAATCTCCCTGGTACTGTTCCTAGTCTAATCTCCCCGGTACTGTTCCTAGTCTAATCTCCCTGGTACTGTCCTAGTCTAATCTCCCTGGTACTGTTCCTAGTCTAATCTCCCTGGTACTGTTCCTAGTCTAATCTCCCTGGTACTGTTCCTAGTCTAATCTCCCTGGTACTGTTCCTAGTCTAATCTCCCTGGTACTGTTCTAGTCTAATCTCCCTGGTACTGTTCCTAGTCTAATCTCCCCGGTACTGCTCTAGTCTAATCTCCCCGGTACTGTTCCTAGTCTAATCTCCCTGGTACTGTTCCTAGTCTAATCTCCCTGGTACTGTTCCTAGTCTAATCTCCCCGGTACTGTTCCTAGTCTAATCTCCCTGGTACTGTTCCTAGTCTAATCTCCCTGGTACTGTTCCTAGTCTAATCTCCCTGGTACTGTTCCTAGTCTAATCTCCCCGGTACTGTTCCTAGTCTAATCTCCCTGGTACTGTCCTAGTCTAATCTCCCTGGTACTGTCCTAGTCTAATCTCCCTGGTACTGTTCCTAGTCTAATCTCCCTGGTACTGTCCTTAGTCTAATCTCCCTGGTACTGTTCCTAGTCTAATCTCCCTGGTACTGTTCCTAGTCTAATCTCCCCGGTACTGTTCCTAGTCTAATCTCCCTGGTACTGTTCTAGTCTAATCTCCCCGGTACTGTCCTAGTCTAATCTCCCTGGTACTGTTCCTAGTCTAATCTCCCCGGTACTGCTCTAGTCTAATCTCCCCGGTACTGTTCCTAGTCTAATCTCCCTGGTACTGTTCCTAGTCTAATCTCCCTGGTACTGTTCCTAGTCTAATCTCCCCGGTACTGTTCCTAGTCTAATCTCCCTGGTACTGTTCCTAGTCTAATCTCCCTGGTACTGTTCCTAGTCTAATCTCCCTGGTACTGTTCCTAGTCTAATCTCCCTGGTACTGTTCCTAGTCTAATCTCCCTGGTACTGTTCTAGTCTAATCTCCCTGGTACTGTTCCTAGTCTAATCTCCCTGGTACTGTTCCTAGTCTAATCTCCCCGGTACTGTTCCTAGTCTAATCTCCCTGGTACTGTTCCTAGTCTAATCTCCCTGGTACTGTTCCTAGTCTAATCTCCCTGGTACTGTTCTAGTCTAACCTCCCTGGTACTGTTCCTAGTCTAATCTCCCTGGTACTGTTCCTAGTCTAATCTCCCCGGTACTGTTCCTAGTCTAATCTCCCCGGTACTGTTCCTAGTCTAATCTCCCCGGTACTGTTCCTAGTCTAATCTCCCCGGTACTGTTCCTAGTCTAATCTCCCCGGTACTGCTCTAGTCTAATCTCCCCGGTACTGTTCCTAGTCTAATCTCCCTGGTACTGTTCCTAGTCTAATCTCCCTGGTACTGTTCCTAGTCTAATCTCCCCGGTACTGTTCCTAGTCTAATCTCCCTGGTACTGTTCCTAGTCTAATCTCCCTGGTACTGTTCCTAGTCTAATCTCCCTGGTACTGTTCCTAGTCTAATCTCCCTGGTACTGTTCCTAGTCTAATCTCCCTGGTACTGTTCCTAGTCTAATCTCCCTGGTACTGTTCTAGTCTAATCTCCCTGGTACTGTTCCTAGTCTAATCTCCCTGGTACTGTTCCTAGTCTAATCTCCCCGGTACTGTTCCTAGTCTAATCTCCCTGGTACTGTTCCTAGTCTAATCTCCCTGGTACTGTTCCTAGTCTAATCTCCCTGGTACTGTTCTAGTCTAACCTCCCTGGTACTGTTCCTAGTCTAATCTCCCTGGTACTGTTCCTAGTCTAATCTCCCCGGTACTGTTCCTAGTCTAATCTCCCTGGTACTGTTCCTAGTCTAATCTCCCCGGTACTGTTCCTAGTCTAATCTCCCCGGTACTGTTCCTAGTCTAATCTCCCCGGTACTGTTCCTAGTCTAATCTCCCTGGTACTGTTCCTAGTCTAATCTCCCTGGTACTGTTCCTAGTCTAATCTCCCTGGTACTGTTCTAGTCTAACCTCCCTGGTACTGTTCCTAGTCTAATCTCCCTGGTACTGTTCCTAGTCTAATCTCCCTGGTACTGTTCCTAGTCTAATCTCCCTGGTACTGTTCCTAGTCTAATCTCCCCGGTACTGTTCCTAGTCTAATCTCCCTGGTACTGTTCCTAGTCTAATCTCCCTGGTACTGTTCCTAGTCTAATCTCCCTGGTACTGTTCTAGTCTAACCTCCCTGGTACTGTTCCTAGTCTAATCTCCCTGGTACTGTTCCTAGTCTAATCTCCCTGGTACTGTTCCTAGTCTAATCTCCCTGGTACTGTTCTAGTCTAATCTCCCTGGTACTGTTCTAGTCTAACCTCCCTGGTACTGTTCCTAGTCTAATCTCCCTGGTACTGTTCCTAGTCTAACATCCCTGGTACTGTTCCTAGTCTAATCTCCCTGGTACTGTTCTAGTCTAATCTCCCCGGTACTGTCCTAGTCTAATCTCCCTGGTACTGTTCCTAGTCTAATCTCCCCGGTACTGTTCCTAGTCTAATCTCCCTGGTACTGTTCCTAGTCTAATCTCCCTGGTACTGTTCCTAGTCTAATCTCCCCGGTACTGTTCCTAGTCTAATCTCCCTGGTACTGTTCCTAGTCTAATCTCCCTGGTACTGTTCCTAGTCTAATCTCCCTGGTACTGTTCTAGTCTAACCTCCCTGGTACTGTTCCTAGTCTAATCTCCCTGGTACTGTTCCTAGTCTAATCTCCCTGGTACTGTCCTAGTCTAATCTCCCTGGTACTGTCCTAGTCTAACCTCCCTGGTACTGTTCCTAGTCTAATCTCCCTGGTACTGTTCCTAGTCTAACATCCCTGGTACTGTTCCTAGTCTAATCTCCCCGGTACTGTCCTAGTCTAATCTCCCCGGTACTGCTCTAGTCTAATCTCCCTGGTACTGTCCTAGTCTAATCTCCCTGGTACTGTTCCTAGTCTAATCTCCCTGGTACTGTTCCTAGTCTAATCTCCCCGGTACTGCTCTAGTCTAATCTCCCTGGTACTGTTCCTAGTCTAATCTCCCCGGTACTGTCCTAGTCTAATCTCCCCGGTACTGCTCTAGTCTAATCTCCCTGGTACTGTTCCTAGTCTAATCTCCCTGGTACTGTTCCTAGTCTAATCTCCCTGGTACTGTCCTAGTCTAATCTCCCTGGTACTGTTCCTAGTCTAATCTCCCTGGTACTGTTCCTAGTCTAATCTCCCTGGTACTGTCCTAGTCTAATCTCCCTGGTACTGTCCTAGTCTAATCTCCCTGGTACTGTTCCTAGTCTAATCTCCCTGGTACTGTTCCTAGTCTAATCTCCCTGGTACTGTTCTAGTCTAATCTCCCCGGTACTGTCCTAGTCTAATCTCCCTGGTACTGTTCCTAGACTAATCTCCCCGGTACTGCTCTAGTCTAATCTCCCAGGTACTGTTCCTAGTCTAATCTCCCTGGTACTGTTCTAGTCTAATCTCCCAGGTACTGTTCCTAGTCTAATCTCCCTGGTACTGTTCCTAGTCTAATCTCCCTGGTACTGTTCCTAGTCTAATCTCCCTGGTACTGTTCTAGTCTAATCTCCCCGGTACTGTCCTAGTCTAATCTCCCTGGTACTGTTCCTAGACTAATCTCCCCGGTACTGCTCTAGTCTAATCTCCCAGGTACTGTTCCTAGTCTAATCTCCCTGGTACTGTTCCTAGTCTAATCTCCCTGGTACTGTTCCTAGTCTAATCTCCCCGGTACTGTTCCTAGTCTAATCTCCCTGGTACTGTTCCTAGTCTAATCTCCCTGGTACTGTTCCTAGTCTAATCTCCCCGGTACTGCTCTAGTCTAATCTCCCTGGTACTGTTCCTAGTCTAATCTCCCTGGTACTGTTCCTAGTCTAATCTCCCTGGTACTGTCCTAGTCTAATCTCCCTGGTACTGTTCCTAGTCTAATCTCCCTGGTACTGTTCCTAGTCTAATCTCCCTGGTACTGTCCTAGTCTAATCTCCCTGGTACTGTCCTAGTCTAATCTCCCTGGTACTGTTCCTAGTCTAATCTCCCTGGTACTGTTCCTAGTCTAATCTCCCTGGTACTGTTCTAGTCTAATCTCCCCGGTACTGTCCTAGTCTAATCTCCCTGGTACTGTTCCTAGACTAATCTCCCCGGTACTGCTCTAGTCTAATCTCCCAGGTACTGTTCCTAGTCTAATCTCCCTGGTACTGTTCCTAGTCTAATCTCCCTGGTACTGTTCCTAGTCTAATCTCCCTGGTACTGTTCCTAGTCTAATCTCCCTGGTACTGTTCCTAGTCTAATCTCCCCGGTACTGTTCCTAGTCTAATCTCCCTGGTACTGTCCTAGTCTAATCTCCCCGGTACTGTTCCTAGTCTAATCTCCCTGGTACTGTTCCTAGTCTAATCTCCCTGGTACTGTTCCTAGTCTAATCTCCCTGGTACTGTCCTAGTCTAATCTCCCCGGTACTGTTCCTAGTCTAATCTCCCTGGTACTGTTCCTAGTCTAATCTCCCTGGTACTGTCCTAGTCTAATCTCCCTGGTACTGTTCCTAGTCTAATCTCCCTGGTACTGTTCCTAGTCTAATCTCCCTGGTACTGTTCCTAGTCTAATCTCCCTGGTACTGTTCCTAGTCTAATCTCCCTGGTACTGTTCCTAGTCTAATCTCCCCGGTACTGTTCCTAGTCTAATCTCCCTGGTACTGTCCTAGTCTAATCTCCCTGGTACTGTTCCTAGTCTAATCTCCCTGGTACTGTTCCTAGTCTAATCTCCCTGGTACTGTTCCTAGTCTAATCTCCCCGGTACTGTTCCTAGTCTAATCTCCCTGGTACTGTTCTAGTCTAATCTCCCCGGTACTGTCCTAGTCTAATCTCCCTGGTACTGTTCCTAGTCTAATCTCCCCGGTACTGCTCTAGTCTAATCTCCCCGGTACTGTTCCTAGTCTAATCTCCCTGGTACTGTTCCTAGTCTAATCTCCCTGGTACTGTTCCTAGTCTAATCTCCCCGGTACTGTTCCTAGTCTAATCTCCCTGGTACTGTTCCTAGTCTAATCTCCCTGGTACTGTTCCTAGTCTAATCTCCCTGGTACTGTTCCTAGTCTAATCTCCCCGGTACTGTTCCTAGTCTAATCTCCCTGGTACTGTTCCTAGTCTAATCTCCCTGGTACTGTCCTAGTCTAATCTCCCTGGTACTGTTCCTAGTCTAATCTCCCTGGTACTGTTCCTAGTCTAATCTCCCCGGTACTGTTCCTAGTCTAATCTCCCCGGTACTGTCCTAGTCTAATCTCCCTGGTACTGTCCTAGTCTAATCTCCCCGGTACTGTTCTAGTCTAACATCCCTGGTACTGTTCCTAGTCTAATCTCCCTGGTACTGTTCCTAGTCTAATCTCCCCGGTACTGCTCTAGTCTAATCTCCCTGGTACTGTCCTAGTCTAATCTCTCCGGTACTGTTCCTAGTCTAATCTCCCCGGTACTGTTCCTAGTCTAATCTCCCTGGTACTGTCCTAGTCTAATCTCCCCGGTACTGTTCCTAGTCTAATCTCCCCGGTACTGTCCTAGTCTAATCTCCCTGGTACTGTCCTAGTCTAATCTCCCTGGTACTGCTCTAGTCTAATCTCCCCGGTACTGTTCCTAGTCTAATCTCCCTGGTACTGTTCCTAGTCTAATCTCCCTGGTACTGTTCCTAGTCTAATCTCCCTGGTACTGTTCTAGTCTAACCTCCCTGGTACTGTTCCTAGTCTAATCTCCCTGGTACTGTTCCTAGTCTAATCTCCCTGGTACTGTTCCTAGTCTAATCTCCCTGGTACTGTTCTAGTCTAATCTCCCTGGTACTGTTCTAGTCTAACCTCCCTGGTACTGTTCCTAGTCTAATCTCCCTGGTACTGTTCCTAGTCTAACATCCCTGGTACTGTTCCTAGTCTAATCTCCCTGGTACTGTTCTAGTCTAATCTCCCCGGTACTGTCCTAGTCTAATCTCCCTGGTACTGTTCCTAGTCTAATCTCCCCGGTACTGTTCCTAGTCTAATCTCCCTGGTACTGTTCCTAGTCTAATCTCCCTGGTACTGTTCCTAGTCTAATCTCCCCGGTACTGTTCCTAGTCTAATCTCCCTGGTACTGTTCCTAGTCTAATCTCCCTGGTACTGTTCCTAGTCTAATCTCCCTGGTACTGTTCTAGTCTAACCTCCCTGGTACTGTTCCTAGTCTAATCTCCCTGGTACTGTTCCTAGTCTAATCTCCCTGGTACTGTCCTAGTCTAATCTCCCTGGTACTGTCCTAGTCTAACCTCCCTGGTACTGTTCCTAGTCTAATCTCCCTGGTACTGTTCCTAGTCTAACATCCCTGGTACTGTTCCTAGTCTAATCTCCCCGGTACTGTCCTAGTCTAATCTCCCCGGTACTGCTCTAGTCTAATCTCCCTGGTACTGTCCTAGTCTAATCTCCCTGGTACTGTTCCTAGTCTAATCTCCCTGGTACTGTTCCTAGTCTAATCTCCCCGGTACTGCTCTAGTCTAATCTCCCTGGTACTGTTCCTAGTCTAATCTCCCCGGTACTGTCCTAGTCTAATCTCCCCGGTACTGCTCTAGTCTAATCTCCCTGGTACTGTTCCTAGTCTAATCTCCCTGGTACTGTTCCTAGTCTAATCTCCCTGGTACTGTCCTAGTCTAATCTCCCTGGTACTGTTCCTAGTCTAATCTCCCTGGTACTGTTCCTAGTCTAATCTCCCTGGTACTGTCCTAGTCTAATCTCCCTGGTACTGTCCTAGTCTAATCTCCCTGGTACTGTTCCTAGTCTAATCTCCCTGGTACTGTTCCTAGTCTAATCTCCCTGGTACTGTTCTAGTCTAATCTCCCCGGTACTGTCCTAGTCTAATCTCCCTGGTACTGTTCCTAGACTAATCTCCCCGGTACTGCTCTAGTCTAATCTCCCAGGTACTGTTCCTAGTCTAATCTCCCTGGTACTGTTCTAGTCTAATCTCCCAGGTACTGTTCCTAGTCTAATCTCCCTGGTACTGTTCCTAGTCTAATCTCCCTGGTACTGTTCCTAGTCTAATCTCCCTGGTACTGTTCTAGTCTAATCTCCCCGGTACTGTCCTAGTCTAATCTCCCTGGTACTGTTCCTAGACTAATCTCCCCGGTACTGCTCTAGTCTAATCTCCCAGGTACTGTTCCTAGTCTAATCTCCCTGGTACTGTTCCTAGTCTAATCTCCCTGGTACTGTTCCTAGTCTAATCTCCCCGGTACTGTTCCTAGTCTAATCTCCCTGGTACTGTTCCTAGTCTAATCTCCCTGGTACTGTTCCTAGTCTAATCTCCCCGGTACTGCTCTAGTCTAATCTCCCTGGTACTGTTCCTAGTCTAATCTCCCTGGTACTGTTCCTAGTCTAATCTCCCTGGTACTGTCCTAGTCTAATCTCCCTGGTACTGTTCCTAGTCTAATCTCCCTGGTACTGTTCCTAGTCTAATCTCCCTGGTACTGTCCTAGTCTAATCTCCCTGGTACTGTCCTAGTCTAATCTCCCTGGTACTGTTCCTAGTCTAATCTCCCTGGTACTGTTCCTAGTCTAATCTCCCTGGTACTGTTCTAGTCTAATCTCCCCGGTACTGTCCTAGTCTAATCTCCCTGGTACTGTTCCTAGACTAATCTCCCCGGTACTGCTCTAGTCTAATCTCCCAGGTACTGTTCCTAGTCTAATCTCCCTGGTACTGTTCCTAGTCTAATCTCCCTGGTACTGTTCCTAGTCTAATCTCCCTGGTACTGTTCCTAGTCTAATCTCCCTGGTACTGTTCCTAGTCTAATCTCCCCGGTACTGTTCCTAGTCTAATCTCCCTGGTACTGTCCTAGTCTAATCTCCCCGGTACTGTTCCTAGTCTAATCTCCCTGGTACTGTTCCTAGTCTAATCTCCCTGGTACTGTTCCTAGTCTAATCTCCCTGGTACTGTCCTAGTCTAATCTCCCCGGTACTGTTCCTAGTCTAATCTCCCTGGTACTGTTCCTAGTCTAATCTCCCTGGTACTGTCCTAGTCTAATCTCCCTGGTACTGTTCCTAGTCTAATCTCCCTGGTACTGTTCCTAGTCTAATCTCCCTGGTACTGTTCCTAGTCTAATCTCCCTGGTACTGTTCCTAGTCTAATCTCCCTGGTACTGTTCCTAGTCTAATCTCCCCGGTACTGTTCCTAGTCTAATCTCCCTGGTACTGTCCTAGTCTAATCTCCCTGGTACTGTTCCTAGTCTAATCTCCCTGGTACTGTTCCTAGTCTAATCTCCCTGGTACTGTTCCTAGTCTAATCTCCCCGGTACTGTTCCTAGTCTAATCTCCCTGGTACTGTTCTAGTCTAATCTCCCCGGTACTGTCCTAGTCTAATCTCCCTGGTACTGTTCCTAGTCTAATCTCCCCGGTACTGCTCTAGTCTAATCTCCCCGGTACTGTTCCTAGTCTAATCTCCCTGGTACTGTTCCTAGTCTAATCTCCCTGGTACTGTTCCTAGTCTAATCTCCCCGGTACTGTTCCTAGTCTAATCTCCCTGGTACTGTTCCTAGTCTAATCTCCCTGGTACTGTTCCTAGTCTAATCTCCCTGGTACTGTTCCTAGTCTAATCTCCCCGGTACTGTTCCTAGTCTAATCTCCCTGGTACTGTTCCTAGTCTAATCTCCCTGGTACTGTCCTAGTCTAATCTCCCTGGTACTGTTCCTAGTCTAATCTCCCTGGTACTGTTCCTAGTCTAATCTCCCCGGTACTGTTCCTAGTCTAATCTCCCCGGTACTGTCCTAGTCTAATCTCCCTGGTACTGTCCTAGTCTAATCTCCCCGGTACTGTTCTAGTCTAACATCCCTGGTACTGTTCCTAGTCTAATCTCCCTGGTACTGTTCCTAGTCTAATCTCCCCGGTACTGCTCTAGTCTAATCTCCCTGGTACTGTCCTAGTCTAATCTCTCCGGTACTGTTCCTAGTCTAATCTCCCCGGTACTGTTCCTAGTCTAATCTCCCTGGTACTGTCCTAGTCTAATCTCCCCGGTACTGTTCCTAGTCTAATCTCCCCGGTACTGTCCTAGTCTAATCTCCCTGGTACTGTCCTAGTCTAATCTCCCTGGTACTGCTCTAGTCTAATCTCCCTGGTACTGTTCCTAGTCTAATCTCCCTGGTACTGTCCTAGTCTAATCTCCCTGGTACTCTTCCTAGTCTAATCTCCCTGGTACTGTTCCTAGTCTAATCTCCCCGGTACTGTTCTAGTCTAATCTCCCTGGTACTGTTCCTAGTCTAATCTCCCCGGTACTGTCCTAGTCTAATCTCCCTGGTACTGTTCCTAGTCTAATCTCCCCGGTACTGTTCCTAGTCTAATCTCCCTGGTACTGTTCTAGTCTAATTTCCCTGGTACTATACCCTCTGAGAAAGTTCTTCCTCCCCTTAAAATAGAGCGTGCTTACTATAGCATTATTTATAATTGATGAGTTTGAACCTCTGATTTTGCAGTTAGTAGCTCAATACTAATACCAACTAGTTGACACTACACCAGTAGGGTAGGCCACCAACAAAAGGGATACTATTGAGTCATCTATGACCGTGGTGTGTGAAATTTAATGTAATGCAGGAAATTCTTGGAAATAAAGTAGACCATAAACTTTGGTTATCACACTCCAGGGTCAACACCCTTCATCAGTGGAATTAATTCTCAGCACTTCCAGCTCACTGTCTTCTTTCTTTTAAAATTTTATTGGGGGCTTGTACAGCTCTTATCACAAGCCATACATAGACCCATTGTGTCAAGTACACTTGTACAGACGCTGCCATCATCATTCTCAAAACATTTTCTTTCTATTTGAGCCCTTGGTATCAGCACCTCATTTCCCCCAACCCTCCCTCCCTCAAGAATAAACCCTCAATAACTTATTAATTTTATGATTGTTTCATGTCTTACACTGACCAATGTCTCCCTTCACCCACTTTTCTGTTGTACATTCCCTTGGGAGGGGGTTATATGTAGATCATTGTGATCAGCTCCCCATTTCTCCCCCATCTTTCCCTTCCCCTCCTGGTATCAGTACTCTCAATATTGGTCCTGAGGAGTTTATCTGTCTTGGATTCCTTGTGTTTCCAGCACTTTTCTGTACCTATGTACATGCTCCGGTCTAGCCGGATTTGTAAGGTAGAATTGGGGTCATGAATAGTGGGGGATCGGAAGCATTAAAGAACTAGAGGAAAGATATATGTTTCATCGGTCCTATACTGTACCCTGAATGGCTCGTCTCTTCCTTGTGACCCTTGCGTCAGGGAATGTCCAATTGTCTGCAGATGCAGCCCACTCTTTTCAAAACCAGGCAGAGGCCTCAAGCAAAAGAATCCAGGTGCTGGCAGGGGGAAGTCCAGCTGGCATGCACCAAAGAGGAGAGGGTAAGGATTGGGTTGGGTGCCAGCAGCACCCGCAGCATCTGCTGGAGCAGTGAGCGACGGCGCCCCGGCTGCCAAGTGGGAACGGAGCCAGCGTTGTCAGAGCGGCTGAGTCTTTTAAAGAGTCCAAGTCAAGGATCTTTGTTGCCTCTCTCAATTTTGATTCGTTGGCGATGCATTGGAATATTTAAAACACACTGCTGAGCTAATCAAGCACGTCTATTCGTAGAGTGCAGCCTGTGGGCAACACTTTTCAGCCACTAAGCTAGTTTCACCAGTTGCCATCAGGACAGTGTGGGCTCAGGCCAACTCCATGAGTGTCGGAATGGAAGGCTCCCTAGGCTGGTATTGGGAAGTGGATGGACTTGCCTCTGGGTGGACTAGAACCCCCAGCCTTTCATGCTACCCATTTGTAGCACTTATTTTATAGATGAGGAAACCAACGTCTTATAAGGAAATGACATGTCTAAGGACACTCACTCTGCATGGGGTCTGGGACCCCGTTCCGTTAGCTCCCATGCCAGGTTCCCTCCCACCTTACTGTGTGGTTTTAACTAAGAAACTTGCCTCTTCTCCTCACATCCATCCATTACAGCAAAGAGGGTGACCAATGCCCCCAGTCCTCTCTGAGCGAAGGCAGTTCTCACTCTTCTCGGCAGAGCTTTAGAACATTCTAGCTCTCTAGAAAGTAGATTCATAACTGTCCTCACAAAAAGTTACAGGGTGCTTATTTTATCCTGGGCACTGTCCTGAGCACTTTACAGTGAAGAGTCCTTTCATTTCAAAGCAGGACGACTGTGATGTTCCTGATATGAACGACAGAAAGCTAAGGGCAGAGAGAGTTTAGAACGCTTGCCCAGGTTAGACTAGGATACCTGGGGAGCCCTTCTGTTTCCAGAGTCCATGGGCCTAACTACTACTCAGCGGACGTGTCTACAACCGACCGATGGAGGCCTTATCAATGCTCTGGCTGGCCCTTCACCTACTCCTGCATTATAACAGGGTCAGCAAACGATGGCCCGTGGGCCAGCCCCTGCCCACTGCCTGCTTTCGTGAAGGAGCTTTTACTGGAAGACTGTCATACCCACTGACCGACGGTGAGGACGGCTTTGCCTACTAAGGCAGAGATGAGGAGCTGCCACAGGGCCCACCCGATCTGCAAAGCTGAATATATTTAGTACCTGACCCTGTAAAAAAAAAAAAAAGTTGGCTGACCCCTGCCTTCCGAAATTGTCAAGCAGTCCTTTGATCGCAGGTTCTTGATTATGTAAAGTAAGCACAGTGCAGAAAACCTTGTGACCCACCCCTTCTCTGCCCAAGGGGTAGCGTACACAGCAATGCATTCACAGGTTCAAACCCCAAAACCAAGTTCACTGCCATCAAGGCAATTCCTGGCCATTCGATTCCTAGAAACTACAACTGTGCAGCTGTCTGGGAACCTAGAAAATACCCCCACGGACCTCACTCAAAAACAGATACCCAAGTGGCTCCTCACACAGGGAACGCTCGAGAGCAAGGACACTGGTGGAAATGCCCAGAAAAGCACGGAGAAAAGAAGCCGAGCAAGGGGAGGGAGTGTATGGACTGGCTGGCTGGCTGGCTGGCTGGTTGGCTCACTTTGGCAGCCGCAAAGGTTTGGATTCAAATCTCAGCACGCTACCACTGACTACTAATCTCTTCAACCTCGATTTTTCTCACCTGTGAGCCAGAGACAAACTGATGCTCCTTCCTTGGGGGAAGTTGGGCAGATCAGCCAGTACGATGTTTTTAGTACAGAGTCTGAGGTTTATTGTTCAGAAGAATAGTACCTATAAAAGAATAAGAACCTGTGATTGTTTACACAGAGGCACTCAACCGGGCCCAATTCAGCTGTCAGCAGCGAAGCTGATGTGGTAAGGAACAAACAGCGATGTCTGTCGTGAGGAGCTCAGTGAAGCCCACATCTCACTGCACTTCTAGACACCATGGAAGAAAGTCAAGAGGCGTGTTCCATACGTTCATCAAAGAGAGTTGATGCAAAAAATAAAGTGAGAACCCTGAGGCAAGCTGTACTCACCTGGAAAAAAATCATGCAAGTGGAACAAATTACTTATTTCTCACAATTCCGTAGAAATGCATCTGTATTTCTGAATGCCGGGGCGGGGCGGGGCGGGGGACACAATGCTTCCATTGTGTACTCTGACAAGAAGTCCACGGACACACTTCCCTTCATGTACAGCTCCAGCACCCTCCACGCACCGAACCCCTGCGGACCCGCGGTCAATGGTCAAATGCCCTTATCTTTATCGTTTCCACAGATGTTCTTCTTTGAGCTATGAAATGGGCAAGCGGCGCTTTTCCAGGCTTTCCAGGTGTCGTTCGGCTTCCTGCTACAACACCCTCATCATCTGAACTGTTTAAAGCTGACGAATCATTGCAACACCCTTTCCTGACTCTTAATTTGTTTGAATTAATCTTCTGACCCCTGGTACAGAGGATGCCCCATTCCCAGCTCTGGGCTGGGAATATGTAGGTATATAAAACAGGACACCTTTTGTTCCCCCTCGTCAACTACAAATTGGATTAATTTAGGCCACTTAGAGCAAATTGCCATGATACGTCCTCAGTTTCAGCCTTACAGCCCCGCTGGGATAGGGTGCTGGCTTCCCAGACTAGCGGCACATGGTTGTCATTAGTTTATCATGATCTTGCATTTCAGCATGCACATTTGAATGGAAACAATTAGCTCACTTACGGCCTCAAATGCCCTAATCCTTCCCAATTTATCAAAGAAGCCCCACTCTCCAACACCCGAAAGGCAATTTGCTACAACAAGTTAGTCCAAATACGAATTTTGCTGCATGCAAAAAAGTCTGCTTAAACTTTCCATTGACACGATCCTGTGAAGGCATTCCTTTTAAGTGCATTACAGTATGTGGGACTTAAAAAGAGAGCGTTAAAAGTGAGACTGGTGAAGAAAAACTTCAGGGTGCACACCCCAGGTTAAGATAAAAGAGGTGACCCCAGGGGTCACTGTCTAGTATATATTGAATTGGGTGTTCCCCCAAAAAAGCTGTGAAGTCCTAACTCCAATACCTGTGAACATGACTTTGTTTGGATATAGGTTCTCTGAAGAGGTTATCCAGTAGGTGCACATGAAGCCAACAGAAAGAGTAGGGTAAATCCTAATCCTGTACACCTGGAGTCCTGATGAAAGCGTAGAAGGACCCTATTTATACAGGGAGACAGAGGCCGTATGGCACGTGAGGCTGCTGCAGCAAGCCAAAGATAGCAGAGTTAGTGGATTCTCCTCCGACTCTCGGAAGAAATCAACACCCTGATTTGGACTTCTAGCTCCAGAGTTGTGAGGCAGAAATATTTGTTTTTATAAGGCACTCGGCTTGGGATACGTTGTTTTAACAGCCTCAGGAAACCAAGAGGCTGCTTAACTCGCTCATAGACAAAGCTAGCAGCTAACCAAAGCGCACCCACGGTCAGTCAACTGTCGAGATGGAATTCAGCCTTCTTGATTCTCAATCGTGGGCCAGTTCTGGCCCTGATTCCATCTCACCCGCTTCCTCCCCAGTTCTGTGAGAGTATTCATCTTGGACCTGCCAGGCCAGAGCTGGTGGGGTGAGCTCTGCGCCTGTGTGCGCCTCTCATTCAGGTCACAGCTGGTCCCTTCTGCTCTCTCTGGCCACGACTGAATTAATGGCCTGGGCTCAGTCAGGTGCAACAAGGGAAGCCTGAAAAAACCAATCCGGGGGCTGCGCCCTTTGGGGCCCCTATGGTCGCTGTCGGCTGCGATCAGCACCAGCTGGAAGATAGATGCTGGTGTTTCCAGAAAGGCCTTTTGAATCCGGAGAGGCTGTGCGGGGACCCATGCTGTGGCGGAGGTACAATTATTTCCAATCACTGTCCGTCCAGGCTCCCAAGGAAGGCGCTTCCCCATTGTCTGCAACAAAAGGTCTGGTGCTGATTTGTGCGGGGAGGGGGCTTGCCCTTGTTTCTTAGGAAAGGTCACAATGCCTAGACTGCCAGTCTTTTAAGAGTTTATTCATCAGGCATTTTATAGATTACGGCTGCATAAGGACAAATTATGCTACTTTGGAGTTTTGCTGAGGATCTTTTTGAAAAGGAAACATTCTAATTTAAAACAGAGTGGTGGTGTTGCCACCCAGTTGGTTCTCATTCGCAGTGACCCCGCGTACAGCAGGTCAGGCTTGCTGCTGGTTGTGCCCCCTCCTCACCTTCACCGCTCCGCTCAGGCTGCTGTTTTGGCCTGTGTGTTTCCAGTGCCTTCCGCAATAGAGGGCTGATCTTCCAGCATTCTGTCAGACATTATCCTATCTGGCTTTCATTGGCTAGAAGGCTGATCTTCCAGCATTCTATCAGACATTATCCTATCTGGTTTTCACTGGCTAGCTTTCATCAGACTTTTCTAGTCTGTCTCAGTCTGTAAGCTCCACAGACATTTTTCCAATCAAGGGTGATGCTACCACTATACAATGCAGGGCAAACCTTCCAAAATCCCCACAGTACGACACACGGACCCGTGAGTGGTTGTGAAACAGACCTGTTGTTTTGTTAGGTTTAGCTAGACTCACAGCACCCGGTGCACTGTACTGCCCAGTGCTGCACCACCCTCTGGACCACTGCTAAGTTTAAGCCTACCGTTAGTCACAGCATCAAGCCCTCCCTCTCATTGAGGGTCTTCGTTTTCACCGACTCACGCCTTCATTACAGACACTGTCCTGCTGTGGGGGCTGGTCCCTCCAGATGACCAGCTCACCATCCTCGCTTCTGAAGAGCATTCTGGCAGTACTTCTGCCAAGATAATATATCCAATATTCTTCACCTGTCTCAAAATTCGAAGGCATCAATTCATTCCCTATTTTCTTGACTCTCTCTGCAGCTTTCACATGAATATAAGGCCACTGAAAAATACCATGGCGTGGGTCAGGTACACCTTAGGCTTCAAAGTGATGTCTTTGCTTGTTAGCACTTTAAAGAAGTGCTTCACAGTAGGTTTGCCCAGTGCTATACATCCTTTGACCTATTCGCTGCTGCTGATTGTAGATCTGAGGAAAATTAAATTCTTGCCAACTTAGACACCAGATGGCCTCAAGCTGAGGCCTCTCACCCATTCAAGTTCATTTTTGTCTTTATCTTATCTTTGGCTCATTTAAGACTTACTGAGGGGCCTCGAAAGAAAGGAAGAAAGAAACTTCTCTGTTCATCGTGATGTTGTTTATCAGTCCAGTTGTGAGAGACTTTGTTTTATGTTGAGGTAATCCATATTAAAGCCTGTAACTTTTTATTCTCAAGAGTACGTGGTGCAAATCTTCCTCGCTTTCAGCAGAGTAGGGTGTGTCATCTGCAGATTGCAGGATGTAGTGACTTCCTCCAGCATGGGCATGTAGTCTTCTTCATATCATCTAGCTCCATGGACTATCTGCTCAGCATACAGATAGAGCAGGTGTAGTGGAAGGATGCAACCGTGACACGCACCTGTCCTTATTTTAATCCAGTATCCCTTTATTCCATTCAAATGACTGCCTTTTATTGATGTATAGGTTCTGCCCAAAGTATTCCGGAATTCACATTCTTTGCAAAATTATCCAAATTTTATTATGATAAACATGGTTGAATATCTTTGTATAGTGAATAAAACACTGGTAAACGTTTTTAGTCTTCTCTGCTTATATCTTTCTAGCATTCTCTGCTTTCAGCCAAGTTCTACCTGACATCAGCAATAGTATCCCTTCTTCCACGTCTTTCTGAATTCAGCTGGAATTTCTCTCGGTTCCCTGTCAATGTATGGGTATGATCATTTTTGATGCAAAAGCTCATTGCCTTGGTGGCACGGTGGTTAAATAGCTTCGCCACTAACCAAAAGGTCTGTGGTTTGAACCCTCCAGTTGCTTCAAGGTGGAAAGATGAGGCAGTCTGTTTGCATAAAGATAAATTTAGTCTTGAAAGTCCTATGGGGTGTTCTACTCTGTCCCTTGGGGCCTCTATAAGTCAGAATTAACCTGTGGCCCATTAAAATCGCCCGTGAGCTATGCTACCTGGAGAGAAAGCTGAGCCCCTCACTCGGTGATGCAGGGACCGCAAAGGGCAAGGCATTCACAGGTGGTGCAACGGGCAGCGACTCCCTCTGGAGTTTGACAAGCTGTGTGGATTGACAACTTACCCTGCCTCATTTATGTAAAACATGGACCATGGTGGGTCATTGTGGAGGCGGAATAACATACCAGCTGCAAAGCACTTGGCAAGTACCTGGCACTTATAGGGGCTCAGTATATGGTAGCAATCATCGCCAGCCTCCGCTGTCACCCAAGGTCACAGGTTCCAGTGGATCTTTCAGATGAAGGCAGAGTAGAAAGAAAGGTCTGGTAACCTACCTCTGAAAATGAGCCAAGGAAACCTCTACAGATCACAAGAAAATGCCACGAGGGGCCATGCTAATAGATGAGCCCCGACGTGGGAAGGCACTCACGCCTACAATGGCTGCAGCAGTCTTCTTGAGTACACCAACTGAGAAGGTAGTGCAGGACCAGGCACAGGGTGGCCATGACTCAGGGCAGACTCCATGGCAACCAGCAACACTGTTGTCACCAGGCCATCAGGACTTCCTCTTTGAAGGGGAAGGTCGTTTTGACTGAAAGTCCCAGACAGGTTCTCTGTTAAGCACATGGTTGCTGAAATTCCACATTGCATGGACAGGCAGTTAGATTTTTCCCTTATGCTTGGCTCTTCCTTCAGCATACAAAGTCAGTCGGCCCTAGTTCTGTCCACTTGTGTCTGCCCACTTTTCACACTCTAATGAAATCCTCCTTTTTAGCCCTGGTGGTGTTGGGGTTCCACATTGGGCTACTATCCTCACGGTTGGCAGTTTGAAACCACCAGCAGCTCTGTGGGAGACAGACTGGTCTTTCACTCCATAAACAGTTAGTCTGGGAAAACCATTGATTGGATGGCAGAGTTTGGTTTGGGTTGTCAGTGAAAGCAGCTATATCAGTTCTCTAGGGATACATCCCACAAACGGGGTGGCTTATGACAACCAAGGTGGTATTCGTTCTCTCACTGTCCTGGAGCAGGAAGACCTCTTCTGGGGATGCTCTTCCCCAAGGCCCGAGGGGGAGAGCCTGCCCTACCTCCTTAGCTTGTAGCACCATCACTCCAATGTCTGCCTCCGGAGGCACCTGGCTGTCTTCCTGTCATATTGGACCAAGGCCCACACTACTCCAATATGACTTTTTATGAACTTAACTGGGTCTAGTTACAAAGATACTATTTCCAAATAACGTCACATCCACAGGTACCAATAGTTGAGATTTGAACTTATCCTTTGAGGAGGCACAAATCAACCTACAATACTACCACACACTAGCTCCTCCCATCTCACTGCAAAACTGTCAGGGCAGACAATGACACCTTTCATCTGGTGCCACACATCCTCTGGATGGGGATGCTCACCTCCCATGTCCATATCTTTTTCCCTCCAACTAGATTAGGCTTCTAGGAGACAGATGATTGTCTTGTAATCTTTTGCATCTGCTAAAGCATGAATCGAAAGAGCATCTATGTCCTCTGGCCCTCTGTTGTCCAGAAGTGGTCCATAGACCAGCATCAGCAGCGTCACCTCTGGCCCTCTGCTGTCCAGAAGTGGTCCACAGACCAGCATAATCAACGTCACCTAGGAGCTTGTCGAAATGCAAAACCTCAGACTTCACCCAGATATACTGACTCAGAACCTGCATTTTAATTTAATCTCTAAGCTATCTGTGGGCACAAAGTTCAAGAAACATTACTCTCATCCAGTATAATAAACACTTTAGTCATTCACATCCTCTCTTCCTAATTTGCTCCTTTTTCTATACCATATGCATTATGTTTCATCCGACATTCTGTTTAAAGAACTTTTCTTGCTGTTGGCAGCTCCCAACTCAGGAAGACCCCAAGGGATTGGACCTATTGATCATTGGTGATCTATTTCACTGGCTGATTTTTTAATTTATTTAAAACGTTTCTCCATTTAATATCTAAAACTAACTCATGTGCTACCATGAGTACACATACCCCACTTTAGTAAATACAACTGTTGATTTTTGTGTGTGGAGGGCTTAGAAGACATGTCTCCAATTCCTGATCCAATGTTCTTGGCCCACAGTCTGCTTCCGCCCACCAGCACAGTTGTTCTAGGGGCTAGATATGTTTGTCCTCAAAACAGTGATGGTGGAGGGAAGCAGTGGGAGGCAAACGACTTGCTCATTCGCCCTGCACCACCCCTTCAGAGCGTGCCAAGTCACATCCCTTCAATGGGTGAGCTGACCTCAGGTTCCCTGTTAAACCTGACAACGTGACATGATAAATAAGAACGGAGGCTCTGGATTCAGAAGGACCTGAAGTTGAAATGAAGGCTCTGTTTCCTGCTCCTCTGGGAGTCCAGGTGGTGTAGCGATGACATGTTGGCTGCTAACTACAAGGTCAGCAGTCAGACCATCCAGCTGCTCGGTGGGAGAATAGGCTGGACTGTCGACTCCAGGAAAGAGTTGGTCTAGGAAGCCCTCAGGCACAGTTCTACCCTGTCCGACAGGGTCGTTGTAAGTCAGAATCCACTCAATGCAGCAAGTGTGGGGTTTTCTGTCGAGACCTGCTAATTTCATCAAATCTTATTTTCCTCATCCATAGAATGCGGTAATGAGAGCAGTACCTGGACAGAGTACTCATACCACAGAATCTATCAAGGGAATGCATACAATGCCCAGGACCAAGTCTGGCATGTCGAATTGAGCTCAATGGTCCCCGAGTGGCACAAACAGCACTAACCAAAAGGGTGAGGTTTAGCAGCATCATGGAAGAACAGCCGGGCGATCCGCCTCTATAGAAATTACAGCCAGGACACCTGTGGCGCACTTCTCTGCAGCACGTGGCATCCACTTGACAGCAATGGGTCAGTAGATGTTCAACATCTCATATAACTAGTTGGCTTTGGTACTAGCCTCGACAAGGTAGAAATAGCACTAGCTAGCACAGAGCGAGTATTTCACATGTGGCAGACACTGTCTGAAACCCCTTTCAAACGCTATCATTTGACCATACAATAACCCACGGGCAGGTGTAGGGGTTGGGGGTGGGGCGCCTAGGGCACGGGCCTGATGAAGTCCCCTGTGCTAAGTCCTGTATTTGTAAGTGGTGAGCTGGGACTGGGGGGTCGCTCATCTGACTCCAGAGAAGGGTCTGTAGCCATGGCTGTGCTACCTTTCTGTCAACTACTCCTTAACAGGCCGGCTTGGAGAGCGACATGGATATGGGGCTCCTAATAATGGGGTCTTGGAACTAATTATTTGAAGGGTATCCTGTCATAAGGCCCAATATGAATACGTTTTCTCCTCTGAGACTCTTCAGCCTTGAGATGTTTGCCTGAGCCCATGTGATCTGAAAGTCAGGATGAGCCTTTTCTGTCTTCTGTCGGATAACAGACAGTTAATGTACTATTACCCAGTGGTAAGAGGGTCCTAATTGTGTGTGACTGGGAGGATCATGTTCACTCTCAGCAGATCTCCCCCAGAAGTAGGGTGCTCCTGCTGGATTGGCAGCACTTGGTGAATGTGAGCTACATTGTACCTGGCCAGTCGATCATTATTCCCTCAGCCTTAACATCTGAGCAAGATGAATGCTTTGGTAAGCATAACATACACCCTCCAAAAACAGAGAAACAAACCCATGGCCAGTGGGTTAAGTTCAGCTCAAAGTCGCCCTGTCTAGGGTTTCTGAGGCTGTAAGTCGCTACAGGAGCAAACCGCCTCATCTTTCTGCTGTGGGACACTGAAGGGTTTGAAAGACCAGCCTGGGGTGGGCAGTTCAGTGAGCACCCAACAGTGCCACCAGGGGTTCGTGTTCTCTCTCTCTCTCTCTCTCTCTCTCTCTCTCTCTCTCTCTCTCTCTCTCTCTCTCTCTCTCACACACACACACACACACACACACACACACACACACACACACACACACTGCACGGTAACAAACATTTAACATCAGTAACTGCTGGAAAGTGAATCCCCGAGTATCCATCACTTGGTCACCATAGAAGTTCCTAATTCCTTTCCCTCCTTCACCTAAAAAAGCAACCGCCGAGTCTCACCCTCCGCATTCTAGGCACACACATTTGGGGCCAAATCACTCTTTGCAAGGAGGGCGCCCTGAGCACTGAGAGAAGCTGAGCAGCATTCCTGCCCTCCACCCACTAGCAGCAACGCCAACCATTTCTCTAATCAGAGGCAAACTGCGGGAGGGCGCCTGCACTCTCCTCCCTGCTTGGGCAATCGTGTGCTTGCTTTCCCTGGTACTTTTCCCACGTGAAGCCGGCATCCTTAAACATGGCCATTAGTGGTGACTGTTGGAAGGAATTCTTATAAAATAATATATTCTGTTGAATAGCCCCCTGAGCATGCTTTCTTAAATTGGCTATAGGAGGCACCCCCATGTAATTTATTGTCCAAAACAGAGCCACAGACATTAACCAGGATTGACCCAGGCAAGTCAGCAGGATCACCCTACTTCTGGGGGAGATCTGCTGAGAGTGAACATGATCCTCCCAGTCACACACAATTAGGACCCTCTTACCACTGGGTAATAGTACATTAACTGTCTGTTATCCGACAGAAGACAGAAAAAGCTCATCCTGACTTTCAAATCACATGGGCTCAGGCAAACATCTCAAGGCTGAAGAGTCTCAGAGGAGAAAACGTATTCATATTGGGCCTTATGACAGGATACCCTTCAAATAATTAGTTCCAAGACCCCATTATTAGCACAACAAATTGATTTGCACAAAATGCAAAATGGATCATGATGCTCTCTGGTGAGAGGCTTGTAATCTTAGTGTGTTTATGAATACCACCAAAACCAAGCCTTCGAGTCAACTCCCATTCACCAAGACAGTGTTTCCGAGGCTGTAAATCTCAATAGGAGCAAACAGCCTCATCTCTCCTGAGAAGCAGCAGGTGGGCTTAAACCAATGACCTCCAAGCTAACAGCCGGAATCTTATCTGACCCTGCCACCAGGGCTCTTTTATAATCAATATATCCGGCCTCTCCCCCAGTCAACATAATTGCAATGTAGAGGAATGTGGGAATCAGATTTTATGTCAACCTGACTTTGCATGAGCATGTAGGGGTGGAGTCCAAACTATCAATCCGGTCAGAGCCAGATGAGGCTACAAGAGAGACAGCAGGCACTTCTCCTGCCCATTTTGCTCTTCACCTTTGTCCTTCCTGGGACTCTGTGTCTGCATCCCCATCTGGGCCACTGACACTGGGAGCTAACCTCTGAGCTGTCTGTACCCTGGTATCTTCTCACCAACCATGGATGCACACTTCTGTGAACCCACTGGCCTGTGTCCTCCCGGGATCCCACTTCCCCTGTCTACCTCGTTGACCTTTGGCTAAGTGAGTCTGAAGAGGGCTCCTGGCTAGCACTGGACCCATGGACTAGAGTTGGACTGGGATGGATGCTTTCTTGATATAAAATTCCTTCTTATACATGAGTTTCACTGACCCAGGCGGTTGCTATTCATTTGACTTATTCTGTGTTTTTGTCTCATAAATCCTGATATTGGCCATGGCCATGTTCGAAGTGACAGCTACGATTTTCCCTACATCCAGGAGTTAACCCATTGATAACCTGTTTGCCTGCACATACCACATCTCCTCTTCCATTATGTGGGCATCAGAGGATTCAGCCTATACTGCATTAGCCATTTGTACACTGAAGTCCTGAGCGTTGATTTCCTCTTCTAGCAACTGCACCCACCTGGTGGATCCACCCACCAGAATTAAGGGACCACACTGTCTGAGTGGTACTCTACCACCACCACCACCACCACCCCACCCCTGGGGACGAAGCCCTAAGCTTTTGCAAAGGCTAAGAAACCCACTGGTTTCCTCCAGCCAGGGCTCTCTGGCTAATTAGAATTGCTTTTGAGAATTTGTATTCCAAATCCGGGAAAGGAGAGCTTATCCTTCCTGTTGGTCTTGAACCTGGGATTGTGTGACCTGGCAATGCTACACAAGAAGGAACCCAATACCCAAAGAAAATAAGACAAAGGCCGACTTAAAGATAGAAAAGAACAACGTCAGGTCTTGTAGGCATTGTGTAGCCCTGAATAACATGCCCTTGAAGCCAGTCTTGCCCACGTACTTTTAGTAACTTGAACCCATCTATAAAGCTGTTGAGTCCATTCACACTCACGGTAAGCAGCCCGATAGGACAGGGCAGAGGTGCCTGGTAGCTCCGTTTCAAGGCTGCATTATTTATGGAAGCAGAGTGCTGCATCCTCCTCCCACAGGGTAGCTGGCTGGTGAGCTTCAGCTCCAGACCTTCCATTAGCAGTTTAACAGTTCAAGCTCGACATCACTCAGCCTCCGCAAACCACGAGGACAATATATGATTTGTATGCCATCACGAAGAGAGTACTAAGTGACACTGTGGAAGCACTCACATATTTTTTTCTTGCTAGCACTCCGTGATAGGAATTACACAGACACTACAACCTAGAGAGTGCACCACACACAGCTTCAGATATAGAACAGACTCGGCTTCCTGAAACTTAGCACCCTCCGTAATAGAGATAAGGGGGCTTCAGAAAGCTCGTGGGAAACTGAAAGGAAAAGACAATGGGACTTTTCCATGAACTTTTTAAGCCTGCTTGTAATGAGGCTGATATTTGCTGTCCTAGTATAAATCTCTCTCTCTCTCTCTCTCTCTCTCTCTCTCTCTCTCTCTCTCTCTCTCTCTCTCTCACACACACACACACACACACACACACACACACACACACACACACACACAAACAGGTTCCAACCCACAAAATTGATTTTATGACCTTCATTCTGAAAAACACTATGAGATTAGGGTAAAAGTAGATTTCTCTGGGAAGAGTGAGATAAGAAATGACACGGTTATTCTAGTTAATCAGGTTATTGAGGAAAATGGGGTTGGCTCCTAAATTACGGAGATGGCTTGTCAGGAAAGGAGCTACTGCACAATGCTAATTTAGCCATTTCTGTCTGACTGCTCAGGACACAGGCTTGGCAGAACAAGAGAGAAGAGCTCGATCCAGGACTTGGAAAGGAAAACACAACCGCAGAGCCCTGCCTTCTTAAACAAAGCAGAAGCCCAGGAGAGTGGTTTATAAGCTCAGCTTACGAACACCTAAGAGACACCTGAGCCCTGCTGAGAGCTGAGCTGCATCGTTCATTCATTCATTCATTCATTCATTCATTCCAAGAAGTTGGTGATTTCACTGAAGCTCAGGACTAGCTGAGCATATAAAAACTGTGCCTGCAGGTTAAGATCAGCTCTCTGGGGGCTCAATGAGGGGGAGACAAAGAGATAGGTATCACCTGCATGCATCCTTAAGCTTTCACTTGTTTAAGATGTGTCCACAGTCAGGATGAAGGGCTGTGGGAAATTCCAGACAACTACTCCAGGCTGGAAAAGACAAGCAGAGTATTTTTAACCGATTTCCATGTCTCTTATTTGTATTGTCTGCTAGCCAAAACATCCTCTTCGTTTGCTCAAAAGCCCTGCAGAGTCTTGATTAAATCTGTGGAACTAAACGGGGAGCTGGGATTCTTATGCTGGTTGGAAATTGAGGCCAGTGACAGTAAACATGACTGAGAAAACTTCAGCTGGTTTGTATACCCTGCTGCGGTCAGACCTTCCCCCGCACATGTGCAGGTGATCTGTTGGAGAAGCCTATTAACTTGTTTGCCACTGGGAGGGACATTTAGGAATTTCAGAACGAAGGGAAGGGGAGACAATGATGCGTACACTAAAGAGATGTGGCTTTGGGGAATTTGTCCAGCGACAATGAAAAACAGACCTCACAATAAGGGCACTACCGGTTTCTTATTTTTCCATCATCATACTGTGCAAATTCGAGGGGTTCACCAAAGAGTTTGTGAGAATATAGAATGAAAAAATAAAAGGAATTTCTCCAGGAACTGTTTGAAGCCCGCTCACACAATCCACCTGCATTACTCACTTTAATACTCATTCACAAGCCTGGCAAAGAAGTCACAAACCCTCCTGTTTTAACAAGTCCTCGGAATAGCCTGGCGTGTTCTGGAGCCTTCGTGGTTATGAGTTGGGCTGAAATCTGCATGATTGACAGTTCAAAACCACCAGCAAAGTCTTGGGGAGAAAGAGTGACTGGGCGCTCTCTTTCCATAAGCAGTCCCTTCTGAGAAACCCGCAGGGGGTCATTAGAAGTCAGCATGGCCTGGGTGGCAATGAGTTTGGTTTTGGTTTCATTGTCCAGGAGGGGACTTCAAAAGTTGGTGGAAAGTTTCTATTATCTTTTCAACCCACATGAGGTAGGTAATTTATTAAGCCAACCTGGTCGATAAACACATGTGGGGTTAATTGAAGGGCAGATGGATAAATGGCTCAGTGAGCCTCGTCTTCCTAGTTCTTGGGTCTCTTGCTCTTTGATCATTGGACCAGGGTGCAGCTGCGTTAGCCAGTTCCCTGCTTCAGCTGGCAAGGCTCACTTCCTGCAAGACATTCCTGAGGAAAAGCCACATGGACCTACCCCAATGCAGCCCTGGGTGCTGGAGCACCCATGTGGAGATCCCTGCCGGTGCTGAGATGTTTACACATTCACTGGATTGGCTTTCCTCCTGAAGTCGGCATCATTGCGTCTGTTTTGTGAGATGAAGGAGGACTTTGTGGATTGGTGTTAGACATACGGGTTAATGTACTTGGCTGAGGCAGCACTGGGTTGGGATGTTTTCTTGATGCACACTTGACCTTTACATAAAACACTCTCTTATGCATGAGTTTCTGTGGATTTGTTTCTCCAAAGTACCCAGACTACCACACCACATATTTTTTATAGACCCCTTATAAGAGGTAATGTCAGCACTGTTCACAAGATATGTTACTTTTTTTTAAATCATTTTATCAGGGGTTCGTACAACTCTTATCACAATCCATCCATCCATCCATTGTGTCAAGCACATTTGTACATTTGTTGCCATCATTCTCAAAACATTTGCTTTCTACTTGAGCCCTTGGTATCAGCTCCTCATTTTCCCCTCCTTCCCCACCCTCCTCCCTCATGAACCCTGATAATTTATAAATTATCGTTATTTTGTCATGTCTTATACTGTCCAACGTCTCCCTTCACCCACTTCAGTTGAGACCAGAGTACCTATAAAATCCTTAACACCATCACCTAATTTTGTTGGGGTATTTTGATATCTAATTTGGAGACAAAGATATATATATATATCATATATATATAGAGAGAGAGAGAGCTTGCCATTAGTAAACTCTTCTAAACATCATCTTTTTCATTTAATCTTATGAAAAAAGCAACTGCGGTAATCATTATTATTGTATTTTCCTCTCCATCATCAATACCACCACCACACATCCCTTTCAGAGGCTCTCTCAGGGTTAAAGGCTGGCATCTGGAATAAGACCTTGTACAAACCACCAGTGACCAATGTAACAAACAAATGACAAGCTATGTCACCTTTTTGCATGGGTCCCTTGTGTTATGATGCCCCCAAATGTGCCTGCCAGGGCGCCTACGTCCAGCAAGCCTCCCCACGTTCTCAAGGGCACGTCTATGAGAGATGAAAGTGCAGGCTGAGGAGGTGAAGTAAAGCACAGATGCCTATCTTCCCCTTCAGACGTGTGATCTGGAAGTTCCACACAAGCACTCCTCGGGACAGGAAGCAGCATGTCGGGGGTTGCGCTACAATCTGGCACACATCCTCCAAACTGGCCATCCGTTCGCGGGGCACAAGCTAGCTAACCACGAGGGATCAGCCAGCTTTGCAGAAAGGCTGCTGCTGTCAGCACTCCCGGACCTTTCTTCCCAAGGGGGCCTTCCAGAAGCAGCCGCCTGGGTACCGGCGAGCAGACCGAGTGGGCTCGCAAAGTTCAGAGGAGTTGCCTCTGGTATGTTTACAAGTCCTTGCAGATCGCAGGAATGTGCCGGCTAATTATTACCCCACCCAGGAGCGCCCAGCCCAGCTCCTCCACTTCGGGAAGAAAGCGACCACACAAAGGAGAGCGGTCTCCTCGGGCGGCTGCTTTTCCCCGGCCGGCCGGGAGGCGAGGAAACCCAGTCTCGGCCCTTGGGGGAACACGACCCCGCGCAGTTCCCTAGTATCGTTCGGAGCAGGGGACTTTAGGAAAGCTCAGCCTTCAGTCCACCCCACAGGCCACGTCTCAGAAGAGTGGCTAAAGATCCCCTGTCACCCCTCCCCAGAGCACAGTGCAATGTTCCGGAAGGCAGAGGGGGCGAGAGCCCCACGCACAGGTACCGCCGGGACCGGACCCGCCTATTCTGCACGCGCAGCTCCATGAGACCCTTTCCCCAAGCTCCCGCGGGGGCTTCCTCGGCCCCGCTCAGCGGCTGCTTCTCGCCCGCATCTCCGGGCATCTCCGGGCAGCCGGCGCTGGGATGGCTCAGCTCGGCTGCCCCCTCCCACCCACCGCCCGCAAGCAGCGTCCACGGTCCCCGGCGGCGCGCCTGCCGGTCCCCCGAGCGCCGACGCCTCGGAACCGCCAAACTTCCCGACCCGGCGCCCGCAAGGCGACCCCACCACCGCGCCCGGAGCCCGGGGAACAAGAGCGGCGGCGGCGGCCGGTGGCCGAGCCGCGGGGCGGAGTTTCCTGCTCGCTCCGGCGGCCCGGACCTCCGGCGGGGGTCTCCCCGGCCGCGCGCTGCGCCCCGGGACGCGCGACGCCCCCCGCAGGGGTCGCGGGGACCGACCCCGCCCCGGCCGCCCGCTCCATCGCTGGCGCGCGCGAGCCCCCGGCCAGCCGCCTGCCTACCTGCTCGGCCGCCTCTCCGTGGGGCGCGCGGGGCCGGGCGCCGCTACTTTATTGTCTCCGCGGCGCCCAGCGCGGGACCCGGGGGCGCGGCGCGGCGCCCGCCCGGCAACTCCGCTCTCCGCCGCGCGCGCCCGCCCCGGCGGCTGCCGGCCTCTTGCTGCTCCGCCGCGGCGCCCCGGCTCCCGCGCCGCCCGCCCCGCCGGCTCGCAGGGCGGCCAGCGCCCGCCGCATCCCCGCCCGGGCCGCGCGTCCTCGCGCCCCCAGCCGGACCCGGGCCCGGGCTGCCGGCCTCGCGTCCTCCTGTCGTGCGGTCGCGCGGTCGCTCCGTCCTGCCTGCCTCCGCTCGCCGCCCGCTCCGGCTCGGGGCGCCGCGCTCGCTCCCCCGCGGCCCCCGCCCGCCTGCCCGCCGCCTCTCCGGGGGCTGGGGAGGCCGCCGCCAATGAGGCTCGGCCCTGCCGCGGTGTGGGGAGGGGAGCGAGGGAGGGAGCGCGAGCGGGAGGAAGGAGGGGGCGCCCTGGGCCCCGCCGTGCGCTGCTGCTGGCTGGGCTCGGCTTCCCCGACAGAGGACACCCGAGGGTACCTCGGGGCGCCGAGGGCCTGGCGCTGTCGGGGGGCTGAGGGGGGTGGCCGGGGTCGGAGGGCTGCCACCGTTTGCGACACTTCTCCCTGCGGACACTCAAGCGAGTGGAGGGACTTAATGTCTCCTCCCAAGCGTGGGGCATCCCAGGACCTTTTATTGTGCCCTTAGATACCCTTAGAATAAAGGGGACGGAGCAAGAACCCTGCGCGAGGCGCACAGCACACTCAGAGACCCCAGTGGGTCTGACTAAGCTACTTGGTCCAAGATTCACGCAAGCCTACTGTCTGCTCTTGTAAGAAACTGGGGCAGAAAGAAGAAAGGGGAGGAGGGGAGGGAGAGGGGAAACTTGCCCTTTAGACCCTCTCCTGACCTTGGCTTCATCCCTTGGGGTAGTAGCTGTTTTAATACTCCCCGGCCCCCAAATAAATTTTTGATTCGCAAGTGTTTTCTTGTTAACCTCTCAGCGAGGTTCATTCAAAATAGCTAAAGAGACACAGAGTAGGGATTCTCTCTGGATCCGAAGCCAAGAGAAGTATAGCGTTGACAAAGACTTTCTGGGGAGATTTTCTTTTTAATCCCCAAATGAGTTGGCAAGGAGCTCGCTGATATATGGCAGCAAGATTTCCCAAATAGCTTGACAGGAGCATTCCGTGGCCAGACCGCACTTTGAAAACTGAGTCAATCCTGCCATACCACTATGAATTGGTTCGTTTCACAAACAAGCCCGATAATTATCACATAACTATATTGCTTTGTGTTTTGGTGAACGTCGAGTTTATTAGTTCAGTGCCTATATGCTTGAACCCAACCACAGGTTTAGTAACCCTGTGTTTTGCCATTTCTTCTTTTTGTGGGGGGAATAGAACTACTAACAGTGTACCTGTGAATGTGACTTTGGGGGGGGGGCGGGATGTTTATCAGGTAAGGAAGCCCTACCACAGTAGGCTGGATTCTAATCTTGAGCCCTTCTGAGTCATATCAGATAAAATCTCATACAAGAGGACTGATGGACAAGCCCAGAAACACCAAGGATTGCCACAGCCACTGGAAGGAAGCCAGTGACCAGGCCAGGAGTCGTTGCTCTCCCAGACCCTCAGAAGATAATCAGCAGAGCCAACACCCTAACTCATACTCTGGCCTCCAGAACAGGAGCCCTGGTGGTGTCGTGGTGATCGGCAGATGGGATGTGAAAGTTGAAAGGAAAGAAAAGTACTTGAAAAATATGACTTTGGTCGCAGAAATGAAACTGGAGATTGGTTGCAGGATAGAATTTCACAAGACCAACTTCTTCATGCCAGATACCTTTATTCAGCAACATAAGTGCCTATGCACAGGAACTTCACCAGAATGAAATGCATACAGAGGAATCAAACTGACTACGTACATCTGTGTGAGGTGACAATGAAGAGGTTCAATGTCATGAGCCAAAACAAGGCCAGGGACTGACTCTGGAACAGACATCAGTTGCTCATATGTAGTTCTAGATGAAGCCTAAGAAAATTAAAACAAGTCCACAAGAGCCAATAAAAGGTCCCTAAGTATCCACATGAAGTTTGAGAACATCTCAAGAACAGATTTCAGACACTGAATACTAATGACTAAAGACCTAACAAGTTGTGTGGGGTGCCATCGTGAACCTTGAGCATGAAGCAAACAAAAAGACAGGAAAGAAAGAAAAGGTCACAGTGGATGTCAGAGGAGGCTTTGAAGCCTGTTGCTGATTATAGAGTAGCTAACGCCTGTGGAAGAAATGAAGCGAAAGAGAGCTGAGCAGAAAATTCCAAAAGTAGCTCAAGAAGACACAGTAAAATAATGAAATGAATGAAGACCTGGAGTGAGAAAGCCAAAGGGAGGAACGTGTTCAACACACCCCCGCTAAAAGAAGTGAGGGAAAAGTTAGGCTTCGCATCGAAAGACTGAAGGATTCTATGGACAAAATATTGAACACTGCATGAAGCGTCACACGAAGATGGTATATACAGAGTCATTGTACCAAAACTAATTCGTTAACGTTCGGTCATTTCAACATGCAGCGTATGACCAAGAACCAGTGGTACGAAAGGAAGAAATCTAAACTGCACTGAAGGCCTCAGCTAAAAACGAGGCTCTGCGAATGGGTAGAAAACCAACCGAAATGCTCCCACAAGCTGTTAAAGCCCGGCAAACCCTCCCGAGTCCATGTGAAGAAATTCAAAAGACAGTTACCTGACCAACCCACTGGAAGAGATCCATATCTGTGCCATTCCAAAGAAAGGTAGCACAATAAGGTATGTAAATTATCTCATGATATCATTAATAATACACGCAAGTAAAAATTTTGTTGGAGATAATTCAAAAATGCTTGCAGCCGTCCCACCAACACGCCCTGCAAGACATTCAAGCCAGATTCAGAAGAGACGAGGCACATTCCTTGTCCACATCAGATAGACCTTGGCCGAAAGCAGAGCATAGCAGAAAGCTGTTTGCAAGGACCTCCGACTGGCGGATCATAATCAACTATGATTAACATCAGGGAGAATGGGCTTTCCAGAACGTATTCATACTGCCTTCTGTATAAACCACGAGGCAGGAGTTCAAACAGAGCAAGGATTTAAAATCAGGGACAAGGTGAATGAGGTTGTATACTTATTGAATCTGTTGACTCAACAGTCCAAAAAGCTGCCCTGTATGAAGACGAACATGGCATCAGGAGTACGGGGAGGCTTATTAACACCCTGCAATGGGCACAACTTTGCTTGCTGGAAGGGAGGACTTGAAGTACTTGCTGATAAAAATAAAAGATGGCAGCGTTCAATGTGGATTACAACTTAACATAAAGAAAAGCATGATCTTTTTCCTTTTTGTCACACCAAGGGCTTTACTGCTCACACCTTTTAAATAGGTGCAAGTAACTGCACTGTTAACTATAGTCATCCTATTAATATGGGCATAGTTTTCCAAAAGATGATTTATCAGAGTAGATGGTACAGCCAGACATCAAAGAAAACCGAATGCCTGTTCTGCTTGAGACTCTCCTGGGAAGACAGGCGTGCAGTGGAGAAGTAGTTAACCCCAGTGGCTATGCAATGGTAGACATGATTTAATCTTTATAAATTACATAAAAATGGAAATGGGGTTGCTGACATGACTTCTTGACCCTGCTTGGAGATGCTTTGGTACAAAGCATTGCTGCTCCTATGAGAAATAACGTTGCTACAAAGAACTGGCTCGTCATTCAGATGACAGACATCAGGAATCCCACAGCGAGATTCTAACCAGTGGCCTCCCACACTCACCTAAGAGGAAAAGGCAGCAGAGATGGGGAGAGTCGCTGTCATGTTTGTTTGTTTGTTTTCTCTTTCTGAAATGACTCAAGTTTTCAAAATGCAGCTTTTCTGTTCGTTTAAAGTAGTGTTAGCAGATTGCAGTTTAGATCATTAGTCTATGAATTCTCAGCCCAATGGGTTTCCCTGAATTCTTCTCATCCCCTCTTCTTCCAAGCTTCAGCTTCTGCAGCCCAGGAATTCTGTTTCAGCCCTTGGTTGTTCCCTTGAAAACCAGGAGACCGGGCCAGCCTGGACCGGTCCAGTGACAAGGAGCAGGATAATGGTGGGGCCTGGACGTCCACTGTCACCCACAGCCTTCAACAAACAAGGTGTTCTGAATTTAGTCTCTGATACCTTTCCCTCCTCCATATTTGGATTTTATTATTTACAATCTTTGGGTCACACAGGCTGGGGTGCTTCTTCCACATGGACTTAGTTGATCCTTCACTGCTTGTTTTAAGAGAAGGCTTTAAGATCCCAGATGCTATTTTTTCTGATAGCCAGGCACTATCTAGTTTCTTCACCACATTTTGATATGCCGCCCACATCTTCAGTGATCTCTTCATTGGGGCTAGGGCCAGGTTACAAGAATGAATTGTTCTTAAGTTAGGGCTACGCTTTAGTGCAAACACCAAATCCATTCTTATATCTATGGTTCATATATACATCTATGGTTCACTTTAGAGACATATTTTTTTATTTTATAACAGATCACATTATAAATCATCTCAAGTCATGATGGGAAAGCTAGAAAATTGCCCAAACTACAGAGGACCACATCTGGTGCCCTCTGGCTACACAAGGGAAAAAAGGACTCTCTACACAAACACAATACCACACCAGCTTCTGCCATGTGCCTACACCCTCCATCCTTCTTTCACCCTCTTCTGACATCGCCCATGCCTCCCACAGCACTCTATCTACTTCTCTGTTGGGATCCTCCATTGCAATGGCCACACAGACAATCCTCGTGAGTATGAGAGCTCTTTAGTAAAGCGACCAGGTTACAAGTCAGCACATTAGAAGTCAAGATTATAAGGTTATAAGACATTAAGCAGATACTTGTTAGCTCACAGCAACACCTCCCCTTAGACAACCGCTATGTTTCTTTCTGGGCAACAACCTCTCAGCCACATGCTTCCTTGGCCTTGGCCTCCATGGCTAAGAAGCCTACCTGCTGCCCTGCTTCACATTCTCAGTGTCTGCACTGCACTTCATCGTCTCCTTGCCTTGACCTTTGTTCTTGGAATAGTGTGACTTCTCCTGCCCCTGCCACTTCAGACAGGCTAGTTCTACTGGTGGCCTTTTTCCTTGCGGGGGGGGTGGGGGGGTGGGGCAGAATTCTCTCTGCTTCTGAGATGGCTCTTCTACGTAGAGGAATGACTTTGATGGAGGCATGGCTTTTGTCTATCAGCAGACCGTATCCAGAAAGAAACAAAGGGTGACTTGGTTCACACCCTCTAATAAGGTGGAGACTTGGAAGACACTCTGTCTTAATTGTCCATTATCATGAACTCCATCCAAAATGGGCTTATAGCCACACGCACAGAGGCTGGAACTTATAACATCACATAAAAGAGTGGGGCTCATTCACAGGCATCGAGTCAATTGTGATTTACAGCAACCCTACGGGGAAGGGTAGAACTGCCCCTTGGGTTTCTGAGGCTGCAACTCTTAACGAGGGTGAAAAAAGCTCTTCTCTCTCCCACAGAGCAGCTGCTAGTTTTGAACTCCTGACCTTATGGTTAGTAGCCCACTATGCCACCAGGTGTTCTTAAGAGAGTATGGCTTGAAAGGTCATACTAACTGACTGAATCTCAACAATGAATGGGGAATACCACAGAAGAATTGATGCATTTGGATTATGATGTGAAGACTATTGAAACCACCTTGAACTTCCAGAAGAACAAACTATTTTAAAAGAAATACAGCCAGCATGCTCTTGAGAATCAAGAGTGGTACTCTCTGTCCCATGTGCCTTGAATATGTTATCAGGATGGACCAGTCCCTGGAAAAAGACGTGCCCGATGAAGAACAAGGCCAGTGAAAAAGGAAGGATTGATACAGTGGCTGCAACAATGGGCCGAAACATAACAAGTGTGAGGGTTGAGTAGGACCAGGGAGTATTTAGTTCTGCTGTACATGGGATCTCTTTGGGCTGAAGCTGATTCGGTGGCACTTAAAAAGCACCACCACCTTATAGAGTTGTAAGGATTAGATTAATTATTATATGGGAACATTTGGAAGAGTGCTTGAGCAAGTGTAGATTCTTAATATTAGTTATTGTTACTATGCAGTCCCTGGGTGGCACAAATAGTTAACATGCTCAGCTGCTAACCAAACAGTTCAAGACCACCCAGACGTGCCTCAAAGAAAGGCTGGGGGATCTTCTTTTGAAAAAAAATTTTTATATGCATAAGCGTTTTATTTTATTTATTTTAATTTTAAAATCATTTTATTGGGGGCTCATACAACTCGTATCACAATCCATTCATACATCAATTGTGTCGAGTACATTTGTACAGTCATTTCCCTCATCATTGAAAAAAATGTATTTGATGCAAGTAGGAACCCAAAGGAGCTTTGCTCCACGCTGCCACCCGTGGGGTCACCATGAACTGTTACAGACTCAAAGGCCACTGGTTTGATTTTGGCTTATTATTTTTAAAGCGATAAGGGGCTTTCTTTCCAACTCCCATTTTTTAATAAATAAACATTCATAAAATAACAACCAAATAAACAAACAAAATGTTCCTTTCTTCTCACTCAACACAAAGTTGCAGAATTAGCAACTTTGGTTGCATATTCAGATTCTCTGGAGAGATTAAAAATATATATATTGGAAAAATTTTATTAAAACACTGGGGGTAGGATTTGGTATTTTTCCAAAGTCCCATAAGTGAAATTCCTACACGTCAGTCCTGAGAATCCCCAACTCATCAGTGTTCTCATGAACTACCTGCAGGACTTGCTAAACCCTCAGAGTCCTGGGCTCCAGCCCCAGAGGGCGACATTCCTGGACCAGAAATCTGCATTTTCAGCAAACTTCTCAAGGGTCTACTTGAGAAACAGCTCTAATTCTTCCCTTTGCATCCCTTGGGACCCACTCCCACACTCTTACTAATGCAGGGATTTTTTAATCCATCCTAAATTGCTAAATCTGCGAGGATGAAGCCAATGCTGGGTGGGCACGCCTACCTCATTCAGTGTGTACTTATTAAGCACCAATTCTATATAAATCACTAGAAAAACCAACTCGCTGCCGTTGAGTTGCAATTCCATCGCAGACCAACCCTATATGACAAAGAAGAACTGCCCCTGTGCGTTCCTGAGACTTTCACTCTTTGGGGAGATAATAGCTCCACCTTCCTTCTGAAGAGCAGGTTTCCAACTGCTGACCTTGAGCTTAGCAGCCCAAGGTGTAACCAATCCACCACCGGGCTCCACCAACATTAGTCTAAAAATGAGTGAAATCTTTTGTGCCGTGGAGGGTGAGGTACACAGCCGAGACTAGCTTGATAAAATGAACGTGCTTTGGGGGGTTTAATGCATAAGGTAGTAGCACAATGCTTTATCTATCAAAAAAAGTGAAATGCTATGTGTGATATTAGAGAAGTATAAAGTGCCAGGGAAGGAACCAGGAAAGGGATGCATTTGAGTGGCTTTCCTGAAAGAAATGGCTTCAATTGGGAGAGAACATAGTCAAAAGTCTGGATGGAAGGTGGGGAAAGTAGTGAAACCCTAGGAACTTGGCTGTTGGAAGACAATCAGATTCTCAGACGTGATGAATGCAGGGACCATATAAAACCCCAAAGCAAACAAAATCCTAACTCACGGTGACCCTAAAGGACAGGGTAAAACTGCTTGAGAGTTTCGGAGACTGTAACTCTTTACAAAAGTAGAAAGCCCCGTCTTTGTCCTGCGGAGCAGCTGGTGACTTTGAACTGCTGACCTTGCAATTAGCAGTCTAATGCAGAGCCATCATGCCACCAGGGCTCCCTAGGGCACCCCCGCACCGCCCCCCCCCACTCCCCACACCCATCCAGCAGGTTGATCGCATTTCATAGCAACCTTACAGGACAGACTAGAACTGCCCCACAGGGTTTCCAAACTGTACACCTTGAAAGAAGGCACTGTCACACCTTTTTGCAATGGAATGACTGGTGGATTCAAACTGCCCGTTTTGGGTAGCACAAGAGGGCGTAAACCAGGGGCAGATTACTCAGATGTGCCTGCTGTCAGGTTGTCAGGTGTGGTCCAGTTGGTTCTGACTCATAGCAACCCTATGTGCAAGACAACGCAACACCACCGGGTCCCGTGCCATCCTCACAATCATTCTGTGCCTTGGTTCTGTAAGGAGGTTCTGTGGGATTGGGAGAGAAACAGATGGACAGCCACCACTTGACACAGAATCTTTGATCTGGGGAAAATGTGAAATTGTTCACTACAGAGCAGTAAGTGACCACAAGTAAGCCTACATTTACCTTGCTCGTTGGACAATCAGGCATTAACTTTAACTGCTGCACCAGTAGGACGCTTGAAGGGTCATTTGGTGGGGGGGGGGGGAGAGAAAACCATTCCAAAACAAACCTTCTGACATCAAGTGGGTTCTGACTCAGTGATCCAGGTGGGGTTTCTGAGACTGTACATCTCATCTTCCTGAGAAGACAGCCTTGTCATTCTCTTTTGGAGAGGCTGGAGGTCTCCACCTGCTGACCTTGCTGTTAGCAGTCCAACACATAACTCACGGTGCCACCAGGGATCCTTTAGAAGCAGCATAAATGAGTTAATTAGGACAAGCGTGGGGCAGTAGGAAGTGGTAGGGAGTGTGGCAAAGTAGACAGCATATTCCCCCTCTGAAGGCAGTAGCCACAGTTTGCCCAGCAGACTTTGTTACGTGGGAATGTGCATCTGGAGTGGTGAGAGCTTTGTTTTTCCAAGAGAACCTGGACATTTGGATTGGGGTGTGAAATTATCCAAATTTTAGGGTGTTACGCATCAACTGAGAATATTTTAAAATTTCCATACACAAAATGAAACATGTTTTCAGGTGAAGTTCACCTCCAGGCTGCCCATTCATGTTCTCTGTTATGAGTTCCACTGGAGGAATAAAGACCAGCAAGCCTTTTGTTTTTGAATAATTAGAAAACATCTGGGTCGGGCATTATACACAAATGCTACAACTAATGAGATAAAAGAAATGGGCATCACCTTTCAAACACACATCATGTAACTGATGCGATGGCAAATAAATCTAGACAACACGCGAGCAACGCGAATCCAGAGGAAATACTTTCCTGAGACACAGACCTTCCACGTGAAAGCTCGAGACCTCCCTATCTGCTCTGTACATAATAAAAGGTTGGCAGTTGGGTTGTCTTCTTCTGTTAGCCGATCCCAAATTGGCCCCCAATTCACCGCAACCTCACCCACTGTGCGATCCTGTGCTAGCCTCCTAAGCAGTTGTTGATTTGGCTCGCTGTGACCACAGGGTTTTCATTGGCTGATTTTTCAAAGTAGATCACCAGGACTTTCTTCCTAGTGTGTCTTAGTTGGGAAGCTCTTCGGAAACCCATTCAGCATCACTGCCAGACTCACGCCTCCACTGACAGATGGGTGGTGGCTGTGTGGGTGGTGTGTTGGCTCAAAGCTAAACCCAGATGTCCCACAGAGACATTGAGAATTCTACCACTAAGGCGGGTCCGCGGATCCTCTCCAAAGCGGAGCTTGTTTCAGTATGCTAAACGTGGCGGCAGTGCCTCCAGGTTACGGAAGTACAGCAATACCATTGACTGGAGGCTCACAATAATGCATAGCTGTCTTTCCAGGGCACATCACCGAGCCCCTTTGATATGTGAAAATGCTTTTTAATAATGTTCCTTTGGCACTTCACCGGCTAAATGCCTTGGAGAGCAGCCAGCACTGCAATTCAGGCCGCCTGTGCGAGCGCAGAGCGGGGTCCAGCGGCATCTTAAATCAGTGCTCAGAGAGGATCATCTTTCCCTCAGAAGGGCTGGGCGCTCCGTAAGAAACACAACTGACCTTCAGCGATCGTGCTGCCCTGTTACCTGATCACAAGCCCCTGACCCCATCTGATTAAAGTCGATAATTTGGTGATACTGTGGGAGATGCCTCTTCCTCCAAGTGCTTGCAGAGTGGCTTGTTGTCTGATCGACATCGTGCTGTTAAAGTTGCTCCTGGCTAAATCCCGATGGTTTTAGCAGGAACGCCAGCACTGACCTGCGGTCTGCCTGAGCGTCTTTCCTTTGGAGGGAAGAATCAAACTCCAGGTCCCAGGATTTGATAGTATTCCATTATTTCTTAATGAGAGCCGAAAAAATCAATATTCTAGACACACACCTTTTTCTACAAACATGCTCCCCTGTCATGGCTCCATTTTGTATTGCTAGCATGATTTTACTTTAAACCGGTCGTCTCCTCTCAGAAGGAATAAACCTTGAAGCACAAAGTCCTCTTGACTCCGATAGAGCATTCATTCCCACCCTAAACACTCAGAGCAGAGCTCTTCTGCCCACCCGAAGCCTCGTTTCATGTTCTCCTAGGTCTTTTTGCAGTTTGGCACCCTGCTGACTATACTGCAAAACATTTGTCTCGGAGCTTTAGGAAATGACAACACGAAGGCAATATTTAGAGAATTCTGGCACAAAGAGTACAGTTCAGATGCTTGGAGGAGTCCAGGGGGAATTTCAATGAATTGAGTGAGTCAGAGTTAAGACAACAGAGGAGAGTGAAGCTGTGGCCAATTGTAGACCCTCTACTTTCCCTTTCTGGACCCCACAAGTTAGCAACCGCTCATTGTTGAGGAATAGAATGGCCAAGTCTAATTTAAAAAAAAACAAAACAGAAAATCCAATCATTAGTAAGGAGCTCTTGATTATTAAATGTTGGTAACTAATTTAAAACATTGAGCAATAAAAAACCTCATATCTGTATACCTAATATGACCGAATGACCTCTAGTTTACAACTGCCAATCCATGGCAACGTCTTCATTTTTCATCTCCGGAAACAGAGGCTCATAAAGGGAAGGTGCCTTGCCCAGAAGCACACAGCTATTTAATAGGACAGGAAGTAGGACTTGGGATGCCCGGCTTTTAGCCTAGTGCTTTTACAAGATAAACATCTGCTTCTATTTTCTAGCTCTAAGTGATATTCCTAATTGCATGCATCTAAATATTGTGCACTGTATTTTTAAAGCAACGAGGGTGAAATTCATTGGCTTTAGAGGCCATAACGATAAATGCCTTTTCAATCACATGATAGTGAAAACTGGTCCTAACACTAATCAGGCCAGTATAATTCTACTTCCATTCACATACTGAGAGAACTTTCTCCACTCACAATTCCCTATACTTCAACAGGTTACTACATCTGGCCAGATTTAAAGAAAAAGTAAAATACTTCAGGGATACCATATTTGAGTGCCCTCCTCAAAATACGAATTTGGTGGGCAGGAAAAGGAAAATAGGCTTGTGAATTGGTGACTGTATCTCAGGACAGTTCGCGTGTCTTACCAGAGCAGATGCTATAAACTTGTAAGGACCTCGGTGTACTTTGGGGGAGTGGAGAGCATTTTTCTAAGAGTTCAAGAAATTCAGTTCAGCACAATTCCGGGATTTGGAGTACCCCCTCATATATATGAGGTTCTTCTTCTTTGTCATTGTGTTAGTCTGGGTACATTAGAGAAACAAATCCATAGTAACTTATGTGTAAGAAAGAGTTTTATATAAAGGTTAAATGTGCATCAAGAAAACATCCCAACCCAGTGCTGCCCAAGTCCACAAGTCCAACATTAACCCATTAACCCATATGTCCAATACCCACAAAGTCCTCCTCAATCTCACAAAACAGACACAGTGATACTGACTGAAGGAGGAAAGCTGAGTCAGTGAATGTGTAAGCATCTCAGCACTGGCAGGGGTCTCCACGTGGCTGCTCTAGCACCCAGGGCTGCATCGGGGTAGGTCCATGTGGCTTCTCCTTAGGGATGGCTTGCAGGAAGTGAGCCTTGCCAGCTGAAGCAGGGAACTGGCTAACACATCTGCACCCTGGTCCGATGATCAGAGCAAGAGACCCGAGAACTAGGAAGGCGAGGCTCACTGAGCCATTTATCCATCCGCTCTTCAATTAACCCCACTTGTGTTTATCAGCCAGGTTGGCACAATAAACTAACTACCTCAGTCATGTTTTAAAAGTGTTACAAATACAGAATAGTACAGAATCTAATAGAGCAAACATCTACATTAGTCACTGCTCAGAATTGGAAATTTTAGCATGTTTTCCCAATGTCCTTAGTTTTTATCAGAAGAAACCAAACTTGACAGAAAAGTTGAATTTCTCTTTCTCTATTACCCACCTTATTGCTATTCCCAATGCCTGAAATGTAATTGCTATAACACATTTTGTATGACTTCTCAAGCTATTTTTCATTTTATCTTTACATATACATACATACATACAATATGTATACATATATGCATATGTGTATATGTACGCATGTGTTTTTGTTGGATATCATTGACTTGGCTATAATTCACAGAGACAACAGATTCTGGTGGTGGGAGGGCTTCATGTTCATGAGTTGGAGAGGCATCCCCGTCACATTCTCCTAAGTGAATATTATTCCCCACCAGTCCTCCCCACCCCGTTATGATGCCAAATTTAAGGTGCCACTTGCAAGCACATGGTGGCTTCTAAACACTTGAAGGTTATCTGCTTCAAGGCTTTCTGCCTGGCAGTCTTCTGCCATCAAGAGCAATGGACCACCTCACTCAAGTACAGCCCACTCCCTTCTTATAAGGATCATAGACTGTTCCCCTGGAGAAGAGCTCAGGGACACTTCAGGTCAAACCAGCTCAGAGAGGCCCAAGGTTAAGCCACCATCTCAACCCTAGAACCCATCCATCTTGTGACGTATGTACCTTCCTGTCATGTGTATGCCGCTATCACGTCCCCTTCCTGTTACATGTATACCTCTAATAGAACCCCTTCCTGTTACATATGTGTATGACATGGCTTGCCAGCCCAAGATTTTATAAGCCTGTCAAAAGAATACATTACCACTCTCTGGTTCCAGTCTCCATGGAAGGGGTGAGCCCTTCCTGTCTTGTCTGATGTTTCTTTAATTTATCCTTCAACTACACAACCACTCCCTAGGTTCCATTTGGTTGTGAGGGCTGATCTCTCACAAGTAAGTGCTTCAACTCCTCTTGAGCTTCAGCAAGCAAGCTTGTATCTTATGCACTCCCCCCCCCGCCCCCCCGCCAATCCTGTTTTAGTCATCTTCTTCAGAGAGTCCCATTCCCAAGCTATTTGATCAGAATGCAGATTGAGTAAGTATGGTGAAAGGATGCAACCCCAATGCACACCTCTGTCACACACACACACACATGCACACACACACACTCACACACATACACTCACACACACACTCACACACATTCTCACACACACACACTCACACACACACTCACACACGCGCACACACACACTCACACACATACATTCACACACTCACGCACAACACACACACACACACACACCCCTGAGTGTTCATAGTATTGCTTTCCCCATTTAAAAATGTACATAAATGGCATCACACTATATGTAAGGTATCATAGCCTGTGTGTTTCATTTGACATCAGGTTTAAAAAAAATTAACCAAGTTAGTGGATATGAATGTCATTCATAGTTTTTATTTATTTTTAAAAATCATTTTATTGGGGACTTATCACAATCCATCCATCCATCCATCCATGGTGTCAAGCACGTTTCTACGTGGTAATCTTTACAGGAGCAGGCCACAAGGGTTTTCTCCCGTCTGTAGACCAGTGAGTCTTTTGCCCATGAAAGTACTGATGGATTTGAAACCCTCACCTTTCTCTTAGCGGCTGAGCACTTAACTACAGAGCCATCAAGGCTCCATTTGTAGTCCTTCAACCTTTCTGATCCTCATTCCCTGTCTTTGTAAAATAAAACTGTTGGGCACTAAAGAATGCTCTAGTATCCTTGACATCTGAATCTGTGAAGAAGGGGAACCAGCATTTGGAAACTGCTACTATCTGAAGGAAAATAAACAGAGAGAGGGCATTCTGCTCAATATTGTATGTCATAGAAAGCAACCTCTTTATTAGAAAACATAGCCTCTGGATGTGTTTGCCACATGACTTCTTTTTAAATGATCTTGTCAATCGCCTTCCTTATTATAATGCCATCTTGTAGACTCTATAGCAGGAATTGCCAGCTGTTTATTTCTCTTGTTAATTTGGTCTTCAGGGAAGGAGGCCAGATTTATAGCCAACATCTTGAGTCCTTTCTCTTGGCCGCAGAAGAGATGTGGCAAATGAAAAGTTTCCTAGACCACCCACTCTGATCTTAAGACGAATTGTCTTGGAAACTGCAGTCATACCAGCCTCATTAACACTCTCACTCTGATCTCTACCACGCCAACGAAGAGATGGGCACATGCCCACTTGTACCTAAGTGAACACCAGAATCAAGTATCGTGAAAGCAACTGCTTAGCCCAGCGGTGGCTCTGGCTTTCTGTTCTTAAACTTATGGTCAGGATTCAATGGACAGGAAATGTGTGAGTGGACATTCTCAAGCCCCCCTCCCTAAGAAAATGGATGCATGTGCTGTTCTCAGTGCCTCTGATTCATTCATTTCTTGGCTGGCCACTCCTTCCCACTATTCAAGGACGAGTGACAGGTGGCCTCTTCAGTCCTTCTCTGCCCACTCTAGATAAAGCAGTCCGCTTACACTTTCTAAAGTGTTCATTTACCTGCTTTATTGATTTTGTCCCTCCCAAGTGTAGGGACTCTTCAACTTATTTATTGCTGGATCCTTGGAACCTGGAGTAGACGTAGCACATAGCAGGCATTCATTGGGAGCCCAGGGAACTCAGTGGTTCCGACCTCAGGGATGTGAGGACGGGGGGAGGGCATACTCACCCACCAGCAAGACAGCAATTTGCATCTGTACAAGGTCAAAGCTTCAGCAAGTCGGTCGGGAACTTCAACTTGTTGGTACAGGATCGTATGTGCTGGAATGAACACATCGAAATGGGTCTGGATTTGGGGGCTGGAGTAATTTTAGAATAAATTTGTCCTGAAATGCTTTTCCTTCTCTCATTGCTTTGTTAGGCAGTGAGATAGAGCAAGAGATGGACAGACAGCTGTCCTCAAATCAACTCGATTAATACATGGCAATGTCATGTACCACAGACTGAACTGTTATGGATCCTTTATCCCCCCAAGGTCGCCATCTACTGTGGCAATTCATCTCATCAGAAACCTCCCTCACTTGCCCCGGCCCTCCGCTTCACGTCCTCCTCCAGCACCCCATCTCTCCTGGTGATGTGTCCAGAGCAAGTGAGTTGGACATTGTTCTCTTGTGATTTATACGGTTTTTGTTGGGTGATTTCGTTGTGTGTGTGTGTGTGTGTGTAGAACATCAGTCCTTTCTTCCCATTCTACGGCAGTTTGGAAGCTCTGTTGAAACCTCTGATGCATAGGGGACCTAGCGGACATCTGAAATACCGGTGGTATTGCTCCGGCAGCACCGCTACATGCAAGCCACCACAGGACGACAGACTGACAGAAGAGTGGTGACTTAGTGAACTCCTATTAATCAATGAGAACTCAGTTTAGACATCACAGCCTCAGGGGACTCTTTTTTAATGGTGTACGCAGGCTATGTCGAATCACTGAATTATACACCCTGGATAATACCACGACTCTCTCTCTCCCCGCATTCTTGACACTGAACCAGTGGTTCTCATCAAGGGTGATTTTGTCCCGAGAGGATATTTGGCAGCATCTGGAGACATTCTTCCTGGTCACCAGCGGAGAGAGGAGGCCTTACTAGCATCTAGTGGGTAGAGGTCAGGGATGTTGCCAGCCACCCTACAATTGCCCAGGGCGGCGCCCACAACAAAGAATTATCCAACCCATAAATAAACAAAGCTGAGGATGAGAAACCTGGAGCTAAACAGATGGCTAATTTTAAGTTTCTTTGGGTTATTCTTTGCTCCATGTGTGTCTCCCCCACTAGATTATAAAATTAAGATGTGAAGTCCATGCAACTTTGTCCAGCCACCCAACTATGAGGGCCACCAGGCAGCTCACTTAGCTGCAGGCCTTGTAAGCTGCTAAATGGGGTGGATAATGAATTCTATGAGAAACATTAGTCCTTTTGGATAGGAGCAAAGCATGATGGGTATTTACCTATTTAACCACACATCACAGACTCCACCAAGCAAGCCCTGAAGCATACGTACTGGAGAGTAGCTAAGTATTATTATACAAATCTATCACATAAAAGAATTGTGCAGTGATATTTTTGTAAGTAAAATATGCTATGCTTTTGGTGTTGGTAACAGGAAGTAAATCGACTCTAGAAACCTGTAATATATGCAAAACCAGCAACTACAGGTCCCTGTCATTTGAGAAAAGAATTGCCTTCAGTGGCCTTCAGTTAATTAAGACTCGTGGTGAGCCCATGTGTATCAGAGCCGAACCATGCTTCACTGGTTTTTCTGAGGCGGAGTTTTTGGACGGAAAGTAACCAGGCCTTTTTTCCAGCAGCACCTCTGGGTGCACTCGAACCTCCAACCTTTCCATCAGCAGCCAGACCCAGGAACCATTGGCAACAAACATCCAGAAACTCAAGAGAAAAGTGGCCTTCCCTAAGGAGAAGGAGCGTTTGCACCCAGCTCGAAGCCCTCATGTCCTAGTAGGCCCAGTGTTGGGCTGCTAGCTGCCAGGTCAGCAGTTTGAAACCTCAAGGTGCTTTGAGGGAGAAATATGAGGCTTTTTGCTTCTGAAAAGATTTTACAGCCTTGGAAACCCAAAGGAACAGTTCGATTCTGTCCTATTGGGTCATGGTGAGTCAGAGTTAACTCAGTGACAGTGAAATTTGAGTGAATGGGGATGAATAAAGGGTAGAACAAGAACAATTCCATGGCTGATCAACAGAAAGATCAGTCTACACAGAAGTGTTTCTTTGAAATGGCAACTCTTTAACCCCTGTAATGAAGAGCAAGACCTCCCCCACCTTGTTTGTGTGCTACAGAAGTGCTACCTGTTGAATGCTCTCAAGTCGAGTCCGACTGTAACAACCCCATAGGACAGAGTAGAACAGTCCCAGCAGATTTCCCAGGCTGGAATTTTGACAGGGCACCTCGTCAGATCTTTTCTCCCTTGAAGCTCCTGGGTGGGTTCAAACCACCAACTCTTTTAGTTAGCAGAGAGAGCTTAACCATTGCACTACCAGGACTCCATGCTAAAACATTAAATGAATTGAATGAAAGGAAGCAAGAGACACCCTGCCACTAATGGATATTGCTGAGTCATTAAAAACGAGAAATTCCTGGATGGCACCGATGATTAAGCCTCCAGGGCAAGCTAAGAGGCTGGTTGTGGAAACCACCTAGCAGCACAAACCTAGCCATTTGCACCAGAAAGGTCAGTCTTGACACCTTATGGGCCCCCTCCACCCCCAAGAGTTGGAATCAACATGACAATCAAGAGGTCAGAGTTGCTAAACTGCCTCTAAACAACCAAGGACAGCAACAGCCACCTTTACCTGGGAAATGAGTTTTCCCTTTATACTTTACATACCTTTCAGAATGAATGCTTCCTGAGAATTTTCACAGGAGCCCAAGCCATCCAAGGATTCATGTTTGGATTATACGTACTCTGTAGTAACAGATTGTCATCAGTTGATGGAGGTCAGCTGTAACAGGGACTGTTTGGTTGCCAATGTACTTCACTCCAACACACGTATCACCAAGAGACTACATTCGTGCTTTCAGTTGGATTTAAAACAAAACAAAAGATTGTGCTTAATCCTCATGCTATCTGAAAAGGCCTCCTTGCCAGTTTACTGCAGGGATTCAAATGACTTCAGCCGTCAGTCCTTCTCCATGACTGCTATCATTTGAAGTGAGAGACTGGAAGAAACCAGATGGTAAAAGGACCCTTGTTTATTTTCTTCTTATTTTTTTAATTTTAATCTTTTCAAGTTCCAAGGACTCAAAACAGATGCAGTGACCTGCTTTTTATAGCTGGGAAAGAGAAACTGACCCCGACGTGTTCGGGAGAAATCTGTTTAATCTGAGTTAGACTTGATCGGCTGAGTGCCCAGATAATTTTATAATCATTCAGGACAAATCAAAGCACACATTTTTTTTAACTTCTTTGCTATGAGAACATCTTTTCTCAAGAAGGACATTCTGTAAAAGTGCACAGCCCTGGTCTTAAAGACTCCAGACATCTACTTCAGGGCCAATTTATAGAGATGGTTCTATTTATAACTCACTCCATGGGCTGGATGACATACTTGATCCTCTGCAATTACACTGAAAGGAACAGAAGGATGAGGCGCGCACACCCATCTCTGAACCTCAAAACCTCAGGCTTTCATTTCCCAGGGTTTTGCATCTGTGATCAGTGCTTCTCAACCAGGGACAGCTTCCCCCTCGAGACATTTGTCAATAGCGGAAGATTTGGGGGCTTTGTCACAGCTGGGGGAGGCTACTGACATCTAATGTGTAGAGGACAGTGCTGTTGCTAAACAGCCCCCCATAGGAAGGAATTATGCAGCCCAATCGAGTGCCAAGGCACCAAGGCGCCAAGGCGCCAAGGCTGAGGAAACCTGTTCGCTTATCACCAGCATCAAGAGAATCCAACATGCCCACGTCCAACAGATAGTTTTGAGCAGTGTATTTTTAAAACTCGACTAGCCGTGACTGCTTTATCTTTCAAGCAGGTTAAAATATTAATGGAGAATCAATGATTTCCTCAATTAAGACTCACAGCATCAAGACTCCATTACTGACCTTTCAAAATAATGTCTCTATTTTGGTACCTGGGAAAGCCATGTAATCATAGATAGCAAAAGTTCTACTAGACAAGTGACCCGAGGAAATCCAGCTTTGGCACCTTCTCGGAGCCTTCAGAGAAAGGCAATTGATTTTCTATGGTCTCTCTTTTAGAATATATTCTCTAATGAGCTCCATACCATTGTGTTACCATTTCTATTGTAAAGATGCCAGAATAACAAAATAACTGGTTCAGACGACATCGGGGATGATCTAATTGTTTCACTCCAAGGCACTGGCCCTCTAGCTGTGGACCAGAGGGAATGAGACTGCGGAGCCTTCCTGGCAAACCTGCCTGACAAGCACTTACAGGAGGAGGTGTTTGGTAAATGTGCACAGGCCAACCTTTCTAAGTGTTCCCATAAGAACCTGCTAGAGAATTAGATGAGGTGATACATTTTTTGAGTTATCTAGTGCTGCTAAATAAATGAGAGAAAAGATTGAAATTGTCAAGGATTTCATCACGTTGGATTATATGAAGAACATGGCACCAGGACTGGAGGAAAGCGTATCAACAACCCGCTGTATGCAGATGACACAACCTTGCTTGCGGAAAGTGAGGAGGACTTGAAGTACTTGCTGCTGAGGATCAAGGATTGTAGTCTTCAGCATGGATTACAACTCAATGTAAAGAAGACCAAAATCCTCACAACTGGACCAATCGGAAACATCATGATAAAAGGAGAAGATTGAAGATTGTCAAGGATTTTGTCTTACTTGGTCCATAATCAATGCTCTTGGAAGCAGCATCCATTACATTGCATAGGGTAAATTTTCTACGCAAAACTTCTTTAAAGTATTGGAGCGCAAGGAAGTTACTTTAAGGACTAAGGTGTGCCTGATCCAAGTCATGGTATTTTTAGTCACTTCCTATGCATGTGAAAGTTTGGAGATTGAATAAGGAAGGATTGATGCATTCAAATTGTGGTACTGGCAAAGAATACTGACAGTACCATGGACTACAAAATGAATAAATAAATCTCTCTTGGGAGTAAATAGCCAGACTGCTCCTTAGTGGTGTGATAGGTAGGTTTATTGTGCCAACCTGGCCAATAAACACATGTGGGATTAATAAGGTTGCAGCTTAATTGAAGGGCAAAAAGATAAATGGCTCAGCGAGCCTCATCTTTCCATCTCTTGCTCTCTGATGATCAGACCAGTGTGCAGCTAGCTACCTTAGCTAGTTCTCTGCTTCAACTTGTGAGCTACACTAACTGTGGGACACCCAACCTGTGGATCATGTTGCTATAGTTTGAGGTTCCTTCAAGACCTGCTCTGCCACACTGCTGGTATATACGTCACTTGAGCTTGGGACTGTCGGACCCTGTCATCTGGCTGACTGTTGGTGACCTGCTCTACTCTTTGCTGCATGTGGCCAGACTGCCCATATTGTTCTACAGAAGATTCAGCTGTCTGCTTCCTTGACTTGCACCCAACAGCCCTCCTGAAGGACTGCCAGTATATTAACAATGTCACGGAAGTGAGTTGAACTCAGCCCTCTGTACTGCTCTGTCGACTAATTAGCTGTTTATTCATTGTGTTGAATATATAATCATAAGTTCCCTGGTTTTGTTTCTCTAGAGAACCCTGTCTAACACAGATGGCAAGGCATTGTCTCACATATTTTGAGCATATTATTCGGAAAGACCAGTTCCTGAAAAAGGAGATCATGCTTAGTAAAGTAGAAGGGCATCAAAAAAGATTAAGATATTCAGTAATTGTATCTGGAAGGGGAACACACAATATAATTTTTTGTTCTTTGATGTCTGATACCTGATCCCTTGACCCTCGTGAACACACAGGCTGGTGTGCTTCTTCCATGTGGGCTTTGTTGTTTCTGAGCTACATGGCCTCTTGTTTACCTTCAAGCCTTTAAGATCCCAGATGCTATATTGTTTGATAGCCAGGCACCATCAGTTTTCTTCACCAATTTTGCTTATGCACACATTTTTCTTCAGAGATTATGTCGGGAAGGTAAGCATAATAGAATGCCAGTTTAATAGAACAAAGTGTTTTTGCATTGAGGGATGTGTACAGATTGGGGATCCAAAGCCCATCTGTAGGCAACTGGGCATCCCCTTACAAAAGGGTGGTGGGGAGGAGATAAGGCAGTTAGGGTGCAGTATAGCAATGATGCAACATACAACTTTCCTCTAGTTCTTAAATGCTTCCTCTCCCCAACCCCTACCCCACTAGCATGATCCCAATTCTATCTTACAAATCCAGCTAGACCAGAGGATGTACACTGGTACAGACAGGAACTGGAAACACAGAGAATCTAGGGCAGATGATCCCTTCAGGACCAGAGCTGAGAGTGGTGATAACAAGAGGGTGGAGGGAAGGTGGGGTAGAAATGGGGAACCGATGACAAGGATCTACATATAACCCCCTCCCTGGGTGACGGATGACAGAAAAGTGGGTGATGGGAAACATCGGATAGTGTAAGAATATGAAAAAATAATAATTTATAAGTTTTCAAGAGTTCATGAGGGAACAGGGAGTGGGGAAAGAGGGGGGAAATGAGGAGCCGATACCAGGGCTCAAGTAGAAAGCAAATGTTTTGAGAATGATGAGGACAACAAATGTACAACTGGGCTTGACACACAATGGATGGATGGATGGATTGTGATAAGACTTGTATGAGCCCCCAATAAAATGACTTTAAAAAAAAAGAGTAAGACCATGGACAAGATGGATTGACACAATGGCTGCAAGAATAGACACCAACCTAAGAACAATTGTGAGGATGGCTCAGGGGTAGGTGGTGTTTTGTTCTGTTGTAAACACATAGGGTCACTATGAGTCAGGACTGGCTTGATGGCACCAAACAACAGTGCTGCTGTAACAGAAATACTGCAAGTTGACAGCTTTCCCAAAATGTTTAGTAGCCCTGCGGAACATCCGAAGAAAGGCCTGCTGATATACTTCCGAGAATCCAGTCATGGAAAACCCTTTGTTGTGTTGTTAGGTGCCATCGAGTCAGTGCTGATCCATAGGGACCTTAGGCACAACAGAACAAAACACTGCCCAGTCCAGTACCATCTTCACAATTGTTTCTATGCCTGAGCTCATTGCTGCAGCCACAGTGTCAATCCATCTCCTTGAGACCTTCCTCTCCTTTGCTGCACCCTCTCCAGGGACTGAGCTCTCCTGACAACATGTCCAGAGGATGTAGACAAAGTCTCACCATCCTTACCTCTAAGGAGTATTCTTAGAATACTGCTTCTAAGACAGAGTGGTATTTTCAATATTCTTCACCAGCACCACAATCCCAATGCATCAATTCTTCTTCAGTCTTCTTTTATTCAGTGTCCAACTTGCACATGCCTATGAGGCAGTGAAAATACCATACCTTGAGTCAGGTACTCCTTATTGCTCCAAGTAGCATTCTTGCTTTTTGAGTCTAAAGACGTCTTGTGCAACAAACTTACCTGATGCAACTCATCTTTTCATGTCTTGAATGCAGCTTCCATCAGCGTTGATTGTGGATCCAAGCAAGATGTGATCCTTGACAACTTCAACCTTTTCTCCATGTATCTTATCTCCATTTACCCACTGATCCATTTGTGAGCGTTTTGGTCATCTTGACATTAAGCTGTAATCACTACTGAAGGCTACCATCCTTAATCTTCATCAACAAGTGCTGCAAATCTTCCTCACTTTTAACAAACAAGTTTGTGCTATCTGCATATCACCGATTGTTAATAAGCCTTCATCTTATCCTGATGCCACATACTTCCTCATATAAACCAAATAATCTGTGAGGATTTGCTAAGGACTCAGATTAAATAAATATGGTGAGAGGCTCTGACCCTCTCCTGTAGCACACATTTCCTAATTTTATTATTATTATTTAAAGTTTAAAAATTTATAACCATTTTATTGGCACATAATTGCATAAAATTCAACAATTGGATCATCCAATCACATCAAGGAGACCTGTATAATCATTACCATATCAATTTTAAGACACCCCCCCAGTCACCCACACTTAAATTGCCTTGAACATGAGCTGTGGCATCATAGTCAGTTCTAGTGCTCCCTTGTCACTCCTGCCTTCATTGTTTACTCCTGAAATCCCTTCCCCTCCTTTCCCCTGCCCAGCCCCTCCATCCCCTATCAACCCTTGTAGCATTTATTACCACTATGCATCCACTCCTTCTGTGCATCACAAACTGAAAAACCCAACAGAAACAATAAAAAACAAAATCAAAAGTAGGTGGGAAGGTTAAAATAATAATAATATAGAGATCAAAATATAGTGAGTAAGAAAGAATCAACATTCAAAAAGCCAGGGAACAAATTTCTGTCGTGGTACAAGTAAAAGATACTTGCACCCAGAACCCATTCAGTTCGGGCCTATAGGGAGGTCATATGGCCAAGTGTTGAGATCTATTCAGCATATTCAAGGTTACAATGGTCTCTGACTGAGGGCAAGGCTGTTCAAGATGCTAGCTTGTGGCTAGAGTGGATCTGTCAGTGGCTCAGTCTGACTAGATACTCTGTAGATGGGTTTTGGGCTCCCACTGTTCTCAGTAACCTTGTACAAATTGGATGTTCATAATTTTAGCTCTGATACTTTCCCCTTCGCCAGATTCAAGTTTTGTAATTGTCATCCTTGAATCACCCAAGCTGGTGTGCTTCTTCCGGGTGGATTTACTTGACTCCTTGCTTAGATGGCTGCTTGGTTGAATACAAGCCTTTAAGACCCCAAACACAATTCTGATTGATAGCTGGGCACCATCTACTTTCTTCACCACACTTTCCTGTAACACCCTTATCTGCAATGATCCTTTCATGAAGGTCAGTATTGAGCAGGACCGTGTTATCAGAAGTAACTGTTCTTGAATTGGGGTTAGCACTCTCTGCTTTCAGCCAAGAGCTGTCTGACATCATCGATGATATACCTCTTTCCATGCCTTCTTCTGAATCTGGTTTGAACCTCTGGTAGCTCCCTCTGGATGTACAGCTGCAACTGTTGTTGGATGATCTTCAGCAAAATTTTACTGGCATGTGGTATCAGTGATATTGTCCTATAGTTTGAGCATTATTTGGGGCCACCTTTCTTTAGAATGGATATGAATATGAATCTCTTCCAATCAGTTAGCCAAGTAGCTGTCTTCCAAATTTCCTAGCATAGATAAGGGAGTGCTTCCGGTGCTTCATCAGCTTGTTGGAACATTTCATTTGGTGTTCCACCAATTCCTAGAGCCTTGTTTTTAGTTAATGCTTTCAGTACAGCTAGGACTTCTTCCTTTAGCACCATTGGCTCTTGCTCCTACGTCTGCCACCTCCTGAAATGGTGGGATGTTGGCCACTTCTTTTTGGTACAGCCACTTTCTGTATTCTTTCCATCTTCTTTGGATGCGACCTGTGTAGTTCAATATTTTTTTCATAGAATCTTTAAATATTGCAGCTCAAGGCTTGATATTTTTTCTTGAGTTCTTTTAATTTAAGATACACTGAGTGTATTCTGCTTTGGTTTTCTAATTATAAGTGCACATTTCATTGTAGTGGTTGGCTTTGCCTTCTCAGGCTGCCCTTTGAAATTTTCTTTTCAGCTCTTTGACTACCATTTGCTTTAGCTACTTTACAATTAAAACCAAGTTCGAGAGTCTCTTCTGACATACACTTTGATGCTTCCTTTCTTTCTCTCTTGTCTTTTTTATGATCTTTTGCTTTCTTCATAAATGATGGATTTGATGCCCTCCCACAGCTCATGAGGTCTTCTGTAATCAGTATTCAATGCTTCAAACCTGCTTTGAAATCTTCTGGAAATTCAATTGGGATAGACTCAAGGTTGTGTGTTGGCTTTCATGGACGTGATTTTATGTTCTTTTGCACGGTCCTGTACTTAAACATTCCCAATAGATGGTCTGTTCCAGTCAGCCCCTGGCAAGGATTTAGCTGCTGATATTGCACTTTCCCAGCATCTCTTCCCACAGATGTAGTCGATTTGATTTCTGTGTATGCCCTCTGGGGAAGTCCATGCATATAGTCACCTTTAGTGCTGTTGGAAAAAGGCATTTGCTATGAACAAGTCATTGGTTTTGCAAAATTCTATCATGCTTTTTCCAGTTTCATTTCTATCAAGTCCATATTTTCCAACTAAAGTTCCTTCCTCTGTTTCCAACTTTTGCATTTAATCATCAATAATTATCAATTCCTCTTGATTGTAAGTTTAATCAATTTCTGACTAAAGTCATCAGTAGAATTCTTAATTTTATTCCTTACTAGCTTTTGTGGTTGGTGCATAAAGTGGAATAGTAGTTGTATTGATTGGATTTCTTTAAAAGCAAATACATATGATCTTATGACAGACATTATTTTACTTTGATTGATTTTTCAGGATCCTATTTGACCATGAATACCATGCGATTCCTCTTGATTGTGTTTTTCCCTGCATAGTAAATCATAAGTTTTTCTGATACAAAATGACCAATATTAGTCCATTTCAGGTCACTTATGCCTAGGATATCGATCTCTATGCTTTCCATTTCAATTTTGACGACTTCTGATTTTCCTAGATTCATACTTCACACAGTCCAATTCCAATTATTAGCAGATTCTTACAGCTTTTTCTCCTCCCTATGCGTTGTGCCCCAGGAGCAAATGAAAATCCTAAAGGATCTACTCCCACAGACTTTACCCGACTCAAGTCACCATGGTCACCTCCACTCAGGGAAATCAGTTCCTCCTCAATCACATTTTGAGTACCCTCATCCTCTGGCACTGTCTCCAGCAAGGTTCTGCACCTATTCGTTAGGCTTTCGGTATCTGACTGTCTTTCAAAACTGTGATTATGCCTAAGGTTTTCAGGGGCTCCATTCTCTGCTGTGTGAGGAATCCTTCCTCATTGAGCTTAGTTGGGAAGCTCAGTTGAAACTTGCTTACTCTGGGTTACCCTACTGGCCTTTGAAATACCCGTGACATAGCTTCCTTCAGCACGCATAGATTCACAGCAACACACAAGCCACCACAATATGACAAACTGACAGACAAGTGATGGTTGGAATCCCGAGAGAACACATTTCTATCTAACAGACACCGAGTTGACATGAGTTAGAGTTACAGCAAGTGGTAGTGCTGGTCGAGGCAAAGGGAATTGAGATTTTTCTCCTCCTGCATGAGCCCAGTCGTTGCAGATTGGCTTCAGTGAGTGATGGGAAGGAAATTCCCAGGAATTTTCTGCTCTCCTTATAGAAAAAAAAAATGATTAAGGAACTGTGCACCAAGACAACCTCTGGAGAAGTCCCCTGTGGAAAGGGTTAGCAGTGAAACATACAGAAAATGAGTGCCCCTGAAAGGAGTCACTATACCCACCATTCCATAGCCTCACCCTGTGGTCATGTCTGTAGTGTAGGAGAGGTGAAACCTTCATTCCTGCCATCGTTTATTCATTCAACAAACATTTACTGAATTTCTACTATGTTCTGGAGATAAATGGAAAACAAAGCCCAGATTTGGCATGAATAGTGTACAGGTGGCTGCAATTATTAGTTGCCTTGGGATGGACAATGTGGACTGCTGTGAGAGGCCTATATCCCCCCCCCTTTTTTTATTCTGATTTGAGTGAATATTTACAGAGTGAATTGGTTTTGCATTTAACAATTCACACACATTTAGATTCCTGACATTCATTGCAATCCCCGCCATTGAGCTAGCCCTCTTCCCCCTTTCCCTGTGTTTCCCCTTTCTGCTCCCCCTTCTTTCCTATGCCTTCCTGTCCTCTGAGCTGCACCCCTGGACAAATGCTACCCTTTTGATCGCAGATGATAGATTGTTCGGACTTCAAGTTTCCCTCTGGCCACTGCTCATCTGATGAGGCTGTCTTTCAATTGAGTGAACGTTGGATTATAAGGGTGGGTTCAATCCCAGGCCTAAAAGATAACTAGGGGTCATATTTTCAGAAGTTCCATAATTCTATATTTGATCAGCAAGTCTAGTCTTTTTGATGATTTAGGGGTTTTCTGCATTTTTCTCTACCCAGGACTTTCTACTGTGGTTCTTTTTAAGGTAGTTAGCAGTGGTCGCTGGGCATCATCTACTTCTTCTGGTCTCAGAATTGTAGCAGCTGAGGTTCCCATGGTTCATCAGTCCTCTGGACTAATCATTTCAATGCATCTTTGAGTCTCTTCTCTGGATGAGGAGAGACCAATAGTGGCATCTTAGATACTTACTCACAAATGTGTAAGAATCCCCCAGCATCTACTCACCAAAATAAATGGTCAAACATTGTCTTTGTGAACTATGCTTTGCCAATTGATGTCCCCGTGGGAGGGCAAATATTAACCAAGAGAGAAATGATCTTGAAGAGGTAGAACTCAGATAGATCGATAGCTGAATGAAAGGTGAGAGTTAACCAAAGACAGAAGCCAAGCTCACAGCCATTGAGTCAATTCTGGTCCATAGTGAACCTGTATCGAAAGTGTCTGAGCCTGTAGATCTTATGAGAACAGATATATCCTTCTTTCTCTTATGGAGCAATTTGTGGGTTTGAACCCCTGACCTTGTGGTTAGCAGAAACCAATGCTTACCCAACAGTTTGCCAGAGCTCCTTGGCCTGCAAAAATATCTAGCATTCAGGAATTGGTAGCAGAGAGATGCAGGATTTCCTAGGTGGATGGCATCCTGGATGACACTTGGGGTATGGAAATAATGGGGAAACAGGAAGCAAAATAATAGCATGGGTATAAATTGTAAGTCAGAGTCCCTGCTTGGTCCCAAATGTTAATGGGCTCAGCTGCTAATCAAAAGGTTCTGGATCAGCAGGTGATGTAACCAGGAGGTTGATGAACCAGATGCAGCTTCCAGATCCAGCAGCAGAAGTGAGCTAGCATCTGTCCATTGTCCATCTAGGCTAAGAATAGTTCACACTATGAATGAAATCTCCCTCAATTGTATCAAGGCTGTGACCAAGTTAAAGATGTCTATTCTCCACACAACTGCTTGGCTGCTTCACAGAAGAGCCCATCGTGGAGCTGACCATGCTATGTAAGATCACATCACAGGAGGATTGTGACCAACACAAGCTGGCCAAAAATCTAATGATCACTCTGTTCATACGGTGGCATTGCCTCATGTGACCATTAAGCTTCTTCAAATTTGACTATATACATTTACAAAACAGAGGAATATGCCTTGGTTTATTCCTTCTTGCTCTCATTCTTCAAACTAGGCTGGATATAACTGCTTCAGGAGAAGAGAAACTATATCCAAAATGCAAAAAGAAATAAACAAAAAAATGTGAGATTTCCATTTTGGCTTTCAGGACTTGGAGCCCTAGTGACTTAAAGGAAGCTTTAGTTTTTTGGGTTTTTTTAATGTGTTCATTTCCTGATCCCTTCATAGGATGAAACCTATATTTTACTATTCTTATTACTATACTGACTTACCAAAGCTGGTAAATTCATGACTCGCTCAACAAGGATAACAATAGTAATCGTCATAAGAGTGGTGTGTCTGGTAGTGGACCAGACACATGCGATGAACTAGAGAAGTTATCCGGCTAGAGGAAAAGGCAGAGATGTAAACAAATGATGAAAGTCAAGACCAGAGCTTTCATAGCACTCTCCCCAGAATAATCACCTGGACCGTCTTCGGGCTGTGTGCTGTCATTAACACCCAGCCCTTGGCCTTGAGCGCAGTTAGAAACTCCTGGTTAAGGCCTCGGCTCTGTGGGTAAAGGATCCGCAATAGCACGTTATGCCTTTGGGCGAGCAAGGTAGACTCAACTCATCCTTCTTAATTGGTTGTCCCGAGCTTGTTAATAACCATGGCGTCTGGATCTTTCCATGTCTAATTGTTCTGACATCATCCACAGAGATTTCCTCCTGGGGCAGGATTTCCAAAGGTCCTCACAGTTCAATTTAAACTTTTGCTTCTGAGAAGGCTGCCAAGCATTAGGCAATATTCAAATCATTAAAAGCCTGCAAGGAAGTACTTACTCCGTTTCCCTGGAGGCTGGAAAATGGTCCAACAAGAGGGAGCAGGCCAGGAGAGCATGAATTTCAGAGTTTGGGGGCTTCGATGACACTCACCTGAGAAGCTAGAGATTCACCCTGGGTGGTCAAAGAGTGGGGAATTGAGACAGGAAGAAAATGATTTTGTACAAAGTAATATTTTTCCTGGCATATTTGCTAAAAGCAGTTTTTCTCGTGAAGTTTACAAATACAATACCGTGTTGCAAGGAGGACAGCACTCTGCTGGTTTCCCGGGAAGGGGGGAATCTCCAGAGGGTGATTAAAGCGTTTCTGGCCTGGTGGAACATGGTTTCCTCAAAGATCTGGGAGCAAGGCAGTAAAACATAGGAGGTAGGCAGTCCCATGGGCTTTTCCTAACTCCCAGAGTCCCATAGGATTATGCAGATTGATCGTACATCCTATTAACATTTATTGCAACAACTTTATTTTTTGAACAATGAGAATTCAGATTCATTATATCAAACTCCAAAATGAGACACAAACGGCATTTTTAAAATGTTGCCATTCTCTTTAAGACATACCTTCCATCCAAGGGATTGAAAGGTTGTTTGAAGAGAAATAAAAACCAGCTTAACATTTTCATACGATCTGTTTGTGTGTGTTTCAAGCAGATCTGCGCAATGCCTGTGCGTGGCATTATAATCTGTTGGTGGAGATGGTGATTAGGAAAAGAAAGATAATCTAAAAAGGCTCCTTAGAGGGGCCATAATGAAGGGGGAAAGTGGAGAAACACTGCTTTTGAGGTGTTTTGTGAGTTTTGTGGTTTTTAATGTTTTACTGTAACAAAAATAGCAAATTGAGCTAGTTTTGTCATTACTCAGGAAATTGCGACTCAGAATTTTCAATGGACATAGCTGTTTGTTTGTTTTTTAGTACCTTGGTACTCCTCTTGAATTAATATGATGAGTTTTAATGTAAGAGGGAAATTACATAGGAAATTTTTCCTAAGCCCCAATCTCCATGCTCAATATAAAGGGAGCACATATATTAAGAAATCGGTCTGCACAAAGCAACAACTGGCTTGCAGCTCGAAGCTGGACTAAACTTGCACAAAATCATATCAATAGTACTTTAAATTCCATGCTATTGGATAAATTATTGATGTTACCAATGCAATCACCTTATACCTTTTTAAAATTGTTTTAATCATTTTATTGGGGGCTCATACAACTCTTATCACAATCCATACATACATCCATGTGTCAAGCACATTTGTATATTTGTTGCCATCATCATTTTCAAAACATTTTCTTTCTACTTGAGCCCTTAGTATCAGCTCCTCATTTTCCCCCGCCCTCCCCACTCCCCTTCCCTCATGAAACTTTAATAACTTATAAACTATTATTATTTTGTCATGTCTTACATTCTCCGTCTTTTCTGTTGGCCATCCCTCAGGGAGGAGGTTATATATAGATCCTTGTAATCAGTTCCCCCTTTCTCCCCAACCCTCCCTCCACCCTCCCGGTATCACCACTCACACCACTGGTCCTGAAGGGATCATCCGCCCTGGATTCCCTGTGTTTCCAGTTCCTATCTGTACCAGTGTCCATTCTCAGGTCTCACTGGATTTGTAAGGGACATACCTGTTTGGGGGACATACCTGTTTTTACACACTCTTGTGCTCAAGGTTCTTTGATATTTCGAAATCTTAAAGGTCTGTCCCTGAGGCTATGCATATGGAGGATGTTCACAACAACAAAGGAAAGGCTACTATTCTTTTACAGATAAGGAAACTAATGTTTAGAAAGGTTGAATTATATCCTGTTGGTCTCTCAGATGACTTGTGGTACTTTAAGGATTAAAACCTATCTCTGCAAAGGTTCCAAATCCAGGCATCCTCGATCGACCGCTCTGGAGCTCTCACCCAGGTCGCCTGATGTGCCTTGGGCTAGCTCACAACCAGATGTTGTCAAGCCGTCTTCGTGGACTCCTAGAGACTCCCAGTGTGTAAGAATAGAACTGGGCCCCATACGGGGTTTAAGGATTGATTATTTTTGTAAGTCGAGCATTAGGCCGTGCTTCCTAGCTGCCTCTGAGTAGACTTGAACTTTTACACTTTCAGTTAGCAAGCTTATTATTTGAAGGTGTTCTTAAAATATTTGAATTTGTTTTCTCTGAAAATTTAAGAGATTGTTACACTTTAAAAATCTACATTTCCAACTTCTCTTTAGGAAGGTTAAAGGCCGTTATACTCAGCTTATTTCCTGTTTGATAGCAATTGACTAGAACCTTGCAATGTCTCCTTTTAAAAGCAGGCCATGCCTTGGAGGAAGTGGCTGTGTTAGTCTGGATACTTTAGAGAAACAAATCCATAGAAACTCATGTATAAGAGAGAGTTTTATATAAAAGGTAAGTGCACATAAAGGAAACATCCCAACCCAGTGCTGCCCAAGTTCACAAGTCCAACATTAACCCATTAACCCATATGTCCGACACTAATCCACAAAGTCTTCCTCCATCTCACAAAACAGATGCAATGACGCTGACTGCAGGAGGAAAGCCGTGTCAGTGAGCGTGTATGCAACTCAGTGCCGGCAGGGTTCTCCACATGGCTGCTCCAGCACCCAGGGCTGCATCGGGATAGGTCTATGTGGCTTCTCCTTAGGGATGTCTTGCAGGAAATGAGCCTTGCAAGCTGAAGCAGGGAACTGGCTAAGGCAGCTGCACTCTGGTCCGATCATCAGCGCAAGCAAGAGACCCAAGAACTAGAAAAGCGAGGCTCACCAAGCCAGTTATCTCTCCAATTAATCTCACATGTGTTTATCGGCCAGGTGGCCACAATAAGCTAACTACCTCAAGCACCTATACCTCTCACTCATCCATCCAATGATATGAAAGAGTGATTTCTAAGTCCAGTTTATTTTTCCTCTTTATTCTTTTTTATTTTCTACATCTTTCTAGCCGAACTTCTCTGCTATTTCCAATAAAAGTGAAACCAATTTTCTGCTTTCAATGGCTATATTTTATCTGAAAATCCTTTTAATTCATTGCTTATTTCCTTAGGGCTTCCATCTATGAAGTTCACATGTTGTTATGCCTTAAAATATTCAGTCTCTGCCGGTCATTTTGAGCTGCACCGCCAGGATATATCAATTTTACTTCAGAGTTCTGATGAGTGATTGGGGGGAGTTCCTTCTCCCCTGACTTTGTATTGGTTAAACTGAGCTGATGGGGCTATCTACAGCCCTTTGCTTCTTGAATTCCTTTCTTGCACTATTTTGACTTGTGGTACTCAGTGCTTGAAAAGAAGTGTTCTGCATGCCAATTGGAAACACACTCAGGAGCCCGAGGAGGGAGGAGAAGCAAACACTGGAGGGAGTGTACCTTGCTGAGGTGGCCTGTTCTGTCAATAGCTTCCTGGCTAAGAAGACTTGAGAACCATGGAAATAAACACAAAGCAAAGAAGCAGTTGACAAAAGCAGGCTTTTCCAGCCCGGAAGCAAACGCCTGTGTCCTCACATGGCTGTTTAATGCTGTCCCGTTTGTTACTGTGGTGATTCACTTTTCACCGACAACATCTGGTACTCCAACAATGACCTAACACAAACACGATGAGAAAGCAAGTGGCTACATTGCGATACACCCTATCAAACCCTTGCTTTTGTGCAGTTACTGTAAACATTGAACTTGCATATTTACCTATTTGTAGCATGAATCACAGAGTACAGATTGGAATATTTTGTCCCCGATGAATAAGTAAATGTATTTTATTCATTGCTGTGTCCCTCCACTCATCAATACGTCCATACCACACTCACTTTTTATACAGACCTTTTGTTGTTAGTTGCTGTGGCGTTGTCTCTGACGCATAGCATCCTTATGCACAGGGTGAATTGATGTCCCATCCTGCTTCGTCATCGTTATATTTGAGTCTAATGTTGCAGCTGTGTATATAGTATCTTCTGCCATTGGGGTTCATCTTCCAGGCAGACAATATTCTGTTGTGATTCATAGGTTTCTCATTGGTTAATTTTTGGAAGTAAAACATCAGGCCCTTCTTCCTAGTCTGTCTTACTCTAGGAGCTCTGCTAAAATCTGTTCACTGTTGGTTACCCTACTGGTATTATTGAAAATAAATATCTTGACTTCCTCTCCACTTAGAAGTTCTGCAACTGATGAACATTTGGCCTCTCTTCAAGTCCTCCCTCAATGCAAGAACATTTTGTTTTAATAACCTGGCATTCTGTGATGCTCACTTGCCCAACATGATTGCTGAAGACAAAATGGGTGCATAAGCAAATGTGGTGAAGAAACTGATGATACCTGGTTATTACAAGACATAGTACCTGGGGTCTTAAAGGCTTGAAATTAAATAAGCAGTCATGTAGCAGGGAAGCAACAAAGCCTATATGGAAGAAGCACATCAGCCTGTGTGATCACGAGATGTGTTGACGGGATCAGGTATTAGGCATCAGAACAACCCAAACAATCATATTGATGTGAACGAGGGGAGTTGGATCTGTAGACAATTGGACATCCCCGCACAGAAGGGTCACAAGGAAGGGACAAGTCAGCCAGGGTGCAGGATAGCACTGAGGAAACACACAACACTCCTCGAGTTCTTTCATGCTTCCCTTCATCATGACCCTAGTTCTATCTTACAAATCTGGCTAGACCAGAGGGCATACACTGGTACAGATAAGAGCTCTGGACACACAGAATCCAGGACAGTTAACCCCCTCAGGAAAAATAATGAGATTAGCAATATTGTGAGTATAGGGGGAAGATATGGGGAGAAGGGGAAGAAATGGGGAACCAATTGTAATGATCAATGTATACACACCCCCAGGGGAACCAATAGCAGAAACATGGGTGAAGGGAAACAGTAGATGATGTAAGATATGAAAATAATTTATAATTTACCAAGGGTTCATGAGGGTGGGAGAGTGGGAGAGGAAGGGGGAGAAAGAGGAGCTGATACTAAGGGCTCAAGTAGAAAGAAAATGTTTTGAAAATGATATACATATGTACAAATAGGCTCGATACAATTGATGTATGGATTGTGATAAGAGCTGTAAGAGCCCCCAATAAAATGGTTTGTTAAAACAACAACAAAAGAATTTCTGCGGCCACATCATTAATCCTTGTTTTTCCTTGTAGTTGTCATCATTTACAAATTCATGTCTCCGGTTTCCTATTTTTCATCTTGCATTTTATGTTTTATCTTTCTACATGTGAGTTAATTTCTGGGTGATGTTGTATTGTTGTGTATCTTGATCTCAGATTGTTTGCAATTGTTGGGTGTCTTTCCAAAGGACTCCCTTTAGCCTTTCTTTTAAATTTGGTCTGGTTTATTTTGTTTGTCTGTTTTTAGTTTTTTACAAGTTCCCTAATTCCCTTAATTTTAATTTATCTGGAAATGTCTTAATTTCACCATCAGAGACATTTTCTTGATATATAACTCTGGGTTGGTAACGTCTTATCTTTCAGGGCTTTCTATACGTCATCCCACTGTCCACTTGCCTGCATGGATTCTGCTGAGACATCAGACCTTAGTCTTAGTGGGGCTCCTTTGTATGTGACTTTTGTTTTTTCCCAGGCTGTTCTCAGGATTCTTTCTTTATTCTTGCTTTTGAAAAGTTTGATTATGATATGTCTGCCGATTTTCTTTGATTATGATATGTCTGCCGATTTTCTTTGATTATGATATGTCTGCCGATTTTCTTTGATTATGATATGTCTGCCGATTTTCTTTGATTATGATATGTCTGCCGATTTTCTTTGATTATGATATGTCAGCTGATTTTCTTTGATTATGATATGTCAGCTGATTTTCTTTGGTTATGATATGTCTGCCGATTTTCTTTGGTTATGATATGTCTGCTGATTTTCTTTGATTATGATATGTCAGCTGATTTTCTTTGGTTATGATATGTCTGCCGATTTTCTTTGGTTATGATATGTCTGCTGATTTTCTTTGATTATGATATGTCTGCTGATTTTCTTTGGTTATGATATGTCAGCTGATTTTCTTTGGTTATGATATGTCTGCCGATTTTCTTTGGTTATGATATGTCTGCTGATTTTCTTTGATTATGATATGTCAGCTGATTTTCTTTGGTTATGATATGTCTGCCGATTTTCTTTGGTTATGATATGTCTGCCGATTTTCTTTGGTTATGATATGTCTGCTGATTTTCTTTGATTATGATATGTCAGCTGATTTTCTTTGGTTATGATATGTCTGCCGATTTTCTTTGGTTATGATATGTCTGCTGATTTTCTTTGATTATGATATGTCTGCTGATTTTCTTTGGTTATGATATGTCAGCTGATTTTCTTTGGTTATGATATGTCTGCCGATTTTCTTTGGTTATGATATGTCTGCTGATTTTCTTTGATTATGATATGTCTGCCGATTTTCTTTGATTATGATATGTCTGCTGATTTTCTTTGATTATGATATGTCAGCTGATTTTCTTTGATTATGATATGTCTGCCGATTTTCTTTGATTATGATATGTCTGCCGATTTTCTTTGATTATGATATGTCTGCCGATTTTCTTTTGGTGTTTTCCCTGTTGGAGGTTTGTTGAGCTTCTTGAATGTATATGTCTCATTTCTTGATATTAAGAACGTTTTCTTTCAACAAATCTTCAACAAATCATCGTGTGTGTGTGTGTGTGTGTGTGCTGACTCTTTTCTGGAATTATAATCATGTGCAAGTCATTCCTCTTGGTGGTGTCCCATGTAATTCTTAGGTTTTCTTTATTTTTCTTCAATCTTTATCTGATTGTTTCTCTAAGATTATTAAGAGATTTATCTTCAGTTTCACCAGTTTTGTCTTCCATTGATTCAGGTTTACTCCTTCATCCTTCCAATGTGCTATATAAAATTTTAGTATTAATCTGGATTTCTAGTTGCTGTTTCTGTATGATTTCTAATTCTCCATTTATTTTATCAAATTGATCCTTTTTTGTTTTCTGGAATTATTCTAGAGTTCTGTCTATGCTTTCCTTGATTTTACCTTTGTTCTCTTTGATCACTTTCTTAATCTGCTTAAGGGTATTAAATATAATTATTTTGAATCAGACACCATTTCTACCTCCAGATGATTATCTAGGGTAGCATGTTAGTCACTGTCTTGAGCCATCTTTTTTGGGCTATTTTGTGTTGAGGGTATGAGAAAGAGAGATTTGGGATTAACTGTTGTCTCCAAGACATTGTGGTGTTATTATATTTATTACTGATTTTTTTTTGTTAGCTTGCTTCACTATGTATTTTTGTTTTGTTTTGAATGTTTCTGGCCTGTTTTCATTGCATTGGCAATACAAAGACACTAACCTCTGGGTGATTTGGTGGCTGGTGAGAGTATGGGAGCAAATTTCTCATTCCTGACCACATAGAGAAGCTGAAGGCAGGCTGACTGGGTGTTAGTTATCATCTGTCATTGATCCAGTGACGCTCCAGCGAGTGCTGGTATTCGCCCAGTGAGTGAGGTGGCTAGTAAGGTGCTTGTAGTAATAGTTTCTTTTTAAAGAATTAATATGAAGTCAGTCCCAAGGCAATGGAGATTGAAAAAGTACCAAAGGTCCAACTCTTGAGAGTCTTCTCTGTTTCCCCCACTTTTCTCTTGAATATATTTTCTCATATCTTTGTCTTCTGTGAATCACTGCAGTGTCCCACAGACCTCACAGATGTTCCAGGAAATGTATCCTGAAATGGTGGGTAATGTTCATCAAAATCCAAAAGTTAGGCAAGGGGAAACCAGATGCTGGGGCAGAGGACATGCTCCACTCCTGGCTCTTTCCAGGGATGAAACCACACTCCCTGCTTACCAGTGAGCTCATTTTATATGAAGCAGGATGGCATTGTAAGGAACCCTGCTCACAATTACTCACAGGTGAGTCCTATCAGTATCTTGCCCTAGTTGTTTTTTGTTTTTTTTTACCAGACCCATTCAGAGAAAGGTCATTTAGTGGGAGTTACATTGTACAATCAAATTTTACCCTGATATAATAATCAATTCTCCACCCCTGGATTGTATATTATTTATATATGATCTCAGACCTCTAACAAGATGTTTCCAGTGGGTATTGGCCTCCTACAAATCTTAGTCCACTTTGGTTTTACCCCAAGCCACTTCAGAAACAGCTTTCTTTCTCCTCTCAGCTGTAACATATATTTCCTTACATCCATTATAATTAATAGCAACCAAGGCAACCATTAAACCGAGTGTGGTCCAATCACGCCCTCTACTAATGTTAGAACTTCATCTCATCCTCTTTCTGCTTGTTAAGAGATAATGTCCTCAAAAATGGGACCTAGCCACAGACACATTATGGTAGTTACCTAATCTGGTGTCAATTTATGAAGGGGTGGAGTCTAACCTGTCAATCAGGTCACAGCCTGATGATCTCATTTGGAGGCACCATGGAGCTAAATAACCCACTGGAGGCAAGATACACTCCCTCCCTGCGAGACATTACTGATAAAGAGCCTGATGGAGCTACACGGATGCAGCCAGAGCCCTAGACCTGAAAGAGTCACGTGGAAACCCCTGCCAGTGCTGAGATGCTTCTACTGCCACGGGATCCACAAGACTTTCTGGCCACTGGAATGTGATCTTCCTGCATTCAGCGTCATTGCATATGTTGCCTGCGTCTGAAGAGGAATTTATAAATTGGTATTAGACATATGGACTAATATTGAACTTATGGGCTTGAACTGGACTGGGCTAGAATTTTTTCTCAGTATTCACTTGCTCTTCTATATAAAGCTTATATATATCTCTATCTCTATCTATATTTGAAGTTGTTTCTTTAGTCAACCCAGACTAACACACATATGATATCCAGAATTAAAACATATCACATAAAGGATTGTGGCTGGAAGGGTCATAATTAATTGAGTATAACTCAGTTGGTATGGCTTGATAGGGTCATTAGTTTCTCACTCACTAACAGCAAGAAAAAATAACTGCAACATTAGTGGTGCAAAACCATCAGCCAGTTCTACAGGGAAAGGATGAGGCTTTCCACTCCTGTGAAGATTTGCAGGCTCTGAGACTCACGGGGGAAGTTCTACTCAGTCCTATAAGGTTGTTATAACGTAACAGTGACTTGATGGCATGGAAGTGATGCCCCAGGGGAATGACCAATAATGTTCTCTAACATAAAATGGCAATGATGCCTCTAAGAGACATATCTAAACCAAAGACACATGAGTGGATTTGGGATTTTCACTTAATTCTAGCCTCATTCTAGAGACAATTGGTTCTTATGACATGTCCCTGCTTGATGCTCAACCTCAAGAAGAGATCACTGAAAATATAGTGCTATAGAAAAGTGTGGTGAAGAAACTAGATGGTGCCCAGCTATCAGAATGATGTCTGGGGTATTAAAGGCTTGTTTTCAAACAAGCAGCCATATAAATAAGGTGTCAACTAAGTCCGCTTGGAAGAAGCACACCAGCCTGTGTGATCCAAGGCTTGTAGATGATATAATCCAAGTCTAAAGGAGGAACGGTATCAGAGCTTAAATTGTCAACACCTGGTTTGCAGAAGGTTATGGATGACTGCTGAAGCTCAAAATCCACATTCAAGGGCCCACACATGGATCAAGCCTCCAGTTAAACCCCTCTGATCATAGCTGAGGGATGTGGCTGGCCCTGTTTTCAGAGAGATAATTGATTAAAAGTTAATTATGGCACAAGCAGTTAGGTCAAAATCTAATATCGTATCATTTGATCTACCTTTAGACCCATTTTAAAGCTGTTTCAGTTTTATTTTTTAATGTGAAGGGGAAATGCACGTGGTTTAAGCCCTTAGTGAATGTCCTCTGACCATGGACCAGGGATGTCAATAGCCTTGCTGTCATGAATTATGCATTGGAAAGTGAATTGTTGCAGCTTCAGTTAGGTTAAAATTTTGCACTCTATCATTTTATGTTCTTATGATCCATTTAAATTTTCACTGGTTTTTAATATTTTATGCTTTCTTTTCAATTGAGGCTTTTATCTCAGTTTCTCTGCTATTGTTCTTTTGCTGATTTTTTCAATGTTATTTTCATATATGAAATCCAGGATAGGTAAATCTATAGAGAGAGTGACTGAACTGATGATTCCTTGGTGGTAGGGCATGGGGGCTTGGGGAGAAATGAGGAGCTTATTATTAGTGACCACACGTCCTGTTTTTGGCAGGACAGTCCCGATTTTTAACAATTTTTCCCGCGTCCCGTGGCATTTTTAAAAAGTCCCGATTTTAGAAAGAATGCGCAACAAGCTAGGGTATACGGTTTTCGGCTGCCATGTAGCTATTTTGCCAGGATATAAGTTTTATCAATGGTGTCCTGCTTTATCAATGTTAAAATCTGGTCACTTTACTAATTGAGGTGATGAAACTCTTCTTGATGTGATTTAACTATTGAATTGTATGATATATGCATTAGATACCAATTAAAGTGTTAAAAGGAAATAAAGAAAAATAGGGGAAGAGGGATTAAATAAGGTATTTAAAAAGAAAAAAAATACAGTACTGCACTAGTTCTTGACCCGATACATAATCCACAGGTGTGACAGGTATGGCTGAGTAGAATTGCTGGTTCCATCTGTTAGGAGAAATATCTTCAAAGGGGAGAGGAGAAGAAGAAGGAAAAAGAAAGAAAAGGAGTGTGGGAGATGAGTGAATGAGTAAAAAGAAAGGGGAAATATGTGGCATCATCACCAGTTCTTCGTGCCACACTCACAGGTGTGATTGACATAACTTGGTAGAGACATTGGCTCCTCTCTGATGCAGGGTAAAAGGAAGAAGAGCTAGCGAAGAGGGCAAGAACATGAAGAAAAAGAATTTGTTTTTTTAAAGTGGCACGACACCAGCATAAGCACTGACCACAATGTCTGAAGCAGCGGATTTGTGGCAGTTGATCCACCAGAGTGTACATCAACCACCAGAGTAATGGAGCTACAGGTGAGGGACTCCATGGGGTGGGGAGGACTGGGCAAGGCAGAACACCAGGAGGGGAAAGGGCAATGATGGGTCTGACTTAATAGTGGGTGAGGAGACTGTGATTCTGGTCACTGGGTGGTTGTGGAGGGTACAGAGGTCCTGTCTGACCACCTGATGCTGATGTGGGTGCTGATTATCTGATTTCTGTTCCATTGAGAATGCTACTTTCAATAATTGAAAATGGCTGTGTTACATCAAAATAGTTGACAACTCATCACTATGTATGTCTCCTGGTTCATTGTTTGGTCAGTTTCTTTTTCTAATAGGTATTGAGTCCACTCTTTTATCGGGTTATTTGAAATGCAGGGTTACAGGATGGTCATCTGTATTTGTTTTACTTCTTTTCTTGGATCTTTATTTGAATAATTATGAGTGGTACATCCGCATAGCTCACTGTCCTGGATTTTACTGAACCTCTATAGAGTATTATAGGCTGAACTTCTTCGGAAGAAATCTCCAGGTCTTTTTACCTTTGGATTTGGATTAATCCACTAATCTAGATTGCAGTAATACCATTATGGGACTCTGGATACTTATTATATATAGAAATTAATAACTTTCATGTATTCATAAAACCTCAAAATCAACAAATAACTTCAGAGACCCAGAGAGACATGTGGGGGGTGGCGTGAGGGGTTAATCTAATTTTCCCCTTAAGACTATGGGAAGTTCTGTTAGCACAGCCACATCATTTCAATGACCACATTCAAAGGACATGTATTCAGTCTCTGGCACTTTGGAAGGCCTTGCTGCATTGGAAATGTTGATCCACATTTCCTTCCTGATATTCCTTGACTTTCATGAATGCTTTTCTTGTTCGCCTCCTAAATCTCTGAGCATCACTCGTTCAGTCTCATTTATGGTTTTCCGCTTCTCCTTCAACACTATAAATTACTAGTGGTCCCCAAGATTCTGCCCTTGGCTGTTAGTCATCCTCATCTCACCTGTATTTTAATCCCGACAAGCTCACCCACTGACAAATTTCCAGTCCCTGCCTATTGACTGATGTCTTTTAAGTGTTGGGAGTCCAGTGATCCAATATGGCCACCTAGTTAGAGCTTTCGTGAAAACTTTTAAAAGAATAGAAACTTCTGCTAATTGTATCTCGGCATCTCAGAGGGAGGGATTACCCCAAAAAAAATCTTTCAAAAAGGCTTAGATTCTGCCCTGCTCAGTGAAACTCCTGCAGAGCTGCCCATCTTCCAGGCTCTCGTGCAGACAGTCCATTCCTTCTCATATGACCCTCCTTAACATCATGGAGGACACAAACACCTCTCCCCAAACATGATCTGGGGAATGTTGAGTCTGAACTTGGGTAAGAAGATTCACAGGCTTCTTTGCTCTGGGGCTGAGAGGGTCCTGATTCACTCACTGCATTTCAGCTGGATTGAGGGGGGTCAGATTGATTGTTGACTGAATCCCAAAGGCCAGCTGGAACTCTAGAGGACTGGACTGTAGCAGAACTTCCCTGGAGCAATGAGGGATGGGTCATCTCAGGAAAGGTGCAGAATTAGGTGGACCTGTGCTAGGGATGAGAATCAGCATGGCACTATTTCTTCATAGGGCCAGGATTCAAAGTGCCATCACTTCTATGCTTATAGAATCTGCATTCTATCTTTACATACAGGGTCAGTGAAACTAGTTCTGGTGGGCATATTTCAGATAGTCTCTTTTCTCTGCCATCACATTGGATGTGTTGATCATTTCATGTAATTCCTCAGGAGTCTTCATATTTCAGGAAAGTTTAGCTGGACTGTCTTGAAACTGTGAACCAAGAATCCCATGTCCAGCTAAACTATCCCTGAAATATGAAGGAGAAATGAAATAATTTTTAGATAAGCAAAAAGTAAAAGAATTTGTGAAAACAAGATACTCTTACAATAAATATTACAAGTAGTCATTAGGACAGAGCATCATCAACAATAGACAGTAACCTAAAATTACCATAAAAGACATCAATATGGAGAAAGCCTCCTACTGAATTAATACAGAAAATGAAATACGATACAAACCAAAATAAGGAATTAATGATAATGAAGACGTAATGAAGACAACATCAATACACACACACACACATATATATATACACACAAACTGTTTTGTATCTATATATTTCAATATATAGAAACTGTTTTGAATTGGGAGAGAAAATCACACATACACAATATCCTCAGAAAAAGTTAAAACAACAAAACAAGAGAGCATTGACAAGAAAGTCAATAAGCAAAAAGAATGCAGCACAAAAAAGTATCATGAACACTGAAACAATATCACTGCGCACACACACACACACACACACACACAAACAAAATGTCAGCAATAAAGCAAACTTATAAATAATAACATCAAATGTAAATGGATTGAACTCAACAGTTAAGAGACAAAGAATAACAGAATGTGTACGAAAACACAATCCTAATACAAGGGGGTGACCCCCCTCACACAAATGGAAATAAAGACCTTTCCTGGTATGCATTATTCCCTCTAGGCAAACATCATGAAAGTTTAAATTGAACAATAAGTTATAACCATAATATATATTCACTAGATGAAACACCCTCAAAATACATTAATCAAATTCTTAAAGAATGAAGAAAGAAATAGGCCATAATTTGATAACAATAGCAGACTCCCACACATCACTTTTGAGCAAAGATTAATCAAATGAAAGAAAATCAACAAAGACAAAGAACTAAACAACAAAATGAATCAACTTGATCTCTTAGACTAGAGGTTCTCAACCTGTGGAGTGCAACCCTTTTGGGGTTCACAAAGGTTGCCTAAGACCATCAGAAAACACATATTTCTGATGGTCTTAGGAACCAAGACACCACTCCTCTATCTGTCTCCAGACGGATCTGTCCGTCCACATGCAGATACACCCACACACCTGTACCTGATGTGATGACATCATCGTGCCAAACCCATCACATTCACCCCGTACAAATACAAATAAGTTCAGGTAATGTACTTATGCGGATCAGTCACACATGTGTAGAGAACAGCTACTGTGTAGAAAGCAGCTGCTGTGTTGAAAGTACCTACTCTGTTAAAAGCAGCAACTGTGTTGAAAACAGCAATATTGGAGGTAAAACAACATTTCATGACTTATAATTACTGGATAAATGTAAAATCATGTACTGTAAAATCATCAACTACTGCAAAAAAAAGAGAAAGAAATCTGTGCCATGGAAACTTAATCTAGATGCTGATTGGTCTTTTTATATTCAGCTGTGGTTGATTTGAATACTGCCCCCTTGTGATAGTAACAGGTATGTAAAAAACAATAACAGAATCGTAAATCATAGGAAACTTTAATGAACTGTATTGACTGAACTATGCCATGTATAATCTATTGTATTATTAAAAGATTGTTATATATTATTTTCACTAGCAAACCATCCCATGACAATGGATCATGTAGAGAAGAACATTAATAAAAGAAAATATAGTGAGGATTTTTTACAGTATGGTTTTACTTCAATTACTACAGCAAGAATCGAAAAACTGCAATGTGTTATTTGTTGTGATGTTCTATCAGTCAAATCTCTGAAGCCGAACAAACTAAAACACCATTTTGATAGCAAGCATGCAACCTTTGCTGGCAAGGATGCCAACTATTTTAGAAGCAAAGTTGATGGACTCAAGAAAGCCAGACTTGACACTGATGGCAATTGCCACAAACAAAACGTAGCAGTCATTGGTGGCACTCAGAATCTCCAGAGCTAGGAAACCTCACACCATTGCTGAGGATTTACTTTTGCCAGAGGTCAAAGACAATGTTTGAATTGTGATCAGAGACAAATTTTTACAAAATTGAGTGAAATTTCCTTATCTAACAATACTGTCCGCACAAGAATAGATGACATGTCTGCTGATATTCTTGATCAGGTCATCCAAATTAAATCTGCTCCACTTCCAATATTTAGCATCCAGCTTCATGAATCGACAGACAATGCAAGCTTTTCACAGTTAATGGTTTACATGAGGTATATTAATGATGGTGACTTTGAAAATGAGGTTCTTTTTTACAAACCTCTTGAAATGACAAGTACTGTGGATTATGTATTTTTACACAGTGGGCTCATTTCTGTAAAAGCATAAGATCTCTTGGGTAAAGGTTTGTGGTGTTTGCACAGATGGTGCTCCAGCTATGCTAGGATGTTGATCTGGATTTCAACGTTTGGTACTGAATGAGTCACCAAAAGTCATTGGAACTCACTGTGTGATGCATCGGCAGATATTAGCAATGAAGATGCTGCCACAAGAGTTGCAAGTAATGAAAAGCATCATAAGTTCTGTCGATTTTGAAAAGGCGACCACTTTAAAGAGTCAACTGTTTTTGCAACTTTGCAACAAGTTGGATGCGCTGAATAATGCTCTGCTATTTCACACTGAAGTGAGATGGTTGTTGAGAGGAAAACTTAAAACGTGTTTTTGAGCTTAGTGATGAACTCAAAAACGTTTTTAATCAGAAAGCAAGACCACAGTTTGAAGCATTTTTCAGTAGTAAAAGTGAACCGCAGAAAATAGCTTACTTGGTTGACATCTTTGCCGTCTTGGATGAGTTAAATTTATCACCACAAGGACCAAATGCAACATGCCTCGATTTGTCTAAAAAGATTCAATCAGTACAAATGAAACTTCAGCTTTGGCCAAAAAAAAAAAAAATTGGATAAAATAAAATTCACATGTTGCCTACCTTATCTGCTTTCTTTGAGGAACATGACAGTGAACCAGACAAAAGAATTATGATAATTTCTGCAGAACACTTGCACATGCTTGCAGACAAAATTTCATTGTACTTTGCAAATCTACCTGACACCTCATTTGCACTTGCCAGAAACCCGTTCATAGTCAAAGTTGAAGATTTACCTGATCAGCACAAGAGGGGTTCATGGAACTTATTAGCAGCAATGCAGCAAGAACTGATTTTTCTACAATGCCAAGTACAAAATTCTGGATCAAGTGTTTGAAATCATATCCTGTCCTAAGACTGTGTTGCTCTTTCTTCTTCCATTTCCAACAACCTGCTTTTGTGAAACAGTGTTTTCCAGCTTGTTGATTATCAAGTCTCAATACAGAAGACGTTGTGAAAGATGATCTTTGTTGTACTCTTGGAAAGACTGCCCGGAGAATTTCTGATCTGGTGAGAAAGAAGCTATCTTAACCTTACCACTGATGTTGGATTTTTATGCATATTGTTGCAAAATGTAGCAATGTAGTTTACTGTATTAAGGCTGTTACTCATGCTACACCAAGCTTTAAGACAAAATTGCATTTATTTATAATTTGAAATAAATATTTAACAATATATAATTATAAATTATTTTGTGATTAATCACTATGCTTTAATTATGTTAAATTTGTAACAATGAAACTATATCCTGCATATCAGATATTTACATTAAGACTCATAACAGTAGCAAAATTATAGTTATGAAGTAGCAATGAAAATAACTTTATGGTTGGGGGTCACCTACCACAACATGAGGAACTGTATGAAAGGGTCGTGGCATTAGCAAGGTTGAGAACCACTGTCTTAGACACATAGTGAACATTCATCAAAGAGAAACACATTTTACATTTTTCTAGTGCACATGGAACAACCTCCAGAATATACCACATTTTAGATCATAAAGCAAGCATCCATTTGAAAAACATCAAGATATTGCAAGCCATGTTTTTCCAGATCAGAGTGCTATAAAATTAGAAATCATCCATAGGATAGTCAACCTCAAAAAGTCAAACACATGGAAATTGAGCAATACTTTACTCAAAAACCACTGGGAAACTGAAGAAATAAATAACACAATTTAAAAATTCTTTGTAAAAAAAAGAATGAAAATACAAGACATAAAAATCTCTGGGACACAGCAAAAAGAGTGTTCAGAGGTTAGTTTTAACAGTAAGTGTGCATATCAAAAAGGAATAAAGAATTAGAAGAAACACCTTAACTACAATTAGAACAATACCAGCCAAACAAACCACCAGACACCAAAATTAAAAAAAGAAAAGAAATAATAAAGATTAGGAAAGAACAAGTTTATTTAAAATAACTATGTATAAGACAAAATATCTAGGAATAAAGCTTACTAGAGAAATAGAAAAACTTATTCAAAGAAAACTATAAAATATTTCTCTAAGAAATGGAGAGATGCTTATGCAAATGAAGAATACCCCACAATCCTGGATAGGAAGACTGACTATCATGAAAATGTCAATATTACTCAAAAAATATTTTATAAATTCAAAGCAATTCTGATCCAAATCTCAGCACAATTTTCCAAAGAAATGGAAAACTAAACACCAAATTTATATGGTGATATAGAAACCCAGGATAAACAGAACACTATTAAAAAACAAAAACAACATAGGAGGCCTTTCACTCCCAGATCTTAAAATCTACTCTATACCCATGGACATCAAAACAGCTTGGTATTGTACAAGGACACAACAGCTTGAGGATTAAAACTGATAACTCAGAAATACAACCAAGTTGCTACTGACACCTGATCTTTGATAAAGGACTAAAAGCATTAACTGGGGAAAAGATAGCCTGTCCAATTAACAGTGGTTAAAAAATTGGATCTACAACTGCAAAACAATGAAACAAGTCTCATACCTCACACCATATACAAAAAGATGAAAATATAGACCCTAGAACCATAAAGACCATCAATGAAGAAATAGGGACAAACTTAAGGGCCCTAATACAAGGCATAAATACATGAGCAAACATCATGAAAAATATCCAACATATAAAAGACAAGAGGAGCCGTGGTGCTAATAGTGGTTTTGAGTTGAGATGCAATCTATCAGGAAACCACCAGCCACTCTTTGGGAGTTTCATGGAAGAAAGATGGCAATTTTTACTCCCATAAAGAGTTACACTCTTGGAAATTCACAGAGGCAGTTCTACCCTATCCCGAGGAGTCACTGGGAGTCATCATAGACTCAACAGCAATGCATTTGGTTTTGTTTTTATAAAAGAAAAATAGAGGTGGAGACTTTCTAAAAAATATAACAGTTACACACATCAAAAGACTTTACCAAAAGAGTTAGAAATGAACTCACTGATAAGGAAAAAATATCCAGCAGATATAGTAGATAAAGGGTTAATTTCAAGGATCCACAGAAAACTCCACCACTGTGTTTGTCTGGGTACATTAGAGAAACAAATCCACAGAAACTCATGTATAAGAGAGAGTTTTATATAAAGGTTAAGTGCGCATCAAGAAAACATCACAGCCCAGTGCTGCCCAAGCCCACAAGTCCAACATTAACCCATATGTCCAACACCAGTCTACAAAGTCCTCCTCCATCTCACAATACATATGCAGTGATGCCCACTGCAGGAGGAAAGCTGAGTCAGTGAATGTGTCAGCATCTCAGCCCTAGCAGGGGTCTCCACACAGCTGCTCCATCACCCAGGGCTGCATCAGGTAGATCCATGTGGCTTCTCCTCAGGGATGTCTTGCAGGAAGTGAGCCTTGCCAGCTGAAGCAGGGAACTGGCTAACGCAGCTGCACCCTGGTCCAACCATCAGAGAGCAAGAGCCCCGAGAACCCCAAAAGCGAAGCCCACCAAGCCATTTATCCCTCTGCCCTTCAATTAACCCCACATGTGTTTATCGGCCAGGTTGGCACAATAAACTAATTACTTCAGCCATCTAAATAAGAAAAATTCAACCTAATTAATAAATGGGCACAAGAAATGACATCCAGGTGGCCAGCAATCAGAGGAAGAAGTGTTTGAACTCATTAGCAATAAGAGAAATACAAAGTAAAACAACAATGAGATATTGCTATATACTGACACTCAGCAAAATTAACGGAAAAACAAAATAATAAATGCTAGAGAGACTATGGAGAGATTGGAATGTTCAGCCATTGTTGATGGAATTATAGAATTTTACAATCACTATGGAAATCAGTGTGGCACTTCCTTAAACAAATGCAAATGCAGATACCTATGATCCATCCCTCTCCTTGGTATATTTCCTAAAGAAATAAAGAATAAACCACAAACTGACATACACACAAGTATTTATTGCAGCAATTTCTGTAAAAGCAAAAAATAGAAACATACAAAAACTCCAACTACAGAAAAATGGGCAAACAACTCTGCTAATTTCATACAATGGAATACTATGTATATTTAAAAACAATGATGAGTGTGTCAAACATCTTACTACATGGGCAACATTAAAGAATATTATGTTTAGCAAAGTCAGTCAATCTAAGAAGAATAAATACTTTATGACACCATTATTATAAAGGAAAATAAAGGAAAAAGGGTTTTCACACCAAACAAGAAGACTGTAAAGACTACAAGAAGGTCAGTACCTGTGCTAGGGAGATGGGTGGGGGAGGGAAAAGATACTATGGATAGCGGAGAGAGGATGGGGAAAGAAAAAATAAAAAACACATATGGGGTGGTTTAATGGGATATTGTTACTGATTTAAAGAGCCCTGGGGGTATAGTAGTTACATTCTGGGCTGTGATCCTCATGCCTAGCAGTTCGAAACCACCAAGAGCTCTATGGGAGAAAGACTGGGCTTTCTACTCCTGTAAACATCAATAGTCTCAGAAACACGCAGGGGATATCTATGAGTCAGCATTGACTCGAAGGCAGTGAGTTTTTTTTAAGTTACTGATTTGATTTGATGAGCTGACCTGTGCTGCTACATAGAAAGTGGGTTGTGTGTGTGTGTGTATTGTGCTCTAGAAACAAAAATGGAAAAAATAAAACAATAGTGTTTTTTTTGTTGTTTTTTTTCTTTAAAGAGAGAGAGGAAAGTCCTAAAAATCCCTCCAGATTCCTTACCCAGCAAACCTAAACATTGGGCTAAGTGGCTACAGAAGGAGGAAAAGAAAAACTGAAACAGGCATGGAGTCTTTTGTCACATACAAGGGGACCCACTCCACCCCCAAAACGGAAATTTTTGTGTCAAAGCTATGCATTTAAATGGTTCTTTTTTGTTTTTTGACGAAACAACCTTTGTTTCTTTAAAGTACTCTCCATTACACTTAATATAGTCGTCAAATTTGTGATTCCATTCCTGGAAACATTTTTCAAACTCATCTGTTTGGATGGTTGAGAGCGCCTCTTTTGTTATTTTCTTCACCGCTTCTAAATCTTAAGTCTCTGTCCTTTCATGTTCTTCTTCATTCAAGGAAACACAAAGAAGTTGCATGGAGTGAGGTCAGGTGAGTAAAGTGCATGGGGCAAGAGAGCCATGCTGTTTTTTGCCCCAAACTGGCGTACTGAGATGCCTGTGTGAGCAAGTGCATTGTAAAACCAATCCCCAGTCTGCCACAAATCAGGTCCTTTTTTGTCTCACAGTGTCATCGATCGACATTTCACCTTTTTTGCAATGAGAAAATCATTCATACACTTGAGATTTTCCACAGTGCTTTCCTTGTAAGCTGTGTTCAAAATCACAACAGTTTCTGTGGCATTTTTTCTGAGCAGGAAACAAAATTTTACAGCCACACACCGTTCTCTTAAATCAGTCTTCACAAAAGAACAAGGGTCAGGTGAAAAAATTTATGAAAAAATTCACTGTGACCAGAGCAAACCCTCCCAGGCGACGCTCGTAGGTGCACTAACTGAGAGTGCGTTGCTTGATGCTTGCCCAGCAGGAAAAGGCGTACAGGGAAAGCCTCACCCAGTAGAGCAATTTTCCATTTTGGGGGGTGGGTAACCCTTCATATAAGTTCATTTCAAACAAACAGAAACTAGGGGGTCCATGGGTGGTACAAATTATTCATATAAGTTTAGCTGCTAACTGATAGGCTGGTGACTAGAGTCCCCCCGAAGGCACCTTAGAGGAAAGGAGGGAAGGCCTCGCTGTAGGAGGAAGGATCTGATGATTGGCTCCTGTCAAGACTGCAGCCAAGGCACACTTGTGCTCTGTCAAGCGCATGGACTTGACTCAGATGAATGCGACAACAGGAAGCCAAGAGGGTCGTTGGTGGTGGAAGGATGGGCTGTGTGAGGGCACTCAGGTGGGAAAACTTGGCAGTGCCCCCGTTAGAGCAGAGAGCAGATTGGGCTGGGCAGTGGCAGGAAAGTTTGCATAGAAGAGATCAGATTCAGGAGATACTAGTTTCTGTACATGTACACACACAGAGACACACACATACATACATACATATGTACATACAGATTTTATTGTGATGGAAAAGGAAAAAATATGCTTAGGGCTAGACAACCAGAAATAGTGACCAGTTATGTTGCCCACTTACTCCGTGGAGCAAGGCTTTATAGCTTGCAGCGAGGAAGCATTGCCCTGGTGGTATTATCTGGTAAGCATTGGACTACTAACTACAAGTTCAAACTCTCCAGCTACTCCTCAGAGGAAAGCTAAGCCTACCTGCTCCTGCAAAGGCTTACAGCGTCTGGTTTTGGAAACCGTGTTGGAGCCCTGGTGGCATCATGTTGAGCTGCCAACCACCAGATCAGTTCGAAAGCACCAGCTGCTCTGAGGGAGAAAGGTCCGGATTTCTCCTGCCCTGAAGAGTTAGTGTTGGAATCTCACAGGGGCAGTTCTACCATGTCCTGTAGCGTCGCTATGAGTCAGCATCAACTTGATGGCAGTGTGCAGTAAAATGAGCCAAAGTCAATTGAGTGGCAGTGGGCCTTGGCGTTGGTGCACTTTTAACTGGACCCACAGGAAGCTGGAAGTTTCTGGCATCATCTTTACAGAAGTGATGCTCAAGGAAGAAAAGTCAGTGAACCACCCCAGGTAAAGAAGAGAAGATCTCAGCTTCGGGCAGGAGGGAGAGAGAGTCAGCAAAACCAAACACAGACCTTGAGGCTGCAGACACAGAACAGTGAACAGAAGCCAAACAATAGTCAGACCTGGAAAGTGGATTGCGTTAACTGTGTACGAGACTGAGAATGGTTGAACGTCTATACAATTTCCTCCAGAAAATTCGCCCTCCCTTAGCAGAAACAATGGTCACATTGACTTTGCAAGGAAATAGGACAACTAAATATCCGACTGAACAGGAAAAGGGCCCAAGATTCTCGCTCTCAGGGTTTATCTATTGAGTGGAGTTTCACTACTCCCTCTTCCTCACTCTGTGATCCTAGAATTCACACCAGAGATGTGGCAGCAGGAAGCCAATTATGGGAGTTTTGTTGGGGGGCTGCCTGAGGGGACGTACTCCATTACAATTACCATGCCCTTGTTTGACAGTTGTGAAAATCAAGTCCTGAAAAGGCTAAGAAAATTGCCTAATGCTCCAATCAAGTATTGTCATGGGAAGCTGGAGCCTCCTGATGCCCATCAGTGCCTCACTCACTGGGCCACACAGCCATCTCTCTCAGCTGCCAATTGGTTAAAAGCAACATTAAATACAGTGTTCTGTATCAGACTGTCCAAAAGCACTTTTTGCAATGATGGAAATGTTCTATATCTAAGCTAAGACAAATTAAGCCTTTGAAATGTGTGACCGAGGAACTGAATTTTATTTTTAAATTTTAATAAATTATTTTTACTGGGGGCTCTTATAACAATCCATACATCAGTTGTATCAAGCACATTTGTTGCCATCATCATTTCCAAAACATTTTCTTTCTACTTGAGCCCTTGGTAGCAGTTCCTCTTTTTTCCCTTCCCTGCCCCACCCTTCTGAACCCTTGATAATTTAAAAATCTTTACTTTCATATCTTGTGCTGTGTACTGTCTACCTTCACCCATGTTTCTGTTGGCCCCTGGGGGTGGGTATACATTGATCATTGTGATCAGTTCCCTCTTCTCCCCTTTCTTCTCCCACCTTCCCTGGCCTACCCTCATGGAATTGCTATTCTCATTATAGGTCCTCAGGAGCGTATCTGTCCTGGATTCTGTGTGTTGAGAGCTCTTATCTGTAGCAGTGTACATACTCTGGCCTAGCCTGATTTGTGAGATAGACCTAGGGTCATGATAGTGGGGGGAGGAAGCACTAAAGAATGAGAGGAATGTTGGTTTCGTTGGTGCTACTCTGCACCCTGGCTGGTTTGTCCCTTCCTTGTGGCCCTTATGTGAGGGGATGTCCAATTGGCTATAGATGGGCTTTGGGTCTCCAGTCCAACGCCCCTTGTTTGCATCAAAATGGTTATTTGTTTTGGGGCATCTGATACTTGATCTTATTGACACTTCTTGATCACACAGGTTGGTGTGCTTCTTCCATGTGGGTTTTGTTGCTTCCCTGCTAGGTAGCCGCTTGTATACTTCAAGCCTTTAAGATCCCAGACACTATATCTTGTAATAGCTAGGCACCATCAGCTTTCTTCACCACATTAGCTTATACACCCATTTTGTCTTCAGCGATTGTGTAGGGAAGGTAAGCATCACAGAATGCCAGGTTATTAGAACAAAGTGTTCTTGCTCAATGCAAGAGGACTTGAGTAGAGGCCCAACGTCCATATGCTCCTTTAATACTTAACCTATAAATATGTGTACATAAACTTATATCTCTATCATTGTTAATATATTTACATATGTACATGCCTATGTTTAGACTTCTATAAATGCCTTTTCCCTCCTACTTCTTTCCTCTCTTTCCTTTAACTTTCCTCCTGTTTTGCTTTCATGATTGACCTTCATTCAGCCCTCTGTACTTCAAGGAGCTGGATTTTAAATAAAATGAACTTTAACTTTCATTTTAATAGCCATCTGTGGCTAGTGACTAACATATTAGACTATACAACTCTGTACAATAAAGTAAAATGTTGTCCAAGGGCTGTTTTATGACTATCAGTTCTTTTTTCCCATCGTCATGTTTGAGGAATGCATGGGTTCCGCAAACAGTTAATATTAACCAAAATGCTGGGGGCTACAATCTCCCCAGAAGTGCCTCGGACAAAAAGACTTTGTGATCCACTTGTTTAAAAAGTCAACCATAAGGTTGCGGTTTATAGTGAGTGCCCTAAATCCACTTGGTGTCTTGACGAAAGTCCTGCCTGTGCCCAGTTCTTTCTGATCTGTGATCCTAAGTGCAAAAAGCTTTGCCTGTATTCAGACCTCTATAAATGCCCTTTGCCTCCTAGTTCTTTCCTCTATTTCTTTTTACGTTCCTCTTGCCCCACTATCATGTTCAGTCTTCATTTGGGTTTCAGTAATTCTCTCGGTTACATTGCCCTTGATCAAACCCTACCAGGCCTCCTATACTCTCCTTGCCATTGATTTTGGATCACTTGTTGTTCCCTGTCCCTGGGTTTGTTAACACCACTTCCCTTGCCCTCTCCCCTCTCCTATGTCCCCATCCCCACCCCAGAACCATCTGTTCCTTTGTTTTCTTCTCCAGATTGCTTATCCCACCTATCTTATCTAGATAGACCTGCAGAGATAATAATATGCACATAAAACAAGACAGAGCAAAAAAAAAGCAACAACAGAAAACAAAACAACAACAAAAAGAACCAAATCCTGTATACTTTTTAATCTGCAAAAGTGTCCCTATCCCAACCAGGGTCCCCATCTGCTTTGTGTTGTCACCTGTGCAATGGCGCTGAATTTATCTGCCACCAGTCATGATTTTGTGGTCATTTATTTGTTTTCTGTGTTATAAGGAGTCACATGGCTATGCATACTCTGGAAGCCATTTTAGCCTCATGCCGATGGCCTTCCTTATCCACATGATTAGTCTTGCCTTTGTACTCATTAAGACTTAATTATAAGAACTCTATAAGATATAGGGTTAGGGTTAGGGTTAGGGGAAAAAAAAGAACTCTATAAGATATATTTTACCTGGGGGTCTCTATTTTCTCCTACAACAGAACCCCATGGAGTACAATTCTCTCTGATGTACATGAAGGTGCCATGAATCAGAGAAACTCCATGATAGCAATTGGTTTCTGGTTAATCTTTCTGTACGCAATAATAGCTCAACTCAACACAACTCACTGCCATCAAGTCAATTTGACTCATGGGTTGCAGTGGCTGGTGGTGTGAATCACTGATCTGTGTTAGCAGCCCAGCATAGAGTTCAGTACACCACCACAGCTCCTTGCAATGGTGGCGAGGTGGTATTGTCTCCTCCCATAGAGTAGTTCCAGGTTCGAACAGATTTCAGCAGTCTTTCCAGACTAAGAGTAGAAGAAAGGAATGTGATCTGATCTATTTGGAAAAATTCAGTCAATGAAAATCCTCAGAATTCCAATGGTCGGCTCCATAATTGATCATGGAGATGGTGCTGTGTTTCTTTTATTATGAGTCAGGTTGCCATGGCTGACTCAGTGGCATCTAGTAACAGCAATATTCCTTGAACACCTTTCCTGAATCTGAAGAATATTCTACTTTATGAGTTTGCACACCCTCAAGGTAGAAGCCAGACTTACATGTTCTCAGCCTCTCTGTGTCTAAATGATATATAGGCTGCTCCAACCAGATGCAGGTACCTCATTCTGGTAAGATGATGGTAAGCATTTTAGCCTCTAAAAGCAGACACAGAAGAACGTCTAGTCAAAATGTCCAGGCCATGACCAAAGATCAGCACTGCAGGTGACAGTACCTCTGTCCAGGAGCTTCAGCTAGCCTGTCTTCGTTGGAGACCTATTATTCACTGCCTTTGGGTGCATTTGACTCATATATGCCTTATACAGAGTTTCCAAGGCTGTACATCTGTACGAGAGCAGATAACCTCCTCTTTCTTCCATGGCATATCGGGTGGGTTTGAACTGCTGACTTTTCAGTTAGTACTACAGTACCTGCAGGCAGGCCTACAAAATAGTTGATCATTTTTCTTGACTGCATATTCCAAGCGTTATTCTGGAGAGATCCAGAGATGCAGTAAGCCACCTAATATCCTTTTGTAAACTACATGTCTGCTTAAACGAGATAGAAATAGTCCTAATATTTGCAAACGACAATCCAACGAAATTGATAATACACCCCAGCCCCCTAAAAAAATAACCCCGCTCAAGGAGTTTGGGCCAAGATGTGAAATTAAGAGACAAGGCAGATGTATCAAAGGGTTGCTGCAGCAACAAACAATCCCAAACTACCCCTGACTTCCACGCGGATACGACCAGGTCTCGTTCTTAATGGTTTCACTGAGTAGGAGAAGGCACCACGGCCCTTTTGAGCTTCCCCTTCCCGTGACTCTGCACCCGCAACCGCCAAAGTCAGAGTTTACGTCACTTCCGCTGCCTTCAAACTTGCCAATCGGGAAGATGCGAGGCGTGGCACTGAGCCTAATTAGGAGCCACAGCCCGGAGGGTGTGTGTGTGAGGTTGTCTTTGTTTCCCTCTCTGGCTTTCTGCTCTGGCTCCTCATCTACCCTGCTGCTCTGCGCTTGGCCCTCCCTTCTCCTTAGGGAAAATCTCCCCGTCCTATTTCCCAATAAAGCCGTTAATCGATCCTCGCTTTCCGTGCCAGTATATAATTTCTATCAGTTCTCACTCATGCTATACATCAGGGACATTTAAGTGTTGGCTGCCCTGTTCCTTGCTTGTCGTTATGCCAAGATTCAAATGTGTCAGCACGGTGAACAACAGCGACTTCCATCTACGACTCACTGGCAGAAGGGAAACGTTTGATTCTTCTTGACATCAACTGGGTTGAGATATAACAATCTATGCAGAAAGGTAGATAGCCTATTTTTAAACAACAATATACTCTGTAATGTCTGAAAAATGCTTGCATGCATTGCGTGCTTACTTTATACACACCAACATGCTAAGTACATTGTGTAGATAAAAACACGTAATAAACTCAGCGCCATCACGGTGTACGGTGATTCTGACTCAAAGCTGCCCACTCTAGGGTTTCTGAGAGTGAGAATTTTTACAGAGAAATAGGGTTTGGAGTAGGAGATGCAAGGCCTCACAGGGGCTTCAGGTCCATGATCTACATTATCTTAGTTTTGTTTTTTTTTTGTTTTTGTTTTTATGTTTTGACTTGCTGTACCATATTTTTTTTTAACAATTTATTGGGGCTCATACAATTCTTTTCACAGTTCATACATATACATACATCAATTGTATAAAGCACATCTGTACAGTCTTTGCCCTAATCATTTTTTTCTCTTTTCTTCTTTTACATTTTATTAGGGACTCATACAACTCTTACCACAATCCATACATATACATACATCAATTGTATAAAGCACATCCATACATTCCCTGCCCCAATCATTCTCAAGGCATTTGCTCTCCACTTAAGCCCCTTGCATCAGGTCCTCTTTTTTTCCCCCCTCCCTCCCCATTCCCCCCTCCCTCATATGCCCTTGGTAATTTATACATCGTTATTTTGTCATATCTTGCCCTATCCGGAGTTATCTTAGTTTTTAGCAGTAAGATCAAAGGGTCCTGGGTCACATAGAAAATAGCTGGTAAATCACGGAAGCAGGGTTTGAGTCTCGTTCTCTGTGACTCCAAGTTCCATACACACTTCTCAACAACTTCACTGATTTTAAAATTAGAGGAATCTTTCTAAGATCGTTATTTCTGCACAAACAAAAAAGACACCTCATTCATCTTTTGATGCCTCTTCTTTATCTGCTGTTTAGCATGTCTACCACTGAATCACTCCAGATCTTAAGGTTTTCTCAAAAATTCTGAAATCCAAGTCACTTTTCTCTACTATTCCTTATCTGCAAAAATTTAAGGTTGGTTTATCAGTCACACTGCTGTTTTGCAAAAGGAAATTCTTCAACTATTTAAAAGAAATAGCTTCTTGTGGTGGGCCTGGTTGACTAGAGAAACAAATCCAGTGACAGTCATATGTGTAAGAGAGAACTTTATATCAAGAAGTAATTCTATATCAAGCAAACATCCCAGCCCAGTCCAGATCAAGTTCATATGTCTGATACTAGTCCATAAGTCCCTCTTGAGACTCATGCAACCACATGCAATGATACAGAATGCAGGAAGCTCGTAAGCCAGTGGGTACAAAGTCCTGTGGATCCACTGGGTGGTGGACAGATCTGCAGGGCTCTGGCAGGTCCCAGAGTGGCTCACCAGCAGGAAGGAGAAGGCAGAAGGAGAGGGGAGATCCCCAGGACCCTCTTTATGAGAAGACCATGCCCACAAGGAGGTAACATCAGACTGTGACCTGATTGACAAGTTCAATATCACCCCATAAATGTTTATATATATTCAAGTTTACGTAAAAATACATAACTACCACAATACTCCAATTTATTTTTTGTTAATTTTGATGTAATGACTAGGACTCCCCTCTCCCCACTCCTAACATCGATTGCTTCTCTCAGAGATAGCAGAAAGATATCTGGGCATGTTATGCATCCAGGCATTGTTTGGTGCATTTCTAAATACCTGTACAGTCATATAAAATTAACTTATTTTTATTTTACAATTATTATGCCTATTGCTCTGTTCCTCATTTGCTCTTATATTTCATCATCATTAACTTTCCATGGTAGTATACAGAGGAATAGCTCGGGGTTTTGTTTTGTTTTTTAACAGTGCAGCTTGTTTAGTAAAACCATTTAAAAATTGTGGTGATAATATATCATCTTTTCCCTTTCCCACTAACAACCATGACTCAGCCCAGACTCACAAAAAGAATGCTGGGTCTGAAGTTCTTGAACACAGGCAGTCTATTTTGCCTCCTGTTGTAAGCCTAGTGGAAGTCATTTTACTTTTGCATATCTTTTATTACCTCCAGTGCTTCATTTATTTCTGCCTGGAGCTGGTCTTCGGTGTTAAGGAAGCTTTGTGCTACATATTATTCTGTTCAAATAAAAGTGGGTCCTCAGATAGATAGATGGACCCACATAGTCTTCCAGCAATTCATTTCAAATGACCACCTATGAAGCCGCCCATTTCCTACAAGGAATGGATGATTTAATAAGCGCCAGGACCTCCCCACCGCCTGGTTTCGTGTGCATAGGAGATTGTAATGAACAAGCAGATTAGTACTTGATGCACTAATCCGTACAGTGCCCTCCTCAATAAAGCGTTAATTATTTAGAGGGTCTTGAAGGCAGCCGATGTGCTTAATACACTACCCAGAGCAAGACGCCGATCTCCGAAGCAAGGGAAATTACAAGTCAAGGGAAAATGAATGGTCAGCTCCAGTCAGAGCCCAAAGCCTCCACAAGGCAACTTGATTTGGAGCTGAGTAATTTCACTAGACAACAAGGCTAAAGCTTTTGGCTTGTGTGTGCAAGGGGCTTTGAAAAAAATAGGTACATCCTAAGCATTTAATTCGAAAGTTCCCCATGGGGGGTGCCCTCTGTTAGCTTGACTAAGCTGAAATGTTCCGGTTCAAGAGGGGTGAGAGACATGGGGGAGGGGTCATACAGCAAGCTCCTGGAAAGCCCGCTGGGCTGTCTTTGGGGACCCACGCCGGCTGAGGCTTTCTGTCGTGGTTCCAGAATGAATAACTCACACAACTAATTAAGAGTAGTCTCAAATAATTAACATCTGCGCAAGCAGACAGTTTTGCCTCGGGACCATTAAGACGCAAATTCAAAAGTGGATGGTATACAATGAGTGTTGGCAGCTCTGGAATAAATGTGTCCCCCTTTTGTCCTCCCAGCCGGCAGTTCTGAGCAGGCTCCCCTGAAGGTCAGGGGGTTGAGGGCTGTTGGGGGAGGAGAGGGCGGGGGAGGGCAGGAATCTTGCAATAGTCACCCAGAGCCCGGCAGCAGTGATGTTAGCCAGCCCTGGGCCCGGCTGTACATGACTATCCTGCCTTCTTTGTGACACCCGCTCACTTTGCTCCCTGGGATCACTTCAAGACAAACACACACACACACACACACACACACACACACACACACACACACACACACGCTGAATAGTATGGTTTACAAACACAAAGCATGCTTAAAACCCCTTGAAAGGAATTAAGAATGTGAGAACTGCATAGAAGATGGAACGCGTTTCTCCAGAATTCACTTTGGATCAACCGAAAGAAAGTACATTCAGGCTAAGAGAGCTACTGTAAAAGAAATCGCACACTAGTCTGACTAATTTACAATTCCACTCATCCATCAACGTACATTTTAAATGTCTTTGTTTTATCTCTTATTTGTTTAAAAATAACCGTTGTTGTGGTTGTTATTTTCCTGGGGAAAGACATAATTAGAATATATAAATATAAAACATCTGTAACATAAAAATAAAAATTACAACTATAATATGTATCTACTGTAGCTTGGGTCTGAAAGTAGCACAAGAAATTAGTAACCGTGGTTTCTCCCAAGATCGGAAAGCGAGTGGCTTGCGCACAGGAACGTGAAGACTCATTTTTCATGTTTTAATGCATGCTGTGGAGGAAGAAGAATTCTCACCAGCATCAGCCCAAGGCTGATTCCTATGGGATGAAGGTCAGACATGCCTTCACCCTCCAACCTTTTTTTTTTAAAATCAATTCTGATACAACCATCTCTCTCATGGTACTCTTTACTCTTGGGTTCAATAATTTGTGGCAATGACCTCACAGACAATACTTACAATTTTAGACTTTCTTAGGGAAGTGACAGGCTACAGTTCAGGCTCAGGAACACTCAGGATACAGTTCTTCCATCAGGGCAGACTCTTCTCAGCAGTGTCCACAGGTATGCCCAAACCCTCAACTTCTATGGACCCTTTACTCACTGCTCGACGTAGGCAAGTTTCAAAGCTCTTTTAGCTCTGCTGATAAATGCCCCAAACTCTAGCTCCATGGATTGGCAAACTCCCTCTGATTAAGTGTCTGGAGACAACCCACTTTGCCAGCAAGCTTCCTGCCTGAAGGCTGTCACCTTTCTCACTCTGTGCTCCAGGAAACCCACCACTCCACCTGACACTCTTGGCTTAGCTACTGTCTCAGTTCTTGGTAGTTATTTGATATAAAAATCATTATCTAACACTGTCTGATAGCTCCCTTCCCCCTCTTTTCTGTTGTCCATCCCCCAGGGAGGAGGTTCTATGTAGGTCCTTATAATCAGTTCCCCTTTTCTACCACACCTTGCCTCCACCCTCCTCGTATCGCCACTCTCACTACTGGTCCTGAAGGGATCATCTGTCCTGGATGCCCTGTGTTTCCAGTTCCTATCTGTACCAGTGTACATCCTCTGGTCTAGCCAGATGTGTAAGGTAGAATTGGGATCCTGATAGTGGGTGGGGAGGAGGCATTTAAGAACTAGAGGAAAGTTGTATGTTTCATTGTTGTTACACAGTCCCCTGACCGGCTCATGTCCTCCCTGTGACCCTTCTGTAAGAGGATGTCCAGTTGCCTACAGATAAGCTTTGGGTCTCCATTCTGCACTCCCCCTCTTTCACAGTGGTATGATTTTTTGTTCTTTGATGCCTGATACCTGATCCCTTTGACACCTTGTGATTGCACAAGCTGGTGTGCTTCTTCCATGTGGGTTTTGTTGCTTCTGTGCTAGATGGCTGCTTGTTTACCTTCAAGCCTTTAAGAGCCCAGATGCTATATTTTTTTATTGCTGGGCACCATCAGCTTTCTTCACCACATTTGCTTATGCACCCATTTGTCTTAAGGATCGTGTGGGGAAGGTGAGCATCATGGAATTGTCTGCTGCTTTTTCTTGCTATAGTTTGTGGGGGGAGGTCAGATGCTCACAGGCATCTTCCCTAATGGCAATCCCTGCCACACTGCTGGCTCCCCACACTACAGGGTACCTATAGGTAGAGTTCACCCCCCCCACTGATAATGGTCTCTATCAGCTAAGCCAGAGAACAGGCCAAACAGGATCTGTGACATCCAAGGTTAGGCTACCATCCTAAACCTAGGATCCGCCCATCTTATCACATGTATATCCCCAATCCCTTCTCTTCCTATTGCATTTGTCCCTAAACCACCCCCTCTCATTACTGTGTTACCTATAGCACAGCCCCTTCCTGTGACGTAGGTCCTCACCTGTAATTAGGGGGCTTGCATGTCCCCTGAGGATATAAAAAGCCTGGGCTAGCATTAAACTCTCTCTCTCCCTCACGTGGACCATCAGGCGGGGCTGAAGTGAGCATGCTACTATGAATCGTGTCTGACTCCATTTATTTCAATACTTCACTTCTATCTCTCATGCTCTCTATAACTTTACTATGGTCTTTACTTATTATCACTGTACAATTGCACCTACCAGACTCGTAATGATGTGTTAGGGGCTGGCTTCCCCTGACAATCTCTTGCCATCTCTGGTGTCACAACTCTGTCTCCTGGATCAAGGAGGTTCAGTGCAGGGGTGTTGGGTACAAGGAATGCATTCCACTGTCGACTTTTCTTTCTTGACGGTCGTGGGAGTTCCTTTCTACCTCTGGGACTACTCATTTTAATGACAAAACTGGCCAATCCTCATATTTGGGCGGTCTCACCTCCTTGTTTGCAGGGTTGGGTGCCATGCAACTTATTTACATTGTTGGCAAGCTGTTCCATTCCTGTGGCCTGCCCTAAGCACCTTATAGCTGCAGAGTGTCATCTAGTTCATAGGCTGGAGTTATAAAGACCACAGTAGAATAACCAGACTAAGTAATTCATAGCAGCGTGGTATTATGCATTAAAATGTATGTTAATTTATGTGTCATTTTTCAAACTCCAAAGATAAATAAAGATCAAATTTACTACTAATAAACTAGTGACAGCAAAAAAGAGAATGAGGCATTTGACTTACATCAAAACCGACGCATGCGGGAGTCAGTAATGAAGCTTCCTCGTAGATCAGAGCCGGCCTGTTCTGACTGAGTTGGTCATCCTTATTCTTCAGGCTTCCTCCACAGCAATAGACATTTCCAGTGGTCTGGCCAATATTGCTCTGGAATAATGATTGGCTGCAAATATTGAATATATGGAATGAGGGAGGATGAAAGGGTAATCAAGAAGGCAGGTGGGAGAATGGCAGGCAGCCTCAGGCTGAGGAAACAGCATTGTCTACAAAGGAGGCCAGGAAGAGGCAAATTGTGCTGTCCATCCTGGATCTGATAGGAGCTGGAAGATCGTGATAACAACTTTGGATACTTCTCCTCAGGGTGTGAGCGGTTGATTCCTTCTCTCTGAATATTTATTCTTTAGAATTAAGGCCACTTTAACTCTTAGACTTTCTCGGGGGGGGGGGGGGGGGGGGGGGGAGGGGGCGCGGCGGGGAAGGTAACATAATTGATGACAGTGGTTTTGACCACATGTTTGATGCAGCCATAAAAAATGGAAAGCCCAGCCGTGACCAGGCTATGCGTAAGTGCCCACACAGCCTCTTCTTCCGATTAGCTAATCCATGCTAAGAGTCATGTGCAATGAGTCATTAAGAGTTAAAGTCCTTACAATTATTTCTTAAAGTGGACAATTGCTTGAAAATCAATGATTGGAGCCATTATCAGCGGAAGACTGCTCTGAGACATGGCCCTTCAGTTTATGCTAAGATTTTGTGTATGTTGTGTGTGTGTATGTTGTATCCTCTCATTAGCTGAAACACTATTGACATTAATTCCGCCTGCACAGTAATCTCCACATCACATATTTCCTAGTTCTAGATGGAAAGCCCGTGGGCAGAAATGTGTTCTTGATGATGTGTTGGCATGACATTTCCTATATGACAAAAAAGCCCAGCATGTTAAACTATCCTCCTGTCAAGTGCAAGGCTAAATTAAGCAACATTATCTGCTCACTGGGTAAAATGACTTAATGTTGATAGCAATGGTACAAAACACTGACTAGCTCTATTTCATTATGGCAAGTATGGATGAGAAAAATATATAAAATTACCAATATTCTTGCAGGCTAAGGACTAAATTAAAAAGAAAAATGATGAAAAAAATCAAAGGAGCTTTAAATTACCATAAAATTATACAGACCACCTCTTACTCTTAGCTTTTCTCCAGGAGTCACTTCCATGTGCGTCCCCACAATGGCATCTGTGCTGTCCATCCTGGTCCAGCCGATGCACACTCACTGAGACCTGATGTGTGCAGAGCAGAACGCTGCACCAGGGTCTTTCAAGGACCTAACTCTTTGGAAGCAGATTGGCAGGTCTTAGTGTAGAAGCACGTCTGGATGGGTTTTAAGGGCCAACCTTTCAGTTAGTAATCATTTGTGCCACTCTGGAATGCTGATTATAACCTTATATAATTTATTTCATCTCTATATGCCTCAATATTCTCATCTGTTAAATGACAATCCTAAATAGATTAAAATTGAGATATACTATCTAAAGCATAATTCTTAGCAGTAAATGAAAGTTAAGAGTTGGTACAAAGTAGTTATTCCTAATAAAATAATTCATAATAACTCTTCAAAGTCAAATTTCCACTGTTCAGTCAACAAAACATTGGCAAGTAATGACATTAAAAATACCCTAATGTCAGTGTCTATACCTTTGATGAATTTATAGTGCTTTGTGAGGAACATCACCGAGGTTAAATACCCTGCAAGAAAAATATGTGATGAAGCCATCTTGAAACTTAGACTTTTTTTTAAGAGTGATCACATACTTCCAGCATTCACTTGGCTTGAATTATTTTCTGCTATCATGCTATTTTAATGTGTATAAATATAAAAACATATGTGTTTCTTACAGCTGCTGAAACTCCTCTCAAGCTTATCCCTACATATAGCCACCTTATGTGGGGCGGAATAGAACGCTGAGACTGTACATCTCTAGAAGCGCAAATGGCCTCGTTTATCTCCTGCAGAGATAGTTGTGCGTTCAAACTTTGCAGTTAGCTGTCAAATACTTCTTCCATGGTTGCCAGGGGAACCAGCCCCTAGAACATCATTACGGGTGCGGTAGGCACAATTGTACAGCGATAATAAGTAAAGATTATAGTAAAGTTATAGAGATCATGAGAGATAGGAGAGAAATATTGAAATAATTGGAGTCAGACACATTTCATGGTAGCATGCTCACCTCAGCCCTGCTTGATGGTCCACTTATATAGAGAGAGCTTTCATGCTAACAAAAGCTTTTATACTCTCTGGGAACATGCAAGCCCCCTAATTACAGGTGAAGACATACGTCACAGGAAGGGCTTGTGCTATAGGTAATACAGTAATGGAAGGGAGCTATCTAGGGGTATCCACACAATAGGAAGAGGAGGGATTGGGGGTATACATGTAGCAAGATGGGCAGATCCTAATACAGGATGGCAGCCCAGCTTTGGATATAACAGAGCCGATTTGACTGACGTGTTCCCTGGCTCAACTGAGAGAGACCATTATCAGTAGGGTGGGAACTCCACCTACAGGAACCAAGCTAATGGTCACAAGCCTCAGGAAGAAGTAATCCATTGTCTCCAGCAGCAGGGAGCAGGCCCACCCCTGTGGTGGGGTGAGACAGCAGTCTGGCAACGACTGCCTTCAGGAAGGATGTTTAAGCATCTGACCTCCCCCCACACATGGTTCTACCAGAACTTCTTCTAACAAGAGTGCTAGGTAACTAAAACAAAAGTTCATAGACCAATTTAGCACAAGATCAATAACATTCTGATTACAATTGGTCATATAATATACTCAATAACAATGTTTGCTGAACCTTTAAAAATGTTTAGTGTGGGTTAGGTAAAGATTTACCTTCAACAATTCATACACGTTCTGATTCAACTCATTGTGGCAATCCCCTCAATGTCTCATCGCTTGTCCCGCTTTATCCCTCTGTTTCCTGTTTCCATTCCTTGTTCTCCCCCAACCCTTTGAACTTTATCCTTCGGTAAGTGCTGTCCTTCTGATCTGTAATAAATGGATGACTTTCTACTGTGTCGGTGAGTTCAGTTACAGACCGAAGGAGCAGGGATCATACTCCTGTGAGTCCCACCCACCTCTATAGGGCCAGTAAGCCCATTGCCTTTCATAATGTGGAGTTTTCTCCCACTCTGTCCAGGAGTTTCTACTATGAGCATTTTCAGAGTGGTTGGTATTGGCAGCCAGGCACCATCTAGTTCTTCCAGTCTCAGGGTTGTGGAGACCGATGTTTACATTGTCATTAGTCCATTGGACTGGTTGTTTCCATGTTTCTTTTGATTTTTGTCACTCTTCTTTCCTCTGGATGGAGAGAGAAAATGGTTACACCAAATGGCTACTCACATGCTTTCAAGATCCCAATCAATACTTGCCAAATAGGATATAGGGAATTGTCTATAGGGAGACACTGAGAATGTACAGAAATGAGAAGCGATGGAAGAAAGCCAGAAGGGAAGGAAGTGCCAGTATCGCTGAACTGTGATTCATCTCATCCATCCAGCCCCCTTTCCTCCAGGCACCTACCCCGCCACCCCACGCAATAGTGACTAGTCTTTGGAGGGGGCCTCTGACCAAGTTTTGTGAATCAGATTGCTTATCATGACATTTTTGAAACTTGAGCAGAGATAGTGTCAAAAGGAAAGTAGCATTGTCATTTTATGACGCCATTCTTGGGAGAAGAATGCCCACTGCCAAGGACCTTATTAAACTTTGGGTTGGGACTCTTTCTTTGATAGACCAAGCATTTTCTATGCTTTCCAAAGTGCATTAAGTGCACCTTAAGGAAATGTCAGGACGCTGGTGGGCCTTGGGTAAAGTAGTTGGCTGCTAACAAAAAGGTCAGTGGTTTGAACTCACTGCCTGGGAAACAGATGTGGTCACCTGCTTCCATAAATAACGCAGCTGGGGAAACCCTATGGGGCAGCACGATTCTGTCCTAGAAGGCTGCTGGGAGTCAGAACTGATGGATTTTTCTCCCACTCTAAACAGGACCTTCTAATATGATCCTGGGCACCTTGGAAGAAACTGAACTGATATACAAATGAAGGAGCGTGTATCTGATGGAGGCCTGGTGACATGGCGTTTACACATTGGACTGCAACTGTCAGGCTCAGAAGTTCACAACCACCAGTGCTCCGTGTAAGAATGAGAGCGTTTTCTGTTCCTTTAAAGAGTGGCCGTCTCAGAAACCCACAGGGGCAGTTCTTCTCCGGCCTATAGGGCCACTGCGAGTCAGAATCAACACCATAGCAGTGCCATTGTTTTGCTTTCTGTCTGTGTGTTTAAGGGTTAACATAAAAAGATGTCCTAAAACACAGAAGTTGCGCATTGTCATGACTTACAGTCTGATTCTGCAGATTATGTACGAAAAACTCAAAACCAAACTCACTGCTGCTGAGTCAACTATTAAAAGACATATACATGGGGATCAAATGCAAACTATAATAGGAATGCAAGTTAGGTTTAGCAGAAAAGTGCAGTGGGGTCTGCCACCAGCCCTCCTCAGCTTGGTAAAAGCATATACCTATCAGGGCTCTCCACTGTAAGCAGAGCAACTTTATCTGGTTTGCTTAGGCAGAGGAGAAATTCACCGAAAATACAGGTAAGTCAGTGAATTAATGGGGGCAGAATTAGGTACCCAAATCAGGTATGGAACTCCAAGATCAAAATTAGATGACACGATCAATATGATTAGTCTGCTTCTTGTCCAACCATGGATGTTGAAACTGGTCCAGCTGCATAAGGACTTAGATCCCACTGCTGCTGTCACCAGAATCCACTTTGAACTATCACCTTACTGAATGCAGAGCCAAAAGCCAAAGTGGAGGCATTGGCTTGACCAAGGTCCATGACCCAAGCTCCAGCTAAAAGGACGTGTGACCAAGATCCTCGGGTCTTGAGTTGAGGACATGAAACATGGAGGCAGATGGAATCATGCTCAGCAGAAAGGGACAATTTTGTGAAATAGTATTTCACCTATATATTTATAGGGCCACAAACACATTTGACAGGAATGGTTAATAAAGATGTGCATTCCTTTTTGGGGATCAATTTTTATAACACAATATTTTCCTTGCAAGAAGCTGTGGGCACCAGTATTTACTGCCAGCGAGAAGTCCGGTGAGGAATTCCAGTTTTAATACTGTGTCTAGACTTTTCCTACCCCGCCACACCCTCCTACTTCTCAAAGGAGATTGATTTTAGTTTATTTAGTTTCATTCAGTATCATTCATGAAACTTAGAAAAGAATCCCAGGGCATACTAACATTTTCACTGGATACCTTGCCAGTAGTGAGCCCTTTCACCCACTGAGCACAAGGGTTTTGGGTTGTTTGCTTTGATTTAGCTCCAAAGGCTTACTTCTGTTATCTTTTTCAGGGTTGCTTTTGTTCAAAATGCTCTGGCTCCTTCCTAAAAGCATAACAAAACCTACTGCCATCAAGTTGATTCTGACTGATTGTGTGCCTGGTTTGCAAAGGCTGTGACCTTTTTAAAATGATTTTTTAAATTATAAATTAGGTGGGGGTTTATATTTCTGACCATCAACTCTGCATCCAACAATTCAAACAATTCATGAATCCTCCTTATTTTAGCACATCCCACCCTGATTTCTCTTCTACCTTTTGTGGACCTTATACTCTCTTTCAGCTAAGTCAGTACCTGTGAAATCTCTACTCCATTGATTTACCTTTCTCTTGCCTTTCCCACCTTGGTACCCTCCTGAGATAGTTAACGTTTATTGTGCCAACCTGGCCAGTGAACACATGCAAGATTAATTGAAGGGTAGAGAGATATATGGCCCGGTGAGCCTCACCTCTCTTGTCTTTTGCTCTTTGATCATCAGACTAGTGTGCGGCTGCTTTAGTTTGTCCTCTGCCTCAATTTGCAAGTTACACTACCTGTGGGACACCTAACCCATGGGCTGTGTCCCTGTAATTTGAGGTTCCTTCAAGACCTGCTTCACCAAGCTTTTGGAATTTACATCTCTTGAGCTAGGGACTGTCGGACCCTAACATCTGGCTGACTGTCGGTGACCTGCCTTGCTGTTTGCTGCCTGTGCCCGGATAGCCTGAATTGCTCTACAGAGGACTACCTGGTGACCCTCAAGACTTGAAGAACTGCCAGTGTACTAGCTGTCTCGTGGGAGTGACTTGCACTGAGCCATTTGTATGGCTTTATAATTTTAATTCACTGTTTATTTCTTATGTTATATATCTATCTATCTGTATAAATATATGTAAAATTATTAGTGTTCTGGTTTTGTTTCTCTAGAGAACCCTTTCTAACAACACCCCCCCCCCCAAGTCTCTTCCCTTTGCTATTCAAGTCTTTGTTTTGGTTGTTATATTAATTATCCTTATAGTTGGATCTCATACAATATTTGACTTTTTGTGATGTCTAACTTTTATGAGGGAGAAGATGTGGCTTTCTACTCCCTGTGAAGTCACAGTCTCAGAAACCCTCAGGACTGGTTCTTCCATGCTCCATAGGGTGGCCGTGGGTCGTAATTGACTCAGTGGCAGTGAGTTTGGTTTGGAACTTCACTCAGCGTAATGATGTGCTGGGTCATTGTGGCATGAGGTACTTCCTGGTTTCATCATAGTCTCTTAGCTACGCATAGTATTCCACTGTGTGTCCTAACTTCCACTCATTCATTCTTCTATTGATGGACCTTTGGTTCGCTTTCAACTTCCCATTGTGAACAGCGGAAGCAGACTGCCACATCTTCCTCCTGCAGTATCTTTCATTAGGGGCACCTAGTTTAATGATTAGATATGATCATCATTCTAAACCCATTAATTTGCCTTATCTTCTTCATACATCACTTTCATGAGCATCTCTACTTGATCTTCCACATCAGATTTTAATTCTCACCATTACTTTTTGGTCTTTATTTTGATGCTCTATGGAGATTTTTCATTCCACTATTAAATTTTGTTTTTCCTATAATCCTTCCTTCACCGGTCATCTTGATTTTCATAATTTCTTCCTGGTTCTAATTTCAGTGTGCTTACCGAGGGCAGCCTTTTCTGATTGCATAGAGGGCAACGGAGGAAGGTATTAGCAGTTTTCTAACTTCCCTCCTGCTTTTGCGGTTGACTCATTTTCAGAAACTAGTTATATTTCTTACTCCTTCACTGTTGTATTTCACCATAGATCCTTGTTTGTTTTGTCTTCCCTTTACTCAGCTAGAAACATGAGTGGGTCCATCTGCTCTCTTGTTTGTTAATTAGTAAAATGTTAACAGTTGCTACCACATCATACCTTGTTGTGCTGGTTGCACATGCTATTAACATATAAGGGAGCCTCATAAGAGGATTCTGATATATCCTTGAAAATTAAATTAATATGCACAACTTCGCTTACACATCTGTTGGCCCGAGGTGATTTTATCCTATTATAACTGCTATCATTTTGTGAAGTACATGAAAAACTACAATTCTCAGCCAGTACCAGGGCTATTTCCTATATGTTCTACAGTCATTCCTTCCAGCTTCCCATCCACTTGACTTCTAGGAACTTCGTTGTCTTATTAGATGTTAAAAGAGGAATGCTACTGGGGTAAGGTAAGGAGGGATTAAAGATAAATGGACACCGAACAACTCCAATGTGATATGTCAAAAAAAGCTACATGTAGACTTGGGAACATCGTTTTTCTACCCTAGTAGGTATCACCTGGCGTTTAGGATGGTTCTGACAGGGAATGGCTCTTCTGTTTCCTCTTGAGTAGTCCTTATAGGTAGTGGAAATTCATACAAAATATTGGCTGCAGCTTGATTGATTGATCGAGAAATTGCTCTGATTTTTCCCTTTGTTCCGTGTCATCACATGCATTCTAATGAGACGTTATGAGAGTGTGAAACGGGCTGCCAGTCAGAAGCTATTCTGAGTCAGAAGCCACAAGGGATAACTTTGAGAATGTACCCAAATGATGATGAATGTCAAGTTGGTGGAGTCTGGACTAAAGATATTTGAGTATATGAGAATAGAAAAATTATCTTATCAAATAAATCAGGGTCTCGGTCTTCATTGCATTTATGATTTTCTTTTCCGTGGGTGGAAAAAAATAAAATTCTGTCTATAATGGATAACACTAAGTACCATTCCAGTCAAAATAACCTCATTTTTGCTATGTCTTTTATTAAGCTGGACTGGTCTATAAATGAGAGATGATCACTGATCATGACACCGTGAGAAATTGCCACCATAAATATAAGATGATCTTATTGTATTGTGACTTATTTCTCTTCTACAAATGCTTGTTTTCCTGGCTTCTGACTCTCTAGGGGCGAGGAGACAAAGAGCGACTCCAACACCTCACATTTTAATGAAGTTATTGGCACATATTTTAAGAAAAATGGTGCACATTTCTCCCCACCCCCGGCCAGCCCTTCTGAATCAGAGAATGTCTTTTCCTAAGGTGGAAATGTGTTTTCAGAGGAAGATTCAGATTTGAGCAATTCCTAAGTGGTTTATGGAGACACCATTTTAAAATGCCCATTTTAAAGCAGGGGTGTAAACCAACAGTGTTTGCGATAAGGCAAAACAAGCTGTCTCTGGGATTTTATGAAAGATGAGTGGCTTGCACATGTAACTAACATATGAGTGAAAGAAGCCTCTTTTGATGGAAGAAACCAGTCTCAAAAAAATATTCAGTGTCATTGTTAAAATAACAGCATTTACCTTTGTCACGGAGGCTAAAGAGGCCCCAAGCTGCTACTCTTCACGTTAAGCAACATCAATTACACATAGATGGTCATGGAACGGCCTTCATATACTTACATATGTAAAAATATGTAAATTTGAAATTCAATAATTTTTCTCCAGACTCCTCTTATGGATGCTTTGTCTTTATTTCGCCAGTTCTTTGGAGGCAATTAGGGGACTCATTATTCATGGGTGGAGAGGAAGCCAGTGAATCATGGAGCAAAGGTAATTTATGAAGGAAAGCCATTCTCTCAACTTCAATGCACATAAATAATAATAATTTATTGTCATCATATGATGGCCTGTTTTCTATTTTTCTCTGTGGCCTTGGGAAAAATTAAATGCAGCATGATTTCCATGTTAAGAAAAACCAATATATGAGGCACTTGTATCTGATAGGCAACCCTGCTTTGGGAGCAATGGGTGTGCCATTGTGCCGCTTCACGTCTTTCCTTTGGAAGCACCGCAGCCTGGAAGTTAGGCCACCCATTCCACTCTTGAACAAAGGGGAGAAAATGATTGTATAAGTGAACACTAACTTACGCATTTCAAAGCAGAATTTCAAAGCTGAGGGTCGGGAGATGGGAAGCAGGTGGGGATTCAGAGGAAGGACAATTTCTGTCACAAACAGCACGTACAAAGACTGATCTAGAAGAACCCCAGACGGGAGAGATGAGGTCAGTGGATCTGCAGTGTATTCGCATTTTCTGTCTCAACGCTCAAACTGAGTCTTTCTCATGTTCCTCAGAGCCCCCCCCCCCCCACTTTATTGTTACCTGTAGGTGTTCTTGATGTGCTGACTCACAGAAACCCAACACTAATTGGAAATTGAAGACCACACCATTGAAGATGTGAGAGGAGATCAGAAAACATATGCTAAAAGTTTTTCTATAATTTTGATCTGTAAACTGAATATTTCCATCCTTAATGTTGTGCTCTATAATTGCCCTTCTTTTTCTGGGAGCATATCAAGAACATGTTGAGGCCAATGATAAGGAAAGGTGGGCTTTCAAGAAATAAAAGAGGGACTCAATTCAAATGTTGAGACAAATACTGGGAAAAAAATAAACAAGAAAATTATCATCTTCCTTTGACTTAAGTAACAGAAACATTGAAGGAATTGACTTCAGTCCTAAAGCCCAGTGGGATGGAATGCAGAAGTCCTGACACCGATTCAAGCTCCAGGAAACCCCATGCAGGCCAACGGGTCTATTGTGGATGAGAAGATGATTTAATTGCTGCCGTTGTCACTGCATGGCGCCACTGAAAAGTGGAGAGACTTTGGGTTGATTTTGTGATTTAAGATTTAGGAAATGCCCTCCTTTATTGACTGAATGGACCTACTTGTTTTGTCAAATGCGAATCTGGAAGATGTTTTAAAGCTGAGTGCTTGAGCGAATGCTCAGAAAGGACCGGATGTTCCCCAAAATGCCGAATTGCTGGAATTCCAAAGTTAAAATAAGTAACTAAATATAAAGGAGGTAGTTGATCATCACTAACGAAACACTCTACTTTCATGATAGCATAATGAGGTGAGACCTGATTTATGCAAAAATATCAAAGTGATTTGTCCTAGATATACAAAAGTATCACTGTTCATGTTGTGCAGGTACCACTTTATAGCATGTTTTAGACAATAGTTCTCAATTTTTCCCGTCTCAGAGATCTTTAAATTTTACTATTGAGAATCCCACAGTTTGACTTAGAAAATTCTAGACAACACAAGAATACAGAAGCATATATTCCATTAGTCATCAGAAGTCACCAAGTTGCTGGAAAACTACTCTACCCTCATAAGAGAATGAGAGTAGTTGACACAGATAATAAATATTATAATGAAAATATTTTTGACCTCTGAAGATCCCTTGAAAGGGTCTTGGGGATCTTCTCAGGGATTCTCAGGTCACAATTTGAGATTGCGAGTAAACCATACCTAATGCCACCAAGTCCCTCAGACTCATAACAGCCCTTTAGGACTGAGCAGAACTCCCTACCCCATTGGGTTCCCAAAGCTGTAAACCTTTATGGAAGCAGACCGCCACATGGTGCTCTTCTGGAGCAGATGGGGACTTCACCCTGATTAGCAGTCAAATACTTAACCGCTGTGCCACCAGGGCTGCTGGGAGGTTGAGAAGATGAGCTTTATATAACTTAGTTCCACCACATAACTATACTATCAGCCACCTCTCTCTCTAAAAGTTGGTACTTTTAGTCGCAAATGAACACAACAATCTTATCCATTCCAATGTATCCTGTGGAACGGTAAATGCAGAAAGTAGATCTGAAACTTTGAGTTGTGAGCATCAGGAGAAACCCAGTGCAACTCAGCCTAAGGAGAAAAGACATTTTGAGTGACTCCCTTTTGTTCTGGACCTCAAGGCATCTTTCGAGCTTCAGAATGTTCAAGCCATGTTCCTCTTACCACGTCGCCCATCTAAAGAGAGGTGTTTCTCCTGGGGATTTCCATCGAAGAAGAACCAGTACCTAGATCCATGAGTTTTATTTACCAGTCCGTTCCCAACACAATAATGTATGTCAGGTACATGTAACCTTTATTTGAAGACCTGCCGGGCACTGAGAGTGAGTGGCCCATGTATGCAGAATGGAACTGCCCCAGAAGGTTCTCAAGGTTCAGATTTTGAGAAGCAGATGGACAGCTCTGTCTTCCTAGGAGCTTTTGAATGTGATCATACTACAGCCCTGTGACAAGTGCTTACCCCTTGGTGCCACCCAGAACTCAGGATGAAGCTAGTCCTACCCAAATCTAATGGAGGGCTGGGTTCGCAAAGGAAAATTGCATGCTTTTGATAGGAGAAGACACAGATTGATGACACAGAGTATGTAAAGAGTCCGAGACACAGTAGATATCCAGACATCCTTCTAAGGTTCTTCCTTCGGGGATAAGGGCTTCAATAAGCAGCATGACCACGACCCATCCTTGCGCTGCACTCTGCTAGCTTCCGTGGCGCAGTGAGACATGACGCTTTGTCACCAGTATTTCCAATACCAGGGCCACCCACGGTGAACAGCTGTCAGTGAAGCTTTCAAGCTAGGAAGAATAGCCCAACAAGCTCTTTCAGCAAATTACTCAATGAGAACTCTGGATCATGACAAAATATTGTCCAAAATGAGGTTGGCAGAGTGAGTGCCCAGGCCTGAAACACACTCAAAATACACAGGAGTCACTTTGGACCCCAGCTTGATCATAACAATGGTACAAGATTTCCTTCTGTTGTACATGAGGTCGCCATGACTCAGAGCCAACTGGATGGCAATGAATAACCAACCAGCAGGAAACCTCCTGGCTATCCAACCATGAGAAGTGACAGTCACTAAAGAGGGAGACTTGACACAGTCAACACATGAGAGCCTGCTTCCCATAGATGTCCCTGGCAATGAGCATCAGTTTATGGTTTGCGGCATTCTGGAGTCTAATATTCCTGAAAGGGACAAAGAAATGGACTCGGAAGGGAAATGAAAACTGCACTAAGGAAGAACAGGTAGCCTGCCAGGAGAAAACATCAATAAAAGGGAGCCAGATGCTTTGTGTGGCAGGCTGAGAATCTGACGATCAAATGTGGGAAATGAAAATGCTGGAGGTTGACTTCCATCAATGAGCCGTGGCTTCAGGTAAGACCCTGAATCAAAGGAGGTTATAGTTCCCCATCAGCTTGGTCCTGAAATAAAAACGACCAGTCACATGGCTTTTCTGTAAAATGGTGTTCCTTTCGATGCCAAGAGAAGTGCATTTAAATGTGACACTCTGGTAAGTGGTGTTGGTTTGAACGTGGTAACTGACTCAGCATGTGAACAGAGAAGGGTTTTGACATGTGACCAGACCGCACCTGACTATTCGCCTGAGCTATAAAACACGAGAGGGAGCAGAGTTTCTATGATACCTCTAAACACTATGATTTATCCACAGCCTAAGGAGGCGTGTGAGACCTTTCGCCTACTGCAATCTTCTTTTCAAGTTTATTTTGGGGTTTGTGGTACCATCCACTAAATTTTCCTTCTTGCTAACAGGTGTATTTATAGTTTAGTCTGTTCTGTTTTACTTTTTAAATGATGTTAGGACGCAAAGAAAGAAGATGTCTTAGGTATAAGAAACTCAGTGGCCAACCCGATAGACATTCTGCCTCTGCTTTGTAATTCCTGCCTCATCTCTCCTCACCCCTGCTTGGTGCAAATAGTTAATATGTGCACCTACTAACCAAGATGTTAGAGGTTCAAGTTCAGCTAGAGGTGCCTCGGAAGAAATACTTTTCTAAAACTATTTTCCAAAACTCAACTCTTGAAACCCCTGCAGAAAGAGGAGATTGGTAGTGGTGGTACATTGAAAACGTCATCAATGTCATGGAGTTGGATGTGGATGGACACTGTCGTGTTGGCAGAAAGAGGACATTGGTAGTGGTGGTACAACATTGAAAACATCATCAATGTCATGGAGTTGGATGTGGATGGACCCTGTCGTGTTGGCAGGTGTTTTTGTGTGCATGTTTGTGCTACTGTTTAAAAACAAGACAAAACCAGACCCAATGCAGTATCAGTTTACTTTGACACATAGGGGGTCAGAATGAGTCAGAGTAGACTTGAAAGCAATTGGATTTTAATCTCTGCCACCCACTCTTACAAGGCGTCCTCACGGTTCCACCCAGGAGTTATTGAACTATTAACTACAAGATTAGAGGCTCAAGCACACGAGTTTGGGAGATAAATGGAACCTGGAAACCCTCTACAGCGTCACTATTAGTCAGAATTGAGTCGATGGCAGTGGGTTTGGACATGCATAATAAAATGTTGGAACCTGCTTGTTAAAATGAAATTTTAAGAAGGATTTAATTCTTACATCCATGATTTGAGTTATCAAACATAACTTGTAGACAGATATTCTAAATATTTCATACGGAAACTTGGAAGATACAGTTTGGTTAAGCCAAAAAGAGAGCTAGAGAGACAGGAAAGCAAAGGTAAACAAACAAACAAACAAAAAAGTCACAAATATGACAAAATTTTATATCCTTTATATGCAAAGGGGATTCAAAAATTTGTAGGAAAATACATGAAAAGATAGTGGAGTTCTCCCACAAATATTTTGAAGCTCCTTTTAATGAAAATGGGTTTGGCCTGGGTAGGTTGTATAGAGAACTGTTTTAAGTCAACATGGAAAACATTGAGACAATAATTGGAAAACAGAAAAAAAGTAGAATAATAATTTTTGAGTATAAATGCCAAAAGACCCCATGAAAATAAAAAATGTTTAATCTCACTTAAAAAATTTAAAGAGCAAAGTAAAACCCAGAAAGCCATTTCCCCCCATGTAACTAAGCGAACTTAGAAACTGATGCTTCATGTTGCTGATTGCTGAACAAGTTGTTGCAAATTTCCTATGAATTTTAGACTCTGAATTCTAGACTAGAAGAGAATAATATTATGTATTCTTTTTTTAATCTGGATACTTTCACTGGTGTGTTTTGAGATTCATCTGTTACCATATGTATTAATATTTATTCTTGTCATTTGCTGAATAATATTTTTGTTTCCCCATTAGCCTGTAGATGGATGCTTGGGTTGTTTCCATTTGGTGGCTATTAGAAATAAACAGATTCGTGTGAACACATTTTCATTTTCCTAAGAGTGAAATTGCCATATAGCAAAGTATGTGTTCCTATTACTTTATAAGTGCCAAAGTTTTCTCCAAAATGATAGACTCGTTTACATTCCCGCTGGCAATATATGAGAGTTCTAGTTTCTCTACACCCTCAGTAGCACTTAGAACTGCTAGACTTTTTCTTTATCCAGTTTAACTTCTGTGGAGTCTCCTTTATAAAGCAGAGCTATTTCAGGGGTTATGTGATGTTCCTCAAATCCTGTCTCATCTGGGCACACAATGTCTGGTGGTTCCATTTCCAGGCTAAGAATCTGGGTGGCAAAAGGCTTACATAGCAGGGTCTGGTCGCACTGCTGGGTAGGCATTGGGTTTCAAATGGCAAGGTCACCCACCAGGTGATCCTTGGGAGAAGGGTGAGCCTGTTCTTGTTAAGATTTGTAGCCTCGGAAGCCCTAAATAGGCTCACTATGAGTCAGAATTCACTCAATAGTAGTGGTTCTTGTTTTCTGTTTTTCATTCTGGACTAGTCACTTACTACATTGAGTTTCATATCTGCTGCCATGCTAGTATAACATTGTTTAGACTGTTGCTGCTATACGTCATATAGTTTAATACTTACCGTGGCTGTCTCTACTCACTGATTTTTGAGAAGTTCTTTAGTTCTTCGCATCCACTGAGCTTTCCAGCTACTGAACCAGCTACTGTGCGAAGAAATAAGGGGGGAGCCCAAAGCCTTTGGATTTTCCTATGTGAACACTACAACGGCAGTGAATGACTACATTGACTAGCGATTCCGCTGGGGCGACTCTTAAGTCCTTGGCTACTAACAGGAAGGTGAGTGGTGTGAACCCCCCCAGCGGCTCTTGGAGGAAGACCGGACAATCTGTCCCTGTAAAGATGACAACCCAGATGCTCCCAGGGCAGTTCCACGTCTCACATGGGGTGAGTCAGAATCCACGCAAAGGCACGTAGCAACAACAGCACAGACCAGGCGCTATCTCGGTGTCTTACATAGAAACAGTTCATCAAAAAGGCCGTATGAGATAGATCCTATTTTATCCCTCTTTGTGATTGAGACACCTGGCATATAGAGGAACCAGGATAAGAATTCAATCAGACTTCTTTTCAGAGACACGCCAGCCAGAGGAGAGAGGGGTGAAATACTTAGTGCTGAAAGAATTGGTTGCCAAGAGAGAAGCTCAGAACTCAGTAGCTGTTTGCTTCTCTGGCCGGGAACCAATTGCCTGCCCCTGGGCACTGACAGATGACAGGGAAGCATGTCCTGACCCCATGCAAGGCCAACACTCCCTATGGCCTGGTTTCACATTGGAGTAGCTCCCCACTGCTGTAGTTTAACGGTCATCTCGGTGATTATCTGACTAACATTCATCGTCCTCAGTAGAGCACAAAAGCAAGGAACAGGCCAAAGATCTGGGTTTTGCTTAGGATTGTAGCTACAGGGTTAGCACGATGCCTGGCAAAGTGCAAACTGAAACCTAACCTACTGCCATGGAGTTCGTTCTGACTCATAAAGACCCTGGAAGAGAGAAAACCACTGCCCCATGGTCGGCTCACCTAACTTTAAGAGTTGCCCGCTGCAGGCCCTTTCTGGTCTGTTATTTAGCAGGTAGAAGGAAGACTCGGGAACAGTGATTGGCAACATGCTTATCGCCTCCAGCGTTCATGGACTCCTGCTGTCTGCCCCACAGCCTGCTTGGCATCACGCTGGACTCACTGCCACGCCGTCTTTCAATTCTGCAAGCTGAGATCAAAGCTAATGGGACTGTAATCTTGCTCCAAATTCAGATTTTAATTTGGACTCGTGTGTGTGCGTAGGGGAAGCAATTGCTTTTCATGGGATGCTTAGTTTTGCCCTATATCCTTATCTAAGCACCTAGGCATCTGCAGAGCAAATCACAGCTTCACCAAGGCGAATTTCCTAGCTGTGACTTTTATGGAAGAGGGAGGGGTCAACCGACTCAAGGATACCTAACACCACCACCTGTTCCTGACGCCAATAGGCATTTAATTGCCCCCAAGCCAAAAAATATATTTGCACCCTCTTCAGCTTGTTTTGACTGGGAAATCTATCGCTGACAACTGAAACAACTTTTATTCAAATCAAACAGGTAAATAAACAAGTTAACAGAAAGGCTGTGTACTATGGTCTTAATAGGTGATTACACACAATGTGCAACAAAAATATAGTTACCTTCACAGAGTTGGGGTTTGCAATCAAGCCTGTCACAGAAGCAGTCTTTCATCATCAGAACTTGAATCCAACACAACAGATCAGCTGCAGAGCATCGTGAGGCCCTATGTAGTAGTTGTTGTTTCTTGCATCTGCCCCTGAGTTGATTCAATCTCACGGTGACTGCATGTGCGCAGAGCAGAAAAGCACCATGCGGTTTTCAGGGCAGATCACCAGGCCTGTCTTCTGAGACACCTCTGGGTGTGTTCAAACCACCAACCTCATGCACATCAAACACAGACAGACGTGCCTCTGGGAAGTGTAGAGTTCAATGGGATGACAAAGAGAAGGACACAAGAAGATGAAGATGAGGATGGAGATGGGGTGGGATAGAAATGCAAAACACCTCGTAGAGTAATAGAAGTGGGGGGTGGTGGTTGTATTTTAATTTTTACCTTTGGAGCTAGTTTGGGCAAACTAGCCTCTGTTGCCAAAGTGTAAAGCAAAGTGCAGTCATTCTCAGCATGTGGTCTACAGACACTAGGTTCCCTCCGACTCTCTCATGGGATCTGTGACTCTTGGAGGTATATGTAGCTAGAAATAGATTTATATCAAGAGTGGCTCATATCGTTGTTGAAGTGGGTAAGTCCAGTCTGGTTCAAGCTCGTGGGTCAGATGTCAGCTGGAGGCTTCTCCTGACTCCTGTCGCTGCAGTGACTGATGAACAGGAAGCAAGAAGATGAAGCTGGCAGATCACGGGCTGTGGGATGCACAGCTGATCCAGTCTTGGGCTGACAGTCTGCCATGATGGTCCCTGGGGTGGGCGGGGATATAACAAGAGACTGATGAACTAGATGCAGGATCCAGATCCAGCAATATAAGTGAGCTAACTTCCACAGTCTATCTATACTAAGAGTGGATCTACCCTGAAGAAAACCTCCTTCGCCTCTATCAAGCCTATGATCAGATTAATGAGTGGACAGTCTACCTAATTCCCAGAACTGCACAGCAGATTCTCTGGATATCTCATTATGGAGCTGACCACACCAAGTTAGATCATATCACAGGAGAATCCTGGCCCACCCAGGATATAAAACCTAATTATCACAGGATCTGTGAGGGCAGATGATTTTCATCATAATATTAAGACATCATTGGCCTTTTATACTCATTGTCCCACCAATGTTCTAGTTTTCCAGACTACATGATGAGTGATGGCATCATCAGTGATGCTGACTAACGGAATCCAGGCATCCTACTCTTGTGCTTTCTTTAATTTTTTCAAGTATTAGACAGGTTGCTATGAGTTGGAATCAACTCACAGGATGTGGGTTAGTCTTTTTCAGATATTAACTCGGTCTGTTCCCAATACTACTGTGCTCTCACTATTTGATATCCATTCAATTATTATAAAATTTCAAAAGCTTCTTTTCATGCCCACAAACACAACTGGAAGTAAGTACACTGTGTAGTGCAGTTTTGCAATACATATTAATTTTTTTCTGAAGCATTTCTAAATTAATTTTTTTGCTAACTTGCTTTAGAATTTGATAACATTTAATTTAAATATGACAGAAAATTAATTTGTTTTCCTGGCATGGGTCATTGGACCATAAAAGGAAGATGTGAACACTTGTTTTGTGAATCCACAGCTGCACAGTGGATTATCTGAGCCTACGTAAGGGTTCTGGGGGAAAACAAACTGTTTATGTCACAGAGAAGAGGGGAATCCACTGCAAGGGAAACAAACACGGTTGGCAATAGGAAATGAAGGTACGAAAGAGCCAGTTGGTTTTATTTGTTGTTGTTTGTGTCATCGAGTCAATTCCGACTCATGTGGCACTATTTTTCCAGAGCAGAGCTGCCGCATAGGGTCTCCTTGGCAGCCATCCATGTGGGCACAGACCACCAGGCCTTTCTCCGGAGCCTTGTGGATGGTTCAAACCACTGACTTTAGAGTTAGCAGCCAAGGGCTTTACCATTGGGCTCCCAGAGTGTGATAATCTGGGTAGACTAGAGGAACAATTTCATAGACACTCATAAGTGTATAAGAAAGAGCTTTATATCCAAGAACAATTGAATATCGAGAAAACATCCCAGCCAGCTCCAGATCAAGTCCATAAGTCCGATATTAGCCCATATGTCCAATACCAATCTATAAATTCCTCTTCAGACTCACGCAACACATGCAATCAAGCCAAATGCAGGAAGATCACAGGTCAATGGGTAGAAAGACTTGTGGATCCAGTGGCCCTGGAAGCATCTCAGCACTGGCAGGGGTCTTCACATGGCTCCTTCAGCTTCAGGGATCTAGCGTAGCTTCATGTGTCTTCTCCACAGTAATGTCTCACAGAGAGTGTTCTTGTGTCCCGCTTGCAAACAGCTATTTATCACATTAGCGCCTCCAAATGAGGTCATCAAGTCACAACCTGATTGACAGGCTAACCTCTACCACTTCACTCTTAAGTCTCAAATTGACAACAGCTTATTTAACTACCACACAGAACTCCTCTTATCTTATAGCATTATAGGGCCAGCTAAGTTGAGACCTCGCTTTTAGGACAGTCACTTGAAATGTAAAAAAAATGGAGAACAGAACATTTTAACCATAGATATGTGATGTTCTCTTTAAAAGTCCTCAATTGTTACTGATTTCCACAGCAGAAATGAACTCGGTGTCAAAGCATCTTATCGGCCGAGTCTTACATTTTTAGGAGAGCTGTACACAATAGCCCAAACCTAATAAATTCTTCGCACTGACATTTCTGAATGCTTACGGTAGGGAAGTCGGTACAAGAAATAGTGCCATTTCCCCATGTGTGGAAGCTCATTCATCTCGAACTTCAGCTGCAAGCCGAAAGATGACACCAATATCTCAGCTGCAAAATGGAACTGAAGTTTGATAAATGGGTGTGTCTAGAGCTGAGCCTGCTTGCTCTTTTGCTGGGTTTTGTTTGCCATCCCACCAACTCCGCATCAAGGAAAATCTTCTGTGCAAGCAATGCAGTGAGAACAAAGGTGCTACACACTAAGGACTGAGCCTCTCCCCGCATCAACCATTGAAGCTGGGAAGGGCAGCGTCTGCCCCCAAACAAAGTTCAGGAGAGAGAAAGGGGCCGAAAAGCTGGGTGGGCGGAAGCAGAGAGCCTGAGGAGAACACAGGGATTGCGCAGAGGACACCGCAACTCAAGTCGTGAAATGAAAATTGTATAAATTGTCGCATAGAAAACCAATTTGCCTGTGAACTTTAGTCAAATCACAATAAGATACCCAAGGCCCCCGCTCCCCACCCCACGCCCCAAACCCTATTTGGAGTCGCTTTTCTAAGTCTCATCATTTCATGATGGCACAGCGGTGGTGGTGCCTGCAAGTACGGTGCGATAGCAACGAAGGCTCAACTGCTGGGCCCTAGCATGGAGCACAGAACTGCACTAGCAGCAAATGCTGCATTCTCTCTTTACTGCACTAGCAGCAAATGCTGCATTCTCTCTTCACTGCACTAGCAGCAAATGCTGCATTCTCTCTTCACTGCACTAGCAGCAAATGCTGCATTCTCTCTTCACTGCACTAGCAGCAAATGCTGCATTCTCTCTTCACTGCACTAGCAGCAAATGCTGTATTCTCTCTTCACTGCACTAGCAGCAAATGCTGCATTCTCTCTTCACTGCACTAGCAGCAAATGCTGCATTCTCGCTTCACTGCACTAGCAGCAAATGCTGCATTCTCTCTTCACTGCCACGCACTCACAAAAGCAGCCCTGCTGGTGAAGGCTAGGAGCTTGGTGAGAACTACAAGGTAAACCGTTCAAACCCACCTAGCGCTTTTCTGGAGAAAGGCCTGGAGCTCTGCTTCTGTAAAGATGACAGGCTAGACCACCCTGTGGGGCAGTTGTGCTTGGCTATGGGGTGTCCCTGCACTGGAATTAACTTGATGGCCCCTAACAGCAACAATCATGTATCCTCCTAGTAAAGCATGACAATAATAAAACAATAACTCTCAGTTTCACTTAAGAGCATCGTTGATGAATCAGACAAGTTGTGGGAGTCACATAATTTCATGTCAAAAGTGTAGGGGTGGAGTCTAACCTGTCAATCAGGTCACAGCCTGATGGTGGCTCCTTGTGGATGTGGCTGTGGCATAAGGAGGGTCCTGGGAAAGTCCCTCCGCCCCCCTTCTCTCTCTGCTTCATCTTCCTGCTGATGAGCTACTTGGAGACCTGCCAGAAACCCTGGATATGTGTTTACCACCATTGGCTCCCCAAGACTTTGCACTCACTGGCCTACGATATTCCTGCATTCAACATCATTGCATGTGGCTGTCTGAGTCTGAAGAGGGACATATGGACTATTTCCAGACTTACAGACTTGAGTTGGACTGGACTGAGATTTGTGTTTCATCATATAATTAGTTCTTGATATAAAGCTCTCTCTTTACGGACACATATCTGAGTGTCAACCCGCCTAACACATGTCCTTTGTCTTATTAATGATTAACCTTCGCGTATATGAGATTTCTGTATCGTGTGTGATCAAATAGAAGGGACACAGAAAGCAAGTGTTTCTCTTGTGAGCTCATCTAGCTACCTGTGGAGCACAATCTCATCTTGTAAAACTGCGCTTCTCTGGACAAGTCTGTCAGTTAGGCTTGTGAAAAGGAAGCAAAACCCTCACTTCAGACAGAATAATGGACGGTATGTGTTATCAAGGATAACAGTTGAACCTGCCAGTGAAGCTTCGATTACTGGAAAACATCTAAGTGCCACCAAGAGCCAGACATGGTAAACTTTTTCAGTGAGTTTGCTATTAACATTAATATATGTAATTTAAAAAGATGTGTGTAATATGTGGAGATATATATATATATATATATATATATATATATATATATATATATATATATATATATATATACTAAGCCTACCACCTCTAGGTCCATGTCAACTCACATCGACCCTATAGGACAGAGTAGAACTGCTTCATAGAGTTTCTGAGAGTATAAATCTTTATATGAGTGCACTGCCTCATCTTTCTCCCAAAGAAAAGCTAATATGTCTGAACTGCGCAGACCTTGAACTTAACCCATGATACCATCAGAGGTCCTTACATATAATTTAGTGAATTCACCCTTTTCTTCATTTCTTCTTCTTCTTCTTCTTCTTCTTCTTCTTCTTCTTCTTCTTCTTCTTCTTCTTCTTCTTCTTCTTCTTCTTCTTCACCTAATGTGCTGTGAAGTAGGTGAAGGGTGTCCAGAACAAACCATAGTTTCACATTCAACAATTCACACACATTCTGATTCAACTCACTCATTGTAATGCCCGCAATGTGCTGTTGCTTATCAGCGTCCTTGCTGTGTCTCCTGTTTCCAGTCTTCCTTCTTTTCTGACCCCCTGAACCCTGTCCTTGGCTCGCTGCCGTCCTTTTGATGTAAAGAACTGATTATTCCAGCACAGAGGTAAGTTTGGCTCCATCCTGAAGGGTGACTAAGGGTCATATTCTAGGGTGCCACCAGTCTCTATCCAACCAGTTAGCCTGGCCTCTTCCATGATTTTCTTATGATTTTATGAGTTTTTGAATTTATCATTTTCAAATGATCAATTGGTGATGCTACAAAATCATTCATGCTTAAAAAACACCTTCAAAGTATAAATTATGCAGTGGATTTCAAAAGATTATACACAAAGCTCATTGATACAATTTCAGAATTCTCCTTAAAACTAACCTCTAAGCAACTGCAACTTGTCTTACCATGGTGATGGTAGAGGAGGAGAGTGACAGCAAGCCCCAGAGACCATTTCAAACTCCTGGTTGTGTTGTGCCTGACAAAATGGCATTCACAAATTCAAGACCAAAATCAGAATGGGAGAGCGTTATACAGTTACGCGGTAAAATATGGCACAAGGATGGTGAACCATTTCTGCAATCAACTGGAGTTATAATGGTGATCACGGAGCCTCTCGTGCTGTGCTAGGTGCACTACGTACATTTGAGCAAATTCCTGCAATGTGGGCATCTGTGTAAACAAGGATTCTTCGTGGCAAGTGGTAGACTCCCCCAAAGGGGTATTTTATGCAAAAGTGCATTTAAGGTTTATGTAAGTGGGAAGCAAATCAGCAACGGGTATTTGAACACAGCTGTTATTGAGTTATGACCGGGCAGCATCAGGGGCCCCGTCTTTGTGCATCCTTCATGTTTGTTTCCTCCACATACTGGATCTATTCTGCAAATGCCAAGAAATCCTGCTTCTACAGGTTTACATGATTCTCAGGGTTGCAGTCCTGGGGTGTGGGGAGGTGGGGGGTGGGTTGGAGGTGGTGAAACAGGACATTTTTTCCATTTGATTTGTCTAGAAAGTCCTTTGGGAGACTCTCATTACCTTGGCACTCAAACTTAGCAGAAATCAACCCCACTGCCACTGACCCATAGTGATCCTATAGGACAGGGTAGAACTGCCTGCTGTGGGTTGCCGAGACTGCTTAAGGACGGTGAGTAGGTTTGTCGTTTGTGTCAAACCCAATCAATTGACAGTAGCTGCCAGGATTGACAAAATGAGAAGGATATTGGGACCAGAGAGAAAAATCTGTGCTGGCTGGAGACGTCTGCCATGGGCACAGAAGGAAAGGATGGTGTTTGGCTATGTGTGCTACAGTAACTTGGCATGTTTTTATCTTTTAGCCATGACTACAAAACCAGGTGTCTCTTATATGTTTGTAAGAAACATAAGTATATTATGAGTCACCCAGAGGCAACTACAGACAATATAATTTTATAATTTAAGCAGTACCTATTGAGCTAATCTTGTCAATTCAAATCAAACAGCCACAATTGTCTCATTCATGCATTCAATAAGTATTCATTAGGAGTTTACCTTGGGTACGCACTATGCCAGACCCTGCCAAGGTTTATAAAATACCCACATACCTTACATTCTAAACTATAAAAGCCTCAACTTTCTGTTTTTAGTAGGAAGCATAACACTGATCTTAGACAAAGTTTGAAGGGCTATTTAAGGGTTATGTTATTACTACTAAGCAGTGAATATGATCCAATCGAATTTATACTATGGAATCGTCTACTCTGAAAGTAACGCGTGAACACCCATGACGACTTTCTGTTCCAGGAGTTTGCATGTTTTTGGCCCACACTCTGAAGGAAATTGTAGGCACACATTCAATTACCTTTAGAGGTACAAATTATCCATTGCTGTTTTCTCTAATGAGGATATGACTTATGTTTACTTGTCTGGAATGAGACCCATTCTACTCTGGAGCAGGCATACAGCTCGATGGGTTAGCATGGCTCTCACGCTCTGATGGCTCTTAATCTTTTGTTTTGATATGTCTCGGGGCTGCAAGTTAAACACAGAAAGAATGCCTGTGGTCGTCTTCATGCTGCTTGTGCAATATGTGGTAGGTGCTTTCCACACTGTAATTAATATTTTGGATCCTCACTCATTGATTTGGCGAGAAGGAAATAGCAGCACATATTTGACAGATGCAGTCCTTGCTGGCCAAGCTGATCATGTTGGAAGGGGGTACTCGCTCCCCAGTGTCTGTCCTGGGGACAGAGCTCGAGATGAGGTGGTTCCCATCATGCCGTGGCTATCATACAATGTGTCTTTGCTCACATCTACAGGATCTTGAACACAAGAAATGCGCACCATCAAATGCATACAGAATATTCTCAAATGAGCCAGCTGTGTGTCTCTAAGTCTCATTGTTTAGCTACCATAGGGATGGATAGACAAGCAAGCACAAGGGAAGATAATAAAGCATTGAAATAAGTAAATACTTTGATTTCCGAGTTGTCTTTTCTGGTACATCTCCTGAGTAGTCTTGTGTCTGGGAAGCTGCATACTTAGCAGAGATGTCGTGAGCTTCCCAAGTGACTACCGAAGCCATCTCCTTTGGGTTAATTTAGAGTCCTGCTTACCCCTACAGTACAGAGTAGAACACTGTCATTGGGCTTCCTTGGATATAGTATAGACATCGATCACCAGGCCTTTCTTTCATGGTTCAGCTTGTGGGTTCAAAACACCAGCCCCTAGGCTAGTCAAATTGAAACTCACTGCCATCAAACGCATAACAACTTAAAGGACACAGGAGAACTGCCCCTGTGGGTTTCTGAAACTTTACATCTTTATGGGAGTAGAAAACCTCAAATTCACCCTGCAGAGTAACTGGTGGTTTTGAACTGCTGACCTTGTGGTTAGCAGCCTAATGTGTAGCCTACTATGCCACTAGGGCTCCCTTTTAGGATAGTCAAAAGGAAATTGTTGGTACCATCTGGGACCCCCATCAGTCAAAGCAGACACGTCTTCAGATGCCCCCACCTTACTAACTGTATACGCTAAGCAGGATTCTGTAAAAAATCCACTCCCTTGTCTATAAAATTACAATCATGATGTCTAACTCACAGGGTTGTTATAAAGAGGAAATTAAATACCGAACGTAATGTGCTTGGCACCACATTGGTGCCAAATAGATGTTTTCCTTACTCCTTCTGGATCTATGTAATTCTGTAGAACTTTCACGTAAAGGGGGATTTTTATTGGCCCCCCCAGCATTTAATAGTGGGTTCCCCCCCCCCCAGTGCCTTTGGAAACTAAGGAGTAGGTGTCTTTTGCATACTTTGAGCAAAGCACTGAAGTGAAAGTTTTGCGTTTTACTCTATGATTTTTAACATTATATCAGGACAATTATTTCTCTCTCCTCTTTCCTGCCAATCCTTGCCCTTTTAATTACACCAACACTCAAAGAATAGCCATTTATCTCTCACCTTTGCTGCCCATGGAATTACTTGCTCTGTGTGCAAGCCAGCCTGAAAAGAACAATGGCCTGTCATCCATCCACCCAGTTTAAGAGGCTCATCCATCTTTTAGGCCCTGGTTCCAGCGGCTGCTTACAAGGTATCATGTGTACGCAGTAGCCACCGTGGCCACGTGGCCCACAGAGGGCATCAAGAGCATTAGTTCTTTCCCTCGGGATCTTTCAAAGTTAGGGCCACCTTTCCTCCGGCAAAACGCACAATTGTGGGGATGGGGCATGCAGAGGTTTTACTGGGCTGCTGGCCGCTACAGTCTATGTACCCCCACTGTCAACTCTGGCGGGGGCTCATCTCACAGAAGGGCTAACAAAGCCCATTTGGACATGGCTCTGGCAGGAATCCCATTAAAAAGTCCTCCCTAGAATGTGAGAAAAAGGTGGGGAAAACCCCTCAAAATCGTAGAAGAAACTGGGTTTGTTGGTTGGATAGAGTCTGAGGGAACTGCCAAGACCAAAGCCTGCAGTCCCACTTCAGTCTCCACCCGCTCTGCTCCCCAGGGCTCAAATTTCAGCCAAACAGTAGACAGGTCTCTAAAGGAAATAATAACACCAGGTAGGTTTGTACACTTTAATCAACCCTGTAAGATCAAAGGGCAGCCTTCCAAGTTCAGAAGGACTAGGAGAGCAGGAGGAATGTTAGCAGGAAGCACACAGAGGAAGCAGGAAAAGTCATGGTACATTCCGCGGATTGCAACGAATGAGGTGAACCGAAATGCATGTGAATTGTTGACTGTCAATCTGCTGGTCACAAGTCACAATAAAAATAAAATATCAAACCAGTGAACCCTATCGTTTACATGGATACATTTATGTGTGTTAACAAACTCTCTATAAAACTGTTTTTAAAAAAAGTCCATTAGGCAAAGGACACTGGAGATGTCCAGGAAGCATTGACTTTGATCCCTTTTAACTTCCTCCTTTAGTCTAGGCCAGAGAAGTTCCTTTACCCAAGTTTTTAGCTTTAATAATCTTTATAGATTGATTAACCTTACTCTTTATAGATCTCTTTCTTTGTCCTGCCCAAATAGTCAAGGATCCAAGGACTCTTACTGTGTTAGGCTGGGTCCTCTATAGAAACTAACCAGTGACGCTCATCTACGTACAAGAACAAACTGAATATCAAGAAGAAACTTTACATCGAGAAGGCGTCCCAGCCCAGTCCAACTCAAGGTTCAAGGGCAGCCAGGGCCTCTCAGAATCCTCTGCTGCAACCAACCGAGCTGGAAGTTGAAGCAGGAAGCTGGGGATCCCACTTCAGTGAGTACAGAGTCATGTGGATCCAAGGTCGGTGGCAGCAACAGAGGACACCAACAGCTCTCCGGGTTCCAGTGAGGAGGAGGGTGAAGTGGCAGAGAGATGGTTTTATCTTGCTCTAATATGAAAGGTCCCACCCCCAAGGTGGTGTTATCAGGCTACCATTTTATTGACGAGTTGCGCTCCCCCTCTAGCGAGGAATGTCCAGTTGGCAGAATATCGAAATACCACACTAAGGATCCAAAATGAATGAAGTGTTCCTGGATGTGGCCAGGCTGCCGATCTGCTCTTGTGTTTGAACTATGTCCAGGATCAACTAAGAATGGAGAATGGCTCAACTGTGTCAGATGGGAATTCATCTTCATCTTCTTCAGTGGGCTGGGGGAGGTGGAAGAGTAGGAAGGGGTATGAAGAGGGTGCAGTGGTTATGTGCTCCGTTACTCTCCACGGGGGAAGATGGGGCAGTCTGCTTCTGTAGAAACCGTGGCCATGAAAGCCTAGCAGGCAGTTTTGCATATCCTCCAGATGCCTGTGAGGGGCACTCAACTTGAGAGCAGTGGGCTTGGGCTGTGAGAAAAGGATTGTCCTAGCACGTGTTGGAAAACTACCTTAATGTGTCCAATCATTTGTTTATATTTTGGCATTCTGACATTATTCATTTAACCCTATTTTGAGAAATAGGAAAACAAAGAGTTTGGGGAACAGTTTCTCCCAGTGACCTTTATTTCTGTGTTTTCCACCAGGCAATGAGAAAGCAAGGTATTTAAAATCTCTTACTATTCTGATAAGTACAGTTAAGTTTTCCAAGTGCTACATTGGGCCTTCGGAATCTGTGTATACTTACTGCTGAAGGCAAGTGCCTCTGGACAGTGGAAAGGGTGTACCCTTAAAACCAGAAAGATCACCGGTCAAACGGGCCACCGGCACTGACGCTGTGTGAGCCTGCATGACACGCCCACTCTTGGAGACACTGTAATCTGGGACAGCAGCAATGGAGTGATTCCAGTTGTTTCCATATTCATGTTTCTTTCCTTCCCCAGCGTCCATCCCACTTGTTACGGAATTCGGTACAAGGGACTCCACCATGGATGGGAAGATGGCTTTGTTAGGGATCTCATATTCCTGCCTGGGGCCATTCAGCTAGGATTAGACAAATGATTTAGGCTAGGTCAGGGGGAAAGCTCCAAGAGACTTCCCTGTCTATTTCCTCAGGGAAATGTTCATTCTTTCTCTGGCATTGCAAGTGGGTGCTTAACTCAACCCTATTTGTGGGTTTTTTTAATGTTTAAAAAAATTATTTTATTAGGGGCTCATACAACTCTTATCACAATCCATACATACATCAATTGTGTAAAGCGCATTTGTACGTTCATTGCCATTATCATTATCAAAATATTTGCTCTCCACATAAGCCCCTGGTATCAGCTCCTCATTTTTCCCCTCCCTCTCTGCTCACCCCTCCCTCATGAACCCTTGATAATTTATAAATCATTATTTTGTCATATCTTGTGCTGTTCGACATCTCCCTTCACCCACTTTTCTGTTGTCCATCCCCCAGGGAGGAGGTCACATATAGATCCTTATAATCGGTTCCCTCTTTCCAACCCACCCTCCTTCTACCCTCCCAGTATCGCCACTCACACCACTGGTCCTGAAGAGATCATCCACCCTGGATTTCCTGTGTTTCCAGTTCCTAACTTCACTAGTGTACATCCGTACATCCTCTGGTCTAACCAGAGTTGTAAGGTAGAATTCAGATCATGATAGTTGGGGGGGTGGGACGGAGGTCGGAGGAAGCATTTAGGAACTAGAGGAAAGTTGTATGTTTCATTGTTGCTACATCTCACCCTGACTGGCTTGTCTCCTCCCCAAGACTCTTCTGTAAAGGGATGTCCAGTGGCCTACAAATGGGCTTTGGGTCTCCACTCTGCAGTCACCACCTCATTCAATATGATATGATTTTTTTGTTCTGATGATGCCTGATATCTGATTCCTTCAACACCTCGTGATCGCACAGGCTAGTGCGCTTCTTCCATGTGGGCTTTGTTGCTTCTGAGCTATATGGCTGTTTGTTTGCCTATGCACCCATTTGTCTTTAGCGATCATATCAGGGAGGTGAGCACACAATGATATGATTTCTTTGTTCTTTGATGCCTGATAACTGATCCCTTTGGCACCTCGTGAGCACACAGGCTGGTGTGCATCTTCCATGTGGGCTTTGCTGCTTCTCAGCTACATGGCTGCTTGTTTATCTTCAAGCTTTTAAAACCCCAGATAGTAAATCTTTTGGTAGCCGGGCACCATCAGCTTTCTTAACCACATTTGTTTATTCACCCGCTTTGTGTTTAGTGGTTGTGTTGGGAAGGTGAGCATCATAGAATGCCAATTTAATAGAAGAAAGAATTCTTGCATTGAGTGAGTGCTTGAGTGGAAACCCAATATCCTTCTGCTACCTTAATACTAAAACTATAAATATATGCACATAGATCTATTTTAACATCTCATATATAAATATATTTTCATATGTACATGCCTTTATTTAGACCTCTATAAATGAGTTTCAGTAATTCCTCTTGGTTACATTACCCTTGATCACGTCCTACCAGGCCTCCTACATCCTCCTCCTCCACTGATTTGGACCACTTGTTGTTCCCTTGTCCCTGGGTTTGTTAACACCACTACCTTTCCCCCGTCTCCCCCCTCTCCCATGCCCCTCCCGAACTGTTGGTCCCGTTGTTTTCTCCTCCAGATTGTTCATTCAACCTATCTTATTTATACAGACCTGCAGAGATAATAACATGCACAAAAAACAACACAGAACAAAACCAAGCAACAATATACAACAAAACAACAACAAACCAATGGGGGAAAAACCCTAAAACACAACAAGAAAGAAAACTTTGTAGTTAGTTCAAGGACTATCTGTTGGCCTTTAAGAGTGTTTTCCAGTCTAGTCTGTTGGGGCACCACGCCCTGGCCCCAAAGTTCACTTTTAGCATTCCCTAGGGATCTTGCCACTCCATTCCCTTGCTATTCTGTTGCACCCCCTTACTGTTTTGCCTTGGCGTGGCGGGATCAGATCGGGCATAATTCCCACACTGTGTCTCCAGTGTTGTCCTCTGTAGGGCTATGGGTCAGTGAGGGGCATCATGTCTCATAGTGGCTGGCCATGTAGTCCTCTCAGTGGACTGGCTGCTGCAATCAGGAACATTGTCCACAAGGTCTGGTGGGCCAGGCTGTGCTCTACTCTCTCCTCCTCCCTCTTCATCTGCTCCCGTGTGCTCTGATCAGATATGTCCCTCTCCTGGAGCTGCAGATTCAGTGCCGTCCTTTGAAATAAATTCTTCTGGGGAGAGGGGCAGGTATCCACATAGTAGTTGGGATTGGGGCTGGCCCCTCAGACCTCTCCACTAAGTCAATCCCCCTTGTCTGGGACTTTCTTGGTTTTACCACTGAAAGTTTCACATCCCCCCCAAATCCCTTAGTCCTGATCACACCAGATGTCTAGTAACTCTAACCACAAACCATGAGACTCATGTCGCAAGGGGTTTCGTGAGAAATGACATCTCGAGAATGGATTCAACACACAGCAGAAATCCAGGCGGAGAAATGGAGAGAAACAAAGCATCAAAGACCTCATTTGAGTTACTAGATTGGGCCTTGCCATGTCTCTGACATACAAAGTAACGGTGACTGGTTTGCTTCACAGGCAATAGTTTTTTGCTTGAAATTACCTGTATGAGAACTGTTTCTCTTCCAGTCAAGACTCGTTATCACATTACTAGGTTACCTGCAGGATTTACCTTGATTGACATAAAGCACCTGTTACATGGAGAAAGGCTCCAGGAACATCACCATGGTGCTGGTGAATGCTGAAAATGACCTCCATTGACCACCTCACTCTGTATCTACATAGTGATCTCCCACTTTGACTTTGTTCTTGGCTTTGTAATTTGCTTGGACCAATGGAAGATCAGCAGGCATGACCTTATTCTCGCATCTCCCTCTGCCGTCACAATAAGGACATGGTCAAGTAAGTCTACGGGAGAATGAGGACCTTGGAGCAGAGTCAAAATGTGCTCTTGGGTTAGCCACGGTCATCCTAGATCAGCCAACAGTTAGCTGAGCCCCATGGATCTGAGAGTCAAATAAATGTTTACCTTGGAGTTTGGGGGTGGTGTCCGTGGTCATTGCTAGCTGATTAGAGGGTCTAACACTGATGGAATGCCTACTGTACACTAGCTATCCCTCTTGGAGCGTTCCAGGTGTGGTATAACTTAACCCTCGGAAATAAGCCTCCAGATACAGCAAAACCTGTAGAGCCGGAATGCCATGAGACTTCCTTGTTTTTTCAGGTCTCGCAAGTTTCCTGCATTTTATAGCCTGCAGTCACCACTTTCGTATCAATCTGTATTATTGGGAACTATTTTAGCTTTGCTTCTTTGATAGGTTCCACCTTGAACAGGTTCCTGTTTGCCCATATTTGACTCTACTATTGATTACACTGTATGGACAAGAAAATGGAGCCACAGTGCAATTAAGAAACTTGCATGATGTAGAAGGGTCACGATTCAAAGTTATTAGTGTGACTCTGTTGTAACCAATTGCCATCAAGTCATGGCAACCTCATGCCTTGCCGAGTTGGGCTTCTGCTAGGTTCTTCTTGACTGTAATCTTGCAGACATTATGCCAGACCTTTCTCTTGCAGTTTGAAACCACCAGCTACTCCTGACAAGAAAAATGAGAACTTCTACTCCCATAAAGAGATCCAGCCTCAGAAACTCACATATGCAATCTTGCCCTGTCCTATAGGGTCGCTGTGAGTTGGAGGCAACTTGATGGCAGAGAATTTGGTTTGGTTTCTTCTGAAGGGCTGCAGGTGGACCCAAACAGTGGGCTTTTTGTTGGCCATCCCATTGCTATTAAGTTGATTTGGACTTATAGTGACACTACAGGACAAAATAGAATGCGTTCCAAGATTATATAACTTTATGGGAGCAGACTGCCTCATCTTTCTCCTGAAGAATAGAATAGCTGATGGATTTGAACCACCAACCTTGTAGTTACCAACCCAACATTTTATCTACCACTTCAGGACTTCTTTGGGTGAACAGCTGCCCGCAGACCACTTGTGCCAGCCAGTCTGACTTCAGAACACTTTTAATTACTCCAACCATGGGAACACTATAGAGTTTCTAAGAATGCAGGTCACAACTAGTGTGTCATGAAATCAACTGAGTGAGTTCAGAACTGAATGGAATTAGAGTATTATTTTAAGGCACTTCAAACCCATTGAATTGAGTTGAGTCAGATGCATGGACACCCCACGATAAACAACTCCACTGCTGTGGAGTCAATGCTGACTCACAGCAACCTCTGGGCCAGAGTAGAACTGCTCCTTAGGTTGTTGAGACTATAAATCTCTACCAGAGCAGACAGCCTCATCTCCTTCTCTAAGCGTGGTTGGTAGATTTGAACTGTCAACCTTGCAGTTAGCAGCCTAAAGCTTAGCTCACCAGTCACCAAGGCTCTCATGAAATTTACATAGGTTTGTTAAATATGTGTTCATATGCACGAGATTCAAAGTTCATGGAAAAACTTTCTTATCTTTTAATTCCATTTTTCCCTGAACTTTTTGAAAGTCTCTTGTATGTTAGTCCTTGTTAGATGCTGTCAAATCCATTTTAACTCCTAGTGGCCCCATGTGACAGATTAAAGCTGCCCAAAGGGTTTTCTAGGCTGTGATCTTTATGGGTCATGGTGGTGTACTGGTTATGAGTTGGGCTACTATCCACATGGTCAACAGTTTGAAACCATCAGCCGCTCATCAGGAAACAGATTGGCTTTCTACTCCCATAGACAGTTACAGTCTCAGAACGTCACAGGAGGTCGGCATGAGTCCGTATTGACTCCATGGCTGAGAGGTTGGTTTGGGTTCATCTTTATGGGGACAGATACCCAGGTCTCTCTCCCACAGAGAGGCTGGGGGGTTTGAACCAGCACAAGTTTGTCTATTAGTTGAGTGTCTAGCAATTAGATCCTAGAGTTCCTTATATGTTCTTACACCTACGTGTGTGTGTGTAGACACAGAGAGAGAACACATGCATGTACGTACGTATATAAGTTTGGATGGAAACTTATTTCTCACTGAATTGTCAAAAAGCTTGAAAGCCACTGCAATAGGAGCACACTTCTTCCATTCTTTCTAAATGCAAGTGATGTGATAAATAGTATTTTATATCATGTTTCTTTTTATCCCCTCCCCCTCCCACCGCCACCTCTCTCCCACCCTCAAAGGTTCTTACTCCAATATTTCAAGCAAGTCTTCCTAAGCTCGCTAGAACAGAGGTGGCAGATGTTCTCATAGCCCATTAGAGCTGTCATTTTTCAGATGTCACCAGATGGACCCGCTTCTCCTCTCCTAAGGAGAGAGGAAACCCTGTCATTGTGTGAGCCCAGGAGATTTCTTCGTGCTCAACCAACATTCTCCGACAGGCCCGGTCCGGATCCGCAACCTCAAAGCAGGCGGGGTAACTCCACCCGCAAAGACCACCAGGATTTGACTTTTAAGTCTAACTGAAGTCTCCAGGCTGCCGTTTTCTTTCAAGAGGCCTCTGGTGTCTTAAAGGTGTTAATTGGTCAGGGAGCTCTATAATTACAATTTATATCAAGTTGTCGACACATGGCCGAGCCATTAAAATCAATGCTGTAATTGATGGGCCGAGAAGGGCCATTTTGGGCACATAGTTTTGTCCATTTACTCTGTTAAATGATGCCAGCCAAGCAGGAAAGACGTGAAGAGATTTGAAAAAGTGTAACATCAATAATCCTTCTCTATCGTGTTCGTGTGTGTCTGCTCTCCCTGGACCTGAAGAGCTGCGGACAGCACAATTTGAAAACGGCTCTGACAGTTGTATTTTGAAGATCTGTTTGGAACCGTGTAATGTGTACAGCCTAGACAACGTAGACGACTCTCAGGGTGATGTGTACGTGTGGTACTTTCACGGGAAGACAATCAGGGAGCTGAATGACAGGCAATCGCCCTTGCTTCCTTGGAGAACATGGTCTGACCTTGACACCGACAGTTACATCAGGCAAGGCTGGCATTTCGGTGGTGATCAGGGTGGTACCCAGCACCCAAATCACTTCCGTTCCAGTTACCAGAGAGGAGCCTTTCTTCGTCCTGCTTTCCCAGGTGTACTCCGGGGTCGTCTCCTGTTTCAGCACACGTGCTCTTTAGCACCTCAGCTGCCCTGGCACTACAGCCTGAACTCAGGGCTGTGGGTCGATTCTGCCTTTCCTCTGTGGTGGCCCTGGGTGGATTTGAACTGGCAGCCCTTCATTGAGGAGTTGAGTGCAGGCTCTTTGTACTCTCTCGGGACTTCATCTTTGATTAGGGGGCTGTTAAAGGGCCCGACCCCCAGCCGAACTTCCCCTCAGCCTTGGGGGGTCTTAATTCAGTCTGAAATACACCTTCAAGCTAGGCATTAAGATCCCCTTTTCTATTTAGTTGCTGTGTGCTTTCTGATTCAGGGAAATCACATTCTATTGTTGGGTAAAATCAAAATCCCTTGGGAGGGGGCAAAAAAAACCAAACCCTTAACTTTAAGGTACAGGATCATTCTATCCGTCATTCAGGCCAACAGTCCATTTTCCTTCCAGCATGGGAACAGATGGCTGCCTGCGTGGTTCACACCACATGAAGTAGTTGGCTGGCATTGAGAGACCATGTTGTTTGAGAAATACAGCATTTTATACACCAGAATCACACCTCAGGACAAGAGGATTCTCACTCTGTGAGGGGCGCCTGGGAAGTGAGACCAATGGAGGTATGCAGATTCCCGTCTGCCACCTCCAACTGGCGGTGCAGAGCAGGCCCAGCTAGGGACCGGCTGGACGTGCTCCCTGCGACTTTTCAGTCCTTGACTTTGCTCTCGCCTTCTCAGAGACCAGTGAAGCTCTGAGACACCGCAGTGGGACGAGTTTCCTCAGGGTGCTCAGCGTGAACCAAGAGACTTACTACGGCACAAAACATGCCAAGGACACTTGCAGCCCTGCCTCCTCCACATGACAGCCTCACCTTACAGGGCCCAGATGGGCCCCAGTGAGCACCCTCCTCCCGCTCGCAGCCCTCTGTGGCTAGAACTGTTGTCAGCCCTGACTGGGGGCTCTCCGTGTCTATAAAAAACAAGTGTTAAAATACTGATCACATCAAATGTTGCCATCTTCACTATTTTAAATATACAATTCCCCAACAATAATCATGATCACGAGGTTGTGCAGCCTTTACCACTCTGTTTCCACAAGTGTTTCCTTGCCCTAAACAGAAACTCTGCGTTCATTAAGCAAACACTCCCTATACCCTCCTCCTCCAGCCTCTAATCTACCGTCTGTGTCTGAATTTCCCTGCTCTTGGTATTTCGTGTGAAGATGCGCTGTGGCTGTCAGGTTAGCACTGACTGCTCATTGCAATGGTGCTTCTCCCGGGGAGAGAGATGAAGTTGCCTAATCCCTTAACGGTTTATAAAGGGATGCTGAGTCTGAATCAACTCCATGACAGTGGATTTGGTTCTTTGGGTGGTCGGTAGACAGCTCTGTCCCCTGGGTCTGGCTTATGAGTTCACTCAACATAATCTTTCCCAGTTAATTCAAGTTGCAGCATTCATCAGAACATCATTTCCTTTTATGGCTGAATAATCTTCCATTGGACACACACACATACACATCTGCATATATATCATACCTACACATATATGTCATTGTGCTGACCTGATCATTGACATGGACCAAGGACTGCTGGGTTGATTTCACCCTTGGCTATTGTGAAATAACCAAGTGCCCAATGACGTACAAGAGATGCATTTCTCACTCAGTCTTTATTTAATCCAGTGATGGACTGGTAAATAGCCTCTCTGAGAAGGAAAAAGCCCTGGGTTTGTAGTGTATGCTGATCTTCATGGTGTAAATACTTTCACCAACACTGATTTTCAGCTACCAATGTGAAGTCATTGAATGTGAACTTGGAAAGAGATACCCATGATCTATTCTCTTGGACAAGCACCAACATGCAGCCGTCCGCTTCTCTGCTTGGTCTTATGATAAATTGTACCTCCCTCTATGTTGTATCTTGTGACCACCTGGCTCACTTGCTGTACTGCATGTCATATAAATTCTAGCTAGTGGACACCGTTTCACAGCACATCTGTGACAGTTTTCTGGGCATTAGTGTGTATGAACCGCTGACTGAGAGTCATGGCTGCAGGTTGTTGCTATGGAATATGACCATTTGCTCTGCCAGATAGTCAAAAATCTACTTTGGCTGAAACTAGCACCGCAGACACCTGGTGACATGCTGCTGGTAACAGGCTTTCTCCATGAGGCCACTAGAGATAGAAGGCAGAGCTTTCATTTTTTTTCCTTTAACTCTTTTATTAAATCATTTTATGGGGGGCTCATACAATTCTTATCTAAATCCATACATACATCCATTGTGTCAAGGACATGTGTACATTTGCTGCCATCATCATTCTCAAAACATTTGCCTTCTACTTGAGCCCTTAATATCAGCTGTTTGGGGGGTCTCAGGGAGGAGACAAGCCAGTCAAAGTGTGATGTAGCAATGATGAAAAATACAACTTTCCTCTAGTTCCTAAATGCTTCCTCTCCCTCCCCCACCCTCCACTATCATGATCTGAATTCTACCTTGCAAGTCTGGCTAGCCCAGAGGATGTACAATGGTACAGATAGAACTGGAAACACAGGGAATCCAGGGTGGATGATCCCTTCAGACCAGTGGTGTGAGTGGCGATACTGGGAGGGTAGAGTGGGTTGGAAAGAGGGAACCGATTACAAGGATCTACATGTGACCTTATCCCTGGGGGACAGACAACAGAAAAGTGGGTGAAGGGAGATGTTGGACAGGGTATGATGTGACAAAATAATAATTTATAAATTATCAAGGACTCATGAGAGAGGGGGGAGCAGGGAGGGAGGGGAAAATATGAGGACCTGATGCCAGGAGCTTAAGTGGAGAGCAAATATTTTGAGAATGATGAGGGCAATGAATGTACAGATGTGCTTTACACAATTGATGTATGTATGGACTGTGATAAGAGTTGTATGAGCCCCTAATAAAATTATTTTAAAATATCAGCTGCTCTTTCCCCCCTCTCCCTCCTCAAAAAACCTTCATAAATCATAAATTATTATTTTGTCATTTTACACTCTCCGAAGTCTTCCCCTGCCCTCTTCTCTGCTGCCCATCCCCCAGGGAGGAAGCTATACGTAGATTCTTGTAACCGGTTCCCCCTTTGTACCCCACATCCTCTATCCTCCAGGCATCACCACTCTCACCACTGGTCCTGAAGGAGTCATCTGTCCTGGATTCCCTGTGTTTCCAGTTGCTATCTGTACCAATGTCCTTCCTCTGGTCTAGCCAGATTTGTAAAGTAGAATAGGGATTATGATAGTGGGGGGAGGAAGCATTAAAGAACTAGAGGAAAGTTATATGTTTCATCGTTGCTACCCTGCACCCTGACTGGCTCATCTCCTCCCCACAACCCTTCAGTAAGGGGTGTCCAGTAAGGCAGAGCTTTTAAAAGCAGACTTGGAAAACATGATTCTATGCATTTTGTAGATGTTATTGATGGGTTTGATGCTGGCATCTAGTAGAGTCCTGCTTCTAAATATCACTCTGGGAAATTTTCATTTGTTTGTAAACTGGCAAAGGTTGTACTGTTTCTGATAAATTTGGTTTGTTTTTTTATTTTCTTTTATAACATACATCCTTTTTATTAACGGTATCTGAAAACACCTCACTGCCAACAAGGCAATGTTGACTCATAGCTACCCTATACAGAGTTCCTGAGATTGTGAGTCTTCACAGGGACAGTTTCTCTTTCTCCTGCCGAGTGGCTGGTGGGTTTGAACTGCCGACCTTGCAGCTAGTAGTCCACTTTTATCCCATGGCTCCACCAGGTTAGCAGCCAGGAAAGGTACTCACCGATTCCATTTTACTGGCATCATTTTTCTTAGCTTCGTTTCTGTTTCCCTTTTCTCGCATGCATTCACTCACCACACATGTATTTGAGTATCTATGTGTCAATTGGTGAAGCAGAGGATCAATAAAAACGAAGGGCCCCCTCAAGGAGACACACTGACACAATAGCCGCAACAATGGATTCGCACATACCAACCGGCACAAAGACGATGCTCAAAAAATGACACTCAGCTTGGCACCTTTTCTTCTCGTGTGTCAAGTTATCACGAGTTGGAAACTCCTTCACGGCAGCTAAGCACAATAAACCCAAACAATACGCACTGCCGTTGAATTGATTCTGACTAATATCATACTGTAGGACAGACAGAACTGCCCTGCAGGGTCCACAAGACTATACATCTTTACAGAAACAGACTGCTATTTCTACCTGCCACATAGCAGCTGCGGAGCTCCAACCATTGACCTTGAGTACTGGTCAAAGACTTTAAGTACTTCACCAACAGGGACCCTTATTAATAACATGTAGCAAATACTATGCTGGAGAGTTCAAGACTGAATTTTAGAGGGGGAGGGGGAGGGGGAGGGGGAGGGGGAGAGGGAGAGGGAGAGGGAGAGGGAGAGGGAGAATTGATTTGTCTATTCATCTGGCTTCTGCACAAGACCCAAAATCCATTGGGAAAATTCCATTATCTTTTCATTTAATTTTGTCACAAAATTTGAAGCCACCTTAGACATGGGGGGAATCATTGTGACTACTTTATTCTTCCCTCTCATGCGAACGTCTGAAATCTAGTGCTACTTAAAGCACAACCCCTGAGCCGGCAGCAGGAGTAGCATCACCTGGGAGCTTGCTAGAAATAAATGAGCTTGCTTGGGTTCGCACAGACCTATTACATCATAATGCCTGAAGATTAGTTTCCCTCCCATGCGTCCACAGTCTGCCTGGTGATTCTGATGCGAGCCAAAGTTTCGGGAACATCCTCCTACTCTGCGTTTGGAAGTCTTAAAGATTCAGAAGTTCATTTTCTTTACTTGGGAAAAACCACCAGAAGCATTTTCCAAATGGACTATGTTTAGCCTGTTCACACACTCACTCCCCTTTTGAATGATTTCCATCTTCCTAATTTCAAATCAAAAGAATACCCCTGTGCTGTGATTTGAGAGCCAGACCTAAGAAGTGATTCTTCTGGGTGGTTGCCAATCATTCAGTTTTGTCGACAGATGGCAGCGAATTGGCTGTATCAAAAGTTATGATTCTCTTAACAATCTTACTGCTGTGCCTACTCACCCAGTCCTAGAAATATCTTCAGAAGGAGCACCCAGTCCCATTTGGAAAACTAGGTTTGAACGTCTAAGTGACTAGACTATGTAAAGGCTTTGAATTGGTTCTTATAAAGAAAACAATTAAGGGTGTTGACTACGGATTAAATGATTGGCTCTGTGCTCAAGTCTGACAGGCATCATCTCATTTGATCTTCACACTGGCAGCTGAGAAAATGGAAGTGTAAGCAGGGGTTGTTATTGCCCAAGGGCACCAAGCTCGGTAGGAACAGACCTAGGACATGAACTGGCAGGTCTGTCTCATCCATAGCCTATGCCCTCAACTATAGCACAACGGCGCTCAAGCTTCTGCTGCTGCACTAGCGATCCATTGCTAAGTAACAAAGTACTATCAGCTCAACTGCAAACTCACGGCCATCCAGTTAATTTTGACGCACAGTGACTGTGCGCAGTGTCTATAAGTGTTCACGGGAGCAGACAACCTTATCTTGCCCAGGATAATAGTCCCTTAATTACCTCCAGTTTCTCTGGCCAGAAAGGCAAGTATGGCTTCACTGGGTTGTCTACCTTAGGAATTGAAACCAAATCCAACCAGTTGTCGCCAGTTTTTCCGGGCTCAATGACCCCACATTGGAAGAGTCGCATGTGCCCCGCAGGGTCCTCAAGGATATGCCTTTTCAGTTCTTCTCCAGCACCATCCTCCAAACGCATCTGCTCTTCTTCAGCTTTCTAAGTCAAGGTCCAACTTTCACGTGCGTAAGCAGCAGCGGAAAATCCCATGATTTGAGTCAGGTGCACCTCAGTCCTCAAAGTAACCTTCTTGCTTTTCAATCCTCTGAAGAGGCTTGGGCAGCAGGTTGACCTAATGCAAGGCATCTTTTGATCTCCTGATGCTGCTTCCATGGGCAGTGTGTGGGGGTCCAAGCAAAACAAGATCCTTGACAATTTCAAGCTTTCATCCATCACCTCATACACAAGTGGAAATTGGATGTAGATTAAAGAAGATCTAAGAAGAACCGTGGCTGGCACAGAATATTGAAAGTACCATGGACGACAAAGAGAACAAACGGATCTGTCTTGGGAGAATGGCGAGAGGGTGGCGAGACGGTGTCTCACACTTTGGAGATAGTCTCAGCTCCTGGAAAATCACCCTGCTTGGTCTGGAGAAGTGCCTTGAAAAGGAGGAAGACGCTGGTGAGACGGGTGGATACAAGTGGCTGCCCTAAGGCGCTCAGGCAGGAGTGTGAACGCAGCGCAGGCCGGGGTGGCTTCCTCTTGTTGGACAGAGGGCTGATGTCGCTGGGAATCCACTGGGCAGCATCCAACAACACCACAATATGGTGGCTGTTGTTCAGGGGCGCAGGGCCCACATGTATAGAAACCAGGCTGGACACTTGTCCCCTTGCACCTCACTTCCGGGGCTTCTCCTTGGGAAGTTTTAAAGTTTTTGATTACATTTTTTACAATCAGTCTATTAAATCTATCTCCTTTGTGTTCCTTGGGAAATAAAACTGGCTTCCAACCTGGGTGATTGGCAATTAACAGCGGTCCAGTCAATAAATTGTTTTGTTGATATCTCTCCCAGCTCACTGCCTGAGGCTGATGTTCCAAATATTTGGCAGTATTTTTCTGCATTAGGAAAGTTTATAAAAAGGACAAGTCTTCCGAGGCTGCTGCTCTCAAAGGGACAGGGAGAGAGACGAGAGTGACTAACTGTCCTTTTTTGTCATGGTCTGAGAGGTTGTGCAGGATGTGGGGTTGCCAACACTAAAACCCAGGTCAACTACAACCATCGGTTACCTCACCTTTGTTTCTAGCACAAATAAGTGTGAGAAGCCAGCAGGTCTGGCTTTGCCTGGGCCCAGGAAGCTCCCTAAAATGTAGAACTTTCTCTACCAAAACTGGAACAATCCTTGACCACTGAGGTATGCTATAAAATAGTCCCCCTCAGTAGGGATCTGGAAACACAGGGAATCTAGGACGGATGAACCCCTCAGGACCAGCGGTGAGAGTGGTGACACCGGGAGGGAAGGGGGTGTCTATGTGTAACCTCCTCTCTGGGGGATGGGCAATGGGAAGGTGGGTGAGGGGAGACGCCGGGCAGTGTAACATAAGATAAAATAATACTTTATAAACTATTAAGGGTTCAGGGGGGAGGGCAGAGCGGGAAGGGAGGGGTAGGGGAAAAAAAAGGAAAATGAGCTGATTCCAGGAACCCAAGTGGAAGGAGAATTTTGAGAATGATGAGGGCAACGAATGTATAAGGGCACTTTACTCAATTGATGTATGTATGGATTGTGATAAGAGTTGTATGAGCCCCAATAAAAAGATTTATTTTAAATTAAAATAAAATAAAACAGTCCCCCTGTCTCCTCGTCTGAATCCCTTGAGCATTTAAATAACACTAAGAATGGGTATATCTGTCTAAAAGGATCTTTGCAGACAGAATAAATTAACAGTTTTGAGATTAGATTACTTTGGATCATCCAAATCAGTGTGAGATAGAGGTACCGAGAGATCAGAACACACAGAAAAGGAGGAGGCATGTGATCCTGGAAGCAGAAAGTGAAGGAATGCAGCCACAGACCAAGGAATTCAGCAGCCACAGGAAACTGGAAGAAGCAAGAAATGCATTCTCCTCTAGGCCTTCTAGAAAGAGCCTGGCCTTACCAACACCTTGCTTTTGATTTGAACAGAGATACTGATTTTAGACGTCTGACTTGCAGCGTTGTGCAGAAATAAGTTTCTGGCTTTTGAAAGTACCAAATGTGTGGTGATTTGCTACAATACACATATGAACCTGATACCGAGATTATCTCATTCCGTAGCTATCAGCTGGGGTTGCCGATTGGAAGCCACATATGTAAAAGCTCTGGCTAATTTGCACAAATAACAAAGGAGTCAAAGGGAAAGCTACAGGGTGATGGTGAAGGGGAAGCAGGCCGGTTGGTGTCGGAGAGGAATCAGAGCAGAAACGAATGGCCGGTGTGCGAAGTGCCCAACAAGAACAATCGACAACATTGCTTTCCGTCTTTGGTTCAGGCTGCCCAGGGTCACATCCTAGAATCACACCGCGTCTCTGATAAGCCCAGCTGGACTCATCAGAGGTGAGACGTCTTGATTTGCAGCTTCTCTGTGACTGTGTCCGATGGCAGACAATGAGGTCCCCGGAGCCCGTCAGGTGCCCTAATTGGAAGACTGGGCTGAGAATAATGCCCAGCTGATCGCCCCTACACCCTTTCTCTGACCGAGTGGTTGTCAGGCATGGTTGCTACAAAAGGTATTTGGCATCAGCACCACCGAGGAACGTAGATCTTTGTCAGCCCGCCCCAGACCCACCGAAATAAAGACGTGCTGTAATTTAACAAGTCCTCCAGGTGACTCTGATGCAAGGTAAAGTGCCCTCGTTTCCGTTATCTTCCGCCAGCGAAACCGAAGCTTCGCTACCACTGGCCTGGGTGTGCGCCATTCATACTTTTGTAACCTCTTATCAGACAGGTTTGTGCTAAGAGTTTTCATTGTTTCATGAGATTTCTAGAGTTGTTCCAGCCAGCATGTGGTGGGCAATTAAATGCTGCCGATAAAGTCCGGATGGAAGTTTAGTTTCGTGCTGTAGTCGAGCTTACATTCTGAGGACGTGGTTTGCCGACAATGACAATTTACAGTGGGAGCCCAAATCCAATTTGAGTCTCGCCGTGGATTCAGCCTCCATTGGGTTCTTTCTCACTGTGAACCAGCAAGGAGTGTGTGTGAACCAGGAGAGTGTATTTGGAAATGGATTACAGTGACTCTCTTGCCGAACCAGGGAGGGGAGGGCTCCCCTCGTAGACCTGCCTGGGCATCGCCATCATGGAAATCTAGGCACCAGGGCCAACCGACCAGAAGGCATCCCCCGGCCAAGGGCCCCATCCCAGAACCAATCGTATAAACGTTTCTAATTGTCCATACCATCCATAACCCACTCACGGCCCCTTTTCTGCCTCCACAGTCCCACCTGCAACCGTGATGAACTGATCGGCCAGCAGTTATGATTTTGTGATGGGTGTCTTTTGTGTACCGTCTTCTACACTTAGCCACAGGCCATGGGTCCTTTGGACACCGTTATGGTCTCCTGGGAATGGTCTCCTTCAGCCTGATGATACTTTTGTTGGTCTTTGCTTGTTTTTGTCGGGTTTAAACACATAAAGAGGTCTCTATATTTTTGCCAGATTTGCTGTAACTAGAAGAAGTTATAGTGTTTTAAATGTCATTGGGGAAGTTCCCACTACAAGCGCTTAAATTTCCCAGGAGCTTTGTAAGCAAATGAATCTGTAGCTGAAGCTGGGCTTTTCATAACACATGTCACCAGTGGTATCCAAAGATGATGTGTATTCATCTTTGATTTTCCCCCTAAAATGAGCTTCTAACCACAACCCATTAGCTCTGGTGGTGTAGTGGCTACTAGCCACATGGTTGGCAGTTTGAAACCACTAGCAGCTCTGCAGGTGAAAGACTGGGATTTCTACTCCTGTAAACACAGTCTCAGGAACCCACAGGGGTCGCTAGGAGTCAGCATTGACTCAATGGCAATGAGTTTGGTTCTTTGGAAACCATTCCTCCACCGCGACCACCTGAGCAATCATTTTTAGGTAATAGTATTCAAGATGGGGATGGCTATTCTCTATTTTTTTACACCCCCTGCCATTTAGCTATGAGTTTGACATTTATCAATAAATGTCGCTCCTTTTGAAATTTAGAGAGAAGAGTAAAGGATGAAAGGAAGTAGAAGGAAACAGTCATACAAATAGAGAATGTGGGAACTGCAAAATAATTGGCTTGGCCTCTTCGAAAAGAGTATATTTTTGTTTGGTTTGGTTTTTGTATGTTCATACTGGGGTGTATTTCAGAGGTGTTATGCCATTGGAAGAGACCCTCCTGAAATTGTGTTGTATGTTTTTCCGTTTGGGGTATATGAAACCCAGGATTGATGAATCTATAGGAACAGCAGGTAGAGTAAGGGGCTTGGAGGGAGGGGGTCCAGTGGGGGGGGCGGGGGGGTGTGTGAAAAGGAGACCATGTCAAGGGGTCCATGTAGAAAAAGAATGCTTGGAAACGGATTGTGGTAGAAATTATGCAATTCTGTTTGACATGACTGAACTCTGGAGTGATATGATATATGTATTAAATACCAATTAATAATACATTTTTAAAGTCAATATCATTCAAAAAAAACAAACAAAAGGAAGATCGAGGGGCCTGACCGAGAATAAAATATAACAAGATGCAAAGTGTGAACCTTGGTTCCTATTTTTAAAACATTGTCAGAAAAACAATGATTTAGGACTTTTTTTTGTACTAAACTGGATATTAGATGATAGTAGATTATTATAAGTTATCTTAGGTCGTGAAGGGATTTTATTTATCTATATACTTAGCCTTTGCAAATGGAAATATTTTGTGAGTGAAGCATATGGTGACTATAACTTACTTCAAATGTGTCCAGTAAGAGGAAAAACAGAAGGGGAAAGAAAGAGAAGAAAGTTCAAAGTTGTTACATCCATGTGATAACCAAATGAATGTTCATTGTGCTATATTTGCAACTTTCGTGACTGTTTGGAAACTAGTTATGAATAAATAAACTAACACCAGGAGTTTGAGAGTCCGGCCTGTCTTCTACTTTTGCCATCGTTAGCTCAGTAAGTTACTGTCATCCTCTGGATCTTGATTTTCTCAGCTTTAAAGGGAGGATGTTAATCATTCTAATTTCATCAACTTGGTGTAAGTAGCTTATTGAGAAATAACAAGACAAACAACTCCATCATAAAATAACCAGAAGACATTATATCGAAGAATATAAGAATACAATAGCAATAGACATTATATCGAAAAGACACATAGGTAACAAGCACAGCTAACAAGCACATGAAAATATGTTCGATGTCACAGACCATTAAGTCAATGACCCTCAAATTAATTTAAAATCCTGGTGCTCCCATAAGCATCAGAAGAGAACTGAGCTCTGCGGGGTTCTTTAAAAAAATTTTTTTTTATCCATGGGGTTCTATTATTTTTTTCAGAAGTCAAGTGCTTTTTTTCAGAGCCACCTGGATGGACGGCAACTGCCAACTGCTCAGAGTACAGCTGTTTGCCCCACCAGGGATTCCCGTTCATTGTCATTGTCATTATCGTTGAGTCAATTCCAACTCACCACAATCCTACGTGACAGAGTACACTGCCCCATAGGGTTTTGAGGCTGTGATTTTTATCAAAGGGACATGCAAAGCTTTCTTTTGAATAGCTGATCAATTAGCTATTCAGGTAGCAACTGAAAGCGTCATCCTGTGCCACCAGGTTTCTGTCGAGGGGATGCCCTTTGGGTTTACTAGGATGACTTTATTAGAAAAAAGACAAAAGTAACCTGACCGACTGCTGGTGCAGGCTCTGGGGAAAACAGATGGATGGTTCTTCAAAGGGTGAAACAGAATTACCATAGAGGGTTAATCCTAGGTAAACATAGAAGACCCCACAATTCAATTTCTTGGTATGTACCCCGAGACTCGATTGAGAGCAGAGACACACACAGACACACGTACACCAACGTCCATGGCAGTGGAGACAACCCATCCATATATCACCAGATACACAGATAAGACAAATTATGGTCTATACATGCAATAGAGTATGGCTCAGCCACAAAGAGAAATAACACTCGGATAAACATGCTACACAAACAAACCATGAAAACATGTTGGGTGGAATAAGCCAGATATGAGAGGACAGATATCATATGGTTCTGCTTGTATAAAACACCTGTACTAGGCAAAAGCATAGAGACCCAGTTCATTATTATGACAAGGGATAGACTGGTGAGAGAAATGGAGAGCTATCGCTCAGGGGGTACTGAGTTTCTATTCAAAGTGCCTGGAAACAGGAACAGTAGATCAAAATGATGAACATGGTTAATAGCACACATAAAATGACTGAAATGGCAAAATTTTGTTTTATAAAGCATATTTTAAAGGTACATAAGATGACATCTGTAAAGTAAATCTACACAAATGTGCTTTATTCTTTATCTTAATAGGTAATGATTACGAATGGAATTATCTAATATAATGATTACATATTACCGACTACTAGATCATTAAGTACCTATTATAACTGGTATTATTGTTGTTGTTAGGTGTCATTGAGTCCATTCTGTCTCCTACAGTCCCCTTTTGATGGAGCAGAACTGCCCCTTAGGGAGTTCTGGACTGCATTCTCTGCAGGAGCAAGGACCCAAATTGTTCTCTGATTGTGTTGGTCCAGGTGGACGAGAGAAACAAATCCAGGGAGACTCGGGTGTATAAGAAAGAGCTTTATACACAAGATCAGTTGAATATTGAGAAAAGATCCCAGCCTAGTCGACATCAAGTCCATAAGTCCGATATTAGCCCATGCCTGATACCAGTCTATAAAGTCCTCTTCGGACTCATGAAACAAAAACAATGATGCCGAATGCAGGAAGATCATAGTCCAGTGGGTAGAAGGTCTGTGGATTCAGTGGCAGTGAAAGAAGCTCAGAGCTGGCAGGGGTCTCCACGTGGCTCCCCCGGTTCCTCTGGCTCCAGGGGTCTCCACGTGGCTCCTCCGGCTCTGGTCCCATCAGCCTCTCTCCATGTGTCTTCTCAATAGGGATGTCTCACAGGGAGTGAGCCCGTGTCCAGCCTCCAATGAGCTATTTGCCTCTTTAGCACCTCCAAATGAGATCATCAAGCTGTGACCTGATTGACAGGCTAAAGTCCACCCCTTCATTTTTAAGTCTAAAATTGACAAGAGATTATGTAACTGCCACACTAATGGAACCACTGGCTGCGTTCAAACTGTCTTTCACTGAGCAGTCAAGTGTTTAACCAACAGGGACCTCATTACCTACCTACATACCTACCTTTGGGTTGGTAGTTTGAATCTCCTCAATGACTCCACAGAAGAAAGGTCTGGTGATCTAGTCCTGTGAAGATTACAGCCTAGAAACCCTCTGGGACGGTACTGCTCTGTCTCATGAGATGACTAAGCGTTAGAGTCAACTCCAAGGCACCTAAAAACAGCAACATTGATTTTCAACTCCTCTGACAGACGTAAAAAGTCATCCTCATTAAGAGAGTCAGGACAGTCGGGGAAACGTGTGGGAGCCCTAGATAGATTCTGATTTTCTTAAGGCCACGACTGGACATAGTGGGAGTGACAGCTGCAAGAGCAGTAGCACCTACTGAGGGAAATGCTTGCTATGTGCAGACATTATGGAAGCTCCTTTTGTCAGGTAACATTGGACAAGTGTTTCTGAGCCTTAGTTTTCTTCTCTGATAACACCAATCTATCTGCACGCGCGCGCACACACACACGTGTGGGGGTCAAATGAGATAAGTGGTTGCACTTTAACTGTTGTGTTCTTCAAATAGAGCCTGCCGTTCATTTCCCATGAAATATGAGCCTGGGGAAATTGGATGGAAGGACTTTTTTATGCTTCTCCATTAGCTGTTACTGGAGTGCCCTGTGCTTCCGGGGGTGCTGAGAGGCTGTCGTGGGAAGATGGAAGTGTATGCCTCTGATGAAACTGGGAAGGACAGTTTACTTATTGCTTCTCCACCTTCCAGAATTTGACTTTTTTCTTTTTTTTGCCTTTGTTCCTTCTGTTGCAAGCTCATCACTTGGGATTTTAGAGGAACCCATTGTACCTTTGCTGAGGGAGTGTTGAGAAAAGGCTGTGCCACACAGCACTGGGCCACTAGTGAACATTCTGTAAATGATAATAATGTTCTACTTGTATTTCCAATGAAGCATTATTGGTTATTTTTTCACAGTATAAATTTGCTGGCTTTCTCTTGATGTCAAACCATTAAATGAATCTTAGGAAAACATGAAGACTATATTTGTTCTGCCTTCAGCTTTGGGAACATTTTAAATACCGTTTGTATTCTACAGATACCTAGACACCCAAGAATGAATGTAATTAACATGCAGTGAGCCAATGCATGTCACATAAAAAACCTTCTTCACCCAGGTGTCCCAAGTATGCCTGTTACTCCATGTCACCTCAGAGCAGAGATATCACAGAGGATTTAACATGATACACGGGTTATTACACTAATAAATCAAGAGATACTTTCAAGCAATAGTTGACTCCTTCTAAAACGGAAGGCATCAAAAAGATCACAGCTTGTGGGTTTCTTCGTTTCTTACAGTAGGGCAAGAATGCCTGTCAGTATACTTAGAGGAGTCCCTGGATGGTGGCAACAGTTAGAGAATGAATCAGCCAGTGGAAAGACGTACTGTTCGAGTCCATCCATCATCTCAGAAGAAAGACTTGGAGATCACCTTCTGAAAGATCACAGCCTTGATGGAGCACAGCTCTTCTCTGACACACGAGGCTGCCCTGAGTCAATGTCAAGTTGACAGCAACCAGCTTTAGGTACATAATTAAAGATCTAAGATCTCTAAGGAAGTTCATGGAGAATTCATTTCTATCTCAGATGTCTTAGTGAATAGTTTTAGAAGTATTGGCAGGTAAGGGTCCATCATGGAACAGTAGCTAAGCTCTCAGGTTTGAACCAAAAGGTCAGTGGTTCAAACCCACCAATGCTTTTTGGAAGAAAGACGAGTCTTCTGTAAAGTTATAGCCTTGGAAACCCTATGGAGCAGATTTCTGTCCTGGCAGAGGCGACTGCTAGCAGAAAAGTCAGCAGTTTGCAACCACGAGTAGTTTCACAAGAGAAAGACAGGTTTTTACTTCCGTAAAGAGTTACAGTCTTGGTCAGATAAAACCCTCAGGAACAATAGTGGGAGTAGCAATATCATGAGAGTAGGGGGAGAGTGGAGGAGGGGGTAGGAAGGGGGAGAAAAGGGGAACCCATCACAAGGTTGGATATATAGCCTGCCCCCCAGGGAGATAAATAATAGAATTGTGGGTGAAGGGAGACACGGACTGTGTAAGACATGAAATAACAACAATAATATATAATTGATCAAGAATTCACGAGAGTAGGAGGGTTGGGGAGGGAGGGGAAAAAGAGGAGGTGATACCAAGGGGTCAAGTAAAAAGAAATATTTTGGAAATGTTGATGGCAATATATGTATAAGTTTGCTTAACATAATTCAATGATGAATTGTTATAAGATTTGTAAGAGCCCTCCAATAAAATGATTAGGTGGGGGAAAGGAAGTGGGTGTTAACAAACCTGGGAGAAGGGAACAACAAGTGATCCAAAACTGATGGCAAGGAGGGTGTAGGAGGTCTGGTAGGGCTTGATCAAGGGCAGTGTAACCAGAGGAATTACTGAAATCCAAATGAAGGCTGAACATGATAATGGGACAAGCGGAAAGTAAAAGGAAATAGAGGAAGGGACTAGGAGGCAAAGGGCACTTATAGAGGTCTAAATACAGGCATGTACAAATGTAAACATATATATGATGATTGGGAAATAGTTCTATGTGCATATATTTATAGGTTTAGTATTAAGGTGGCAGATGGACATTGGGCCTCCACTCAAGTGCTCCCTCAAATGCAAGAATACTTTGTTCTATTCAACTGGCATTCCATGATGCTCACCTTCCCAACACAACCGCTGAAGACAAAGCGGGTGAATAAATAAATGTGGTGAAGAAAGCTGATGGTGCCTGGCTATCAAAAGATATAGCATCTGGGGTCTTAAAGGCTTGAAGGTAAACAAGCGGCCATCTAGCTGAAAAGCAACAAAGCCCACATGGAAGAAGCACACCAGCCTGTGTGATCACGAGGTGTCAAAGGGATCATATCAGGCATCAAAGAACACAAAAAAATTATATCATTGTGAATGATGTGGCATGCGGAGTAGAAACCCAAAGCCCATCTGTAGGCAACTGGAAATCCCTTTACAGAAGGGTTGTGGGGAAGAGATGAACCAGTCAGGGTGTAATATAGCACTGATGAAACGTACAACTTTCCTCTAGTTCTTTAATGCTTCCTCTCCCCACTACCATCCCAATTCTACCTTACAAATCCAGATAGACCAGAGGATGTACCCTGGTATAGATCAGAGCTGGAAACATAGGAAATCCAGGAAAGATAAGCCCCGCAGGACCAATAATGAGAGTAGAGATACCAGGAGGGGAAAGGGACGGTGGGGATAGAAGGGGGAAACCAATCACAATTATCTACATATCACCCCCTCCCTGGGGGATGGACAACAGAAAAGTAGGTGAAGGTAGACATAGGACAGTGTAAGACATGGCAAAATAATAATAATCTATACATTATCAAGGGTTCATGAGGGAGAGGGGTGAGGGAGGGGAAAAAATGAGGAGCTGATACCAAGGGCTCAAGTAGAAAGCAAATGTTTTGAGAATGATGATGGCAACAAATGTACAAATGTGCTTGACACAATGGATGGATGGATGGATTGAGATAAGAGTTGTATGAACCCCCAATAAAATGATTTAAAAATAAGTAAATAAAATAAAAAGAGTTAAACTGTCTTTGAGACCCACAGGGACAGTTCTACCCTGTCCTAAGCGTCGCTGTGAGTTAGAATCGGCCTCTGGCAGCGACTTTTGGATAGGGTCTCTATGAGTTGGAAATGACCCAGAGGGAATGGATTTGGCTTCTTGCGAGGAACAAAGATTATAGTGCAAATACCTGTCACCTAACCTCAGCTACCTGATTTTTCTTCTTAATTCATTTATTTTAGTTTTAAGTAATGTCATCAGTTAGCAGTGGCAGTTTCTAAATTTGCAATAAAATCCTTTAAGTGTATTGTCCTGGGATCCCAAGTTGGGTCTCTGCAGTTATTAGACACAGTTCAGGCAGTTCCGGGGACACTAACAAGGTCTGTTCCTAACTGTTCGCTAAGCTTTTGAAGCCAAGTCGGAGCAGGTGCGCATAGCACTGTTGGGCAGGTGTTGGATTGCTAACTGCTAGGACAGTTTCACCAGCTGCTTCCCCAAGAAAGCTGGGCCATCTGCTCCAGTAAAGATTTACAGCCTTGCAAACCCTGCAGAGCAGTGGTTCTCCACCTTCCTCATGCCACAATGCTTCCATATAGTTCCTCGTGTTGTGGCAAACTCCTAACCATAGCAGTATTTTCTTTGCTACTCCATAACTGTAATTTTGCCACTGTTATGAATCGAGCGACCCCTGTGAAAAGGGTCCAGGGGTCGTGACCCACAGGTTGAGAACCACTGCTATATAAGGTCATTTGTGAATTGGAATTGACTCAATGATAGTGGATTGTTTTTTTGGTTTTAATTTGAAGCCTTGAACCAGTTCATTCTGATTTGAAAACGTTCATTTCCTCTGCAGATATTGATTCAACCTTTCTAGGGTAGAAATGCAAATTCTCTTGAGGAAATCAAATTGGTTCAATGTCATGCCTTGAGTGTGTGTGTGGGGCGGGGGTGGGCAACCCCGAGCCTTTTCAGTGAATTAAAAACTATACATACAGCAAGTGATGGTGATTGACACTGGGTTTTTTTGTTGTTTGGGGTTTGTGAGGGGTTAGTTGAATTCTTCCAAATAAAGGCATTCTTACATAATATTAAAGGGCACCGAGTTGGAGAAAGGGCAAGTAGGAGTGTCTGTAAATTGACCATTAGGAATCCCACACTGCCTGTACCTTCAAAGCCAGGCAACTGGGTCAATCCAAATTTCACACTGTTTGTCCCATTGGAGAAATGAACTGGGACAGGATAGGAGCTACATCCTCAAATCTGCTGGGAATTACTGTGGGGGGAGGTCAGATGCTTACAGACATCCTCCCGGAGGGCAGTTAGTCACCAGCCTACAGGGTAGGCCTCGCTCCCTGCTGCTGGGGACAATAAACTATTTCTCCCTGAGGCCTGCACATTCACACCCTACCAATAATGGTCTCTATCAGTTGAGCCAGGGAACAGACCAAACAGGCTCTGTGACATCCAAAGTTAAATTGCCATCCCAAATCTATGATCCACCCATCTTGCCACATGTATACCCCAATCCCTCCTCTTCCTATTACGTGGATATCCCTAGACCACCCCCTCTCATTACTGTGTTACCTATAGCACAACCCCTTCCTGTGATGTATGTCCTCACCTGTAATTAGGGGGCTTGCATGTCCCCAGAGAATATAAAAAGCCTGAGCTAGCATTAAACTCTCTCTCTCCCTCCACAAGGACCACCAAGTGGGGCTGAGGTGAGCATGCTACCATGAATTGTGTATGACTCCATTTATTTCAATACTTCTATCTCTCATGCTTTCTATAACTTTACTATGATCTTTACTTATTATTGCTGTACAATTGTGCCTACTGGACCCTTAATGATGTGTTAGGGGCTTGCTTCCTCTGACAAATTACAAACTCTGTCCTTGTTTACCTAGGAACATTATATTAAAATGTTTCATAATTTTATTACCTCTCCACTGTTCACCACACACCAGGAAGAACGGGAGGCCCCTGCACTGGGGAAAAGCAATTATGTAGGTATTAAGAATTTAATTGTGCATCAAGGACTTCCGGTGGTGCACGGATTGAGCCCTCCACTGCCAACAGAATGGTCTTTGAGTTGCTCCAAAGGAGGCAGATGAGGATGTCTGTTTTTGTAAAGATTACAGCTTCAGAAACCCTGTGGGACAGCGATCCTCTGTCCTGTAGGGTCCCTATGAGTCGGAATTGACTCCACAACAGTGGGTTTAATTATGTATCAAAGTGTAAAGTATGTATGTTCTTTGATTTGGTAATTCCACTTGTGGCAGATCACCCTGAAGTAATAAGATGAGAACGCAAGGATTCTGCCAAGGTGGCACACCAGATATTTTATATTAAGGAGAAAACAGCGATGTCCATCCGTACGGGCTCGGGTAACTAACTGTGGTTTAGTTGAACTGTGCAGATATTCCTGTAGCCCTGGGGCATAATGGCTTCTGCGTTGGGCTGCTAACTCCAAGGTCAGCAGTTAGAGTCCATCGGTTGTGGTTTCCTGCCCCCATAAAGACTTACCGTCTCAGAAACCCAATGTACTCTTATCTATAGGGTCATTATTAGCCAAAACCAAAGTCACGGCCATTGAGTCAACTCATAGCGAACGATAGGACAGAGTAGAACTACCGCTGTGAGTTTCTGAGAGGAACTCTTCATGAGTGAAGAAAACCTCATTGCTGGCCTACTGACTCACTCTTAGTCAAAATCAACTCAATGGCTTTTGAATTTGTCAATTTTAATGGTGATGTTAGAAGTAAAAATACAGTGTGCTGTATGTCTTTGTGGACGTCTAGTATACCACATTGCAAAGCAAAAACCACCTGAAAGTGTAGAATCGCACATTATGTAAAGCGTGTGAGTGCACACGTGTACTTTAATAGTAAAAGAGCAATCACCCCAAATGCTATCAAGGTCCTTCTATAGGTTACAAGATTTCAGGTGATTTTTAGTCTTTATATTCTTCTGCTTTGTTAGACATTTAGGAATAATTATGCATCATCTTTGTCATTGAAAATATTTTTTGTTCTAAAAATGCCAATCCTCAGTGAGCATTTCACATTCTCTATTTGCTAAAGTGATAAAGCTCTTCTATTAGGTCAAGGATTTGTGAAAAAGTCTATGAAACACTCAATTGTGTGTGAAGTAAAAAAAAATATTGCAGGGTTTGGGAATCATGAGAATGCTACTTGTGAAACTCGTGTGAAAGACATACCAGTTGTCTCATTTATGAAACTCATTTGTAATCATCATCTCACTTCTGCCATGAGACATTTCTAGTACACTCAAATTTTGTCAAGATTTAAGTTTAAAAACTGTTGGGGGAAAAAGATTTATGCTTATAGTACATTTCATTTTCTTATTAAGCTTATCAGTAAACAGGTCATATACCCTTTTAAAAAACCCGTGTCTGTAAATATTACAGCCTAGAAATACTTATGAGCTGTTTTGCTCTGCAACACATGGGCTCAGAACTGACTCCAAGGGAGCAGATTGGGTGGGGCTTTGCAAAGGAGGAAGGTGGCTCAGGTGGCTAAGCACATGCTCAAACCCACCTACACGTGCACAGGCCTACTGATAAGTGTTTGAAAGGCCACACCTTAGGGAGCACACTTCTATTCTGCAACACGTGGGGCCCCCAGGAGTTGGCATAACAGATGAAGACCACCCCCGGCGTGTCAGTGTGTTGTCCTGCGGTGGCTTGCCTGTTGCTGTGATGCCGGAAGCTGTGTCACCAGTATTTCAAACCAGCGGAATCACCCATAGTGGACTGGTTTCAACAGAGCTTTTAAACCAAGACTGACTAGGAGAAAGGCCTGAGAATTGACTTAGAAAATACTGCCAAAGCAAACCCTGGGGGTCAGTCACAATAGAACATTTTCCAAGTCATTTTCTTTGGACATGATATCAGGAGGGACCAGTTGCTGAAAAATGACAAGAAGTTTGGTCAAGTAGAGGACCAAGGAGATTGCGGGAAACTCATGATGAGATGGATTGGTGGCACAGTGGTCAAAATTATGAACTTGAACTTGCCAGCAACTGCGAGGATGATTCTGTACATGAAGTTGAAATGAGTCAGAGTTGACTCAACTGCAGTTTATCTATCTATCTATCTATCTATCTATCTATCTATCTATCTATCTATCTATCTCTATCTAAAATTGAACAAACAGTACCTCAATTCCCTCATCTGTCAGATGTGAAGAAACATATATTAAAAGCCTACAGAGGGAAATAAACAAATCCATATAAGTAAAAGGTTTACAGCAATGGTTGCATATGAACCATCAATATTAGCTAGTTTTTATTATTGCCCATGCCACCATTGTTATTGAATAGTTTCTCAGAGCTCAGATGACGATTGTTTCTTCCAGTGGTCTGCTCTAGATGAATGAGCTCTGCCCACTCTTATTATGAAAATGAAAACCCTGTGGCAATACTACTTCAGAGGTGGAATAATTAATATAAAAAATGGTTTGTTTGATTGTTAGAAGATTTAAATGCTCTGAGGGGTATAGCAATGCATCTATCAAATTGAATTTGGCCCATATCAAAAAGCAACCTAGCCAAAAAGAATTTTGTTTCCTTTAATTTCTGGGGGGGGGGGACCCTAAACATTTAGCATTCCTTCTTGTTTACTAAAAAAATAAGATTAAGAAACTATTAAGTCTCTGCAGAAATTTAGAAAAAGCTGGCAATAACAGTAAATCCATGTTATGAGCCTTAAGGATAATTGAGATCATTAAGGTCCCTGAAAGTGGCTATATTAAACAACAACAAAATAAAACAAACTATTAAGTCATATTTTAATTACATTACCCACAAAATAGAATTCTGTGCACCTTTCAATCTCATATTTAGGAAGAGTTTTATTAATGTAGGAGCCCTGGTGACATAAGAGTTAGGAGTTGGCCGTCCATCCTCAAGGTCAGCAGTTCAAATCCACTAACCATTGCCAGGGGGAAAGATGGGTTTTCTCCTCGCATAGAGTTACAGTCCTGGAAACTCACCGGGGCAGTTCTACCCTGTACTATAGAGTTGCTATGAGCAGTATTGACTCAATGGCAATGAGAGAGATATATATATTATTGATAGGAGAAAATGTTCATGATACATCACAATTTTTGTAAAATTACAGGCGAAGAAGATTATCTATGATAATCATAACATGAATATTTATTGACTCCCTTGTAACAGGCACTGTGTGATGTGTTATGTGAATTATGTTATTCATATCCCCAAACATTCCTGACACAGAACAGAGCTGCTCCACAAGGTTTCCAAGGCTCTAGATCTTTCCAGAACACATGACTCCATCTTTCCCAGAGGGAAGGAAGGGCTGGTGAGTTTGAACCACAGACTTTTGGACTAGCAGCTGAGCACCTTACCCACCGAATGAAGGGCTTCTTCAGCTAAGTAAAATGAAACAGTGATTTATTCAGCTGTGATTAGACTCCAGCTATAACTACAATAATGATTAGACTTTTAAAAAATAAGTTTATTGGGGGTTCTTACAGCTCTTACCACAATCCATTCATCCATGCATTGTGTCAAGCACATTTGTACATATGTTGCCATCATCATTTTCAAAACATTTTCTTTCTACGTGAACCCTTGCTATCAGGTCATTGCCCCCACGTCCTCTCGCTCCCTCATGAACCTTTGATAATTTATCTTTTTTTTTTCCCCATGTTTCACACCAACTACTATCTCCTTTCACCCACTTTTCTGTTGTCTGTCCCCCTGGGAGGGGATTATATGTACATCATGTGATCAGCTCCTCCTTTCTCCCCCCTTTCCCCTTCCCCTCCTAGTATCACAACTCTCATTATTGGTCCTGAGGGGTTTATCTGTCATGGATTCCTGTGTTTCCAGCTCTTTTCTGTACATGTGTGCATGCTCTAGTCTAAGCAGATTTGTAAGGTAGAATTGGGATCATGGTAGTGGGAGGGAGGAAGTGTTAAAAACTAGAGGAGCTCTCTCAGGCTTCCCTCTTGGCCTCTCCCATCCTCTTTCCCCATTCCCTTTCCCCTTAACCTCCTTCCCCTTTCCCCTCTCTCCACCTGGATCACCAAGCAGGGCTGAGTTTGCCAACCCAGATTTTATGGCATCTATTTCAGATGTGGTTGATGAAATAATACAGAACTGCCCATTGATGTACGTCATCCGTTATATAAGGTATAAGCTGCTTGGAATGTCATTCTTTCAGGAGGTTCAATGCTGTTCAGGGATTTTGGTCATCAAAGTGCAGAGAGATTTAAAGAGCGGTGGATGCCAGATTAAAGCTTAGCGAAGAGCTCACCGGCGGTAGAATAAAGCCTAGACCTGTGGAGGTTCAGGTGATAACGCATCATGTGCAGCACTATGCTGCGTGGTTTGGAGGCTCAATGCCTGCCTCAACTCCGAGTTCTTTCAAGTTTGCCACACCCGGAGAGACTGTGAGGATGGCCCAGCATTTCCCGTCATTACCCTGTCTTTGGGGTCCCGGCCTAGTGCTCACCTGGAGACAGTCCTTCAAGCCACATTGTAGGGGTGAAAGTGACCTTCAGAACCAGCCGAGACCTTGGTCCTGCACATAACTGGCATCTGGTGTCATGTTCAAGGGGCATGTTGTATGTACTTCACCTGCATGCGTTCCCCAGGTCATCTCTGAGATCCATTTCTGTAGCAACTGCTCATGCATATTCATCTCTCTCCCTTCTAATTCCCCAATTTTATCCCCTCCTTTCTATCAGAACTTCTAGCTGATAAATATGCTTCTGAAGAAATTCGGGTATCACTTTAAAAATTGTTAAGAAGAGAAACACTAAAAAACAGCAAAAAAGTTCTTCCCTAGAAAATAAATATGGGGTGCAAGCCCATATTTAGTCTATTTTAGTAAATATAATGTTATGAATGTGAAATACAAACTGATATTTATATTTCCTATGATTTTGTATTTTATGATCTTTGGTACAATTGGCTGGTTCTAATCACAAGTAGGTATTGATGTCGTGGAGTATTGTAACATGAAGTTTTTAACTGTGGGGCACGTTCTCATAAGCTTATTGGCAAACAAAGTAAACTTATTTTTCCCATATTTGCTAGAAAATGATTATATTGTATTTGGAGTCACATGAAGGATGAACACTAAATAGTATTGTGTAAGAATTACTACAGATACTATTTTTTGTTTGTTTTCTTATTTGAACTTTCTGGAATTGTTTACAGAAGATACTGGTTTGTTGTTGGTGAGTGGTAGCTAAAATACTACCTTGAACCATTGTAATAAAAACTTGGAATTTTACACTTAAAAAAAAAAACTAGAGGAAAGTTGTATGCCTCGTTGGTGCTATACTATATGTACCCTGACTAACTCATCTCTTCCCCGTGACCCTTCTGCGAGGGGATGTCCAATTGTCTACAGTTGAGCTATGGGCCTCCACTCTGTCCTCCCCTTCATTCACATTGATATGATTTTTTTTTTTGTTCTGGGTGATTGATGCCTGATACCTGATCCCATTGACACCTCATGATCACACAGGCTGGTGTGCTTTTTCCATGTGGGCTTTGTTGCTTCTCAACTAGATTGCTGCTTATTTATCTTCAAGCCTTTAAGACTCCTGATGCTAAATCTTTTGATAGCTGGGCACCATCAGCACCACATTTGTTATGCACCCATTTTGTCTTCAGTAATCATGTCAGGGAAGGTGAGCATCTCAGAATGCTGGGGTTATTAGAACAAAATATTCTCGAATTGAGAGATGACTTAAGTAGAAACCCAATGTTCGTCTGCTGCCTTAATACTTAACATATAAATATATGTACCTAGACATATTTCCCTTTTGTTATATACAATTTAGATAGATATATAGATATAGATATACATGCCTGTATTTAGACGTCTATAAATGCCCTTTGTCTCCAAGTTCTTTCCTCTATTTCTTTTTACTTTCCTCTCGCCCCACACCACGTTCAGTCCTTACTCAGTGTTCAGTAATTCCTCTCAGTTGCATTGCCCTTGATCAAGACTCATCAGGCATCCTATACTCTCCTCACCATTGATTTTCGATTACTTGTTCCCTTGTCCCTTGGTTTGTTGACACTCAACTTCCTTTCTTCCTTTCCCCTGCCTGCCCCTCTCCCATGTCCCCCATGAATGGTTGGTCCTGTTGTGTTCTCCTCCAGATCGTTTATCATGATTATCTTATCTAGATAGACATGCAGATAAAATAATAAGCACAAAAACAAGATGAAGCAAAACAAAACAACAAAAACCACCAACAACCAAAGAAAAGCCTATAAATAGCTTCAGGTCTGTTTATTGACCTTTGGGAGTGTTTTTTAGTCGAGGCTGATGAGGTGTCACACCCTGGCCCCAAAGTCCATTTTTGGTATTCCCCGGGGACTTCTCACCCGTGTGTTGGGGTCAAATGGGGCACAATTCCCGCACAGTGTCCCCAGTGTTGTTCGGGTTAGTGAGACACTTCTTGTCTTGTGGTGGGGCTGGCCCTGTGGTCCTCTCTGTGCATTGGCTGCTCTGAGGAGGAATAATGATTAAGTTTTTAGCCTCTATGATGTGTGTGTGTGTGTGTGTGTGTGTGTGTGTGTATGAGAGAGAGAGAAAGATCACTTCAAAGAGGAAGAAAAAGGATGAAATGTTGAGGGAAGGAGAAGGAGGACTGTAGAGAAGGAGGTAGCAGTATATTTTCAAGGGTATATCAGTCTTCTTAGGGAGGCTTGGGGCACAGTGGGTTATACAATGGACTGCTAACCACAAGGTCAGCAGTTCAAATCCACTAAGCTACTCTGGGAGAGCAAGATGAGGCTGTATACTCAAGTAAAGAGAGACAGTCTCAGAAACCCACAACACTATCAGGTTGCTATGAGATGGAATTGATAGATGACAGTTTAGTGTTTTGAGTATTAGTCTTCCTGGGGGTCATGTGTCTCTTGGTGGCCTGGCCTGCTCTGTCCTTTCTGCTCATCAGAATTATTTTCATTTCCCCCGCTCAGTGGAGTTGACTCTGTCCCATGGCAGTCCTGTATGTGTCCAAATAGCTCTGTGCACCACAGGCGTTCAAAGGCTGAGTTGCAGAAGTAGAATCTCTTTCTTCCTAGAAATCTCTGGGTGGATTTGAATCTTTTGGTGGTTAGCAGTTGAGTGGGTTAATCATTTAAGATACTCAGAGACATAGGAGTTATAGAAAGAATAAAAATTTCTTTTCATTACACGAGTTCCAAGTGGGTTTCTGATAAGCACCGAAACCAAACTTACATCAACACAAGCCTTCTGAGTCCAGCTACGGCTCAGAGAAAGCTTGAGCTCCCTGACATTGGAGTGACATCCACATGACTGTCCTGACAGCTGGGTCCCTCCCCTGCAAATGACAATGAGATCTGCCAGCTGCCTTCTGGTAGAGACAGACCTCAGCCACCTGTGGCCACAGCAGCTGGGAGGTGGGGGTGGGCAGACAATTCCAGAGGGTGACCTTTGTGCTGCCCTCTAGCAGTTAGATGGACATGTCTGCTGTGACCTCATGTATTTGAGACTCCACCATCAACTGTGCGGAATTGCCCACTTAGTCCACCTTGCCTCTTGCTGAGCTACACCTGCCTATCCAAAGTCCTTTGACCTGGTTATCACTCACACCAGACACCCTCCAACAAACTGTACGCAGATTGTGAAAGGACCCCAAAATATTTTGAGGGGAAGTAAAGGCCTACAGTCATCCGTGACCCTGGGCTATAATCAGTCGTGTATTAGCACCCATTCTCATTACCATCTGAGGCATGAGGCAGGCTGTGGATTATGAGCAATTTGTTTTCAGTGCATTTCACCATCCTAGCTGTTTTCCCCAAGATGATAGATCAGCGTGCACTCTAGTTAGAAAAATAGCAACTTGAAACTCTTTTAAATTATATATTAAGAGTACATTTATTTGCCCATTCATTTATACTTGTGAATGTTGCAATGTCATTCACATTATAGATGCATTTCACTTATGCAAATTACAATATACAATTCATGCAGGAAAAACAGTGACTCGAGTGGCTTAATGGTTTAACACCGGGCAGCCTAACTGAAAGGTTGGCTATTGGAACTCACTGTGGGGGAAAGGCCTGACAAATCTGCCCAGAAACATGGGGGCCTAGGAAGCCTATGGGGCAGTTCTACCCTTCCTCTGGAGTTGCTGTACATTGGCATCTAAGAACAGCAATAAATAGGAAAAATACTTTAAGAAATAGGTGCACTAGAAATTACATTTTAATATGTATACTTTTAGAAATATTATTATGCCTAAATCACATTTACAAATAATATTCCATATCGACACAGCATGGGAATTCACTACACTTTATGGGTAACTGAAGGGACTACCAAAGGTAACATTGGCTACAACCCCTTTTGGCTTTAGATAATGTCTCCCCTCCTGCCTTCTCCCTCTCCCACTATCACAGTAACATCTGAAATGGAAATGTCACTGTGTTTATAACAATTTACTTTAGACACTTCTCAAAGGTAGCCCCCAAATCCACAAACATGCTCTCAGCCAGTGTTTAACTCTCAGTGTTACTCAGCTGTAGTTTCAGGTAGCAGCTGTTTTTCCGAGCTTGAAATCTGTGCAGCTTATACTATCATGTATTAATATCCCATGTCCACCCCACGGGGCACCAGACAGAGCGTTTTCTAAAAATATAGTGTTTCCTTTTCCTCTGGCATTTTTGAATGGGTTAAAAATGGATTGAACATTGATTGCTGTGTCCGTAGCAATGGAAACTTGAGTAAGATTAAACCTCCATTGACATCAAGGAGACTTGAGTTATTTTGTTTGGGTTTTTCCCCCACCACGATCAGATAATTATCTCTGCAAAATGTAAATCTGATTTTGTACTCCTTCATTCTCAAAATCCTTCAGTAGATGCCCATTACCACAGGACCAAGTGCCCACGCCGAAACATGCCTTGCAAAACCTATATGCTCTTTGCTCTGCCCAACATCCTTGCTCCATGTTTAAGGCACACGCGACTCCTAATGTGGCTTCACCTTGTCACACGAGGCTTTCTCACAATGCGAATCATTTGCCTCTGTTGTTCTCTCTGCCGGGAATGCCTGTGATCTCCCCACCTCCTTAATGGAATTGTACTCTCTACTCAGATGTCACTTTCTCCGTAGACCCCTGCCCACCTTTCTAGTCAGCCTTCGTCAGGCTTCCCTCTTATGTATCTTTGAAACACTGTTCTATTGTGCTTTAGGTGAAAGTTTATGTAGAAAAATCGCTTTCACCCCCATGATTTCTATGCAGAGTGAAGGTCCTGTGGCCTCTATTCGATGCTCACTACGGGTCAGCATTCTCATTGGTTCCATTCTACTTACTCTGCTTCCATTGACCTGACTTTCCTGCTCCTGGCCTTTTCCTCTCTGTTTCTGGGTAAATGCTGACTGCTTGGTCTCATATGGCCCATTGTTTAAGAGAGCACATGGCTCACCGGTGACAGTGTGTGCTTCATAAGCCAGCCTTGTCTTTGACTGAAAGGCAACCTCCAGAAATAGCTTCACTCCCAAATTCCGAGGGCACCTGAGGGCAACAGTCTTGGGGGCTCCTCTGGCTGCTATTGTTCTAGTAGGTCTGGCCTTTTTGAGAAATTTGAATTGTGCTCTACATTTTCTCTCATTTTATCTAGGATCTTCTGTTATGTCTCTGGTCCGAATGGTGGGTCGTGCTAGCTGAACACTATATTTAATCTGATCTCAGGTCAAAAGAGACTGGGGGCCTGTAAATTATTAATCCTGTAGACTAGTTATTTGAGAGTTTGCTTTTCTTCATTCCCTTTTGCTCTATATGTGCAAAACAATAGTTGCTCACAAGCTTTTAAGCCCCCAGGTACTATTTACCAAACAAGGATGTAGAACATTATGTGTGGTAGTTACATAATGTGGGGTCAATTTGAGAGGATTACAAGTGAAGGGATGGAGTCTGGCCTATCAATTGAGATATAACAATGAGGCCTATGTGTGGGCATGGCCTTCTCCTGGGAACTCTGGTATTTCCTCCCTGGAGGCAGGAGACACACTCTCACTCTACTGACTCCCTTGGTGACGCTTTCCTGACAAGACACATTACACTATGCCCTGGGAGCTGGAGAAGCCACATGGATCTACCCTGATACAACCAGGCCTCTGGAGTCAGAGAAGCCACATAGAGACCCCTGCCAGCACTGAGCTGCTTATACCACCACTGGATGCAAAGACTTTCCACCCACTGGCCTGTGATCATTCTGCATTCAGCACCCTTGCATTTGTTTCTTGAGTCTGAAGAGGACTTTATAGATTGGTACCAGACATATGAGCTAATATCGGATTTATGGGCTTGGACTGGACTGGGTTGGGATGCTTTCTTAATGTACAATTACCCTTTATATAAAACTCTTTCTTATATACATACGAGTTTCTATGGATTTGTTTCTCTAGTCTACCCAGATTAACATATGATGTTTATGAACTATGTTATGCCAATTGACTAAAATTTCCCCCTAAGCCTTTTAACCAGTAAACAAATCCCATGAGTCATTTGGACATGTGTATTTCCTGCATAGTTTTATGAGGTTCCTTGAAAAAGAGGCCTGGTGATTCAGTTTTGAAAGGTCACAATGAAAGAAGAAATAGATACCACTATCAAGAAACTACCAACAAAAAACGATCCATCTGGGAAAGGAGAAGGTCAAACTACCACTCTTTGCAGCCAACATAATTCTATACATTGAAAACCCCCAAAGCTCCACACAGGAGTACTGGCAGTGATAGAGGAATATGGAAGAGTGGTGGGATACAATATTAAAAAACAGAAGTTTATTGGTTTGCCATATATATTGGACAAGACCACGGGAGAGATGATGAAGAATTCAGTACTCTTCACAATAACCAAGAACAAACAGAAACACCTAGGGATATATCTAACAACAACAAATGTTAGAATTGAAAAATGGAAGAATATCCCATGCTCGTGGATCAGAAGTTCCAATAGAGGAAAGATGTCAATCTTACCCAAGGCACTATATAAATTTAATGCTATTCCAATTCAAATACCATCAACCTTCTTCAAATAATTGGAAAAACTGACCACCAATTTCATATGGAGTGGGAAGAAGCCCAGAATAACAGAGCACACCTCCAGGACAGAGGTGGAGGGTTTTTCTTACCTGATTTAATACCTACTATACAGTGGTCAAAATAGCATGGTACTGGAATAATTACAGATACACAGACCAATGGAAAAGAACAGAAAACCCAGAAATAAAACTATCAGCATATAGACAACTGATCTTCCACAAGGACCCAAAAAGCATCAAGTGGGAGGTGGATGCCCTCTTTAACAAGTGATGCTAGAAACAATATATATCCACCCAAAACAAGACCCTTACCTCACCCCATCCACAAGAACAAACTGAAGGTGGATCGCAGACCTAAAAGTAAAACTCCAAACCATCAGGACCATCAATAAAGGAATCAGGACAAACCTAAAAACCTTGGCCCAAAGAATACACAGGCTAACTGTAATAGGGAAGGATACACACACGAAACTGAAATCAACAAGTGGGATATACTAAGGATAAACACCTGTGTGCACCGAAAGACATCATCAAGAGAGTAATGAGAGAACCCACAGAGAGGATTTTTAGCAATGACACAATAGACTTATTACTAAAATCTACAACATCCTCCTAGCCTGCAAAAAGAAGAAAACAGTTAACCCCCTGAAGAAGTGGGAAAAAGACCTGAACAGAAACTTTACTATGGAGGAGACCCAAATGGCCAATAAACATATGAGAAAGTGCTCCCGATCACAAGCAATCAGAGAAATGAAAATTAAAACAATTATGAGATATCACCAAACACCATTGAAGATAGCTCAAAACAGAAAGTAGAGAGGAACAAATGTTGGAGGGCATGTGGTGAGATAGGAACTCTCCTCCACTGCAGGTGGTCATGTAGATACTTGCAGCTACTGTGAAAGCCATCTGGTGATATTTAAAGTAAATGGAAATTGAACTACCTTACGACTCAGTAATCCCTCTACTGGGCATATACCAAGAAGAGGTGAGAAATAGACCATGACCAGTCATCTGTGCTCCATGTTTATTCCAGGGAAATCCGAAATTGCAAAGAATTGGAAACAACCTAAATTCCCATCAGTAGATGTATGGTGTAGAAAACTCTGGCACATACACACAATGGAGTGCTACCCATCACCAAAAAGCATTGATGAGCACATGAAGCACGTAGCCTCACGGGTGGGTAGAGTTGGAGGAAATTTTGCTAACTGAAGTTAGCCAATCACAAAGGACAGGTATAACCTGAGTCCACGGAGGTAAGTCTAATCAGCACAAAAGACATAGAAGAAAAGTCACTTATCTTACACTTTATGGGTTGTGGTACAAGCAATTGGTGGGGGGACAGCCCAAACCCAAGGATGTACATCTTACTCCCACACAAAGAAGGGGAAATGGAGGATAGGGGGACAGAAAAAAGAGGGAAAGAAGGGAGATGTTGGCATTGGGGGACCAGGGCACTAATACACCCAAGGGAAGGGTATTGTTTATGTCTCTACAGAAATGAGAGTGTGAGTGCAGACCCCACCATGCCAAACCTTGAGGACAATGTAACCATATGGACCAACCCATGAACAGAGGGTCTACAGACCCCCCACCCTCCACCCACTGAAGTGTGTGCTACAGAGGACAACACTAAAATTACAGAATTGCAGGTTGGGGAGAGGGGCTGGCCTGCCATGCCCATACAAAAGCAAACCAAGAAGTAAGAAGACAGAGCAAGGTACTATACCCCCATAATGGCACACCAAGCCCTAAGGCTGATGTCCCTGCAGGGAGCTGCTAAGGCACAGAGAGGACGGTAGGACTGACAACAGCTCAAGGCACAATGTCCCCTCGTCAGAGCATACTGTAACAGAGGACAATACTGGGGATGCACGGCAGGGAGTAAGCCAGGTCTAACTCCCCCCTCCCCCCCGCTCCTGCCCCCCCGCCCCGGCTCCTCCCACCCCTATACACAGTGGGGTGAGCCAAGAAAAGAACATAAGACTTCAGCAATGGGAGCTAAGTAAAGCCACAAAACCCCTGAGGAGCCCCCTTCAGGATAGGAAGGGCAGTTTCTGGAACACCCCCCTCCCCCCCAAGGAACAGTGAGAAGAGGGTAATAAAGGTCAGTGGACATACCTAGAATTATGTATGCTTTTTTGTTTTGTTTTGTTTTTTTTTGCTAGTGTTTTTCCTTTTATTTTATTTTTGTTTTGTCTCTGTTATTGTTGTTTTGCCTACCTATATAAGATAGTCATGGGAAACAAGCCTGAGGAGAAAGCAACAGGACCAACTATTTCTAGAGGAACTTATGGGGAGGAGGAGGTGGGGGAAAGGAGCAGTAAGCAAACAACGGCATAGACAAGGGAACAACTATGGAATTAAAAGCAGCAAGGAGGAGGACATAGAGATCCTGGTGGTGTTGGAGCAGCAGCAATCTAGCTGAGAGGAATTACTAAGAGGAAGAAGAAGGGCGAGCATAATGGTGGGAAAGTAAAGGGAAACAGGAAATATCCAGAAAGCAAAGATATGGATAGAGATATAAGCATAAGCGTGCACTTACATATATATTAATTCATAAAAATAGAGGCATTGGCCTATGTACATATATTTATATGACAATACATTGATTAAGTGGATGGATTTTTGGGTCTCAGCTCAAGCCCTCCCTCAATGCAAGAACACTTTGTTCTAACAACCTGGCATTCTGCAGTGGTTTCCTGAAGACAAAATGGGTGCATAAGTAAATGTAGTGAAGAAAGCTGATGTTGCCTAGCTATCAAAAGATATAGCATCGGGAGTCTTAAATGCTTGAAGTTAAACAAGCAGCCATCTAGCAAAGAAGCAACAAGCCCACATGGAAGAAACACACCAGCCTTATGATCATGAGGTGTCGACAGAATCAGGTAACAGGCACCAGAACCCCCCCCAACACAAAGTATATTCATATTATTGAGAATGAGGGGGGGTCAGAGCAGAGACCCAAAACCTATCCGTACACAATAGGACATTCCCTTATAGAAGAGTGACAAGCAAGAGATGAGCCAACCAGAGAACAGTATTGCACCAATGAGACACAATATTCCTCTGCTTCTTTGAGACTTCCTCACACACGCACACCCCACTATCATGACCTCAGTCCTGCCTTTCAGTTCTGGTTAGACTGGAGCATGTACACTGGGTACAAATAAGAACTCAAGACACTTGTGATCAGATAAACCCCTCAGGAACAGAAATGGGAGAAGGGATACCAGAAGGATATGGGAAAGATGAGGGGAAGATGGGAGTAAGGGGGAACAAATTGCAATGATCTATGAAAGACACCCCCACCCCAACCCAGGGGGATGAACAACAAAAACGTGGGTGAAAGGAGACGGCAGTCGGTATAAGATATGAAAACAATAATAATTGATAACTTATCAAGGGGTCCTGAGAGTAAAGGGGAGGGGTGGGAGGGAAAAAAGAGAAGCTGATACCAAAGGCTCAAAGAGTACTGTAAATGTTTAGAAAATGATGATGTCAACATATGCGCAAATATGTTTGATAGAATTGATCTCTGGATTGTTATAAGAGCTGTAAGCAACCCCAATTAAATATATATATATATATATATATATATATATATATATATATATATATATATATATATGTCACACTCTTGACAATGGTATAGGGCAGTTCTATGTGCCACATATGGGGTGTCACCACCATGAGGCAGAATCAAGTTGATGTCAAGTAACAAATACTGCAACCTTAAGCCAGCCACCAGAGGAATTAGATATTTCAATAATGTTCATCTCCTTTACCAGGCTGTGAACGCAACAGAAGTAATGCTTCCACGATCACTGTAACACCTAGCATGGAACTTGAACACAATGACTCAATAAATGTTGAATGGAAGAATATCAGAGGTTCAATCTTCAAAATCAACGGGTGTGGATGTTTTGAGTAGGGGTTCGAGGAGCTTCCTGGCACATGAATGCAAAATGGTGTTTGTGTGTGTATCTGTGTGTGTGCGTGTGTTTGTGCACACATTTATCTGGGTAGCTGGTTCATAGCGCTCACCATATTCTCAAATAAGTCTATGCTATAACAATAGGCTTATGAATTATTGGTTTAATCCAATTTCCCTAGAAAGCTGAAGACCAACTTTTCTCTGCTGCATGATTAATAATAATAATAAAATTTAATAATAATATAAAACCAAGAGGAGTGGCTACTTTTGAGAGAAAGAGCGGAGGAATCATTGTCCCTGAAGAACAAAGCCAGCAAGAGAACGTGTTTTTCACAACTATCATGGCCATGTAATTAATGCACACACATACTCATATAATTCATAGGAATTGCTAAATTATGCAAAAGCTCTGCCATAACGCACACATGCATATGCCACATGTCTCGTGACATTTCCTGAAGTGAATTTCAGCCTCATTTACTGCTCCCCCCATTCAATAGCCTGAAAATATTGCTGCTTATTACATTTATAAAATAAAGGTATAAGCCAGGGTCAAGAAGTCATGGATCAAGTTTTCTAGTACCCGAGGGATAAATGGTGTATTTATTTCTATTAATTTAAGTTGATAATTCTATCTCCATCAAGTTTGAGGCATCAAACTGGACCTTGAACCTGCTGAAGCCTGTCTATAGATGACATGCTATCAATTGGAAGTGTAAAAAGCAGATCCTGGATTGACCTAAACAGCATCGAGCATCCCTCAGAAGGAATCATGACCCAATCTGTACAGACATTACTACAGGGATCTTGGAGGAGTAGCCAGAGCATCACTGATACATGATCACTCTTAGCTCAACAGCTGAATGTGAAAATCTCGCCAGATCATCTCAAATGAACCAATAAGCCATTATAAGTCTGTCTATTTCTTAGTCTAATTAGGCCTTATTAGCACTAATTTTTGTAACCCATGATCATCAGTCACCTTAGTCATCTATTTCTGAGATTCTGAAAACACCCTTGCTTGTACAGCTTACATTTTAATTTTGCAGTCCCTTTCCAAGAATCAGTTAGTGGCTGATTATATTGTGCAGTTCTTCCGTTTACAAAGATAAATCTTGGAACCCTTTAAGATCATCTCAGGAATTGAAATACAAATTTAACACTAACAAATTGAGTCCTTGTAAGGGCAGGAGAAATAAGCAATAGAGTGTTTGAAATTGGTCACCCATCCATCTACTTATCAATGAGGACAGGAGAGAAAGGAGCTGGAGAAAATGAATCCACAAAAAAATTACACCGTGGGCCCAAAGTGAAATGGCCTGGGGTAGGGAACAACTTGAGAGAGTGGGTTCTCTCTTGCAGGGAACACAAGCTGCTAGGTAGCTGACTAGGATAGAGAAGGTCGTCCCTCCCATGCCTGCCCAAGGCCCCCTACAGGAGGTTGGAAGAGACTCAGGCGAGCATTAAACGCCTATAAAGACCTTAACTGGGCATGCTCCAATTCAAGCCCCTCAAGCCAGGTGGGTGGTACACCTGGGCGGTGCAAACTAGGACCAAGTGGGCTTGATTCAGCCAATGGGGGTCAACCAATACCTTCGACCAAGCCTCCCCAGCCAAAGGTTTTAAACCACGCCCCCTTCTGCCCCTTCTGGCCTTCTCCCCTTGACCCTGATCCTGTGCCCGCTCTGCCACGCAGCAGTCTCTCGGGTCTCAGGTGTGTGGTGGCGCAGTCCCAAGAGGTTGCCCGTGTTCAGCTGTGAGCCCCAGCGCGGCCTACATGCGGTTTGGCACGCTTTCCTTCAATAGCGTACTCCTTTGAGACTATAAAACCTGAAACTTCGTCGTCTTTTCTAAAAACCCACTTGGATGACAAACCAGGCTTCGGCGTGAGTTCTTTCTCCTGGGAAGCCTAGAACCGAGACCAAGGTACTGCCCACCTGAGACACCTAACAAAGCTATCTCCACTGTCACAGTTCAGACCACATGAAAGCGGGACTCCAGACATCCAGCAGGGTTTCAGTTAATCCCTAACTTCACAGAAAGAAATGGCCTTTCTGGGAGATTGAAAACCACTGTAACCAGCACCTTCTGGAGTCTGAGGCAACAGCTGATGATGACAATGATGATGATGCTTCATAGTCTATTTAAGATAAAAACACCATATCTTCTGATGACTTTCACTGTGTTACCTGAATTTTGGTTCTTGTCTTACCAAGAGAATGATTTACTTTTGGAAGACAGGGGGCATCACAAGATAATTTTATTCAGAGACACCTAGAAAACCTCACAAGTTGGCCAACCTTGCTATTTCTAGGCTCCCCACTTGCATAGGAAGCATTTTTCAGAGTTCTACAGGTACACAAGATTCTTGGGAACCTCTATTGGGGTGGCAAGGGAACCTGGGAAATGTAGTCCTAAGATGTCATGACCTCCACCTCTGTCCTGTCCAAATCTCCACCTTTGTTCCACTGCCCTATCTCAATTCGTTGATTTCAAGGACATAGATTATCAAAAATGATGCTTCAGCTTAAGGTTTATGAGAGCAGTGAGGTGTGAACACCATTGTGTTCCCGTGGTTTTAGTCCCAGGATCAGGTCTGATCTACCTGTCTCTAGCTTCATGCATTCCTGCCCTCTCTTGTCAGCTCGGAGTCCTCTTTCCATCACTAGCCCTTTCAGTTCACCATCGGTTGCACTTAGTGTAGAAAATACCTACCTTACATGTAGTTGTCCTGAGACCAGATGTATCTCAGGAACATTTAAGCCATTCGACAGGGTGGGAAATGAAATGGAAGTCAACGACATGTAAAAAAATCTTTTGGTGATGTATGTATATGTGTGGATGGTGATAAGAGTTGTATGAGCCCCTAATAAAATGTAAAAAAAGAAAAGAAAAAAAGAAAATGATTAGGGCAAGGGATGTACGGATGTGCTTTATACAATTGATGTATGTATATGTATGGATTGTGATAAGAGTCGTATGAGCCCCTAATAAAATGTTTTTTAAAAATCTTTTGGTATGACACATGTATGAAAATAACGTTGGTGGCATGGGGTATAAAAAATGATGATAATCATATTTCAGTGTTAAGGATGGGGGTGGTCACAATATCAATGCTACCAAGGCCTGTACCTACGTCACATGTAAGACAGCAGCTCAAGAGCTCAGTGCATTGACTGCCTTGTCCAGTATGGAATTGAGGAATAACATGGGGGTGTGGGTGGGGGGGGTAGTGTGCATGGTGACAAGTGAGGTGGGGCCCTCTCTCTCCTGTTGAGTCGTTCCACCAACAAGCTCATTGTGCAGATCAGAGTAGAAGGGGAAGTGCTTTCAGCGTTTGCATTTGTTCTTATCTGAAATCTGTAGCTAGATTACAGCCCTGCTCATTGTGTCTTTCCTTTCTTTCTTTCTGGCCACATAAATCTCCCTTACATTGTGGGCCGGGTAGATTATTTACCACTTGCTTTCCTTGTCTGGCGTTTGTGCAGTGTCATTGGCAAAAGTCAGTGTGTGCCTCTTTTTGCCCCAGGGGATCCTCCAGCTCCATCATGATAGAATTAATCTATAAACGTGGTCTCTAAAAGCCCCTCTGGGTCTGAGTCTCCGAATGAAAGGCAGCACGGAGTGGGAAGGATCTGTTGTCACCATCACCATTATCTAAATGAATGCCAGTGTGGCAGATTGAAAATGCTCCTCCTTACCAGAAAGATAAGAATTGTGGGCACTTCGCCTAAGGTAATTTATTTTTGCCATTTTGGATGGATGTCAGAAGACACCCAGGCTCTCTAAACACCTGTGCTCTTCCACCTTGGAGAGTATTTTGGCCCATTTGGGAAGCAACACATGACTTCAAGGGAATAATATGAGCCATAGTTCCAGATTCATTTAGGTCAAACAGGGGCCCAGTAACTTTCTTCCCCAGATAATACCAACTGTCCATTGATCACAAGCTGTCTTCCTGGCATGATGCCAGTTTCTTTATATACAATATCTCATTTAACTCTCACATCTCAATGGAGTAAACTGCTATTTCCTTTTTATAGAGAGGGAATGTGAAGCACAGAAAAGTCAAGTCATTTATCCAGATGTACAAAGGAAATGGTTGAGACAAATTATAACCACGTGCTTGTGTTACTCTCAAACCAAATGTTAATATGTGCAATGACTTTTTCCATCCCCAAAGCATTCATTTATCAACTCATTCATTCATTCAACAAATATTTAAAGAGCACATAGTATAGGCTAGGACCTAGGTGCCGGCCAGGAATGGGAATTCCCGGACACATCCTTGTGCTCATAGGGAACTTGTAATGGAGCAAGAGGCAGTTGTGCAAGCAGAAGGAGGACATACTGCGTGGTTTGAAATCAGGAACAGCACGTTTCAGGGTTGTATCTTCTCACCATACTATTCAATACTTCCATGGGCACTGAAGTAATAGTCAAGAGATCGAACAATACGTTTATTGGATAAATCTGCTGCACGAGACATCTTTAGTGTGTTGAAAGGCAAGGATGCTCTTTTAGCCAGGAGGGCTCAGGTGCACCTGACCCATGCCATGACAGTATTAATAGCCTCATGTGAAAGTTAGACATTGACTAGGGAGAGTGAAGAAGAATTGGTGCATTTAAATTGTGTGGGAGAAGAATGCCGAAAGTACCACGGATGGACAAAAGGACAAACCGATCTGTCTTGGAAGAAGTAGGGCCAGGTGAAGCAAGGATGGCAAGACTTCGTTATACATACTGTGGACACATTATCAGGAAGAGTGATCCCTGGGGAAGGAGATCATGTTCAGTACAGTAGAGGGGCCGTGAAAAAGAGGGAGTTCCTCCAGGAGATGCATTAAGACAGTGCTTGCAGCAATGGGCTCAGGCCCAGGAACGGTTGGGAGGAGGCTGGTGGCGGACCATGTGATGTTTCATTCTGTTGCACATAAGGTCACTATGGGTTAAAGCTGGCTCAATGTCATTTAACCACAGGTACGGGACGCTAAGAGCAATGACCAAATAACATTGTCAGTGAGCATTCCCAGAGGAATTATTTGCTTTTAAAAGAAATCCAGATAAAAAGTTCCAAAGAGCAACCCCTAATGGTGTAAAGGATACCCATTTAGACTGTTGTTATTGTTAGTTACTGTGGAGTCAGCCCAGGGAAACTAATGGAACCCCGATGTGCAATGGGAGTGAACTATGCGCTCCACAGGGTTTTCATTGGCTAATATTCTGGAAACAGATCACTAGGCCTTTCTTCCCGGTCGATCCTAGCTTAGAAGCTCCATGAAACCTATCCAGCATCACAGCAACACACAAGCCTCCCCTAACAGGTGGTGGCTGCGTGTAGGGTCTATCAGCGAGGAATCAAACCTGGGCCTTCTGTAATAGAGCCACCACCATTGGTTAAGGTCCATTGGAAGGATTGGCTGTCCTCAAGACCCACATCACATCAGTGTTTCCCTTTTAAAACACACAAACGCCCTGCATTTTCCCTTCTTACAATAATAGGAGAATGGGGTATGGGTATTTGGAGGATGAACAATGAAAAGCAGAGAAGATGCTTACAGATAAAGACTCAGGAAATCCAAGATCTAAGGGCTGTGGGGTGGGTCTCCAACAAGCTCCCTTTGCCTGATGATAACAGCGCCTCTCTGGAGGTAAGGAGAGATGCCATTCTTAAAGGGGAAGGAGAGACTCTATGTATATTTAGTCTAGCTCCTGAGTCTCGAAATCAAGAGCCAGGATTCTGTAGCTCACTATTTTCCATAGAATGTTGCGGAGTTCTGAATTCTAATTCATGTTTATAAGATTTCTACTCACATGAAGGACTGCCATAATAAAATAAGCTTATTTGATAAGTACTTATTTCATGACTAAACATCCCTGGATGACACAAATGGTTTGCATTCAACTAACCTAAAGGTTAGCAGGTTGAACTAGGACTCAAACTTAAGTTTAGGTTTTATATGCAAAGCCTTCTTTTGTTTAATGTCGTCAGTATAGCTTGGACTTCTATGCTACCTCTTGTAATGGTTGAATTTTGACCAATTCTTTTTGCTGCATAACTGTGTATTCCTTCCAACTTAAAAAAATGAATAGTTCTGTCACCAACACCATATTTTCCAGCTCCTGATCGTTTCTCCTTGTTTTTAACTTTCACATTCCAGGAGCCAATAATTATCAACCCACTTGAGTACATACATATTTGATCAATTTCAGACTGAAGAAGTTGGTAGAATTCTTCGGTTTTTGTTGGTGAGTAAGTTTGGATAATACTCATATTCACTGGTCTTCCTTGTAGGTAGATCAATATTTTTCTATCACATTGTACTTCAAGATACATCTTGAAATGTTTTTTGACAATATTATGTCATTCATTCCTTTTGAAAATATCACTCCTGGCATAATAAATAATTTGATTATTGGACTCAAAATGGTCAATACTAGTTAATTTCAGCTCACTATTGCCTATGATATTGATCTTTATGCATTCCATTTCATTTTTTACAACCTCCAATTTTCCTGGATTTACAGTTTGTGGATTACACTTCCCAATTATCAATGTGTGCTTGTTGGCTGTTTCTTCTCATCTGGAATCATGCCTCATCAGCAACTAATGTCTGGAAATCTTTGCTCCATCCACTCTTCTCTGAGGAGGCAGCTCTTTCCCTGCTGGATTATTAAGCCTTCCACACACATCTTCCTGACACAAAAGGTCCTGACACAATTTCAGAAAAGGTCCTGACACAATTTGTCAAGTTTTCAATGCCTGATTTTTCAGAAGTGGACCACTTCTTCCTTCAAAGTGGACCACTTTGTCCTTAGTCTGGAAGCTCCACTGCAATCTGTTCATCATGGGTGACCTTGCTGGTATTGGAAATACTGGTGGCATCTCTTCCGCCATCACAGCAACATGCAAGTCACCACATAGGAAAAATTAACAAATGAATGTTGGAGGAGCAGTGGTGGATGGAGCAATTGAAGTCAAGGGAAGCACCGCATAATAGCAACAGGCATCAATTCCTACAGTTCATGGTACAGTGTGGGATACAAAAAGACTGTTCCCCAGCTCAACTCCCCCAAATCTAGATGTTAGACCTAGGACACTGCTTGCAACTAATGGTAAATGATTGTCAAGTTATCTCCCTGAAGACACCAGCCATCTAGAGCAAGCAGACACCACTGTTTTTCCCACATGAGGTGGGGCTTACTCCCTGCTGTTAAGGACAGTGGTTTGCTTCCCCTGAAAGCTCAGGCTAAATCAAGTCTCCAGTTCTAGGGCAATCAAGGTTAGGCCTCCATCAGGAATCTAGGGTCTGCCCATCTTGTCACATGTATACCCCCAATCCCTCCCCTTTCTACTTTGTGTATACCCTTAGATCTCCCCCTCTCATTACTGCATTGTCTATAGTACAACCCCTTCCTGTGACGTATGTCTTTATCTGTAATTAGGGTGCTTGCATACCCCTAAAAAGATGTATAAGCTTTGATTAGCAACAAAAAAAATCGCTCTCTCTCGCTCTCCTGCTCTCTCTCCTGCACTGTACCATGGAAAGGTGCTAAGGTGAGCATGTTACCATGAAGTGTGTCTGACTTCTTTATTTTACTCTCCTATGTCTCTCATTCTCTATGACTTTATATATTTTAACCGGACAATTGCGCTTACTGAACCCGTGACTAGTTGGGGGGACTGGCTACCCCCACAGTACAGCTGACTGCTTTAAGACCGAAACAAGTGCTCTGTATGGCCTAGAAGAACCAGTTACACTTTAGGAATCCCTACCTCTTTTGGTCTTTACTTTTACTTCCACTTAAACCTAACACTTGGAGTAACTTGTTAACTCTCTTGCTTGCCTTCAATGATCCAAGGAAAGCCCAGAGCCTTAAGAATAAACCCAGTATTAAAGGAAAGAGGCTCCCAGCCACTTGGTAATTTTCTAGTCAGCCCTGTTGAGAATGCTGAAATGTACATTGAAATCTGAAGGGAGAAATATTTTATCAAATTATGGTAAATATACTCCTGGAATTGGCAGGGAGCTTGTTAACATAAAGCTTCTTTAACTTCTTACCTAATCCATGAGCGCCAACTAACAGCCTTCTTGTCTGGGTTAGACGGTTTCCATCAACGAGGCTCTCCCGACCCTGCTCCAACAGTGAGAAAATATGGATATCTAAAACATTTGCATAGAAAATAAATAAGTTAGAAGCATAATATAAAGCAGCATAACATTATTGCTGGGACTCATACCCACTAGGGCTCCTTACATATAACTTAATGAGCTGATAATTTCCAAATGATTTAGCTATAACACTACAAAATCAAGCATGGTTCTTCATGTTCAGCCCTCCAGCCCTAGTCTCCCGACCACTGTGCTGGATTTTTAAAACAGTAAATCCCAGATGTCATTTCGTTTGATCCTTAACAACTTCGGCATGTGTCTCTAAGAGATAAGGACTGTTAAAAATATCATAAGCATGCTATGCTAATTTTTAAACAGCAACATGTCAAAAACTAGCATGCCATTCTTACTGAAATACCTGGTGAGGGAGAGGGAAGGGTGTGATTGGCAAAAAAAAAAAAAAAAGAGAGAGAGACAGAGAGAGAGCAAGAACATGTGAATTTATATTTGTAAAATATGACAATGATTTTTTATTGTCATCTAATTTCTAGTCATATTTTTTAACTTCTCAAATTTATTGATAGTTTTTAATGTCTTTTTACTGCTGGCTTGTTTGGCAATTTTACATAAGAATGAAACATATTCTTGGGATGTAAACACAGCTGACATTTTACTACTAACCATATGGAAAATTTTGGGTCTTTAAAATGCATTGATTTAAATTAGATGTTCAACTTATTTTTAATTTTTCTTTGCTTGATTACTTTCTTTTATAATAATATGGAAATTATTATAAGCATGATATTGGCCCAGACTCCTATCTTTTTCTAAATTTCTCTTTCTGGTTTTTTCCAACATGGTTTTCTTAGCACAGGTCATGTTCACCAATGTAATAGCACCACATGATGGAAGGCCTATTATTGTGATCCTCTTCAGCAAATATTTATTGAAAATCCATGAGAAAATTAGAGTTGTATTTTTGGTCCAACAATCCTATATTGAGGACCTAATATAAAAGAGCATAAAGGGAGACTATCAACGATGCTTAAACCTGTCTTAGAAGAATACAATGCTCCTTAGAAGTCAAGAGGGCAAGAGGTAGACTCAAGCACGTACCTAGGGCATGTTATCAGGACAGATCAATCCTGTGCTTCGTAGAGTTCAAGAGCAGTGGAAGAGGGAGACCTTCAAAGAGATGGGTTAACACCATGGCTGTAGCTATGGACTCAAATATCACAGCTGTGAGAGTGGTGCAGGAGTGCGCAGGGTTTTGTTTTGTTGTATATAAGGTTAATAAGAGTTGGAATTGATTTTCCAGCACCTCACAACAAGCAACAATATATTATATAGGCACATACGTTTCTTAGAATTTTCAGAAGTAAGGAAGAGTAAAACAAACAGCATTATACATAACGTGTTACCATACTACACAGTCAACACAATTTACATGTTAAGCATATACATTTATTCAAGGGTGCTGTGATAACAAGCAATAGAGGTGGATAGATCTGACCTCCTCTGGCTTCTCTGTAGTCAGGAGGCAGGAGGCAGATACGTCTCCAACCAATATCTTTCTTGATCTATTCTGACACCAACGCTTCCGCCCATTCCACTCTACGTCTATGCTAGACTCAATAACACACTGCGATGGCCCCACAGAACTCACAGACAATATTTGCAATTAGTGAGGTACGTTAAGGTAATAGGTCACCACAAATCAGGGCCCAACCCCCCAAAAACAAAAGCACTGCCACTGGGGCCATGCCGACTGATAGGGACCCTGTAGGGCAGAGTAGGCTCGCCTCCATGAGTTTCCAAGGCAGTAACTCTATCCAGGACTAGAAAGTGTCTTCTTTCCCCCACAAATCACCTGGTGGTTTTGAACTGCTGACCTGGCAGTTAGCAACCCAATGAGTTAGCACTGCTTCACCAAGGCTCCTATCAAATCAGGATCGACAAATAGTAGAGATATAGTCCTTGGTCAACACCAGCATCTCTCCTCAGCCAGCAGCCAAGTCTCTCTGGTCTTCAGTCTCTCAGTCATTGGCCCCCTAGGTCAGCAGACCAGCCGTGCCACAGTCTCTGGTACATGGGTCTCAGCAGCCTCCCCCATTTCAGAGAGGGTTCTTGGACATACTCTTTCAAACGGCCCTGCTGTCTTTCTCGGTGTTCCCCATGACACAGGCCAACTGAGGGGTGCTTTGATGGAGATGCGTTTTGTCTTTTAGCCAAACATACTGCTGAGGAAAATGAAAGATGGTGTCCCAAGTCGCATCCTCTAGTAAAGCAGAAAGATGCTCCCCAGGAAACAAGGGTGTCCTACCAGGTTGGGATCCTCGAGATGAGCTCAGGCCTAGGAACAATGGTGAGGGTGGAGTTTCCTTCTGTTGTGTATGCAGTTGCTATGGATCGGAAAAGACTCGTGGTAGCCTAAACACAACAACAAAGATGCCCCGAAGAAACAAATGGGGTGACTTGGTTCACGCCATCCACTGAAGCAAAAAACAAAATTCACTGCCTCAAGTCGACGCCGACTCATAGCTACACTAGAAGACAAGGTAGAGCTGCTCCCGGGGGCTTCTGAGCTGTGACTATGGGTGCAAGCAGAGACCCCGTCTTTCTCTCCAGAGTGGCTGCTGGTTTCCTGTCCATAATTTTACAATACTCGATCGTGCTACCCTGTCCTCTATTGTCATGATGAGAGAATGCCTCCCAAAGTGGGGCTGTACCCACAGGTGTACACAGTACAGAAGTATAACCTCTCACCTAAGGCATGATGGCTAGAAGGCCCAAATTAATCGACAGCATCTCAATTTGACAGTATCTCAGGTACTTCTGAACATTCATGGAAAAATTCCATTTTTTAATTCCAATTTTCCACAAACTTTTGAAGCCCTTTATTTATTTGTAGACAATGTTTATACATTAATCATTATGCATAGTGATGTTGTTCATACTAACTGAGCATTTTCATAGTCATCAATTATGAATAGTTACATTGCTCTTAAAAGACTTGCCTACATAAGGAAATATTATGAAGCAATAAAAAAGCATTAAGTAGAAATAAAATGTTTTGAAAAAGATGATGACTATATATACAGATGTGTTTGACACAATGGATATGTGTATGGATTGTGATAAGAGTTGTAATAGCCCCTAATAAAATAAAACAATTTAAAGCATTATATGAAACTGTATGTATTAATAGGGAAAGATAAACACCTGAAATAGTTTTCAGACTTAAAAAAAAAAGTAGGCTATGAAACAGTATGCAGTACAGTTATAAAACCCCCAAGGCGTGTTATGCTTTTTAGGAGGTACAAAAGACCGAAACATTATCTATGTCGTCCACAAAAAAATGAAGGTGCTTAAAGTGCTCCCATTTGTTACTAATCTACTTATGCCCCCTCTGAGTCGTAGTGTGGTAGTGCTTCACATGTTGGGCTGTTAACTTCAGGTCAGCTGTTTAAAACCTCTGCCCCTGCCCCCCCACCCCCATGTGAGAAAGAAGCATCCTTCTGCCCCCATCAAGATCTACAGTCTTGGAAAGCTACCAGGGCAGTGCTGCGCTGTCTTACAAGGTTACTATGACTCACAATTGACTCCATGGCCAGGAGTCTGATTTATTCTTTTGAATAACCAAACACACCCACACATAGGAGGGTAAGTCAAAAAGTAATACTACTAGAGTGCTAATTGATACATATGGTTTATTGCAAATAGACGGTCTTTATACCTGTCTTTGTGATCAAGAGCCCTGGTTGGGCTGCTAACTGCAAGTCAGCTGCATCGCTGGGGGGAAAATGGGCATTTCTACTCCCATAGAGTTACAGCCTCAGACATCACAGGGGCAGTTCCACCCTGTCCCATTGGGTGACTATGAGTTGATGTTGACTTGATGGCGATGCGTTTGGTGAAAGAGAGAAATATCAGTGGATGACTGCAAGCAAATTCTCTCAATCATAAACTTGTCTTAGTCTCATTAGGGTGCCTGCAGAAAGGAGTCTAATCATAATAGTTTCTGACAGCACATGCTGGCCAGTCAAAGTCAAGGCAGAGAGGCGGCTCTTTTTGTGATTCCAGAGGGATGATCGTGATAGGTTTTCTTGAAGGACTCAGGACGATCTCTGGGTCTTAGGAAACTGAAAACTGCAGTGTGAGAGAAAGACGAGGAGAGTGGCACTGGGGAATTTGTTTCCATCGTGACAATGTACTGGCTTAGGGATGGTACAGACTGTCCTAACAGAATCTCATTGGGAAATTTGACCCACCCACTCCCCAGCCCTAATCTTGCCCATGAGACTGCTTTGTGTTCTACAAACTCTAAGTATATTTCAAAAGAGCACACTCTTAGTCTCCCAAGGATGCCAAAATTGCCATTGTGATGTGGCATAAAACAAAAGCTAAGAATTCTTCAGAGAAGAGTTAAAGATTCAGAAATACCCTCTTTAGAACTGTGAAAGCTGTACTTTTTGGTGGTGGTGATGGTGGTGTTAGGTGCTGTGAAGTCGGTTCTGACTCATAGCAACCCTATGAAAACCAAACAAAGCACTGCCCAGCCCTGCACCTTTCTTTCCGTTGTTCTTGTGTTTGAGCCCCTCCATGCAGCCACTGTGTCAATCCACCCTGTCGAAGGCCGTCTCTTTTTTGGCTGCCCTGTTATTTCACCAAGCTGCACATCCTTCTCTGTGGACTGGACTCTCCTGACAACATGTTCAAAGTACGTGAGACAAAATCTCATCATCCTTGGCTCTAAGAAGCATCTGGCTGTCCTTCTTCTGAGACAGATTTGCTGGTTCTTTTGGCAGCCCATGGTAATTATAATATTGTTGACCAGCACCATAACTCACATGCATTTTCTTCTTCAGTATTCTTACAATGTCCAACTTTCATACGCATGTGAGGCGTGGAGGTGGTTGACTGCCATGTCTTGGGGCACGTGCACCTTACTCCTCAAAGTAACATTGTTGCGTTACGACATTGTAAAGAGGTCTTCTGCAGCAGATTTATCTAATGCAATGCATCATTGGATCTCTTGACTGCTCGTTCATGGGTATTGAGTGTGGATGTAAAGAAGATGAAATTCCTGACAACTACGATCATTTCTCCATTTATCATAATGCTACCTAGTGGTCTAGCTGTGAGGATATTTTTGTCCATTGAGTTGTAACCCATACTGAAAACTTCCATCCTTGATTTTCACCAGTATGTGCGTCAAGTCCTCCTCATTTTCAGCAAGCAAGGTAGTATCATCTGCATATCACAGGTTGTTAATAAGCCTTCCTTCAAGCCTGATGGCACGTTCTTCTTCATATAAGCCAGTTTCTCCTATTGTCTCCTCAGTTGAGCATACAGATTGAATAAATACAGTGAGAGGATATAATCCTGATGCATACCTTTCTTGATTTTAAACAATCCGGAATGCCCTTGTTCTGTTTGCACCACTGTTTCTTGATCCATGTGCAGGTTCCACATGAGCGTGATGTCATGTTCTCTATGGTTATCTTTATTAGGGTCCACACTCTTGAATGCCTTTGCACAGTCAGTAAAATACAAGAATGCAGATTTCTAGGATTCTCTGTTTTCAGCCAAGAGGCATCCGAGATCAGCAATGATATCCTTTGTTCCAAGTCCCCTTTTGAAGCCAGCCCAAACCTCTGGCAGCTTGCTGTCAAGGAAGGTACTGCTACTTTGTTGGATGATCATCAGCAAAATTTTACTACATGTATTATTAATGATATTGTTCTATAGTTTGAGCACTCTGTTGGGTCACCTTTCATTGGGATGAGTACAAAAAAGCAATCTTTCTTCCAGTCAGTTGTCTAACGAGTTGTCTTCTAAATTTCCTGAAATATATGAGTGAGTGCCTCCGGTGCTTATCAGCTTGTTGAAACACTTCCATTGGTATTATCCTGGAGCCTCGTTTTTGGCTAATGTTTTCCAATGCAGTTTGACCGTATTCCTTCAGTACCATTTGTGCTGGCTCATGCTACCTTCTGAAATGCTTAACATATCAACTAGTTCTTTTTGGTACAATGACTCGGTGTAGTCTTTCCATCTTCTATTGATGCCCCCTGAATCATTCAATATTGTGCCCATTGAATCTCTCAATATTGCCACTCGAGGCTTGAACTTTTCCTGAGTTGTTTCAGTTTAAGACATGCTGGGCGTGCTCTTCCTTGATGCTGATCTCACTCTAGGTCCATGCACGGCGTTTTTATAATATATTACTTTGACTTCTCGGGCTGCCATTGGGGATTTTCTGTTCATCCATTTGACTATCATTTCTTCCATGTGCCTGAGCTACTCACGATTAACAGCAACTTTCCGAGTCTCTTTGGTGTGCACTTTGTCTTTTCTTTCCTATCTCTCTAGTGACATTTTGCTTCCTTCATGTATGTGGTTCTTGACGTGCTGCTGCAGCTCATCAGGTCTTCTGTCATTCGTATTCAATGCTTCTTGATACTTGTGTTTGATGCTTACAATTTAGTTTTGTTTGTTTGAGTTCTTTTTTCAAAATAAAGGTTTCAGTGCTTTAGTAGTGATGCTTTTTGACTCTGTGAATAGGAATAAAACTGGATGGCTATATGCCAAGTGTTCGCAGGGATTCCCTTCAGGTAAGGGGTTTATTTACAATGTATAGTTGTTAAACTTGATTGTGCTTTCTGACATTATATTAAATGAGCATATATTACTTTTATTAAGTGGAAGCTATTTCTTAAAGTGTTAGAACCAGATAAGACCATGAAATTCTCTTCATTTCATAGACAACACAAGTGGCTGGCTTAAGGTTACAAACCTAAATCTGTCATATAAATAGACTTCTGCTATTCCTATTATTTTCCTGAATATTGAAAGTGCCAGGGTCTGTCAAAAGAGCAAACAAATGTGTCCTAGAAGAAGTCCAGCCAGAATGCTCCTTAGACGTGAGGATGGTGAGACTTTGTCTCACATAATTTGGGCATGTTCTCATAAGAGACAAGTGCCTAGGAAAAGACCTTCTGTCAGGTTGCAGACTTAGAGAAGCAGAATCGGTGAGGCTTGTATGTGTACGTATATAGAAATAGATGTCTATTCAGAAAGAGCTTGCACAGTTGTAGAAGTAGTTAAGTTCATTTCAGTTCAAGTCCATCAGTCAGATGTTGGCTTGGGAAGCTGATGAACAGTAAGCAGGAGGGCCACAGGCTTGGAATGCAGGAGTAAATAAATTCTTGGTTGGCTGAATGAATCCAAGGTCACCAGTCTGTGGACAGCTCTTGGTACCAGCAAACAACACAATAACAGATCCATGAACCAGATGTAGGATTCAGCGCCAACCAAAGTTGGAGGGTCAATAGAAAACTTACTCTGCTCAGGATCTATCCCTTATACAAAAGGCCACATCCCCAAACAGATGTCATCAGCCTGTGACTGATTGGTAGGTTGGGCTCCACCCCTACCTTCACGCAGGAGTATCAAGTTGGCATAAACTCTAACCCAAACAGGCATTATGCTTGGAAAGGTAGAAGATCAGCCAAAAAAAAAAAAAAGACGTGATGAAATGGGGTGACATAGTGGCTGCTTAAACATAACAATTGGGAGGCAGTGTTCCATTTTATTGGGTACAGGTTTGCTGTGAGTCAGAACTGACTTGATGGCACCTAACAACAGCAACAAGGTCTGTCCCACAAATTTTCCAATCTTGGATGAGACAAACCTGAATCACAGGATCCCACTAACTGGGAACATCATCACATAGATTGAAAGTGGCATAGGACAGCAATACTTTCCTTTGTCAAAGCCAGCTGTGAGGAGGAAGCGAGGCGATAAGAGTGTTCCTTCTTTCTCTAATGCTAATGCTTGCTTTCTTTCTTGGCTGATGCAGCTTGAATGTATCCTTTCAGTCTCATTGGTTCTTAGTCATATGCTACCTATTGAAATGGTTGAATATCTACTAGTAATTTTTGGTACAGTGACTCTCTCTCACTGTGTCACAAACGCACAAGTACTATGTGTTCAATATGCATCAAAGGACTTGATGGCAAAGGATCCATGTCAGGGACACTGTATACAACTGTTCATGTTGAGCACCGCACATCTCCTGGAGACGGGAAGCACCATTTACATTAAAGACTGTAAGAAAGTTCAGAGTTCACCTGGGACCTTGTAACATGCCAGAACATAAGGAAATCAGGGTCTATGTGAATGCTGACTCCAGGAAGGCATAGAATGCCCTCCTATCTGTATAACTGTCCTTGAAGGCCCTGGGTTCTGCTGGGGTGAGGGGAAACTTCATGGAAGGAAGGAGACCCTGAGGAGGTCATTTCACAACAAATACGTTTCATTGTGATTCACTAATTAGTGTTGTAAAAAGGCACCCTAATCAAGTTTGTGCTCTCTACAGTGGGTGTATATAAGAGATTTAAAACTCTATTAATCAAAGATATTCAGACCCTCCTCTCTAATCCAAAAAGCTCCCTCTGTTGGGAAAAAAAAAATTTCAGTGATACGTAAGTGTCCTCTTGGGTGTATCTGGTTTACTTTTGCTGAAATTAATAAGATTTTCTTGAACAAACCAATGTGAACATATACACTCCGAAGATGTGATTGTCTGTAGGAATGTCTCGCCCAAGTTAGCTGCCATAAGTCAACGTTCCCTTTGCTTCACTGCTTCAGATAATGACCTCTATTCGGGAAGAGTGCCTCCTGCCAATGGAATATCTGAGGGGAAACTTGTACAGGATATAACAGAAGCAACCCCAGATTTCATGCTCAACTTTAAGAGTCTGAATTTAAGAAGTCAAACTGAGAATTTACTTTCAAATAAAAGGAGTGGGGGATCCTTTCTGTCCCTTTTCCTTTTCTGTTCCTCTTTTTTATTTACTTTCCTTTCCTCCTTTTTTTATCTCCATGGTTTGAAGTCATGTTATGTCTGAGTCAATGAATGAACAAGTAAATAAATATATTGAGGGCTATGGGCACCAAGTTCACCGTGCCAGAGAAGATATTTACAAAATGTAGGGAATACAGTAGAAAGAACCCAGAAGTGCTGAATTTATTTGAAACTGTCAGTATAAATTCACTTAACTGACATCAAGTGGATGCTGACTCATAGTGACCCTGTAGGACAGGGTAGAACTGCGCCCTGAGCTTCTATGACTGTAACTTTTTATGGGAGTAGAAAGCCTTGTCTTTCTCCCACAGAGGGCCTGATGGTTTTGAACTTTGGACCTTGAGGTTAGCAGCCCAACGTATGTCCAATGCACCACCAGAACTCCTATCAGTATAAATTGATATATATCTGTCCAGTTACCTGAAATCACAAGGGAGCTGGAACCCCTAATGAAAAACCAAGGTAAATAAAACTTTATAAACAAAAATAACCTAAGTCTATATATGCCCCCAGAGTGATAACCTCAACCTGTAGGGATCCTGGATATGATTAGAAGGTGCTCTAGCACTAGAGGAGTTCCTGGGCAGTGCAAATGGCCAAGTGCCCAGCTACTAAGAGAAAGGTTGGTGTGGTAAATTTCATGTCAACTTGCACTTGTGTAGAGGTGGAGTTCAGCCTGTCAATCAGGTCACCGCCTGATGATGCCTTCTCCTGAGAAGTGTGGCCTTTTTATGAGAGACACGGGGGACCCTTTCTCTCTCTCCCTTTTCCTGGCTACCTGCTGGGACTCTGTGCCTGCCTCCAGAGGTGGCTCCATGTGGGCTGCCCAAACCTGAGAGTTGTCTATGCCCTTCCATGTTTTCACCTACCTTGGATCCACATGACTCTGTATCTACCAGCCTTTGCTTTCCCAGTATCCTGCGTTACCTTTCTGCATAATCAGTGTGTAGCTGTATGAGTCTAAAGAGGGCTTGAACTAGCATGGAGCCCATAGAATTAAGTTGGACTGGGCTGGGATGTCTTCTTGATGTTAAACTACTTCTTGGTTTTGTTTTTGTAAACAACCCAACCCAACACAGTTGGTAAAAGAAGCCCACCCAGAGATGCCAGGGAAGAAAGTTCCTAGCAATGTGCTTCTAAATTATGACAATCAGTGAAAGCCCTATGATACAGCACGTAATTCTACTTGGAAGCATATGGGTCACCATCAACTTGGAGCAATTGGATAGCAACTGGTTTAGCATTAGGGACACAGGTCCCAAATCGGAATATCTGGGTCACCTATCAAGAGCTCACGCGCTATCAGATGTGCCAGTTGGGCAAGACATTCACTCATTCTCTTACTTTGTTTACTCATCAGTGAAATTAGGATAATCATAGCATTTTCCTCAAACCGCCTTATATAAGTCTGAAATTCACTATGGCATATTGTCCACATTCAATAAAAAGAAAATTCTATCAGTTATCTTTATACCCGAGGCAAAGCTTGGGATTTTCAAACACAACCAATATAATTTTGAAAATATGTGAAAAGTATGTCTAGTAAGTAGAAAATGAAAACATGTTTGCCTCACTTTCTCAAAATCAAAAGAAAGCAGGTTTATAAATAAATAATAAAAGTAAATATGAGATTGGGAAAACCTATTTTTTTTAAAAAGTAGACTTAAAAACCCATTTTAATCAGTGGATTCTATCTGGATCCTAATTCAAAGAAGCTGTGTGTGTTTTTTTAATACTACTTTTATGGAAACATTGGTCATTAACCAAAGTTAATTTTAGCATTGATTTTTGATGGTGTTAAGGAATTATATTTCCTTTTATTATTGAGATAATAACATTGAGCTTGCGTTTTAAAAGTTTTAGAGAAAAACTCCTATGGTCATAGTTAAATGGTTGGCTAGTGTTAGACAGGGTTTTCTAGAGAAACAAAACCAGGACACATGATTTTATATAGAGAGATAGATATATACAACATAAGAAATAAACAGCTAATTTGTCCACAGAGCAGTACAAGTGGCTCAGTTCAACTCACTTCCATGAGATAGTTAACACACCTGCAGTCCTTTAACTCGTGAGGGCTGCTGGGTGCAAGTCAAGGAAGCAGACAGCTGAGTCTTCTATAGAGCAATACAGATAATCTGGCAACAGGCAGCAAACAGCAAGGCAGGTCACCAACAGTTAGCCAGATGACAGGGTCTGACAGTCCCCAGTTCAAGTGATGTGTACACCAGCAGTGTGGCGAAGCAGGTCTTGAAGGAACTTCAAACTATAGCAACATGGTCCACAGGTTGGGTGTCCCACAGGTAGTGTAGCTCACAAGTTGAGGCAGAGAACTTGCTAAGGTAGCTAGCTGCACACTGGTCTGATCATCAGAGAGTACGAGATGGAAAGGTGAGGCTCGCTGAGCCATTTATCTCTTTGCCCTTCAATTAAACTGCAACCCTATTAATCCCATATACGTTTATTGGCCAGGTTGGCATAATAAGCCAACCTATCACAGCTAGTAATTAAAAGCTTTGGTTCAAACCAACCAGTTGCTCCACAGGAGACAAGGCATGGCCATCTGCTCCCATGAAGCTTACAGCCTAGGAACCAGTGGGGCAGTTCTACTCAGTCTTCAGTGCAATCAACGGTGTGGAGGCCATATCTGACCTCCTCTGTCTTCCCTATTGCCACGGCAGGAGTCAAACATGCCTCTACTCTACAACTTTTTTCACCTCTTCTGACTCAACTGTTCCTTTCACTCCACTCTATATCCATGCTGGGTTCAATAACCCATTGCCATGGCCATGCAGATCTCACAGATAACATTCATCACTAAGGGGGGCATCAGAGAAGTTAATGGGTTACCAGAAGTCAGGATAAGTAAACAGTAAGGAGACAGTTGTTGATCCACCGCAACACCTCACCTCAGCCAGCAGCCAAGTCTCTCATTGGTCCTCATCTTCAGTCACTTGGTCTCTTGACATCTGCCTCTGTGATCCAGGAAGCCAGTCTACCTGTCACTTTGTCATACCGTCCCATAGGCTCAGGCCAGAAGAAGAGAAGGTGCCCCATAGTCCTACTGCTGTTTCTCTGTGTCTCTGTGCCACAGTCTCTGGTGGATCTGATCTGGGCAGCCTGCACCACTTCAGACAGGGACCTTGGAGGTTCTCTTCTCATGGTTCCCTGATTTCTTTCTGTGTCCCTTTTGGCTCTTATACACAGAGAAATGGCTTTGATGGAGATGTGTTCGTTTGTTTTTTGTCTTGTAGTGGACAAAGCCCCCAAGGAAATAAAGTATGGGATCTTAAGTTCCACCCTCCAGTAAAGCACTCTTCAAGACCCCCTCCAAAGGAAACAAAGGGTTCCCACCCGCTATTAAGGTCAGAACTTGTCATTAGGTGCCAGCGACCCTGTGTGTGACAGAATGAAACATTCTCCAGACCTACACCATCCTCACAGCTGTTCTTATGGTTGATCCGGCTGTCACGGCCACTGTGTTGATCTATTTCTTCAATGGCCTTCCTCTTCTTTGCTGCCACTTCCCTTTACCAAACATGACGTCCTTCTCCAGGGATTGATCTCTCCCTTAATCTCGTAACAGAGAATTCCCTCCAAATGATATCTTAGCCATAGAGTCCAGAATTATAATACACCCCATAAGGAATTATGGCTAGGAGGGCCAAATTAATTGACTTCATCTCTATATGTTTCTATGAGTTAGACTTGATTTAACAATTCACAACTAACAACAACATGATTTAGAGGTCCATGGTGGCAAACATTGCTCAACACTGATCTAAAGACTACCAGTACAAACCCACTCAGTGGCTCCACGAGGACAAAAATGCCTGGTAATCTGCTTCTATCAAGGTTATAGCCAAGAAAATCCTGTTAGCCACCAACCAGGCCATGCAGAAGAATGCACATCAACCTAAGCGGGATCAAAGAATGTTTAATAAAATCCATTCTCAGAGGAAGGGATTTGTAGTAGCCTGGGTACTTTAGAGAAACAAATACACAGAAACTCACAATAGAGAGTTTTATGTAAAGGTTAAGTGTGCATCAAGAAAACATCCTAACCCAGTGCTGCCCAAGCCTACAAATCCAATATTAAGCCATATTAACACCAATCCCCAAAGTCCTCCTACATCTCACAAAACAGACACAATGATGCTGACTTCAGGAGAAAAGCCGAGTCAGTGAATGTGTAAACATCTCAACACTGGCAGGGGTGTCCACACAGCTGCTCCAGCACCCAGGGCTGCATCGGGGTAGGTCCATGTGGCTTCTCCTTAGGGATGCCTTGCAGAAAGTGAGCCTTGCCAGCTGAAGCAGGGAACTGGCTAAGGCAGCTGCACCCTGGTCCGACCATCACAAAGCAAGAGACCCAAGAACTAGAAAGGGGAGGCTCACTGAGCCATTTATCCCTCTGCCCTTCAATTAACCCCACATGTGTTTATTGGCCAGGTTGACACAATAAACAAACTTTATATCAGGGTGTTTTAGAGCTTAAATACTGAGCACTTGCTTTGCAGAATGCTATGGTTTACAGTGGAAGTCCTGAATTTATTTTGAGCTTCAACATAAGAAAACATCGCATCTATTAAGTTCTTTCTGACCATTGGATAGTAAAATAAAAAGCTGTGCGTGTGTTTGAAAGTGGATTGCTGCCACTCTCCTGGCCAGCCCAGGGAGAGGCAGTCTTTCCCAAGAGATTTGTCTAGGTGTGTCCTTAATGGCTATGAGTCATGTCCCAAATCTAGGTGGTTGGTAGACGTAGGAATGAATGCTTTTCTAATCTGTGGACGTGTTCAGATCCCAATCCTTGTCCCTTTTCTATGTCTATCATCCCTTGACAACAGGGATGGCTTATCTGCTGCCACTCATGAGTTTGTGCTGCATTTCCTTTGTTTTCCACAATTTACCCTTTAGGCGTGTTACTGTGAATCCTTCAGACACCACTATGGCCTCATGCTGATGGTCTCCCTCATCCAATGCCACATTCTGTCTTTGTCTTTTGCGGGGCTTGATAAAAAGAAAACCCTGTACAGCAGTTCTACCCTGAAACATCTGAGGTTGTCGTGAGTTTGAATCAACTCAACTGCTTCGGGCATGGATTGCCTTCTTTCCTTTTTTTTGGTTTTGTGGTTTAGAGATACATATTGCAATATTTATGAAATGATGTCATGTGTGGGATTTACTTTGAGATAAGATGGGGGCAGAGAGGCTGTGAACTGAGAGAGATTGTAGAAACCAGCAACAAGTACATGACATTCGTTGAACAATTTCATTACTTACTGTATTTATTCAAACCTTTTCATACTAAAAATTAAAAGGGAGAAAGGTCCAAAGTGGAGATGAAGAGGAATGCCAGGGAACAAGCACAATGTGATCAGCACAGCACCCGGGAAAGAAAAAGAACCCTTAGGCTTCATTTAGTCAGAATTCTTAGCTTTCTTTGGAAGAATGGTGACTCAAAAATGTCCCCCTTCTTGTACTCACTTCCTTCATTTGCAGGATGAGCGAGTTATACAGAACCAATAGTTTTCAAACTTAAAAAATCAGTAATAAAAAGTGCCTTTTTCTTTCCCCTCTCCCCCAAATGAACTCTTAGAACACTGATATCTGACCCACATAACAGCAGAATTGCCTGGCTTAAAGGGGACAATAAAACAAAGAAGTGACCTCTTTCAGGCAAAGTGGGCTAGCCATCCTTCTGAGGTCCCTAAGAGCTTTTCTCACAATCTCTGGTGACCCTGGTCACCCAGGGGAAAGCCACTGTGTTGCATTATGAGGATGATCATTATTTTTTTTGTTGTTGTTGAGGATCTTCTTTTTATTTATTTATTTAAATTTTAACAATTTATTGGATCATTATTTTTAAAGTAATTTGAGGGCTTTTGACACTATTATGAATAGTATAGCCACAGAGACTCATTTATTTCTTTTGTTTGTTTGGGTTTTTTATAGAATCATTTATTTCTCACAGTAACCCTAGGAAAAAGGTATGCTTGTTAAACCCATTTATTTTTTTCCAGTTCATACATGGCACAAAACTATTCCAAACAAAATGTGTTTAAACCTGTTTCTATGCTTTACAAGAGTAGAAGGCCCCATCTATCACCTGAAGAATGGTTGGTAGTTTCAAACTGACAACCTCAAGGCTAATGGCCCAATGGGTAACCACGGTGCACCAGGGCCCTCCACACTGCAAGGTCACAACACATCTGCCTGTTTATTAAGGGGAGTAAGAGCTGTCCTCCAGGCATTTCATTAGAAACCTTACCCCATGATAGTAACAACCTGATCTTAACCCTTCTGACTTCTTTTGTTCCCTAATCTCAAAGAGCACTTAAAGGCAACACGATTTGGGTCCCTGGAAGCTGTCAAAATGGGGGTTTTGGTGTTGTAAGTTGAGGAATGCAGAATTCTTCAGGGAAGGGCTAGAAAGATGGAAACCTCACCTTCAGAAGTGGGTAGACTTAGCCGAAGGATATACCCAGAAACGATAGTTTCATGTTTTCATATTTTTGCTTAGTAAAAGTTTCTATGATATTGTTTTTGTTAGCAACTCTTTTTCACTTACCTTCATAAAAAAGAAGGGGCTTCAAAAAGTTCATGGAAAAATAGAATCAAGAAATCATGGAATTTTTCCAGGAAATTTTTGCCATCCCTTCATATACAAGTATGTGTATTTTGCCTATATGTCTCTTTCCTTCTTATTTTCATTTATTTTTTATGATTTTTTTAAATCATGAATTAGGTGGGAGTTTACATTTCAAACCATCAACTCTACATTCAACATTTCAAACCACTCGTTAATCCCGTTTTGGCAGCCCTTTCCCTGATTTCTCTTCTCCCTCTGTGGGCCTCCATCATGTCTTTCCCCCAATACCTATCAATCCTGTGCTTGAAATCTGTCCTTTGCCTTCCTCCACTCGGGACCCTTCAAAGTCTGTTTCCTTTGGTATGAAAGTCTTTGTCTTGGCTTTTATCTTTTTAGCAGTGGTCTCATACAATAATTTTCCTTTTATGACTGGCTAATTTCAATCAACATTATGTTATCTGGGTCCAATCATGTCAGTAGGCGCTCCATGGTCTCGTTATTTTTTCTCGGTGCGTAGTATTCCATTGTGTATCTTTACCCAAGTTTCTTTATCAGTAATTCTACTGATGAACATTTGGGCTGTTTCCAACTTCTTGGTATTGTAGACAGTGCTGGTATGAACATGGGAGTGCATACATCTATTCCTGTATGGTTCTTACTTCTTTAGTGTGTTCTACCCATTTTAGAGTTGAGCAAACTGAGTCCCAGAGGGATTCTGAGTGAAACATCACATATTGGTCCTGTAGCAGAGCCAGAGATTTTGGCCCAGCCCACTCAGCCACATTGGTACCCAAATGTCCTTCTTTCCAGGCCACACCTCACAACACAACCTCCTACAGTTCACATCTTCATTTTCTCCTGTTGACTTTGTAGTTATTTGCTCCATGAAAACAGAGATTTGCATGATATTTATATCAACACTTTGTTGTATCATTAGTTACTTCCCAGTCAATTCCAACTCATGTAACCCTACGTCAGTGCTGCTGTTGTGGAGTGCCATCAAGTTAGTGACCCCCTGTGACAGGGTAGAAGTGTCCACAGCGGCTTCTTGGTTTTGATCTTTATGGAAACAGATCACCATCTCTTTCCACCCCAGAGGGCTGACCTTTCCATTAGCAGCTGAGGGCCACCAGGCCGTTACCATGTCAACTCTTTCCAGAACTGAAAACAAAACAAAACTTAACAACTTCTTCCTCCAAAGCCCTCAAACTCATAACACATACAACAATAGGCTTTCAGGGGACCCATCTATCATGCCTGGCAAAATCCATTATGTCTCTCTCATCTTCCCATTAGTCTATCACTCTGATGAGCAAGAGCAAATTAATTAAATCAACTCCGGCAGCTGTGTAGTAGAAACCAGGAGACATCAGTGTCCCACAAATGGTATTAAGTCTAAGAAATCACTGTATGCTGACTTTATACTATTACAATACAGCAAACACCATTGTTACTGAATTTGAACACGGGAGAGACTGAATCAACTATAAAAAATCAACTATAAAAACAGTTCTTTATCTGTTCAAACATATTGGCAGTGTTTGTGTGCTTTTCTATTAAAGTCTCTCTTGGAAATAACTAGTAGCTCAAGTTGGCTCTGCATTGCCATTTGGTGGAAGGAACAATTAGCCCAACGTGGCTCGCCCCCAAAACACACCTTTTCTTCTAAATGTTTGTATAAAATCTCTTCCAACATCTGGGCAAGATTTTCATCCACTCAGGATTGAAATCTCAAAATAAAAACAGCAAGAGAATCAGGCCCGTTCTGATGATACAGATGCAAACTTCTGCTAATCCAGTTGTGAGTTAGGCCAGCGCTGACGCAAGGACCGCTCAGTCCATCAGAGCAACAGAGCGCGGTGTTGCCCGCTGCTGAGCCCCTGCCGTGATCATCAGTAGGCTGGACTCTATGGTTTGGGCTAGTGTGTACATTGTTCCCCCCTCCAAGGGGCTGCATTTTCATCACTGTGTTAGACATTGTTCTGTTACGACCTGTAGCATGTCACTGGGCTCATGTTGGGATATAAATTGCCAGGCTTCTCTGGCTTAGTCCGGAAGCGCTGCAGAGACTGTCCACTGGGAGTGGCCCTGCTGGTGTTCCAGTGACACAGCGTCCAGCCTCCCAGCGGCACAAAAGGCAGCACAGCAGGGCCGCTTGATGAGCGGTTGTCCTGGAAGGTCAGGAATCATGCACTCTTGAATTCCTGCCGCGAAATATAAATAGGGTAACTCAAAACAAGCAAACAGACAGAAAGGCAACCAAACTCTACTCAGACTTCTACCAACCCTATAGGACAGATTAGAACTGCTCCTGTGGGTTTTCCAGGCTGGAACTCTTGATGGGAGCAGAAAGGCTCCACTTTCTTCCTCAGAGCAGCTGAGGTGTGAACTGGCAATCTTGTGGTTAGCATCGCATTGAATAACCGCCTGCACCAGCAGGGCTCCGACAGCAGGAGAGAGACACAGTTTTCTGCTACCTTAACGATTTACAGCCTCAACACTCTGGAAGCAGTTCTACTCATGATGTTGTTATGAAACTTTGGGGTTCTTTGCAGTGGGGGTTGGCTGGTTGGTTGGTTGTTTTTGGTTGTTGGCTGGTTGGTTGGTCGGCTGGTTGGTTGGTTGGTTGGTTGGTTGGTTGGTTGGTTACACAAGCAGACTGCCGCATCTTTCTCCCGAGGAGAAAGGGATGACGGGTCATTTTGAACCTGGAACTTTGAATTAGCAGGCCAGAACTTAACTATTCTATCTCCTGGGCTCTTGTTGCTACTGCTCCACGCAAGTCACAATCTATTCATCTAGAACCCGGTAAGCGTTAGGCCATGAACGGCATGGTCGCACCAGCGGCTCCTCAGAACAAAGGTGAGTCTGCCCCGCACTCCCGCCACTATCATGATCCGAATTCTATCTTGTAAGTCTGGCTAGACCAGAGGTTGTACACTGGTGTAGATAGGAGCTGGAGGCACAGGGAATCCAGGGCGGATGATCCCTTCATGATCAGGGATGTGAGTGCAATACTGGGAAGGTAGAGGGAGAGTGGGTTGGAAAGAGGGAACCAATTACAAGGATCTACATGTGACCTCCTCCCTGGGGGACTGACAACAGAAAAGAGGGTGAAGGGAGACGCCGGATAGGGCAAGATATGACAAAATAATAATCTATAAATTATCAAGGGCTCATGAGGGAAGGGAGAGCAGGGAGGGAAGAGGAAAAAAAAGAGGACCTGATGCCGAGGGCTTAAGTGGAGAGCAAATGTTTTGAAAATGATGAGGGCAAGGAATGTAGTACAGATGTGCTTTACAGAATTGATGTATGTATGGATTGTGATAAGAGTTGTATGAGCCCCTAATGAAACATTTAAAAAGTATATATGAGTCTGTCACAAAGCTTCACATGCTCAGAAACGCTGTGCAGGGCTCCAGGTGCCTGCCCTGGGTGCTGTGTACCGAGAATGAAAAAGAGAAGGGGGGGGGGGGAGTAAACAAACGTCAAGGTTGTTACGGAAATCAAAGGGCTTGCCTTTGTTAGAGAACAACCTGTCAAACGGGAGGAGCCACCCCACCCCACCCCCAACGTAAATCATCCTTTCAACTTGAAAGTAAAGATGTCAGAAGGTCCCCTCGCTCAGTCAAATAATAGCTGGGCCTATCTGGAAGCCCGCCTCCCCCGGCCCAGGGCGTGCTCCTAGGAAGGCAGGGCGCCCACATGCAGAGATGAGCAGGCAGTGAGGGACAGGTGCGCCGGACAATGGAGTCCAGAGGGAGCGCCTGCTGACACACAGTGGAAACGAAGCTCGTCGCCCAACAATGTGCAGATGAGTTATTGATTAGGTAACTAATTTTCCATATAAACCTTCACCTGAGGACTGTCAAAGCTTCCTTAAGGACATCCATGGTAACGCTTTTAAACATGGACAAAACCCTCCGAAGGTAGGAGGCATCGTTCGACCAGTGCGCCTGGTCCAGTGAAGCCCGGCTCTTGGCACTGAGACCACTTACGATGCCCTTGTAACTGAAGCGGGCATCGGGCTGTCGAGAACGTTAAACACACACGCACTAATTGGTTTGGTCATTATTTCACAAAAAAAGCAGAGAGTTTGGTGTTTAAACTGCCGGGATAAAGAACAATGCTTTTCACAGATGAAATTTTGAATTATGAAACATGCCTCTTGGGTTTGGTTTGGTTTTCTCAACTCCCTGCCAGCGGTGGCCTTTCCAAAGTCCGATGGCCCTCAGGGCACTGTGCTGGGGGCGGGCTCGGAGGGTGTGGAAGGGGCGGGCTCTGAGAGTGTGGAGGGTGTGCTGAGATGGGGGGGTCAGGCTCAGGGTATGGTAGGGGGCTCTGAGAGTATGGAGGGTGTGCTGATATGGGGGGGTCAGGCTCAGGGTATGGTGGGGGCTCTGAGAGTGTGGAGGGTGTGCTGAGATGGGGGGGCCAGGCTCAGGGCATGGTGGGGGCGCTCTGAGAGTGTGGAGGGTGTGCTGAGATGGGGGGGTCAGGCTCAGGGCATGGTGGCGGGCTCTGAGAGTGTGGAGGGTGTGCTGAGATGGGGGGGTCAGGCTCAGGGCATGGTGGGGGGGCTCTGAGAGTGTGGAGGGTGTGCTGAGATGTGGGGGTCAGGCTCAGGCCATGGTGGGGGGGCTCTGAGAGTGTGGAGGGTGTGCTGTGATGGGGGGGGTCAGGCTCAGGGGGCTCTGAGAGTGTGGAGGGTTGGTGGGGGTGGGCTCAAAGGTGTGGCGAGCATGGACGCTCATGCTCCCCTCCCCCCACCCCACCCCCCTAGCTGGTTTCACAGCACATCTCAGGGGTCTTTGCATCTGGCTTTTGAGATATAACTTACGTCACACAAGGGCACTTTGCAGGAAAGAGATGTGACTGGCTGTCGCCACCTGCCCATGGGCAACGTGGAAGTTGGTTGGGTGTGGGGAGGAAATGAAGTGAATTGTAGGAAAGTATAAATCCTGAGAGTGCCGGAGGGCGGGGCAAGTGAGTCCTCGCTGGAGTTCCTGAGCCTGGGGGGGTCGGGGAGTGCGCCCTAAACAGGAAGTGAGATAGCCGCTGCTGCTCAGTTCTGAGTTCAGTACCCAGCAGTTCACTGGGTGGGGTGGCCTCACGATGGGAGCTCAGGGCAGCAGAAAGGGGGTGCTAGACTCTTGGGAAGGTTCTAGTGTGGGCCTGTTGTCTAGATCAGTCACACCGGGGGACACTGCGCCTCAGCTCTGAGGAGGGAAATAAACTCGACTCACCGCAATCGAGGAGCTGTCCCCTCATAGTGACCCGACCAGACAGAGTGGAGCTGCCCCCGTGAGTTTCTGAGGCTGAACCTGCTGACCGGAGAGGAAAGCTCCATCCTTCTCCCGCAGAGGGGTCTCACACTACCAGACTGTAGTCCACCTCTAACGAGGACGCCAGCAGGAGAGCCTGGTCTCTGGAAACCGACATCCGATTTGGTACAGTAGCAGGACAGCAAGAGAGAAGACCCTCCATGGAATGGACCGACATAGAGACTGCAACACAGGATGGCGCTGGACTGGCAGTGTTTTGCTCTGTTTACATAAGGTCATGATGCATTGGCATGGACTCCCCAGCAGCTTACAACAACAGCAAATGGGTCGAAAGTCTGAGGATTATCTTAGCTGGGGTTCCTGCTTCACAGTCTTTCCAGGTTGCAAGCCAGGTGCTGGCTGGGGTTGAGGTCTCATCAGAGGCTCAACTGGGGAAGAATTGCTTTCAAAGCTCGTTTAGGTTGCTAGCCGAATCTGTTTTCTGGCAGCTGTAGATGCCATGGCAGATGCCATGTCTACGCCAGCAGGAGAGGCTTTCTCTGGTTCCTAAGACAGACTCATATACATGATGGATATCATCACAGAAGTGACTTCCCTTTGCTATACACTATTGATTAGAAGCAGGTCCCAAGATCCATGTACCTACATTGTACAGGGTCGGCATCACTGGAAATAGCCCTGGTTATGTCGTGGGCTGTTAATCACAAAGTTGGCAATTCAAACCCCCCAGACCCTCCGAGGGCAAAAGATGAGCCTCCCTGTACCTGTAAAGATGTACAACCTCAGAAATACTACAGAGAAGTTCTCCTCTGCCCTAGAGGGATGCTGTGAGTGTCACTCTGCATGATTGGCAGATTCGAGAACTCACTGGGGACTCCCTTCAGGCGTATCTGCCACAATGGATTGTTTAACTTTTAGATGTACCCTTGTTTACTTTGACAGTGCTGAAATGTAATGAAATGATGATTGCATCCTAGCTAATCCGGTTATTATTTTTTACATTATTTGTATCAAGTATCACAGAACCTGTGCTTAGAATTCCATGTGTTGATCTACGTGATTCTTAAGAAGCATCATTATTCAGTTTATTCAACAATTATGCTAGGAGCTGAGGCATACAGTGATAAACCAGCAACAAAGACCTTGCTACTACCAAGTTTGCATGCTGGGGAGGAAAGGCAAATAGTACACATGCCTACAAATAAGATTTGTCCTAAATCTTTCTGATCTTTGCAGCTAGATTTTTTAAAGGCAAATACAACCATCTCTTCTGACTTTTTCATAGCCCTTGGTAAGTACTGATTTCAAAAGAGACTTTTAGAAAACATGAATGAAGTTCTTGGCCACAGTTAGGTAGTCCCCTTCCTTCATCAAATTAGTTCATATCTCTTAAGTTTCAGCTTCTTCAATTATAAAATGAGGATGATAATGCTTCATGGAGAAATCTTATGAAAGAGTAACTCAGATCTGATCATGCCTCTGTCTTAAACCTCGCGATGACTTCCCACTCACTTGGAATTGTATGTAGATACCTTATCCTGGGACTTCAGGCTTCACAGAGCCTGGCCTCTGCCTTTTCGTCCAACCCCCTCTCCTGTCACTTTCTCCTACCCGATGTCTTCAGCCACATTACCCTCATCATAACCGCTCAATAACGCCCAGCTCCTTCGCTCCCCCACTGCCTTTGCATTTGCTGTTCCTCCTTCTGGAACATCCTTTCCCAGGATCACATCCCGAATTTCTCACCCCTGTCATTCGGGAGGCAGCTAGAACACCAGCAGTTTGGAGAAACCCTGCTGGGCCAGCCTTATTGCCACTCAGCTTTTCATTTCAAAAATATGGGTAGCACCAAGCCAGTTCCCATGCACGGAGCCCGCCTGGGCTTCAGAGTAGGACCATGCTCCACAGGCTGTTACCTTTTAGGGGACGCTCTCCAGGCCTTTCTTCTGAGGTGCTTCTAGGTGGATTGAAAAGGTCAACCTTTCATTAGTAACTGAACACACAACCAATTGTACAATCCCCAAACCTACCAAACCCACTGCCTTTGAGTTGATTCTGCCTCATAGCAATTCTATTTAGGGTTTCTGAGGCTGTAAATCTTTACAGAAGCAGATCCCCTCACCCATGGAGCGGCTGGTGAACTTGAACGGCTGACTTTAGATTTAGCAGCCCTAAGCATAACACATTACCCTGCCAGGGCTCACAGAGGCACTTTGTTGTCTTTGTAACAAGCATTGCTTTCTGAAGCATCTTTATTTTATTTATCTTCCTGTTTATTCTTTGCCTTGCTCACCAGACTGCAAACTCAATAGTCGTAAGGGTCCTGTTCAGCTTCCTCGTATCGATCACTGTATGCACCAAGCCCTGGCATACTGGATAGCTATAAAGAGAGTGGTACTATCAAAGAATTATGTCGATTAATCCCGAGATACAGTTTAAAACAAACAGGCTAGTTTACCCAACTGGGGGAGGGAGTACTGAGACAAATGTCATTCTCAGGTTAAATAGAAATGGCTTTTTAAACAGTTCTGAAAGACTCTAAACTCCTTGCTCTTAACCAGTTGGTTATTCTCTCTCTGTTTTTTAATACTTGATGCTTACAGAAAAGGGAGATGTCTGGCAGACAGATTAAAATGTAGTGCCTGGCACACAATCATTGAATTGAAATAATAGTGAAATATAATGATACTGTTATTGGAAACTCATGAAGCAAACAAAAATGATAAAGCGGTCCCATTAAACTAGGACTTCCAAGAAATTGACTCTTATGGGTACAAATCCATTTGCATCACCATTAATTAATCTCACGATTATAGTATTGATTTATTGGTCCCATTATTTGGGATGTTGAGAAAAACCGTCGAAAGGATTATTTTACTTTTCTAATCGGTTGACACAGTGGATTTCAGCTGCAGAGTAAACTTGCAAGGAGAACACAGCACCGATTTTGTGGAGTTTAAAGACAACCTTTGGATGGATGGGGCTTAGGGAGGAAAGTCATCAAAACTCTGTTGAACACTGCCCCCTTCTGGTACGTTTTCATAATGCAACCTTGTCCTCCTTTCTCCTTAAAAATGCTAGACCAAAGGATGTGCACTGGCACAGATGGGAACTGGAAACACAGGGAATCCAGGACAGATGATCCCTTCAGGACCAGTGGTATGAGTGGTGATACTGGGAGGGTGGGTTGGAAAGGGGGAACCGATTATGAGGATCTACATATAACTTTCTCCCTGGGGGACAGACAACAGAAAAGTGGGTGAAGGGAGACGTTGGACAGGGCAAGATATGACAAAATAAAAATTTATAAATTATCAAGGGTTCATGAGGGAGGGGCTGTGGGGAAGGAGGGGGAAAATGAGCTGATTCCAGGGGCTTAGGTGGAGAGCAAATGCTTTGAGAATGATGAGGGCGATGAATGTACAAATGTGCTTTACACAATTGATGTGTGTATGGATTGTGATAAGAGTTGTATGAGGCCCTAATAAAATGATTTAAATAAATAAATAAAACGCAATTCCTTGCTCCGAATTCTTTTATTCAAAACTTCTCTAAAGCCTGTGATCCGAATCAGAGTTGTGCTTGCAAATTAATATCATGGAAATAAAACTTATTAAACTAAATGAGTGAGTGGCTTCCCTCTACTACTGAAGAAATGTCAATTCTAGATTTTTTTAAATCCCATTAAAAAAAGATAATCATTATCATTTAAACATCTGCATGGGGCTAAATCGGCGTATTAAAAAGCCCTGAGCCCTACCCTCTCTGTAGTTTACTAGATTAGGGCTAAATTAGTTTGATTTCTTGGTCAAGTGCCCATCGCCGCGCCTCGTTCCTTCATGTGGAGATGACAAAATCTGACAAGTCTAAAACAAGAAAGCTGCCTTGGCTCGGCTCTATCACCTAGGCCCTTGGTAACTACAGTGTTCACAGTGTCCCGTTCTGCATCTCCTTCAGCCGGCCGCCTGGTGCTAGTGCGCAAAACCGAACTAACCCACTGCTGGCGAGGCGAGGCCCGTCCCCGGCGACCTCGTGTGTGCAGAGCAGAGCTGAGCTCCATGCGGCTTTCTTGGCTGTAACCTTAAAGAGGCAGATGTCCCGGACTTTCTTCTGCCAAGGCCCTAAGGAGGTTCGAATCATCAAGCCTTAGGCTGGCAGACAAGCTGAAAGCGTATGGGAATGCACACAACTCTTTGCAGTAAATGGTGCCTGGATCATGACATGTGAAATAGTCCCTGTCCTCCCTGAGCTTGGCCTCCTTCCAGGGGAAGGAGTACCAGCCTACCCTTGGCCATTGAGCTGAATGTGATTCATGGCGCCCCCGTGTGTGTCAGAGCAGAACTGCGCTCCATCGAGGATGATTTTCAGAAGTAGATCTTCATCCAAAGTGCCCCTAGGTGGGCTTGACCCTATAACCTCGCAGTACATAACGGACCTTATTAGCCATTCACGCCACCTGGAGACTCCAATAGGAGAAGAGAGAAGTGCAGTAGAGAAAATATCTTTTAAAATGACCACCCAGGGAACAGGACGGTCCAGGCACCAGGGACATTAACTCCCTGCACTTTGGAGGTGCACCTGGACGTTGGAGTTAGAGATGGCACAGGCACAGAGAGAGGACAGACAGTGTGGACTTGGGTTTGGGTGGAGTCTGAGCTCACATAACTAACTGTCCACCTCATGACCAGCCTGCGTGATCACGAGGTGCCAAAGGGATCAGTTATCAGGCATCAAAGAACAAAAAATCATATCATTGTGAGCTCACCTCCCTGATCCGATCGCTGAAGACAAATGGGTGCATAAGCAAATGTGGCGAAGAAAGCTGATGGTGTCCACCAGCCTGTGCGATCATGAGGTGATGAAGGGATCAGGTGTCAGGCATCATCAGAAAAAAAAAATCATATCATTGTGAATGAGGGGAAGGGTACGGAGTGGAGACCCAAAGCCCATTTGTAGGCCACTGGACATCCCCTTACAGAAGGGTCTCAGGGAGGAGATAAGCCAGTCAGGGTGCACTGTAGCAACGATGAAACATACAACTTTCCTCTAGTTCCTAAATGCTTCCTCCTCCCCCACTATCATGATTCCAATTCTCCCTTGCAAGTCTGGCTAGACCAGAGGATGTGCACTGGTACAGATAGGAACTGGAAACACAGGGAATCCAGGGCAAATGATCCCTTCAGGACCGGTGGTGTGAGTGGCGATACTGGGAGGGTGGAGAGAGGGTGGGCTGCAAAGGGGGAACCGATTACAAGGATCTACATGTGACCTCCTCCCTGGGGGACAGAAAACAGAAAAGTGGGCGAAGGGAGATGTCAGACAGTACAAGATATGATAAAATAATAATTTATAAATTATCAAGGGTTCATGAGGGAGGGGAGAGCAGAGAGGGAGGGAAAAAATGAGGAGCTGACGGCAGGGGCTTAACTGGAGAGCAAATGTTTTAAGAAATGATGAGGGCAATGAATGTACAAATGTGCTTTACACAGTTGATGTATATATGGATTGTGATAAGAGTTGTACAAATCCCTAATAAAATATTAAAAGAAAAAAAGAAAACTTAAAACCTTAAAAAAAAACTCCATTACATGCAGAGGTCAGAGGTCAGCTAAGAGGGTGGGATGCTGGCATGATGTGCTGCTGCTACACTAGGCTAGGGGTCTGATAGGAGAGTAAGTCAAAAGTATTTGTACGAGTGTTCCAGATTACACATACATGCGCTTTTTTCCCAAACAACTCATGTCTGGACATATCTCTGCCATCAGTGAAGTCTGCCGTTCTCCCCATAATACCCTCGTCAGGCTCATTGGGGTGCCTTCAAACAAAAGGATGGGAAAATGAGTAGAGGTCAGAGAAAATATCAAATTTTTAACAAAACTCACGTGGACATCTTCCTAAATCAGTGAGGTTTTACAACAAACTTACGGGAAAGTGTCTGCATGGAACCACAGTTCTTATGTGGATTGAGGAAGACCTCAAAGAGGATCCAGGAGAGGGAAGACCGTCATGAAGACCATGCAGGCAGAAGCTGTGGCCGAACTTCAGAAACAAGGTGGAAGAAGTCTAGCTTCACCAATGATGTGACAGATACTGAAGTTGAGCTCTTGTGGTTTGGTAGTTTCAATTTCAACCTTTCAGGTCATTGGGTGCCGAAAGCATCAGCTAACACAACGAGTTGATCTTTCCATCAATTTCTATCATTAAGCAAGGTTAAAGCTGATAGAATCAATTTTGTGAAACAAGAGGTAACTGGAGATAAATCCTGGATTTAGCAACAGCAGTTCACGGAGCAACGTTAATCAAAACGGTGACATCTGGGGAGATTTGCCGCACTGGTTACATTTTAGAGTGGGTGAAGGGAGACATCAGACAGCGTGAGACATGGCACAATAATAATAATTTGTAAATTACCAAGGGTTCATGAGGGAGTGGGGAACAGGGAGGGAGGTGAAAAATGAGGAGCTGATACCAAGGGCTCAAGTAGAAATCAAATGTTTTGAGAATGATGATGGCAACAAATGTAAAACTGTGCTGGACACAATGGATGGATGTATGGATTGTGATAAGAGTTGTATGAGTCCCTAATAGAATGATTTTTAACAATTTAAGCCAGAGAGATCAATTCAGAAGGTTATGGCCATTGTTATTTTGAGATTTCAAAAGGGGGTACTCTTGGTGGATTTTCTCAAAGCTCACAGGAGCATTACAGGAAGTATTAGGAAGTTTGAAGGAAATGGAAAATCGCCTTGGTGAGATAAAACCCAGGAAAGCTGTGCCAAGGGATTATTTTCCATCAAGACGATGCACCCACTCATTTTTTGGGGTATCAAGGTATTTTCTATGAGAATTTCCTTGGGAACTCTTACTCCACACATCCTATAACCCTGATCTTACCCTTTCCAAATCGTTTTGCTCCCTTCAATCATTAGGGATTATGTCAACTGGACACTCCTGAGTAAGGTAAGGCTGGAGTCCAAGCTATCAAATGGGGTTTAGCCTAATGACACTTGATGAGTATCATAAACCTTTCTGTAGAAGAGAGAGACTGAGTAGACTCCAATGCTCTTTGGCCCTTTGCCTTAAGAGGAAGCTGGATTCGCAGTCTGGTTCCTAAATCTCCTGTTGCCTCATGTGCCAATCTAAGGATGCGTCAGCTGACTACCACATGGTTTCATTCAGCCGACTTTGGGCCTCTGCATCCATCAGCCTGTGTCCCCTGCTATTTCTTCTCCATTATCCTGCTTCCTGTTCATGAGCTTCCATGAGTCAGGAGAGACCTGACTTGAACCAGACTGGACTTACAGTTTCTGTAACTGTGTAAGCCATTTCTTGGTATATAAATCTCATTCTCTATACAACACACACAAGCACCATTGATTTTGCTTCTCTAGAGAACCCAGCTTAGCATCTTCCCTAAACTCAAAGACCGTTGAACAGAGACCTGATGTGAGCATCTTGAGGATGTCAAAATGGCTATTTTGGCCTGGTGTACATTGAAGAAAGCAGAATTTTCAGCAAAGGGTTAGACAGATGGAAATGCCTTCTTTAGAAGTGTATAGACCAAAACGGGTACATAAGCAAATATGGTGAAGAAAGCTGATGGTGCCTGGCTATCAATAGATATAGTGTCTGGGGTCTTAAAGGCTTGAAGGTAAACAAGCAACCATCTAGCTCAGAAGCAACAAAGCCCACATAAAAGAAGCACACTAGACTGTGTGATCACAAGGTGTCGAAGGGATTACATATCAGGCATCATCAGAACAAAAAATCTTAACATAGTGAATGAGGGGGGTAGTGTGGAATGGAGACCCAAAGCCCATATGTCGGCCACTGGACATCCCCTTACAGAAGGGTCTTAGGGAGGAGACAAGCCAATCAGGTTGCAGTGCAGCAATGATGAAACATACAAAATTTCCTCCAGTTCCTAAATGCTTCCTCCTCCCCCACTATCATGATCCCAATTCTACCTTACAAATCTGGCTAGACCAGAGGATGTACACTGGTACAGATAGGAACTGGAAACACAGGGAATCCAAGGCAGCTGATTCCTTCAGGACCAGTGGTGAGAGCGGTGATACTGGGAGGGTGGAAGGAGGGTGGGTTGGAAAGGGGGAGCTGATTACAAGGATCTACATGTGACCTCCTCCCTGGGGGACAGACAACAGAAAAGTGGGTGAAGGGAGATGTCAGATAGTGCAAGATATGACAAAATAATAATTTATAAATTATCAAGGGTTCATGAGGGAGGGGGTGTAGGGAGGGAGAAGAAAATGAGCTAATGCCAAGGGCTTAGGTGTAGAGCAAATATTTTGAGAATGATGAGGGCAATGAATATACAAATGTGTTTTATACAATTGATGTATATATGGATTATGATAAGAGTTGTATGAGCCCCTAATAAAACAGTTTAAAAAATAGAAGTGTATAGACTTAGAACAATGTTCCCCAAAGCGGTGATCCTGTCCCCTGGGAACTGCCGATACAATTCAGGGGAGGGGGGTACCGCAATCACAGACAGCTTCACTTTATTCTGCTGGATTACGGGCTATAGTCCAAAAGTTAGTCATTGCCAGAGGGGATCTGAGTAATGGGATATGCTGAGTAATTTGTCTGTTTCCTGAAAAGGGAATGGTCAGCTAATTAAAACTGGGGACCTATGACCTAGATGAAGGGTATGTCAAGCAGCAATAGCTTCACATCTTGATATTTTATTCAATAAAGTTCTCTCTGATTTTGTAGCAATACTTTTTCTTGCACCCTTGTATATTGTGTGGTCAGGCATGGTCTCCTTCAGGAGAAGACATTTAAGCTCAGATCTGAATGAGGGGAAGGAACCACTAGGGTTCAGCAGGAAGCGTTCCAGGCAAAGGAAATAGCTTAAAGAAGCAGCCAAAGACTATGCAGCAAAAACCAGTTTAGTGCTTGGGATGATGGGAAGAGAAGAAAACAGCTATAGGTAGAGCATGGTGGGAGAGGAGAGTGTCACGGGCAAGGCTGGAAATCTCTTTCCTCACTCCCCTCTCTACTCCTTCACGCTGTGTAGTGCATTGAATGGTAGTCCCTCAGGATGCACGCCCCTGTCCTGGAACCTGTGAAGGTGAACTTCCATATGCAGTCATGATTCATGTAATGACTTCCAGATGGGATCATTCACGATTATCCAAGAAGGTGCTAACACCTATGACAAGTGTCCTTCTCAGGAGCATTAAAGGAGAAGAAGGCCATGTATGTGAGCACTGTAGCAGAGGCTGGAGTGATGCTTCTACAAGCCAAGGGAAACTGGGGCCACCAGAAGCTGGAAGAGGCAAGGGCTTCCAAGAGTCTTTGTAGAGAGCACAGGCCTGTGGCTACTCTGATTTTGACCTCTAACCTCCAGAAATATATTCAGTTGTTATAAGAACTATACCAGAGTGATGTGTCATGGTCACCCTAGGAAACTAAGGAGATGGCTTTGTGTGTCTGTGTATGGTCTCGCTCCTCTCCCTAGACAGTAAGTGTGAGAGGACATGGGTTGCCATTTCCCATCTTCCGAAGCTGCCCTGCTCAGTGGGGAAGGAAGAAGTCTGGAAGATAGTGGCTCCTCCTTGTCCTGCCTGAGAGCAAGAGCACCTGTGCGGCTGCAGGGTGGATGGAGATTCATTCAGAGAGCTTCCCCAGTCAGTCAGGGCTCTGTCTGAAAACAGAAACCCCCCTCAGCGCGGCGCTCTCATGGAGGAGATTCACAGCAGGGAGTTAGCACCCGATGTCTGAAGGCTTCAAGGCAAAAGAAAGGAAACACCCCTAACGCTGGTAAAACAAAAAGGAAGAGTTTGAGTTTGTTGGAATTTAGGAGCTTGAAGGGGGAGCCGTCGTGGGCTGCCCTGAGCCTTGCAGAAGGGTACAAGCTAGAAAGGGTACGCTTCACTGAGGGGCCAAGGAGGCTGACTCTGGGAATTCCCAAGAAGCTGGAAGCTGGAGACCCCAGCTTCCTAGGGTGAGGGGTGACTGTGGGGCAACCTCCCCAGGAAGTTTGTGTGCCCCCGAGGCCGGGCCGGAGTACAGTGGATTTGAGCTAGGAGAGCACACCTTAGTAATGACCGCCATAGTGCTGATGGGCGACTTCCAAACTCAGGACTGCAGAGAAGTCCTTGGAAACCTTGTGCTTAGGTGTGATTACTTGATTAATCAGGTAAGAAAATTTTTCTGCTTAATGTATGCCTTCCTCATCAGACTCTGAGCTCTGTGGAGGAGCCCATTGCCAATTTTCTCTCTGTGGTACCCCTAGGGACAATGGCCATGATGGAGTTGGCACTTGTAAAAAGTTGCTCACTGGCTGACTGCTTTTCTAGGCTTTGTCTCACTTCATTTGATCTTTCTGAAGGACAATGCTATCCCTCATATTATAACGAAAGTCTTCCAGTGTTCTATAAATATGATGATGTCCTTACTTTTTAGTGCTGGTATCCCAGAAGCGGAGCCATAGGGAAGATGAGAAACGTTGTCAAGAAGCCTCTCTGAAGTTAAAATTATCCCATACAGCTGTCGGTAGCCAATGACTATCGAATCTCTCAGAGGTTCTCATGTTTCTTTCATGTCGCCATCATCCTCAAGGCTCTTTCAAGAAGACGTTTCTTGGGAGACTCTTTTATAACCGATCTGTATAAGATTTCTAAATCAATGTTTTCCTCTTAAGTAATATGATTTCATGCCCGGTTCTCAATAGGGGGCAATCCCTGACGCAAGACCACACAAAGGGAGATTTGGGATTGATAGGAGGTGTTTGGGAGGGAAGTGCTATTGGCATGCATGTGTTAGGCAGAGGCCAAGGATTCTGCTAAACATCTTACAATGCACAGTACAGCCCCCACAACAGAGAATTAGCTAGCCTAAAATATCAATAATGCTGCGATTGGAAATCCCTGATTTAATTTAAAATTCATTTTTCATTCATTATTCCAGGAAAGAAAATGCAATAGGGTGCAAAAAGCATTGATTCTCAGAAACTCAAAAGGTTTGGCTTTAAATCTCATTTTTTCCTCTCTCATCTTAAAGAATTAAAAAATTGCCCACGATATCCCTTCTGCATTACAAGATGGAGGGGTTCGATTGTGGCCCATTGTTGTTTTTGTTTCTCCCATGGTTCTGTGTCTTGTCACACTGGAGTCACTCAGTAATTAAAACACAAAAGCAATCTTCTTTGAATTCATTTGTGCTACGATACTGGCCCCTCAAGCCTTGGTGCCACAGTGGTTATTTTGGGGCTGCTAACTGCAAGGTAAGTAGTTTGAAACCACCAGCCACTCCAGGGGGGAGGGGGGGAGAACTTTCTCCTCTCCTCTAGAGTTACAGTCTTGGAGACCCACAGGGGCAGTTCTGACCTGCCCTATAGTGTCCCCATGAGTCAGAATCCACTTGAAGACCCTGAGTTCAAGGTTTTTGACAATCCCAGCCCACTTGCCATTGAGTCCATGTGATTCTGAGTGTGTCAGAGTAGAACCATGTTCCAGAAGGTTCTTAGTGGCTACATTTCCGGAAGGAGATCAGGAAGCCTCTCTTCTAAGGCACCTCTAGGTCCCTCAAACACCACCTCCTAGTTAGCAGCTGAGCATGTTCAGTTTGTGTCCACAGCCACTCTGCTACAATAGCCTCCCTCCAAAAGCTACTTCTTTGACCTCTGAATTGACCCCACCACCTCAAGGAATGACACACCCAACCACATGATACCCTGAGAAAAGTTTTTATTAATGGCATTTATTTGAACAAAACCTTGGTGCCTGAAGTCTAACTATACTAAGTATCTAGGTCTTATGGGAGTAACTAAACTCTTGGAAACAAAAATCTCATAAAGATAAAATTTGACGAGGTCTCAAGATACAATAACAATAAAAAGAAATGTTTGAAGTTAGCATATAGCTATGCCATAACAAGGAGGAGTTTTCAAAGACCTTTCAACCTTGAAGAGTAACAACTGTGTGCCAGAGTTGGCCTGTGTGGACTTGAACTTCTCTTCTAGTCTTTTGGGTAGCAGCATGTGAGCTATTAGGACCCACCTCCTTGCCCCTGAGGTGCCTTCCGCCTGGGCTACTGACATTTCCTTATTTCCTGTGCCCTGGCCTACGCAGAGCCATTTCCCAGACTTTGACTTCCGTTCCCATTTCGGCTGCCCTTGATAAGTGTAACCAAATTAGCTAATTTGTAATAAAATTATCTACATTTTTATCCCTTGGGGAAAAAAAGTAACAATGATTCGATTCAGGCTGGACAAAACAATGAAAAAAATCACTTAAAATTTTCATCCTTTCTTGGAGGAAAGAACCAGGAGGCAAAACCATTTCGTGTATATCTGTAGATATATTAATGCATACAAACAGGAGTATTGGACTATGTATATATATTTATATGGCAATATATTGATGTGGTCGATGGCCTCTGGGCCTCTACTTAAGTAATCCTGCAACAAAAGAGCACTATTCTAACAGTGTGACACTGGGATGCCACCTCCCAACACGATCACTGAAGACAAACTCAGTGCATAAGCAAATGTTTGAAGGAAGCAGGTGGTGTTCCCTATTAAAAGATGCGTCTGGGGTCCTAAAAGCTTAAAACCAAACAAGCAGCCATTTAACAGGGAATCAACAAAGCCCACAGGGAAGAAGCACACCAGCCTGTGTGATCATGAGGTGTCAACGGGAACAGGCATCAGAAGTTCAAAAATAAGGAATCTCATGGAGGTGAAGGCGAGGGGTCGAAGTAGAGACATTGGTGGACATTCGTACGTTATTGGACATTCCTGCACAGAGGGGTTGCATGGAAGAGAAAATACATCCAGGCAGCAGTTTAACGACAAAACACTCCTCTAGTTCTTTAATCCTTTCTCCCCGCACTGTTATGATCTCAGTCTTACCTCTCAAATCCCACTAGACTGGCGTATGTACAGTGGCCCAGATGAGAGCTTTCAATATACAGAACTCAGGGTAGCCAGACCCCCTCAGAAACAGTATTGGGAGTAGTGATTCCAGGAGGGCAGGGGAAGGGAGTGGGGGGAAGGGTAAAAGGGAGATCGGGTAGCAATGATGGTGGAATAACGCCCCTAGAAGGAGGATGAATACCAGGATAGTAGGTAAAAGGATAGAATGGGAGGTGTAAGATATGCACAAATAATAATGATAATAATACATAATAATATTAAAGGTTTATGGGCGTAGCAGGGTCAGGGAAGGGGGGGGGGAAGAGAAACTGATACCAAAGGGCTCAAGAAGAAATAATGTTTAGAAATTGTTGAGACCAAACCATTGTATATGTCTGCTTGATATAGTGGATGAATGAATTGTTATATGTTAAGAGCCCCAACAAAATGATTAATTAAAAAATTTTTCATCCTTCATTTAAAAAAATAACACCTGTGAGATAAATAATTCTACTTACAATAGCATAAAAAAAGAACAATATACCAAATAAAATTTAAAAGAATGCTGAGGAAGATATTTAGCAGAAGTGTACTCTGAAACTACAATAAACTGTTGAAAGACATTTTCCTAAATAAACACAAAAAACATTCTATGTTCCTGGATCTGAAGATTGCTAAGGAGTCCTTTCTTTCTAATCTACCAATTGTCATAAAATTTCAGCTGACTTCTTGCAACAGTTGACAAGTGGATCCTTAAGTTCATGGGGGAATTCAAGTTCTCCAGAATAGCCAAAAAACAATCTTGAAAATGAAAAACAAATTTAGCGGACTCACACATCACAATTCAGCATTTTTTCCAGGCACTAAATGAATGTTCATGGAGTCTGTGATTGCTGTCCAAGATTCCTACCACATTGGGCAGGAATGTGGCTCATTAGGGCCACATGCTTGTCTTCGCAGCACTTTACATCATGTCTAGCACATTTTTTAGAGCCCTCAAAATATTTGGTGGCTAAAATTATAATCTGATATGTAAATCCCCACCTAATTCACATATAAAAGTTTGAAAATGTGTTGGCTCATGGGATGGAGCCTTGATTGGAGATACATAGTCCATAAAATAGCATTCCCCAACAGACTTAAAATCACAAGCTACCTTTATTTCTGCTTATCCATTACATGGTGCCGTGTGAAATTATTGTATGTAACTATTTTGGGTCTAAAAGATAGCAATATTGTCAGAGTGGCATCTGACTCATAATGTCCCCATATGCAAAAGAAGGAAATGTTGCTTAGACATAGGCCATCTTCACTGTTATTGGTGTATGCTTGAACCTACTGTTGTGGTTATTGTGTATTTTAAGTGCTTTCAACATAGGAGGGAGAAAGACATGCCTTTCTACTCCCACAAATACAGTTTTGAAAACCCACAGGGGCAATTCTACCCTATTTAATAAGGTCAGAATTGATTCAGTGGTAGTAAGTTTGACAAAATTAAAATATAACCCCTCTGACTTCAAATACTCTACCGGGGTGTTTGGCATTTCTATCCCACCCTATCTCCATCCTCATCTTCACCCTCTTTTGTGCCCTTCTCTTTGCCATTCCACCAAACCCTGAGTTTCACAGAGACACGTCTGTCTGTGCTTGATGTGTATGAGATTGTTGGTTTGAATCCACCCAGAAGTGTCTCAGAAGACAGGCCTGGTGATCTTCCCTGAAAACCGCATAGTGCTTGTGTTAGTCTGGGTACTTTAGAGAAACAAATCCATAGAAACTCATATGTGAGAGAGTTTTATATAAAGATTAAATGCACATCAAGAAAACATCCCAACCCAGTGCTGCCCAAGCCTACAAGTCCAACATTAACCCATATGTCTAACACCAATCCACAAAATTTTCTCTATCTCATAAAACACACACTATGATGCTGACTGCAGGAGGAAAGCCAAGTCAGTGAATGTAAGCATCTCAGCACTGGCAGGGGTCTCCACACGACTGCTCCAGCGCCCAGGGCTGCATCAGGGTAGGTCCATGTGGTTTTTCCTGAGGAATGTCCTGCAGGAAGTGAGCCTTGCCAGCTAAAGCAGGGAACTGGCTAAGGCAGCTGCACCCTGGTCCGACCATCAGAGAGCAAGAGACCCAAGAACTAGGAAGGTGAGGCTCACTGAGCCATTTATCTCTCTGCCCTTCAATTAACCCCATATGTGTTTATTGGCCAGGTTGGCACAATAAACTTTATCTCATTAATCTTCCATCAACCACATGGAATAAAATATCATTATCATTACAAATAAGACAAAGGCATACAGAGAGGTTAGGCAATTTGCCCACTGCCACCCAGCCAAAAGTATGATTTCAAGCACTCTGTCCCTAAGTCCTCAATCTCAACCATTAGGGTCTCTTGCTGTCTCCTTGTTGTGGTTGGGCCTGGCTCATTGTGATCTGATGCCTAACAAACAGAATAAAATGTTGCCTAGTCTTGCACAACGTCAAGATCATTGATCCCAGAGTTTGGGCGATTGTGCCAATCCATCTGATGGAGGGGTTCCCTTATAGCCACTGGTGCTTTGCTAAAGACCATGTCCTTTCCGAGCTTTCTAACAGCTACAACCAAGTTTACAAAAAGGTAAAAAAAAAGTTTGGTAATTTTCAGAGGCAATATTTTTGATGTCCCCCATCACCACCACCACCACCAAAAAAAAAAAAAAAGAGTAAATGTACGGAACAAATTCTACCTTCCAGCCAATGTGCGAAAGAGTAGCAGACTCATGAAATAACGTTCTGTTTGCAGCCCTGGTGTGAAAAACAAATGTTTGTCAGCCTGAATAAACAGCTAGGCTCCCCCAAGTTTAAATTCCACAGTCCCCCTGGACACTTGAAGAAACCTTCCACCGAGGCCGGTGCCTTTGTGGAAACCCAAGTCTAAGAAGCTCACAGATTTGTGATATTGGAGGAGGCATCTGTTACCAAGTCTGCCCCAGAGAGCGCAGGCTGAGCAAACATGGACGCTTCCTCCACAGGGAGGCTACAGACTTACGACCTGCTCTGTGAATGAGCTCACTGTCACCCAGTGCTGGTCTCTCTCCAGCAAAGAACTTCTCAGAGAGAAATAGGTTTGGGGACAAAGAAAAGGCCAGAGCTGGCAATTAAATAAAGTGAAATCTGCTTTTTTTTTTTGTGCCAAATAGTCCATTCTATTGGCTAACGGAGACCAACAGTATACAAAATAAGCAGAATTTGGAGGACTAGACACATTATAGCATATGGCAAGAGAGATGTTCTGCTCCTTGTTTTGAGACAGACTGAAGTCCAACATGTTTATTTAATAACAGAGTAAGAGAAAAACAGCTGTGGGAAATATTTAGAGGATGATACATAGAAAGCCACACCCACAGACACAGTTACAGCCCAGGCATAAGAATGGGCCCAGGGTAGCAGAGGTTTTTCTCTTTCTTGTTTTTATTTATGTTTCATTTCCCTGAAATGGGTAGCTGGGGACTTGTAATTCAATAACAAAATTAATAAATGCCATTTATCCCAGCTCAATTACTGCCAAGTCGAACTCCTGACAGCCCCAGGTGTATCAGAGTAGAACTCTGCCCCACAGGCTGCTCAGTGGCTGATTTGGGGGAAGTCAATCACCTGCTCTTTCTTTGGAGGCACTTCTGAGTGGATTCCCACTTCTAGTCTTTTTTTTTTTCCAGAGTTGAGCGTGCTAATGGCTTGTACTACCTTAAAACTCCAGCATGTTTCAGGAGAACATGGTAGGATAGGGCATGTCTAAAAAAATCCAAGTTGATTAAAGTGTAGCAAACTCGCAAACAGCACTGAATTTTGCACAAAACACACACACCTACATTAGTTTGCCAGCCATTCCTACCTCTTCCCCCTCCAGTCACTGGTTACTATAAAACAAATGAGCATAGCACTTCTAACAACAACAAAAAATACTTCCTGGAGGGGGGAAGCAGTTGGCAAACAAACATAGAAAGCGCATGTCATTTGTGCAGAAAAAATACAGTAATTAATCACCAACTGGGATCGCTTCAAGACTCCAACTGGATAGGATATCAGAACCACAGGCCAACGCCAGGGCTGTCCAAGACAAACAGGGCCACGTGTCCCCCGACTTTTAGAGCTCTCACTTCTTCGGAAAAATTCCAAAAGCAAGAGAGGAACAAGAAAGAGAAATGAAAGGAAAAATCAACAGAAGAGAGGAAAACTCAGCTCGGCCCAACTGAGCCAAGTGCAGATCCATGGAGCCTTGCGAGCCCAGCTGCCTTTGCGGAACTTCATGAGAGAGTGGGATGGAGGGTAAGACAGCGAGAGAAGCAAGCAAATGAACCCTGCCAAGCCAAGTGACTCTCCACATCGCACTGCTTTGCCGGCAAGCAGAGAAGTCCCCTTCAAGGAGGTTGTGCCCACTGCTAGGCCAAGGAGAGGAAGTGGGAGTGTAAAAGAAAACCAAATGGAAATGCACACCCGGTGACTCAGGAGAAGGAAAGCCGGCAAATGCCTCATACAAATACCCCTTGAAAAGGAAAGTTCTCAGGAAAACAAAGAGACCTCCAAATAGAGTGAATTCTACTGGTGTAGGAGTCTGGCCCGGCAGAAGGTTATCTTCTGCACTATCAAGTCACAGAGACATAGAGATCTGAAGACGCTGCTTCTAACATAGCTGATCCTATGGGGCCAGAAAGGGAGGCAAGTGATGCACGCGTGTGCGGGTGCGGGTGCGGGTGCGGGTGCGGGTGCGTGCGCTCGTCTTGACCCGAGTAAGATAAATGTAAGCTGTTCAAGGCTTAGCAAATAAGTTTCCCAATGCCTTGTTCCCCTGGATGTTTTCATTTCATCTGCTTGCTGCCTGCTGAGCCCCGAAGCACAGTGGGTTCAAGGCCTATTTGATTGCAGGTGTCGCAAGTAGCAAAGATGGACGGAGGCTCTAAGCAGGATATATCTTATATATATATACATATATATACATACATATATATTGCTCTGACAGCTCTTATCACAATCCATATGTCCATCCATTGTGTCAAGCACATTTGTACATATGTTGCCATCATCATTTTCAAAACATATGCTTTCTACTTGAGCCCTTGATATCAGCTCATTTCCCCCCCTCTCCTGTCCTCCCTCCCACATGAACTCTTGATAATGTATAAATTGTTTTTTTTTTTCATGTCTTACACCGACCACTGCCTCCCTTCACCCACTTTTCTGTTGTCTGTCTCCCACGGAGGGGGTTATATGTAGATCCTTGTGATTGATTCCCCCTTTCTGCCCCTCACCTTCCCCTTCCCCTTCCCCTCCTGGCATCGCTGGTCTCATTCTTGGTCCCGAGGGGTTTATCTGTCCTGGATTCCCTGTGTTCCAGCTCGTGTTGTGTACAGAGCAGGGTGTTTTCAGAAAGGAGGGTTGGAAAGACGGGCAGGAGGGAGGGCAGGGAAGAGCTGCTACCTGGAGTTTAGGAACCCCATTTCTTCACCGTTCTTGAGAGGATGCCTGCTTCCCTGGGTTGCTTTGCCAGTGCAATTGCCCTTCTCGTGGGCCGGGGACGGTTCCCCTGCTCCGTCTTGTTGATGCAAGGGTTGGGGAATTCAAGAAGTCTAGGCCCACAGCTTAATTTGTCATCGTGACCTTGAGCATCTATCTGCCTTTATCTCTCCATCTCGATGTTCTCGTCTGTGCGAAGGGGACATGCTATGGCTGTTGGGTTGACTCCGGTTTGTGACAGTCCCACGCGTGTCAGAGGAGCGCTGTGCTCCATGGGGGGTCGGTGGCTGGCTGACAACCTAGCCCCAGGTTCTTCTTCATCTGAGCCACTTCTGGGTAGCTCCGCCCTTCCCTTAGCAGCTGACTGCATTAAACCCTTGCAGCACCCAGGGATTCCTCCCATCTATAGTTGGAGGAAAGTATCTCTTTGCTCAGTGCTTGTGCAAACCCAGGGGATCTTTAAAAGTCCAAGAGCTTGCTTAGCACACAGTATGTACTCTCAAGAAATGTACATCCTTCCCATCCCCCCATTAGGAAACTGATAGCTAAAGGCACAGGTGACGTGGGTTCTTACTCCAGGTCAAACCCTGTTAAGACCCAGTGCGTCTTTGGCACAGGCTGACCTTGACCTGCTGCATCTCCCTTCAAGCCACCTCTGTGTTTACCTGCAGCTGAGGGCGCTGTCTCCAGGCAGGACAGCTCCCCGCTTTAGGTGCCTGCTGTGCTCTGCTTCAGCCTTATTGCTTTTTCCAACATGCGGAAGTTTCTGCTTCCACCACCAGAAAGCTGGAGGTGCACAGCAGGAGGTGCCTGAGGAGACCCCCCACCAGCCACCTTCAGGAGCTAGTGAAACAGGGCTCCCAGCCTCTGTGAGCTGGTGGTCTCGCAGCAAACTGCTTACTCTGCACCTTTGATTTGTCTTTGCCCCTTCTCTGTCTGGTTCTCCCCACTCCTTCCTCCTGCTGCCTGGCCCCTGAATAAACTGTCTGCACCAGGCCTCTCTCAGGATCAGCTCCCAGGGAATCCATACTCAGTGAAAGCGGAATGACTCACAGAAACCCCCACCTGTAGAAACTTGGTGTTTAATCATCTCGCACCCACCTGTATTTGACCCTGATTACTGGAATCAGCCAAGTCCACACCCCACCCACAAATGTACGCCCTTGGCGAGTCAGTCCTATCAAACCCTGCAAGTCTGTACAGAGGGCCTTTTGACTCCGGCCAGAGTTCCCTCTCAGGATACTCCAATACACATGCCTCCCACATGGAGTCTCTCTTTCCCACTACATACATTCAAACACTAAGATATGACCTGCTGATTCTCTCCTGTGATCGGCCCCTACCCGGTTTTGTTTTATGTCTTCTACTGTTGGAACGGCAAGTGTCATAACAAAGATCGTTGTTTATTGGGTGTGTGCCACGTGCCAGGCAAGTACAGAGTGTAGACAAAGCATAAAACTGCTCTGAAAACCACTGCTCACTTGGTGTGCTTGTGTGTTGCTGGAATGCTCGAAGAGATGCCACCAGTATTTCAAATACCAGCTGGGTGACTCAAGGTGAGCGTTTCAACACAGCTTCCAGACTAACAACAGACCACAAGAAGGGACAGGCTCCGCTTCTGAGGGATTAGCCCCTGCAAACCTCACAAATAACAACAGAACAGAGTCCAGTATAGTGCCAGAAGATGAGCCCTTCAGCTTGGAAGGCGCCCAAAAAATGAATGGGAAAGAGCAGTCCCCTTGAAGTAGAGTGGATCTTAATGGTGAGAATGGACCGAGACCTTCCTTTGGTAATGGGACACCTCAACAACGAAATGGAATGTGTAAAGATCGATACCCTAGGCTTTAGTGAGCTGGGCAGGACTGGTATTGGTCATGTGGAGCTGGTCAACTTCCAGGGCGAGGGCATCACATTTCTCATCAAAAATAAGCTTCAAGATCTATTGCCAAGTGCAATGTTGCTGGTGATCAGGTACCACCTATACCCAGACATGGGAGTCCGTTAATATAATATGATTCAATTTTATGCAAAACCCATGAAAGCTATTGAGGAAAAGCTTGAAGAATCCTACCAGCTATTCCGTCTGAAATTGATCAGGGTCGTTGGAATGGGAACTCTGGAAGTTACAACAACAGGAACATCAGTTGGAAAACATGGCCTTGGTGATCGAAACTAAGCTGCCTTGTGTTGTCCAACTCTTTACAGGAATACACACACTAGACCACATCCACTCCAACCTGGGGCAGAGCAAGGAAAGCAAAAGCCAAGCACAGGTCACAATTCAATGGAAACGGGAAATGAGAGTAAGAAGCTGCTAAGAGAAAAGCGAACTCTTCCACAATCTCAAGAATACCCAGAAGTCCCGGGTTTTACCATGCAAACAGGAAGGCAAACTTGAGCAGGGCTGTTTCACATCAGATATGGTCATTCAAAGAACTGACGGTTTGGGGAACCCCAACAACTGGTCCGCAGATTATAAATCCATTGCCTCATTTAAACAATTAAATTAATTTAACTAAACATTTTCATTAACAATTAAAGAGGGACACTGTGGAAGTAGATGAGGACACAGAGACTGAGAGGGATTAAAGAGACTTGTCTAAGGTCTCAAAAGTGGAATCTGAGCCTAGCTCTGATTGTAGGACCTTACATTATGCATATACTGAATCTCCTTGTTTAGACTAGAAAGAGACCAGGCCACTCCTACCACAGGCCCATTTAAAATGTTTTTCATGAAAGCTGATCAGGTTCCTTCGCTAGCTCCGAACTCTCCAAACATCAGTACTCACCATCTTTCAGGTGCTGAAAGGGCCACACCTACCGAGCACAGGCTCTTTGGGAAAGGGGAACCTAGTGCAGAAGATCCCCACCTGCATCTCTCCTGGGGGTGAGGAGCAGGGGAGACAGTCTAGGACCTTCTGTACCAGCACTAGTGATCATGTTGTTTAAATGATTCCTGCTATGGTGTTTGCTTTATATTAGGAAACCTGGCACCAGCCACCCAAAATAAAAGCTATTACTTATGAGTGCCCCCCAAAACAAAATCCACTGTCATTGAGTCCATTCCAATTCATGGCCACCCTAAAGGACTGAGTCGAATTGCTCCTGAGGGACTGAGAGTAAAGCTTTATGGGAGCAAGCAACCTCATTTTTTTCCTGCCAAGTGGTTGGTAAGTTTGAACCACCAACCTTGTGGTTAGCAGCCCCAAACATAACCTACATTGTTACCAGGATTCCTTTACCAGGCTCCTTTAAAAAAAATAGATATAAGACCAAGAGATCAACAATGACTCTAAAGCAATGATGAAAAGATAAGGTAGGCAGGCCGGGAAGCTGGAATGCTAGAGACGAAACAACCAGAATTCAATTAATGAGAATGTTGATACCACATGAAAATGTAATGTCACAGAGCAACTTTGCAGAAATTCTCAAACGAGAACCCAATTTGCTGTGTAAACTTTCACCCAGATCACAAGGAAATATTATTGCAAAAACAAAACATCTGTTACCATGGATTGTGCTCAAAGGAGAACAATATTTTTAAGTTTCCCAACAATTTCATACCATGCTGCAAGAGAAAGCATTCATTTCTGCATTCAAAATAGAAATATAAATGTTTACCGGGTTTCTTCTATGAATAGATCAGGCAGGGTTCTAGACACTTGGATTCATCATGGACCAAAAAAAAAAAAAAATCAAACACTGTGCTTGTGAAGTCAGGGAGCCAGAGAGAAAGGGCTAACAGTGGAAGGATGAACAGATTATATCACACATTGGAAGGTGACGGATTTAACGAAAGGGGGAAATCGAAAGCAGCATAAATGGGTTAGGAGCAGGCTGGGGTGCGAGTTGCTATTTTAAAGAGGGCAGAACCTGGACAGGACTCATTGAGAAAGCAGCATTTGTGCAAAGATTTGACTGCTAGTAAAATACAAGCCAAACAATCAGGCAAGCGGGGATTTCTGAGATTGGCTTGGGAGCTTGCCCTGTGCCTGTGAAATTCCACGCGGGGGCAGCAGACGCTCGTGATGGCCCTGGCCTGCCTGCGCGGAGCCCCAGGCCTCCTGCTCCCATCGCGGAGGAATGTCTCCAGGGAACTGTTGGTTGCTGTTCGGTGCGGCTGTTCCCTTTCCTATTTCAAAATCTTAGCTGGGTGTGGTTATGTGGCTGTTTGCAGCAGCAGCAGCAACTAAAACAGATTTTACATCTTGAGATTTTATTGTGAGCCACATGCCCCTTCGCATCATCTCACTCAACCTCCTCTTAGCCCCCAAACTAGAGATTCTAAAGTCCTTCTGTCTCAGATGAGGATGCTGAAGCGCCCAGAAGCACGGCCGCTGCCCAGGGTCTCATTCCCAGTAGAGGAAGGAATCAGGGGTTTCCAACTATCTTGAAAATCGGTGCACCCCGAGTTGTTAGAAGGAAGGGTCTTTGTAGATGGGTTTGCCAACCCCACGTCATTCTGCATGCCTGTATGTGAGAGAGAAATGAACGTTCTCCTAGCTAAGCGGTTTCTGTGATCACTTGCAGCCCAATATAATTCCTGGAACGCTGCCGATGAAATGGCTAAGTGCAGGCTGCTACCCCAAAGGTTGGCCATATGAACCCACCAGTGGCTCTGTGGAAGAAAAGACCTGGCTGTCTGCTCCCAGGAAGATTTCAGCCTGGCTGGCACTTCACTCCACCCCGGAGGCTAGCTCTGAGTCAGATGAATTGTACAGCAGACAACAGTATCCTCTTAATGGTACAGGAGCACCTCTAGTGTGTCTTACAGAGTTGCTACAGGTCAGGATCGGCTCTGTGGCAGTGAGTCTGGTTTAGGTGTTTTGGATAAGACAAGAGTTGTTATTGTTTCCATGATGTAGTTGACACCCCCCACCCCCCGCCACACACACACACACACACACACAGTCATAGTAACAGCAAGCAGTTATTGGATTTGTACATCCTGCCAAACAGTTTAAAGGTGTATTTCCTGCTCAACCTTGCCTACTACTGTCCTCACTTTACAGGGCCGGGCATTAAGCCCCTGGAACTGAAATAACTTGTCTCGGAGCACAGCAATGGCTGCTGGTAGAATCAGGACCCAGACTCAGGGATTTCTGTGTCCAGAGCTTCACACACCCCATTGGTGGTGCGCGAGACAGGAGAGAGACCTAGTTAAACTCTTTAAAGGCCAGTACAGTGTGAGCAGGGGCAGACCGAACAGACACGCACCCTATTGGAAAGGAAGACAGACTATTATTAACCTGGGCATGTCAGATCAATATCAGCCCTGTCTTCACTAACAACTCCTGACTCAGCTCATCCCACACCCCACCCCAACAGCGGCCTGTAGATGAGCCCGGGTCTTGACTTTACAGTCATGGAGTAGGAACCAGTGTGAGCAAACTTGGTCATCGCCACTTTCTGAAAACAGCACACCCAAGGAATTAAGCTGCTTGCCCTGGGCCCGCAGCTAAGTTGGCAGAAGGAGGCCTATAGCTTCGGTTCCCAGACCCAGGGTCTTTTTCTTACCCTGTGATGTCATTCACATGATGTGCTCTCAACTGTCAATATAACTTCTTAAGAACATTTTCCAAACCCAAACCCATGCACATGGGATCTGCTGCTTCTTGGTGGACAGATTGGGCTGCTGGACCGTTGTTGGTGCTTCCTTAGGAGAGCTTTTGAGGGGTTCAGGGAAAACAGCAGGATCTTTAAAACTGGGCCTGTCACCAAAGCATGAATGTTGGAAGTAATCAGATTAATAATGAGACATTAACAAAGTGGCCTAACTCCTACTCATTGTTAGCAACTTCCTATGTGTAAAAAAAATGAATTATGGGAATAATTTTACTTGAGATGTACTGAGTATCTCCGGGTTGTTTGAAGAGAGAAAAAAAGTAACAGCTGTCTCTCTTTGAGGATCAATTGCCATGGAGAAAGATTTCTTTCTTTCTTTCTTTCTTAATGCCCTAGCATTATTAAGATTACTATTTAGTAGTGAAAACCATTTCCTATTGGACTCTCAGACATGCTTAATTGTACTAAGAGAATAATTTGCTCCAGTTTTATAAGTAAATTTAGATATTGCCTACATCCCCTTTAAATTAAAACAACCAACCAAAACACAACCCTCTGTGAGAATATGCCCTGGCATCAATGAAGTCAGCCTCCACAATTCCCAGAGTAGCTGTGGGTTCCATGAAATGGGCACTAGGATGCTTTATACCTGGGGCTAGTGCTGAAGGTTGCGCAATGAGGCTCACTGAGCAGTGAAGGACTAGGCTGCTCCAAGCACCCTCCACACAGTGGCTTATTTCATCCTTGTAGCAGCCTTGGGAGGAGATACTATCGTTATCCTCCCAGGTGGGAACACTGAACCGCAGAGAGGATGAGTGACGAGCCTCAATCACTCAGCCAGTTGAGGATAAAGCTGACATTTCAATCCAGATTGTCTATGTGTTAGTCCGGGTAGACTAGAGAGGCAAATGTAGGGAGATTCATATGTATATAAGAGCAATTGTACACTAAGAAAACATCCCAGCCCAGTCCAGATCAAGTCCGTATGTCTGATATCAGCCCATATGTCTGGTACCACTCTATAATGTCCTCTTCAGACTCACACAACACACGCCATGATGCTGGATGCAGGAAGATCACAGACCAGTGGATGGAAAGTCTTGTGGATCCAGTGGACATTTAAGCATCTCAGCACTGGCTTGGGTCTCCACACGACTCCTCCAGCTCCAAGGCTCTGGCTGCCATCAGCATAGCTCCATGTGGCTTGTCAACAGGAATGTCTCGCAGGGAGTGAACGTGTGTCCCGCCTCCGGGGAACTATTTATCTCCTTGGCGCTCCAAATGAGATAATCAAGCTGTGACCTGATTGACAGGCTAAACACCACCCCTTCACTCTTAAGTCTCAAATTGACAACAGATTATGTCACTACCACACGTGGAAGCTCATGGGTGGTGATCTTCCTTAGGACACAAATGCAGGCCAGCAGTAGCTCCACAAGCTCACTGCCAAAATGGATTCAGTCTCACGCTGACCTGATAAGACAGGAGAGAGCTGCCCCAGGGGGTTTCTGAGACTGTCAGTCTTACCAGAGTCCAAAGCCTCATCTTTCTCCTGCTGCGCAGTTGCTGGTTTTGAAATGGTGGCCTTGAGGTTAGCAGGCCAACCAGTAATCACCACACCACCTGGAGTCCAAGGAGAGCAGCTAGGGCAAGGGAAAAGAGGAGAGTTGGGTAGTGGTTCACTGATTCTGTTAGGTGCCATGTGTCCCGGCTGTGGGGGGAGGGGGGAGGAAAGAGAAGAAACAGCACCCTCAACATTAGGAAAGAACCAGAGGTGCAGGAGTCCTGGAAGACCCATGAGGCTGCACCCTGTGCAGGATTTGTGGAACGGTACCTTCCGAAGAGAATGGTTTGTGTGGCTGCTGGGAGACTGCACCCAAGCATTTGCCTCTGGAGACCCCGACACAGCTTCAAAGAACCATCCGGGGGGAGGGAGCCCTCAAATATCTCACTCAGCACAAGATTCATGGTCCTTGGAACACAAGGAGAAGAACTGCATTTCTGACCGGCTGGTTCAGCAGTTGGACTTCATCATTGTTCTTTTTAACTGTTGGCTTCTGTTTTTGTTTTAAACACGGTTTATTCGGGTGGAGGTATCAATGTGACAGAACTCACCAGGAGTTGGTCCTTTTCGAAGCAGAGATGAGGCTTATCAGCTCGTTTTTATCTCCTATTGCCTCTGTTTTCAATTCTCCATAATTGACAAAACAAACCAAAAGCTCCCAACTTCTGAAAAGATAAATGTATTCCTCCAGCACACCTGAGCTGTGGTTGCATGTTCTTACCTGCTGGTCCTAGGTAATGCAAACCCAAAAGAACCTGCGCTGGAGTGCAGCCCGTCCTTCCAGAAGAAAGACCGCCTTGATCCCCACTTGCCAGTTGTCCAGTTAGACTGACCCCCCATGGTCACCTTCAGACATTTTGACTTGATTGCAGCACCAGCTAGGGTCATAGTAACTAAGGCTTACAAGTAGTCTTGCTGTTAAAAGTCATTGAATCGGTTCTGACTCATAGTAACCCCATGGGATGGAGTAGAACTAGCCCCCTAGGGTGTTCGAAGCTATTCTCTTTACAGAAGCTACCATGGAAGAGGGGTGGGGGAAAGGAAATGGGTATTAACAAACCCAAGGACAAGAGAACAACAAGTGATCTCAAATCAATGGCGAGGAGGGTATAGGATGCCTGGTAGGGCTTGGTCAAAGGCAATGTAACCAAGAGGAATGAGGGCCGAACATGATAGTGGGGCAAGAGGAAAGTAAAAGGAAATCAAGGAAAGAACTAGGAGGCGAAGGACATTTATAGAGGTTCAAATACAGGCATATACAAATGTAACTATATTTATATATAGCGAGAGAGAAATAGATTTGTGTACATATGTGTATACATTAAGTATTAAGGTAGCAGACAGACATTGGGCCTCTACTCAAGAACTCCCTCAATGCAAGAACCCTTTGTTCTAATAGCCTGGTATTCTGTGATGCTTACCTTCCTAAGATCGCTGCAGACAAAATAGGTGCATAGCAAATGTGGTGAAGAAAGCTGATGGTGCTTGGCTATCAAAAGATATAGCATCTGGGGTCTTAAAGGCTTGAAGATAGACAAGCAGCCATCTAGCTGAGAAGCAGCAAAGTCCACGTGGAAGAAGCACGCCAGCCTGTGTGATCATGAGGTGGCATTGGGATCAGGTATCAGGCATCAAAGACACAGAACAAAAAATCATATCGATGTGAATGAGGTGGGTGGCTCAGTGGAGACCCAAAGTCCATCTCTAGGCAATTGGACATCCCCTTACAGAAGGGTCACAAGAAATAGAGGAGCCAGTGAGGGTGCAGTATAGCACTGATGAAAACATACACATTTCCTCTAGTTTTTTAATGCTCCCCCCCCCCCCAACTATCATGACCCAATGCTACCTTACAAATCCAGCTAGATCAGAGCATGTACATGGAAATACAGGGAATCCAGGACAGATAAATTTCTCAGGACCAATATTAACAGTAGCAATTCCAGGGTGTAAGGGAAAGGTGGAGGGAGAATGGGATAGCCAATCACAATAATCAATCTACATCTAACTCCCTCCCTGGGGAATGAGCAACAGAAAAGTGGGTGAAGTATAAGATATGAAAAATAATAATTTATAAATTATCAAGGGTTCATAAAGGAGGGAAGGGGAGGGAAGGGAGGGGAAAAATGAGGAGCTGATACCAAGAACTCAAATAGAAAGAAAATGGTTTGAAAATGGTGATGGCAACATAGGTACAAATGCGCTTGGCACAATGGATGGATGGATGGACTGTGATAAGAGCTGGAAGAGCCCCCAAAACAATGATGTAAGACAAGAAGCTCCCGTGGAGCCTCTGAGTGGCTTCAATCGCCAGCCTTTGGAGAGCGCTTAGCTGTTCGACCCACCAGGATTTCTTATCTTCGAGTCAGTCCATGCCATGCTCTCCCTTTTATAGGGCACTTGCTATGTATCAGGGCCTTGTAGAACAAGGCTTCAAAAAAAGCTCATAAAAAAATTCCATTTCGGTCCGGAAAAAAAATTCCATCTCCTCTTCTTCTTTGAAATTTATGTTGTGAATTGTTATTAGTAAAGATTCACCACTACCAACTGCTCTGTTATCTCTTAATTCCATTTTCCCACGCATGTTGGAAGTCCCCTCATATACTGGCCCTGCCAATAGAGAATACTTTATGCTCATTGTCCAGAAAGAGGAGCGGAGGCCAAGAGAGATTCTGTCACTCGCTGTCTTACCCATCTTGTACATGACAGGGCTGGGGATCTGACTGATGTCAGAGCCCGGGTTCTGCCAAGCCTCTTAACACGGGGCGAAGAGAGGTACATACCTCTCATCTTGCCTTGAGTCAACCCCACGCGGGCTACCTGCCCCCGTGGGCGTCAGAGGCTGCAGGTCTTTGTGGAAGCATAAAGTCTCACCTTTCCCCCTCAGAGTGGGAGTTGGGCTTTCGGAAGGAGAGCTCTCAGTCCTGGAACTGGATGTGTCAGTGGTTGTGACAGTCAGTGTGGACCAATCACCTGTGGCTTTTGAGCAGTGGTTCTCAACCTTTCTAATGCCGAGACTATTTCATACAGCTCCTCATGTTGTGGTGACTCACAACCATAACATTATTTTCATTACTACTTCATAACTAATTTGGCTACTGTTAGGAATCGTCATGTCAATATCTGATATGCAGGATGTATTTTCACTGTTACATATTGAACATAACTAAACATATTTAAAGCATTGTGATTAATCACAAAACAATTGTTTTGTGATTACACAAAACAATATGTAATTATATATTGTGAAATATTTATGTTTTCCGATGGTCTTAGGTGACCTCTGTGAAAGGGTCGTTCAACCCCCAAAGAGGTCGAGACCCACAGGCTGAGAACCGCTGCCTCGGAGTCTATTAGCGTTAGACCCTGTAACATGGGGATGCAAACACCAGGGGCTTCAAGAAAATGCAGTGAAAGATGAAGGAATTTTTCCACAGATTTTATGTAGTTCCCTTGTACACATCCCACATAGTCGTTGGAGTGTGAAGGGAGAAAATGCAGTAAATGACATTAGTATAAATATGTTCACAAAACAGCAGCATCCATGTGTCCATGTCTATGTCCACGTCCATCTTTGGAGCATCAGTGTCTGCTGGGGGCTGGTGACAGATACAAAAATGAAGCAAGGAAGGACGAGCATTTCTACGGGGTCAAGAGCTAGAATTACAGTTTGATTTGGAATATGAAGGGCAGATTTGTAACCTCCTCGACAGGAGGCCATGGAGAAGAACAAGCACAACAATCAACCCCACACCCCCCCCCACATACCCTCACACACACTCCACACACACCCCACACACACCCCCACACACCCCCACACACACACCCACCCCCTCACACACACCCTCACACACACTCCACACACACCCCCACACACACCCCCCCCACACACCCCCCACACATACCCCCACACACACTCCACATATACCCCCACACACACACTCCACACATACCACACACACACACCCTCACACACACACCCCCCACATACCCCCACACACACTCCACATATACCCCACACACACACACTCCACACATACCACACACACACACCCTCACACACACACACCCTCACACACACACACACCCCCCACACACACCCACACACATACACACACACACACACCCCACACACACACACATACCCACACACACACCCCCACACCCCTCCACACACCCCCACACACCCCACACCCCCACCCACACACACACCCACACACACACACCCCGGGCTCCCACGTCACACAGCATCCCCTGCAAACTCATCCTTGAAGCTGCACATGACCAGATTGCCTGGCGATGCTCTCCATGAGCTTCAATGACTCCCTTTGAAATGGTTGCTGACATCAAAGGACCAGAATGATTTCTAAACAATCGATCTGTCTGGGGTGTACTTTGGAGGTAAAAATGAGGAACTAAATTTCCTCCTTTCTCACCTTCCTGGTGTAACTTTCAAGTACAAATATAGATGGAAGTGTTGCTGTTCTTAAAAGACACACTTTTTTCACATAGGCTAAGATTAGAGAGATTCCGAAGAGAAATTCACCAGCCTGTGGGCCAGCTTGGGAGCCCATCATCACGAATCTTTCAAAAATGTAAAAAAATCCATCAGCTTGTCTGAGTTTGCTGAGCACCTACCGTGCACCATGGTTGAAGCAAACGGATGGTATAAGTCTGTCCGTGCTTCAGTGTAATTGCAAGGTAGCAGAAGAGGCAGGGAATAAATGCAGCTACGTCTACTAACCTTGCAGCTAGTTAACACGAGTTAGTCCTCTTCTGGTCGGAAAGCTACCTAGCGCCGCTTGAGCTTATGGGGGACCTAGGAGTCTACCTTAGGAGTATACCCAAACAGTGATGCTTCCCTAGAACTAGGTTTGCAATAGAGCAGAGCCCGCTTTTCCTTCGTCTTTCTGATCTCCTGATGTTCCAGTTTTCTGTTTCCTGATCCGCGTGGCACAGCACGGCCCCCTCTAGCTCCAAAGCTTCCGTTTCCTCCATCATTCAGCAGAAAACATAAATGAGCACAGGGACAGCTGAGTCTGTTTCTCAGATGCCTCCTAATCCAACGGCTTGTGGCCAGGGGACCCAGGTCACATTGCATAAACCTCATACAGGAAAGTCCTGCCCCTGTCCCCAGACCTGCTACTGTGCCCACAAGGAGTCCGGAAGGGACTGTACCAGAAACCCAATAGATGATCCCTGCATTAACAAGAGATGGCTTAATTAGTAGGAGTGTACTGGGGCTACAAATAACAGAAAAACAAAAACCAGGTGCTTAAATATATAATCTCTATAATAACCACACACCAACATGAATGGTAGTAGGCGGTCGTAGGGTTGATTCAATGTCTTGACCATTTTCAGGGTTCTTTGTTAGTGCCTCTGAGATAATCTTGGCATGTTTAAACAAGAGATCCTCTTGTGGTAATGTCCAGACAAGAGAGTACTTGGGGGACAGTTCTGCTTGCATTCTCTGTCATTTATACTCTAGACTAGCTCTAGAATACTCTTGACTAGCTCTCGTTCGGAAACCTCCCCAATAAATGCACCTTATGTCTCACTGGTCAGCATCACACACAGAAAGTTCACCCTCACAGTACTGTGTCCATTGGCTGCTAAACACAGGTTAGGAGTTCAAAATCACCAGCAGCAACGTGGAAGGAAGTCAAAGCTTTCTGCTCCCATACAGAGTTATAGACTTAGAAACCCACAGGTGCTATTCTACCCTGTCCTTTAGGGTCACCATGCAGAATCAACTCAATGGCAGTGAGTGAGGCAAATGAGATGCATTGACTGGGAATCAAACCTGGGTTTCTGCATGGAAGGTGACAATCCTACCACTGAGCCAATAACGCTCTCCACATTGAGAAAATGGAAGAACGAATGGATTCTGACAGATTGATACGAAGAAAGAGCTAGAGAGAAAGGATACATACGTGGAATGACAGAGAAAGACAAATGAGGGGGTTTTGCTGAGAAAAGTCGGGTTTTTAAGGAACAGCCAAGCCAATATTAGTATAATTAATGGTGATTTATGGTTCATAGGAGCCCCAGTGTCACAGTGGTTATGCGTTTGACTGGTAACCTCAAGGTCAGTAATTTGAAACCACCAGCATCTCTGTGGGAGAAGGATGAAGCTTTCTCTTCTCATAAAACGTCAGTCTGGGAGTCCCAGATGCACAGTTCTACTCTGTCCGTACAAGGTCACGTTGACTTGGGAGTGTGTTTGGTTTTTATTTTCTTATCATTTACAGAGCATACTTTTACATGCTTATTAAATCTCAGATGTTGGCGCAGGATTACCAGCAGAAAAATCTTTGGAGATAAAGATTAACTTTCTCTTGCATACTCCAACTGTACCCTAATGTGGGACAGTAGGCAAAAGAGCATGATGTATATGCAACTCCTTTTAAATACGACTATCTTAGGGAAATGTATGATATGTGAATGATATCTCAATAAAACTACTGGGGGGAAAAGATAATGAACCCCAAGTTACAGCAAGTAAACAGCAAAACTGGAACTTGAAGCATGATCATGATTCACCTGACCCTGAAGCTCTTGGTTGTAATTATTATATGTCAGCATCTGAAAATGGAACAATAAAACCTTATTTAAAACTTTTTTAAAGGAACAAAGATTATTCTTGAGTCTCTGAGATGACAAATTGTCTTTGTTGATTTGGCTAAATTATGGAGTCCAATTGTTTAGTGAAACACAAACCTCAGTGTTGCTAGAAAAGTATTTCCATATGATTAGCACTTCTGTCAGAGACCCTACGGAGGCCTGACTGACTTCTGTAACGTGGGTGGGCCTAGGTTTCCAGGAGAGAATTATTCTGCTTCAAAACTGTAAACGTACATTCAACAGCATGTTGCCTGACCTACAGATTTTAGGATTCTTAGCCCAGAAAATTACACAAGTCAATTTTGTTTTTAAACAAGATAAAATAAATGAATTTTATGTACATATAATATATGTGCATAATATAGTATAACTTATACACATTTTTGATAGTCTGATAGCATTGAGAATAAATCTTTGAATTACTGTACTTTTTAAGAAATTGTTTCTTTTTTTATTTTATTATGATTTTTTAATTTAAATTTTATTTTATGGGGGCTCTTACAGCTCTTATCACAACACACACACACATATATATATATATATCCATTTGTGTCAAACACATCTTTACATATGTTGTCATCTTTTTCAAAAAATTTTCTTTCTACTTGAGCCCCTGGCATCAGCTTCTCATTTCCCCACCTGCCTCACCCCACCCATCCCCATCCTCCCTCCCCTAGGCCCCCTTGATAATTTATAGTTTTTTTTTCATGTCTTACACTAACTGCTGTCTCATTTCACCCACTTTTCTGCTGTCCGTCCCCCTGGGATGGGGACCTTATCGACCATTGTGATCAGTTCCCCCTTACTCCCCATCCTCCTTACCCTCCTAGTATTGCTGTTCCTGTATTGGTCCCGAGGGACTCACTGTTCAGGATTCCCTGTGTTTGAGCTCTTATCTGTACCAGTACACATGTTCTGGTCTAGCCACATTGATAAAATAGAATTGGGGGTCATGGTAGTGGGGGTGGGGTGGGGAATAATAAAGCTTATTGGTTTGGTTTAAGAGCAGTGAGTTTTTTAATGTGGCTAATCTAGCCAAACTCCTCCCAAAGGACTTTCTCTGCATGGATCTGGTAAGAAGGAGAGGGATGATACAGATAGGATTCCCCTCTGAGTCATTTCTACCAGGATTTTCTGGGATGCCACCCCACTGTGTATAAAATGAGGCCTCTGAGAAGCAGGAGGAGGGATTACCAGCAAGAGGCAGGGGTGGAGTGCATCCTCTGGACCCGAGGTCTGTGCACACTGAATGTCGTGGATCCAGATGACAGCGACAACACCAGAGGAGCAGCAGCAGAACCAGGAGCCTGAGCACGGAGTCCCTGACCCATGGAGCAAGGGAAGCTGAGTGCTTCTGGAGGAGGCTGACTTGTGGAGTGGGTGCCTTTGGGCACTTAGTTCAGGGACCTGGGTATGCTGACCCACAGAGCTTAAGCCTTTGGGTTGAGGTTTACCGCATGGTGGCATGCTCTTTGGGCATTTGTTAGCAGGTCTGACAGATCTTTGGAACATGTCCTGATAACCCAACTCTGAGCATTTCTCACTGGAAACTTGTTGATTTCCTTAATAACCCACCCCCTTTTTTTTTCTTTTTACAAGGACATATCATTTTATCGGGGGCTCTTACAACTCTTGTTACAATCCACACATCAATTATATCAGACGTAGTTGTTCATATATTGCCACCATTCTTTTCTAGACATTTACTTTCTATTGAACCCTTGGGATCAGCTCCTCTTTTCTCCCCCCCCCTCCCCATGGCCCCTTGATATTGTAGATGGCTATTATGTTTATCTCTCACACTGCCGCTGTCTCCCTTCCCCTCTGGTTTCTGTGGTTCTTCCCCATGGAATTTTTTCTATGCGCTCTCGTAGCCGTTTGCAATGGCTGCTAGAACCCAGTGAAGTAATAGAGCACGCCAGTTGAGACACTGCATTAGCTGCTCGTGAGAACCATGGCTAAGGCACCGTCTGACAAGGATATGTCACCTTTGCTCTTGGGCATGCACTTGGGCAATGGAGGTAACTGGAGCTGCCAGACACCTCCACTGCAAGAAGACTTCTCTAAGAATAGAATCGACAAGGAAGAGAAAAGAGGTGAGAGGTGGAGAGGGACTGGCTCCCAGTGGTATTGTTTAACACTCTGAACGATGCGATGCCTGAGCGCTTCAGCTGTAGAAGCCTAGAAATAGCCTTCATTTTTAAAGTCAGTTTAAATTGTTGTGTTTTTTTGTTATTTACAACGGAAAGGATTATGACTGATAATATGCTAACAAAATGTATGCAAATAAGCAAAGTCTTACTACTAAAGTTCCAATTATACATACACAGGTTAATTTTAAAACAACTCAACTAAAATAAAAATATGCTTGTATATGTCTCTGAGATCAAAGGATGGCTGCAGATAAGTTCTCTCGGGAATACAGCTGTTTTAGACTTCCTTAAAATTAAAAAAATAAAATAAACTCACTAAAGGGATCTGCTGAATTGATTAAATTCAAGCAGAAAGGTCTGCGCAGAAGGTTCCGGCAACTTTTTATTTATTTATTTGTTTGTTTGTTTGTTTGTTTGTTTGTTTGGAGAGGGGGATATAAGGGGATCATACTGATAGATTTTCTCAAAGTCACCTGAGACTGATCCAGCACTTGGATGCTATGCCATTAGAGTATTTTATTTCAAATCAAACTATAAGTGTCCAATACTTGTAGCAGGAGCAGCCCTTTATCAAAATAAACTTCTGGTAGTTTCAGAAAATGTAGTTTAAAGAAGGACTTCTTTCTTTTAGAAATGATTTATTTTATTTTGCTGGTCTTGTTGACAATACAACAGAGAATAAACCCGTCAATTGAACAATGAACTTCAGGGACATGGGTTAAACTCTCAGAGCTGTGTGTCCGGTCTCACCCTCTTCTTCTAAACTTTCCTCTTCCAGTAACTGAACACAATGCCCCCGACTTCCCATTCAGCCTTGCCACTTGCTACTGGCGATTTGAACCCATGAAGATCTTTAAAAGAGCACACTGCTGTGGCAGACTTTCTTCACAGAGCGAGTCAAATTAGGACCCCTGGTGGCAAGAGTTGTATGGTTAACCACCAAGTCAGCAGTTTGAAACCACTAGCCTCTCCTGCAAAGGGTGGGAGGTGGGGGGAGTGAGATGGGGACAGGGAGGCAGACAAGGCTTTCTACTTTCATGAAGAGTTACAGATTTCTGGTTCCACAAAATTGGGATCCCATTAGAATTTGAAATTCTGTTCTGCACTTTCCCCCTTTTGAGTAGGATTCTTCTACAAAATCTTTGACCAGAACATTAAGTAATTGAAGTCAGGCACTATCTAGGTCTTCTGGTCTCCTGACAAAAGAGGCAATTGTCCAATCAGACACCATTCCATTTCCTTTTCTTATTCCTGCGGGTTTCTGAGACTGTAACTCTTCACAGAAGTAGAAAGCCCTGTCTTGCTCCTGCAGAGAGGCGAGGGATCAGAGCTGCTGTCCTTGAGATTAGCATCCCCATGCATAACGCCTAGCCACCTTGGAAACGCTATGGGGCAGCCCCACTCTGTTCTACCGCGTCTCCGTGAGTTGGGGTGGGCTCGACAGCGCACAGCAGCATAAGTCTCTGAGGTTCTTACAGTCAAGCCTCTCAGATTCCCATAGAAGCAGCAGAATTGGATTTGAAATGTTCATGATCATTTTAAAAACATGAGTTTGCTTCACAAGATGTGACACATGAGCCTGAAAAACAACTCTGGTGAGACATTACCCACATGATTTCAGGTTTGGGTCTTTGAAAAGCCCCTAGTGAGGTGCAAGAATAATGTTCCACAAGGTTCTCTTCTTATCAACACCCCATGGCAGAAGGAGAAAGGACAGCATGCGAACAGAGATGGAAGCTTTAATACGTAAGAGGGTGATAGGCAGAAACAATAGAAAATAGGCATCCTAACTGAATTCAATATCAGCTTATTACCTAGACCTTTCTAAATTTCTCTCTGTGAGGATACCAATTAGCTACGTCTCACGAAGTGATTTATAATCTGACAGAGCTGACACCCTGGAAATCAGGAAGCCCCTCATGATCACTCATCTTTTGAAGAGCGCAGACTAGTAGGCCATCAAGCTTTAAACTGGTCAAGCTTTAAATTGGCCCAGGGTTTCTGACCGAAGTAGAGAACAAAGCTGCAGAATTGGGCAGTCTTCTCTTGAGTCCAGGAAATCTTGGGGTGGAGGTAAGGGTGCAGAGGGTGATCATTTTACAGGGTAGGGTGAAAAATCATTCAGATTTCTACACTCAGTAAATAATTGACATTAAGTAACCTGGGTTGTTTTTCTCTTTTTTCCCCATTTACTTATATCCTGTCCAAATTACTCACCAGATAGCCTTTGCGAAGAAGAACAGTCTAGCACACTTCTAATTCATAATACTGTCAGCTTCTATACACTGTCATCCTGTCGGTTTGGGGATTGTGGTGGCTTGTGTGCCCCTGGGATGCTGTTTCTCTACCACCAGTAGTTTAAAAAGCTATGGAACCCTGGGGGTGTAGTGGTTACGCATTAGGCTGCAATCTACCTGGTCTGCAATTCGAAACCACCCGCAGCCAAAACTCGGGCTTTCTACTCCTGTCCACAGTTACTTCTCAGCCTGCAGTCAGCACTGACTTGATGGCAGTGAGGCTTTTTCCTGTGTGTATTTTACAGAAGAGCAGGGTCTATGATGGGTAAGTTTTAGTGGAGCTTCCAACGGTGACGTACTTCTAAAAATTGTTGTTGTTTTGTTGCTGTTAGGTGGTGTGGAGACAGTTCTGGCTGATAGTGAATCTATGAACAACAAAACAGAACACTGCCCGGTCCTTGGTTATCCTCCCCATTCTGATGCTCTGACCACGGTTTCAGTCACTATCATTCTGTCTTGCCAAGGGCTGCCCCTCAACCTTGCCAAAGATGAGAGCCTTTTCCAACGACTGGTCTCTGCTGATCGTATGTCCAAAGTATGTGAGACAAAGTCGTGTCATCCTCAGTTCTCAGGAGCCTACTGGCTGTGCTCTGTCCAAGGCGGATTTGTTTGTTCTGGCAATCCGTGGCACTTTCAATATTCTCCTGGCAGCACTGTCATCTAAATGTCAGTTCTTCTGCACTCTTCTTTCTGCATTTTCCAGCTTTTGCGTGCATCTTAAGTGACTGAAAACGCCATGTCCTAGGTCAGGCCGGGCACACCTTAGTCTTGAGAGTGCCATCTTTGCTCGTCAACAATTGCAAGAGGTCTTGGGCAACAGCTTGGACAATGCAGTACGTCTCTGATTTTCCACTGCTCCTTTTGCAGATGTGTGCGTGCGCACACACACGCTTATTCAACTAAAATACATGAAATGTTCAATTTCACAGATTAGAAAGTTAAGTGACTAAACACTGCTTGGAGTAAAAAGAGAGTTAGATACAAGTCAAAAAATTTTGTAACACTCGTTCACGAAGATAAAAAGTATGCTTGCCAAAAAACCCCAAACAAACAAAAAAAGCATGCCTGCAAGATATGTCATAAAAAGCAAAGAAAATATAAAAATAGCAAATATGTTTTTCTTTATTAACTAACTATTGGACAACTTTGGAAGTCGGAGATTTGAATAAAAGTCCAATGATTCCCCAAACCACAAGTGTGGGATGGCAGCCATCTGCTTCTCAACCTGGGTATTTTAGCTTTAAGTTCAAAGGAGCATTGCAGTTCCTTTAGTCTGCAACAGGTATGCTTAAGATAAATGTAGTTCACTGGAAGACAGCTAGGTGGCCATCAGACTGGAAGATCCATATTTGTACCCATTCCAAAAAAGATGGCCCAACAGAATGCTCAAATTATATAGAACAAGTAGCATTGATATTTTATGTAAGTAAGGCTTTTGTTAGAATAAGCCCACAAGGGTTACAATGGTAAATTGATGGGGAGCTGCCAGAGGTGCAGGCCAGATTCCGAAGAGCACTTGGAAGAAGGATATTATTGTTGATATCCCATGGATCTTGGAAGAAAGTAGAGAATACTAGAAAGAAGTTTATTTGTGTTTCATCAACCATGCAAACACATTGGACGATGTGGGTCATATCAAACTATGGATGGCCTTGAGTAGAATGAGCGCTCCAGAGCACTTCATTGTATGCATGCAGAACCTGTGTATGGGTCAAGAGACAGTTTGGGGGACAGACCAAGGAAATTCTGTATGGTTTAAAATCAAAAGGACATGTGTCCTGGATGTATTCTCTCATCATAGTTATTTAATCTGTATGCTGAACAAATAATCAGAGCTGAATTATATAAAGAAGAAGCCGGCCATGTAACCTTGAAAAGCATTTTATTAAACAATTTAGTTTCTATTCATAAAAAAGTTTATATTAAAAAATGCAGCATCAGGATGGAAGGAAGGCTTATCAACAATCTGGAATATGGAAATGACACAACTTGGTTGCTGAAATGAAGGAGGACTTGAAGCACTTGCTGATGAAAATGAGGATTGTAGCCTTCAGTATAGATTATAACTCAATGTAAAGAGGACCAAAATCCTCACAACTGTGCCAAATAAGTAATATCATGATAAACAGAGGAAAAAATGAAGTTGTCAGGGATTTAATATTACTGGGCTGCACAATCAATGCTCATGGAAGCAGCAGTCAAGAGATCACATTTATTGGAAATATCTGCTGCATAGGACCTCTTTAAAGTGCCGAAGAGTAAGGATATTACTTTGAGGACTAAGGTGTGCCTGACCCAAGTTATGGTATTTTCAATTGCCTCACAAGCATATAAAAATTTTCCCTTGAATATGGAAGAATGAAGAAGAATCAACGCCTTTGAATGATGGTGCTGGTGAAAAATACTGAAAGTACCATGGATTTCCAAAAACCCAACATATCTGTTTTGGAATGACAGCCTTCATGCTTCTTAGAGGCAAGGATGGTGGGACTTTGTCTCACACGCTTTGGACATGTATCAAGCGAGACCATTCTCTGGAGAAAGACGTCATGCATGGAAACGAGGAAGGCCTTGAAAGATGGACGGGCACGGTGGCTGCAACAATGGGCTCCGACACAGAACAGGTGTGGGGCTGGGTGGGGTTTGGGTCTGTTGAACATCGGGTAGCTATGAACCAGAACTACTCTGTGGATCTAACAGCAACAACTGGTTTCTATTGTGTATGCTTGCTTCCTTATGTTAAATAATATGTCTATGCCCTGTAATAAACCCCAAACCGAACTTTACTGCTTTGGAGTAGATTCTGATTCATAAAGACCCAACAGGACAGGATAGAACTGCCCCTGTGGGTTTCAGAGACTGTAACTCTTTATAGGAATAGAAGGCCTCATTTTTCTCCCATTGAGCTGGCTGGTGGTATTGAACTGTTAACCTTTTGGTTAGCAGCCCAACCCATGACCACTATGCCCACCAGAGCTCATTTTATGCCTTATAACGAACCCTTAATTTTATCCCTATTTTCTCAAAGATGATTATGTTAGTTTGGGGTTGACTTGAGAAACAAATTCATAAACACTCATGTGTATAACAAAGAACTTTACATACAAGGGCAATTGAATATTGAGAAAACAACCCAGCCCAGTCCAGATCAAGTCCATAAGTCCGGTATTAGCCCATATGTCCATTACCAGTCTATAAATTCTTCAGACTCACGCAACACATACAATGCCACCAAATTCAGGAAGATCACAGTCCGTGGGTAGAAAGTCCTGTGGATCCAGTGGCAGTGGAAACATCGCAACGATGGCAGGGGTCTCCATGTGGCTCCTCCAGCTCTCGCGTAGCTCCATGTGTCTTGTCCGCAGGAATGTCTCACAGGGAGTGAGCGTGAGTCCCACCTCCAGTGAGCTATTTATCTCCTTCGGGCCTCCAAATGAGGTCATCAAGCCGCAATCTGATTGACAAGCTAAACTCCACCCCTTTTCTCTTAAGTCTCAAGTTGACAACAGCAGATGTAACTGTTTGCTGCCATCTTGAGTTTGTTTTTGCACACAGCTTGAGGTATGGGCCCTGCTTCGTTCTTCTGCCAGCTTTGCCAGCACTGTTTGTTGAAGAGACGCTTTCCCATCTAACACTTTTTGGTCCTTTGTCAAAGATCAATTGCCTGTAAGTGGATGAATTTATTTCTGGGTTTTCTATCCTGTTACATTGGTCTATGTAGCTGTCACAGTACAAGGACAAGGCTGCTTTGATTGCTGTGTCTGTGTAGTAAGTTTTGAGGTCCGGTGGTGTGAGACCTCCTACTTCGATGTTCTTCTTAAGCAGTTCCTTGCTTATCCTGGATGTCTTTCTTCTCCATATGAAGTTAGTAATTAGTTTGGACATCTCTTTAAATAATGATATTGGGCAGTCGGAATTATGTTGCATTTATAGATTTCTTTCAGCAGTGCTGACATTTTCACAGTATTAATGAACTTCTGTCCATGACCATGGAAATAGTCTCCCATTTATGAATGTCTCTTTTGGTTTCGTGTAAGAGTATTCTGTAGATTTTCTTTAGTTTAGGTCTTTTGTTTCTCTGGTTAGATTTGTCCTGTATTCCATATGTTGTGTGGATACTGTACATGATATTGTTTTCCTGATATCTGTTCTACAGGTCTTTTTGTTAGTATCCAGGAATCCAACTGATTTCTGCTTGTCCATCTTGTATCCTGTCACATTGCTGAATCTTTCCATTTTTTTCAACAATGTTTTTGTGGAGTCTTTGAGGATTTCTGCATGTAAAATCATATCATCTGTGATTAGTGAAAATTTTATTTCTTCTTACCCACCTGTATTCCTTTTCGATTTCTTTTTGCTGATGGATACTTCTCCCTAAGACATCCAGAATCATGTTGAATAAGAGTGGTGATAGAGGGCATCTTTGTCTGGGTGCAGGTCTCGGGGAAAATTGTTTCATTTTTTTACCCTTTGAACAAGATGTTAGCTCTTGGCTTTTTATATTGTATTGTGAGGTGCCATGAAGCCTGTTACGACTCACGGTGACCCTATCTCCAACAGGACGAAGCGCTGCCCGGTCCTGCACCAACCTCACCATTGTGCTTACCTTTCAGTCCGTGTTGTAGCTACAGTGTCAGTCCATCTTGTGGAGGGTCTTCCTCTCTTTGGCTGTCCCCCTGCTTTGCCGAGCTTGTTGACCTTCTCCAAAGACTGGCCTCTCCTGAAAACCTGTCCAAAAGACGTGAGACCAAGTCTTGCCATCCTTGCCTTTAAGGAGCATTCTGGCTGTACTTCTCCCAGGACAGATTTGTTTGCCCCTTTGGCAGTACTTTCAGTCGTCTGTGACAGCATCCTAATACAAAGGCAGTTTAAGAGGCTATAAATCCAAATGTGGAATTCTGGCCTAGGAAAGGCTTAATCTCTCATTTGGCTGTGGAGAAATGCCTGACCTTTCTGAGTTTCTACTGGGCAATCTCCACATGGCTTAGCATGTCTTTTCCTATACCTGTTTCTTTGACTTGCTTGTTTAATTTCTCTTATATCTCAAAAGGGACTGATTTAGGAATCAGACTATGCTAAACCATCTTTAGGAGAAAGATGAAGCGTTCTACTCTTATAAAGAGTTACTGTTTGGTAAGTCCACAGGGCAGCGCAGTCCTGGATGGTTTCTATGAGTTGGAATCAACTTAATGGCAATGAGTTAATATAAAACCCTCACTTTCCCTGTGTTCGTTTGTCACAAGATTGAATGTGCAAGAAATGTATTGTGGAAATGGCTGTAAGATAAAATAGAGAGACAGATTGACAGAATAGACTGGGAAAGTCTCGTGGCCTCGTTGCCGTTCTGTTTCCAGAAATAAGAGAGAAAGAAGTTCTAAGTACAGTTCTAGGGAAAGTTAGGCCCGTGGTGAGTACTGTGCTTCTAGGAATGAGCTCAGTCATTGTCTATGGGAAATGTGGTTTGAGCCCCAATCCAGTGATGGACTACAGGCATGAGACCATTGGCCAATTATGCTCTCTGTAGCAGGAGATTGCTACTGCGTGTTCCCATGCCATCACATCTCACCTGGGAAATCAAGAGATACGGAGGTTTCAGACCAGACTCTGAAATGGAAGGTTGGAGGCAGGGATGCTGTTGCTTCTGGACTAACCTACTCTGGAACTCAACATGTGCCTATAGAATAGAAGGAAAAATTGAGGAATTGGAGTGGGCCAGGGCCAGATATGAGACACCGGTCTCGTTATGGCCAATGGCCAGATTCAGGTGAGCCTGAATTTGAACAAGGAAATGAGAAGGAATCAGAGTCAAGAGTCACAAAGACTCAGTTAAGACCTCCCCAATGCATTTGCCAAGGCACTGACCCCACATATCCCTGTTCTGGTCCATGGCTCACTAGAAGCTCTTTGATCAGTCATTGTGTTAGAAGCTATACTTAGTGATATTAAAAACATTAATAAACATGGCTAACTACTTGTTTTTATACAGTGAAAAACAAAAATACAGTTCTTCAGTTCCAGGTCATTAAATGGACTTGTAGAATAGTGCTATAGTTTATTGTGCCAGCCTGGCCGATAAACACAAGTAGGATTAACTGAAGGCAGAGGGATAAATGGCTCGGTGAGCCTCACCTTGATTGTTCTGTGCCTCAGTTTAAAGGGGCACACTACCTGTGGGGTGCCTAGCCTGTGGACTGTGTCGCTGTAAGTTGAGGTCCCTTTAAGCCCACACGATTGGAATGTTCGTCTCTGGAGCTGGGGACCGACAGTTGATGACAGTTGGGGGCCTGCCTTGCTGTTTGCTGCCTGGATATATATGGCCCATCTCTCTCTACAGAACTGACTGGCAACTGGCAGCTCTCAAGCCTTAAAAGACTGCTAGGTTCTCACTGCTTTATAATTTAACTGTTAATTTCTTGTATTATCTATCTGTATATAATTTGATGGTTCATTTCTTGAATTATATATCTATCTTTATAAATATATTTATATATAATTACTAGCAATCTGGTTTGTCTCTCTAGAGAACCCTGTCCAATACAAATAGCAAATTCAAATAGTATGTTCTATCTTCATTCACATACAAAGAGAGAGAGAGAGAGAGAGAGAGAGAGAGAGAGAGAGAGAGAGAAACCAAAAGCATAAAACAAGCAACTCTCCTCACTTCAATGAGACAGTTACACAATATCATGCTAAAAGCCAGTTATTTCATCCAGTATTCTGTCAAAGCAAACAGAGATTTGTTTTTGATGAGAGATAATATATTTTTAGATTCTAGTATTTTCCCCCTGACATTCAGATCATAAAATCCTTCCTATTTAAAACACATTTGTGGCATTAGATGTATGGAAATAAATAGTCTTAGATGCTGAGTTCATTAAAAAGCATTATCTGTACGATCCGGAGCAAACATTCGTTATTCAAACACATCTGTCGCAGCTGATTCCCATTAAAAGCTAGTGGAGCTGATGCAGTTGTCAAAATATTTAAGCCTGTGGCCAGCCACTTCTCTTTGAGGAATTTTCACAATGCTGAAGGGTCTCTGGCCTCTAAGTCAGCGTGTGGTGAGTTGGGTCTCTCCCGGCTTCCAAATCTGTATAGCGGAGTTAGTAATGGGTCAAGCTTGGTTTATGTAGAGCAACTGTTTAGCTTCAATACCCTCTCAAATGTAACATTTATGGCCTCATTGAACAGATAGGGAGCCTGTTAGAAGAGTCATTTAAGGTCTCACCGTGAATCATGAGGCCATATCAGAACATGAGCCCTTGGCTGAATCTCTCCTTTTGTGCGCTGATATATGGTTTTTCATCCAGCATCCTGTTGCTGGCAGGGACCTTCCCAGATCCAAACTCAGTGATCAATCAAAGGATTTGGCAGAAAGTCATCTTTGTCATCTCATGTCTAAAGCAGAGACCAACCAATTCTTTGTTGTTGCTAGTTGCTGTCAACTTGGCTCTGTCTCACGGAGACCTTATGTATAAACAGAAAGAAACCTTGCCTCGTCCTGCACACCATCTTCAAGAGATTTGATGGTTGGAGCCCATTGTGGCTGTTGTGTCAATCCCTCCTTTTCCCTGTATTTTTTTCTGAGCGGGAGGAACCTTTTCTAGCAGTTGGTCATTTCTGAGGACTTGTCCACAGGAAGCAAGCTGAAGTCTCACCATTCTTTCTTGCAAGGAAATAATTTGATTGCATTTCTCTGAAGTCTCATTTGATCTCTTTTCTGGAAATCCACAGCATCATCAGCATTCTTCATACCACCAACCCACCTGGTGAAGATAAAAAGAGCAAGGAACGGACTTAGGAGGTCGTAAGTTCTTTCCCCCATTAGATCAGCACAGTGAAATGCCTGATACACCATTTCATTCATCTGTAGAGAAAGGCGGAAGGTGCTTTTGAAACCTCATCTTGCTTTCTATAAGGTCAAAAGGGCCAAGTAATAATAACAGGAAGCCCCTCTCTGAAAAAGAAGAGCTCCCCAAATGACAAAGATTAAAAGTGTTGATCATGGAGACACTAATTGGCCTCCCTAAAGCATCTAACACTTCAAGGGTTGTACATTTACTAAGTGCCTTGGCCACATCCCTCCCATTAGCACTAATGAACATCTCCGGGACCTGCTTGGCCACATTCCCATCATGTATACCAAGTTAAGTCCATGTGCCACATGGAAAACTCAAAGTACTTCCCTCCCCTGGGAGTGGTTTCATCATGTTTCATTTAGCGTGTGTGCCTAGCTCTATTGTAATGAAAAACAATTGAGTTAATAACATGCTGCAATTTGGGAAGATGATTCAGGATTTGTCTGAGAAGTGGCGGTGCCTTGGGAGTTTCTGTTTGTCTAAATACCCAAACTAAGAAGGGGTATTTGGCAGAAAACAGCTGCTGAGAATATTGTATCTTACCAGTAAATACAAGGAATTTCAGTATCGCTTTCTTAATGATTATTTTTGCCTTGTATGTATCTACTGAAATTCTTCCCATTAGCTTAACTATAACTTTAATTTTACCACAGCTATGGAACCAGAGAGAAAATTATGCAGCAATTTCGACTTTCTTCAAACAATTATTCTGTGGTTCAATTTTAGAATTGGGGGAAAATATGGAGGGAAAAAATCAATGGTTTGTCCCAAGTTTAATGTATTACTTGAAAGCCTATACAAAAGCAAGACATGACAAAATAATAATAATTCATAAATTATCAAAGCTTTGTGAGGGGGGGAGATGGAAGGGACGGAGGGGAAATAATGAGGAGCTAATACCAAGGGCTCAAGTAGAAAGCAAATGTCTTGAGAATGGTGATGGCAACATGTGTACAAATGTGCTTGACACTATGGATGTATGTATGTATGTATGTATGGATGGATGTATGGATGGATGGATGGATGATAAGAGCTGTACGAGCCCCATTAAAATGATTTTTAAAAAAGAAAGCGAGTTGCATTTTACCGTAGAGAATATCATAAAGGGAAAGCCAATATATTTTAGTTTTGCTTAAAAAGTCATTATGTGGCAATTTCCAGCACATATGCACACATGCACATGCACAACAGACACCCCCACTGCACATTGCCTCATATCCTCACTTGTGCCCCAGCAGCAGACAGCCTCACACCCTGACAAGCACACTCTCTCCCAAACTCCTTTCCAAATCCTCTACCTGCCCTAGCTACTCTCACATGCTCTCAGACATGCAGGGCCACATACGCCCACACATTCCTTCACACCCTACACATCTACTCTCATGTAAATATCCTCTCACACACACTCTCTCACTCGGCTTTATAGATTCCACTGCATATGTAAACTACTATAGTAAGTTTCTTTGAGATTAGGCAAAAAGAGTGAATTTAAAACAAAAATTTCAGCAGGATTATTATGTGAGCTATAAAGAGGAGGCCTAAAATCAGTGTATAATTGGGATGTATCAGTATATATATGTGTGATCAAATAAGTTGGAAACATGTGAGATGGAGAAAGGTGACAGGTCTAATCTAGACAAAACTGCTCCGAGCCTCTATTAGAGGTATCGTTTATAAAGCTATGCTATCTAATATGCTAACCAATTACCATATGATTTATCAAGTTTTTAATGTAACTTAACGAGTCTACTGAGGGACTAAATTCTAAGTTGTATTTACTTTTAATTAATTTAAATTCAAGAAGCCATGCATTTCTACTGAGCCCTTGGCATGTGGCTGCTCAGCATGGAGATAGACCTGTGGCTTGTGTCCACCCCTCTGACCCTCTTCACTTGCCTCCTATGGCTTGGACAAGACTGCTGTTCTCATGGTTTTGAACATTTTTGTTTCATCCTTTATTCTCCAGAGCAAACCTTCATCCCTTGGTAGAGGAAGAGCTTGGTATGTTGTGTTTTCCAATAACGAATCTGAACAGAGACGCGTATCTGTGTCATTGATGGTGTTGGGGAGAGGGGAAGAAGAGTGAGGGATAGAGGCAGCAGGAGGGGCTTCCTTTGTAGATGGAGATATGGGAATTGTGTGGTTGGAATTCAATTTTGCTTTTTGCTGATCCGTGCAAACCCTCAGCATTATTTACTTTGAGCAGGTGCGATTCAAATAAATAACTTACCAGGTGTCTGTACAAGAATACCGCCTCACTCATCAGTCTGTGCTAGAATTGGGTACTTACTCTTTTCAGTATAATGTGCAGACAAGATGACTGCATTTTACTCTGCTTAGGGCATCCAGTAAAAATAAACAGGGTTATTTTTCCATATATCTTATGTGGAGGTAGTTGGTAATGATGTTTACTTTGGGTGGGTGTGATTCTAAATCTAGCTACTCTGCTTTTTTTTTAATGATAGGACTTATAGATGGACCTCAAATAATAGTGCCCATGTAGAGATGTGGAGATGTGAGACTGCGAGCATAGTTTTGACATCTCCACATGGTTTGCTCCTGTACTGTGTTTTCTTCAAGCCAGAACAGGTCTCCAGAGTGTATAAAAAATCCAATTAAATCAATGGCCACTAACAAAAAAGGTGTGATTCCTATCAATATTAGTCCACTAGTGGAGACTCTAATGATTTTAGATTTTTTACACAATGATAAAATGCATGGAGCAAAACATTTATGATTTCAACCATTATTATATGAACAATTCAGTGAGATTAACTGTGTCAACCATGTTGTTCAATCATTACTACTGCTTCCAAATCTAATAAATGCTTTTGTTGTGATAAATATATTGATAATGGAACATTTTCCATTTCTATAATTTGCACATGGATAGTTCACTGACATTAATTAGGCTTATCATGTTCAACCATAACCATGAACTGTTCCCCAAATTTTTGTCACCCTTACTAGGAACTCAGCGTACCCTAAACATTTTCCAGTCTATTCCTTTTCCGTCTATTTGTATTGTGAATTGGGTGGGGGTTTACTTATCAGATCATAGGACTGTATTCACCATTTTAAACCTTTCTGCCCCTGCTTATTTCTCCATCTCCCTGTTATAATATATTATCTGCCCCTTCACCAAATTTAACACCTATAAATCCTCTAGCCTATAGCTTCCCTGTTCCACTCCCTCTCCCATCCCTGGTAGCCAGCAATGTCTGTTTCTTTTGGTATGAAAACCTTTTCTTGATGTTGTTCTTAAAAGTGGTCTCATTGGGCCTCTACTTAAGTACTCCCTCAATGTAAGAACTCTTTGTTCTATTAAACTGGCATTCCAAGGTGCTCACCTTCCCAATGTGATCACTGAGGACAAAGTGGGTGCATAGACAAATATGGTGAAGAAAGCTGGTGGTGCCCAACTACCAAAAGATAATAGGTTCTGGGGTCTTAAAGGCTTGAAGATAAACATGTGGCCATTTGGCTGAGAAGCAACAAAGCCCACATGTGTGATCATGAGTTGTTGATAGAATCAGGTATCAGGCATCAAAGAACAACAACAACAAAATAATATCATTGTGAATGAGGGGTTTCCCATCAGTAGGCAAATTGGACATCCCCTTACAGAAGGGTCTTGGGGCGGAGATGAGCCAGTCAGGGTGCAGTATAACACCGATGAAATATAAAACTTTCCTCTAGTTCTTTTTTTTTAAATCATTTTATCGATTCTTTTTTTTCTAACCCTATCAAAATCATTTTATTAGGAGCTCATACAACTCTTATCACAATCCATACATACATCAATTGTGTAAAGCACATTTGTACATTCATTGCACTCATCAGTCTCAAAACATTTGCTCTCCACTTAAGCCCCTGGCATCAGGTCCTCATTTTTGCCCCTTCCTCCCCACTCCCCCCTCCTTCATGAACCCTTGATAATTTATAAATTATTATTTTGTCATATCTTGTCCTGTCCAACGTCTCCCTTTACCCACTTTTCTGTTGTCCATATCCCAGGAAGGTCACATGTAGATCCTTATAATCGGTTCCCCCTTTCCAACCCACCCTCCCTCTATGTTCCCAGTATCGCCACTCACACCACTGGTCCTGAAGGGATCATCTGCCCTGGATTCCCTGTGTTTTGGGTTCCTATCTGTACCAGTGTACATCCATCTGGTCTAGCCAAACTTGCAAGGTAGAATTGGGATCATGATAGTAAGGGGGGGCTGGCGGAAGCATTTAGGAACTTTAAAGGAAAGTTGTATTTTTCATCATTGCTACACCGCACCCTGACTGGCTCGTCTCCTCCCCGAGACTCCTCTGCCAGGGGATCTCCAGTGACCTACAGATGGACTTTGGGTCTCCACTCCACAATCCCCCTCATTCACAATGATTTTTTGTTCTGATGATGCCTGATACCTGATCCCTTTGACACCTCGCGATCACACAGGTTAATGGGCTTCTTCCATGTGGGCTTTGTTGCTCTGAGCTAGATGGCTACTTGTTTACCTTCAAGCCTTTAAGATCCCAGATGCTCTATCTTTTGATAGCCGGGCACCATCAGCTTTCTTCACCACATTTGCTTATGCACCCGATTTGTCTTCAGTGATTGTGTCGGGAAGGTGAGCATCATGGAATGCCAGCTTAATAGAACAAAATATTCTTGCGTTGAGGGAGTGAGTACTTGAGTGGAGGCTCAATGCTCATCTACTACCTTAATATTAAATCTATACATTTATGCACATAAATCTATTTCCACATCTATCTATCTATCTATCTATCTATCTATCTATCTATCTATCTATCTATCTATCTATCTATCTATCTACCTCTCTATCTATATTTACAGATGTATGTGCCTTTATTTAGACCTCTATAAATGCCCTTTGCTTCCTAGCTCTTTCCTCTATTTCCGTTTACTTTCCTCTTGTCCCACTATCATGTTCAGCCTTCATTAGGATTTCAGTAATTTCTTTCAGTTACATTACCCTTGGTCACGCCCTACCAGGCCTCCTACACCCTCCTCACCACCCATATGGATCACTTGTTCTTCTCTCATCCCTGGGTTTGTTAACGCCTCTTCCTTTCCCCCCACCTCCCCCTCTCCCATTTCCCCCGGAACTGTCGGTCCCGTTATTTTCTCCTCCAGATTGTTCATCCAGCCTATCTTATTTAGACAGACCTACGAGATAACCTGCACAAAAACAAGACAGAGAAAAACCAAGCAACAAAATAAAACAAAACAACATCAAGCCAATGACAACAAAATAAAACCCAACAACAAGAAAGAAAAGCTTATAGTTAGTTCAAGGACTATTTGTTGGCCTTTAGGAGTGTTTTCCAGTTGAGTCTGTTGGGGCACCAAGCCCTGGGCCCAAAGTCTATTTTTGGCATTCCCTGTTCCCCTTGTAGTTCTGTTCCACACCCTTAGTGTTTTGCCTCGGTGTGGTGGGATCAGATTGGCAGAATTCCCACACTGTGTCTCTAGTGTTGTCCCCTATAGGGCTATGGGTCAGTGAAGGATGTCATGTCTCATAGTAGGGCAGCCATGTGGTCTCTGTAGATGGGCTGCTCTGAGCAGGAATATCATCCTCAAGGCTTGGTGGGCCACGATGTGCTTCACTCTCTCTTCCTCCCCCTTCATTTGTTCCCGTGTGCTCTGATCAGACATGTCCCTCTCCCGGAGCTGCAGATTCAGTGCTGTCCTCTGAAATACATTCTTCTGGGGGAGGGGCAGGTATCCACAGAGTTGGGTTTGGGACTGGTCCTCAGACCTCTCCACTGGTTCCCTACTCCATGCCGGCATGTTGCATTCACATCTTGGAGCACTGGGTTGCAGTCTGGTCTGTTTTCCCAGTCTGTGAGTTTCCTTTTGACCATTTCAAAAAATCCTTTTGATGCATATACACTTTTTGTTTTTAGGAGGTCCTGTTTATATATTCTGCCTTCTGCTGTGTGCGTTTTTTATATTTAGTAGTGTGTGTATACCATGCACTAGGGTCTGTATATTTGTCCCAATTTTCATAACTCTAAAATGTTTTGTGTATGAAATGAGATATAGATCCTCACTGATTTTCATGCAAATAGCAATTCAATTATGTAAGTACCATTTCTTAAAGGGACTATCTCTTCTCCATTCAATATAGTCCTTTGTCAAACATTAATTTTCTACAGGTGGATTGATTTATGTCTGGGTTCTTTATTTATTCCATTGGTCTATGTATTACTTGGACCATTGCCAGGCCATTTTAAATGGCATAGCTGTGTAGTATGTGTTGAGATTGGGAAGTGGTAGGCCTCTTATTTTTTCTTCTTTAATAGTGCTTTGCTTATCTTTGTTCTTTTTCCTTTCCACATAATGCTGGTAACTAGTTTATCCATCTCTTTGAAGACTGAAACTGGAATTTGGATTGGGACTGCCTTGCATTTATATCACTTTGGAGCATTGGTGTAGTAAGGATCCCTGGTGGTAGAGTGGTTATGCTTTGTTCTGCTACCTATAAGATCAACAGCTCGAAACCACCAACTGCTCCATGGGAGAAAGATGAGGCTTTCTACTCCTGTAAAAAATTACAGTCTAAGAAACCTACAGGGGTACTTCTACTCTGCCCTAAAGGTTTGCTATCAGTCAGCATCAACTTGATGGTAGTGAGTTGGTTGGTTTGAGTTTTTGGTAGTATTTACATTTTCACGGTTAAGTGTTCCTATCCAGGAATATTGCATATGCATTTATGTAGATCTCTTTTGATTTCTTGTAGTAATGTTTTATAATTTTCATTGCACTTTTTTTTCCTCCAGTTTGTTAGTCCAGATTGATTAGAGAAACATATCCAGTGACAAACATATATGTAAAGAAGAGCTTTATATCAAGAAGCTTTATATATGAGGAAAACATCCCAGTCCAGTCCAACTCAAGCCCATTAGTCCAGTACTAGTCCATAAGGCCCGCCTCAGACTCATGCAGTCATAAGCAATGACGCAGAATGCAGGAAAATCATAGGGTGGTAGGTGAAAAGTGTTGTGGATCCAATGGCAATGGATGCATCTCCAGGGATCTGACTGCCACCAGGGTCAGCCAGAAGGAAGGTGAAGGCAGAGAGAGATGTGGGGGCGAGGTGGTTCCCAGGGCCTGCCTTATGAGAAGATCATGCCCACTGGGAGTCATCCTCAGGCTGTGACCTACTTGACAGGCTAAAGTTCACCCCTACACTTTCATATATCTTCCCATTGACATGAAATTATGTAACAACAGCCAACTACCCCTTATCAACTTGAAACCTTTATATAACTATTCAGCTATGTATAATATGTAAAAAATATAATTATAAAATCATGTTCATGCCTATCAGGAAAAACTAAAATATATACCTCTAGAAATGTGCTAAGAATTGCAGTTCTGTGAATACCTACACCATAATCCTATAATCCTATCAGAATATTCCGCCACCCATGAAAGTTTATAAGTCAGCCACTTCATGCCTTTATCCCCCTATTTTGGGTTTCTAATTTCTTATCACCCTTTCTATCAACCCAGTGCTCTGAAGAGACAAGTATGTTTTTTGATGCTTCATTCCAGTTGGGACCTGTAAGTCTGCATCCATAAACAAAGTCAGATTAGGACAGGCTGTCCATAAAGCCAGCAGCAATGTATACCAATTCACAGGCTCAAAAATCTTTCATCTAGTCAGTTTCTGGTCAACTCAATATGGGTCACCTAACTTAGCCTCGCCGTGGTGCCCACTGGCTACCTCACCTTTCAACCAAGGGCCCCTCACAAATTCTTGAAAACCTTAGCCCCCTTGGGTTTATATAGGCTCAGTTTCTGCACAACTGTATACTCTTCAGACCAGACATCTATTCTCATCCCTCTTTTATTCCCCATGAACTAGGTCCATGGGTGTCAGTGGCAAGACTCAACCTATCTCTCTATTGCTGCATTTCTCCCACTTCCACTCAACAAATGGATCCAGGTGGTCACCGAGGGAGCTTTTCAGGCTGCCTGCAGGTTCAGCAAAGAGAGTTCCTTCATGGCTCCAGATTTTCCCAGCTTCAGGCACAAAATTCCAAAAGGTTAAATGTATAAATAAATTAATTAATTAAAAAAAAACATTCCAAAAGGTCAAATAGCTTCTTCCTCCCCCTTCAGTCGCCCGCCAACAGCTCTTCTAACAAGTCTTTTTAATTTTTTTACAGCAAGTCTTTTTGAATGCAAATAGTCTCGCACTGCGGGCATTGGGTGGGGCTTACCTTTTTCAGAACCTTCTTTGCAGGAATTTCTTTCTAAAACCATTTAACAGATCCTATTCAATTTTGAAGGCAAGGGGCTTACAAACTCTCTATTCATACTTCCCCATAATCATTTCTATCACACTTCATATCAGTAACAATAGGTAGAAGAGATCAATATAATCCTAATACAGCCAGATCCTAAAAACATTCTTTTTTTGGCATTAAGCTTTTTAATTTTCTCTGAAAATTTCAACTGTCTATACATCTTTCTTTTTAAAATCATTTTACTGGGGGTTTGTACAACTCTTATCAAAATCCATACATCTATTCATTGTGTCAGCACATTTGTACATTTGTTGCCATCATCATTTTCAAAACATTTTCTTTCTACTTGAGCCCTTGGTATCAGCTTCTCATTTTTCCCCCTCCCCCCCCCACCTTCCCCTCATGAACCCTTGATAATTTATAAATTATTATTATTATTTTTTCATGTCTTACACTGCTGGTGTCTCCCTTCGCCCACTCTTCTGTTGTCTGTCCCCCAAGTAGGGGGTTATATGTAGATCATTGTGATCGATTCCCCCTTTTAGCCCCACCTTCCCTTACCCTCCTAGTATGGCTATTCTCAATATTGATTGTGAGGGGTTTATTTTTACTGGATTCCCTGTGTTTCCAGCTCTTATCTGTACCAATGTACATCCTCTGATGTCGCCGGATATGTAAGGTAGAATTGGGGTCATGATAGTGGGGGAGGGAGGGAGCATTAAAAACATAGAGGAAAGTTGTATGTTTCATTGGTGCCATACTGCACCCTGATTGACTTCATCTCCCCAAGCCCCTTCTGTAAGGGCATGCCCAATTGCATACAGATGGGCTTTGGGTCTCCACTCTGCACTCCTCTCATTCACAATGATTTTTTGTTCTGGGTCTTTGATGTCTGGTACCTGATTCTATTGACACCTCATGATCACACAGGCTGGTGTGCTTCTTCTTTTTTTTTTTTTTTTTTAACAATCGATGCATAATTGCCTTTTTTATTTTTACTTTTAAAAACACCTGAAGGTTTCATATGGTTCAAATTGACAGTACTTGAGTGAGGAATTTGCTCGGGAACTGCTTCCTTTGGTCCCAGAAAGGCATTCGATTTGCTGTGACAAAATGATACAATCTAGTTTTTGTTTTTTTTTTAAATTTTAACAATTTATTGGGGCTCATACAATTATTTTCACAGTTCATATATATACATACATCAATTGTATAAAGAACATCTGTACAGTCTTTGCCCTAATCATTTCTTTCTCTTTTCTTCTTTTACATTTTATTAGGGACTCATACAACTCTTACCACAATCCATACATATACATACATCAATTGTATAAAGCACATCCATACATTCCCTGCCCCAATCATTCTCAAGGCATTTGCTCTCCACTAAGCCCCTTGCATCTTCTGTGTAGCTTTGTTGCTTCTCAGCTAGATGGCTTGTTTATCTTCAAGCCTTTAAGACTCCAGACACTATATCTTTTGGTAGCCGGGCACCATCAACTTTCTTCACCACATTTGCCTATGCACACACTTTGTCTTCAGCAATTGTGTCAGGAAGGTGAGCATCGTGGAATTCCAGTTTAAAGTGTTCTTGCATTGAGGGAGTACTTGAGGAGAGGTCCAATGTCCATCTGCTACCTTAATACTAAACCTATAAATATATGCACATAGATCTATTTCCCCGTTTTCATATATAAATATATTTACATATGTACATGCCTGTATTTAGACCTCTATAAATTCCATTTGCATCCTAGTTCTTTCCTTTTTTCCTTTGCATCCTAGTTCCTTTTACTTTCCTCTTGTCCCACTATCATGTCAGTCTTCATTTGGATTTCAGTAATTCCTCTTGGTTACATTGCCCTTTAGCAAGCCCTACCAGGCATCCTACACCTTCTTTGCCATCGATTTTAGATCACTTATGGTTCCCTTGTCCCTGGGTTTGTTAACATCCACTTCCTTTCTCGCACCTCTCACTCTCCCAGGTCCCCCATAGATAGACCTACATAGATAATAATGTGCACAAAAACAAGACAGAGCAAAACAAAGCAACAAAGAAAACCAAAGAACAACAACAAAGAAAAACCTAAAAAAGAGAAAAGCCTATAAATAGTTCAAGGTCTGTTTGTTGACCTTTAGGAGTGTTTTCTGGTGAGTCTGATGGGGTGCCACACCGTGGCCCCCACAATCTATTTCTGGTATTCTGGGGTACACCCTTAGTGTATTCTGCTACACACCCTTAGTGTTTCTCCTCAATGTGGTGGGGTCAGATTTGGCACAATTCCTGTAGCACTATGGGGGACAATACTGAACACATTCTTAAAACAGTCTAATTCAATCCTTTCTTATCTAAACTATCCCTTTTAATATGCAATATAGCCTTAGGCTGTGACCTGGTTGACAGGCTAAACTCCATCCCTGACCCTTTCAAAGATCTTCAAGTTGACATGAAATTATGCAAATACTACATCTAGCTTGGTTTATTCCTATGTCTTTCTGTTGTTGTTGTTGTTGGCTACCATGAATGCAGCCCTGGTGGCACAGTGATTAGGTGTTGGGTTGCCGTCCAGAAGGTCAGCAGTTAGAACCTACCAGCAGCTCTGAGGGACAAAGACGGGGCTTTCTGCCTTCATAACAGTGGACAGTCTCTGATACAGCCCAATGCACACAAGCAGCTTTACCCTGTCCTATGGGGTCACTATGAGTCAGTATTGATTCGACGGCAGTGAGTTTAGTTTATTATGAATAGTGTTGTTTTCTTGATTTCTTTTTCTGAATCCTCTTAGTATACTGGAATGCTATCATTTTTTGTATGCTGATCTTGTGCCTGTCACATTGCTGAATTTTCCAATTAGTTCTAACAATTTTTGTACCAATTCTTTGAGGCTTTCTCAATACAGAGTCATATCCCCTATAAATAGAGAAAGTTTTACTTCTCTTTGCCAATTTAGATGGCTTTGATTTCTTTTTTTGTTTTTAATATTTTTTTAAACAAAAGAAATCGTCTAAAGGCAAATGCAGATATGTACCAAGGGATGGCTAGGGCCTGGTACTTACAAAGACGCGCTTTCATTGATCAATGGCGTCAGCACAGACAGAAAAATAGTGCTCCGGGGCTGCCTGTGTGAGTCATTGTCTCCAGGTGACGTTAACTGAGAGCAAGCGCTCTGCGGAGCAACCGGGGCGAACATCATCGAGAAAAGGTCGCCAGGAGTTGCTTCCAGAGAAATCCGTGGCGGCAGCGTGAGGACTGGCGTCAACTCACGGTCTTCTCATTCTCCCCATTTTCTATGATTTTCCTCTTCTTTTCATCTGTCTTTTTCTTGAAGATGCTATTTCGGTAAAACTGAAGTTCTCTGATGCTCTCACTAATGTCTCGAGCGCCCTGTGAGTGGCAGCCTTCTTTGACGCAAATTCATATTCTTCTGGATACCAGCGTCTGCACAGTTCTTTAACAGTGCTCACGTCGATGGTCCTATAATGAAGATGTTTCATGAACTGAGGCATGTATTTGTCAAGAAACTTCTTGTCGGCATGAACTGAATTTCCTGCGGGGGGACAGAGCCCCGGAGGAGTCTGCTGTCGTACAAAGGACAGAAATTCGTACTCTGCCTGCTGCGGCGTGACTGTGCTCTCCTTCACGGCCTTGGTGAGACCAGACTTCCCATGATGTTCCTTACACCAATCTGACATGCTGTCCAGCAACTCATCTGGCTGCTTTCTGATCAGGTTAGGGCCTTCCGCCAAAATGTTAAGATCCGAGTCAGTTATCAGACAGGCCATCTCAATAATCTGGTCCTTCTCAGTGTCCAATCCAGTCATCTCCAAGTCCACCCAGACCATTCGCTGGGCCATGCTCTCCCCTGCCGCCATGGCTGCGCCACCTTCGCGGACTCCTCGCACCCAGAACTGCCCGCGACCCACACGCACACCTCGAAACAGCTTGGAGCCCAAGGCGCCGCCTAGCATCACCCGGCACGGGCCACCATAGCCCCAGCCTAGCAGCGGGCCGGCTTTGATTTCTTTTTTGTGTCTAATAGTTCTAGCTCAGGAGCTCTGGTGGTGTATGTTTATGGTGACTCGGTCGTGTGTTGGACTGTTAACTGTGAGGTCAGTAGTTCAAAAACAACCCCTGCTTCAAGGAAGAAAGATTGGTCTTACTACTCCTGTGAAGAAATGCAGTCTTAGAAACCCACAGAGGCAGTTCTACCCTGTCCAACAGGGTTGTTATGAGTCAGCATTGATTCGAAGGCAGAAAAGTGAGGTTCGACCAAATAGCTGTAGCTAAAACTTCAAGGACAATATTGGATAAGAGTGGTGATAAAGGTCATCCTTGTGTGGTTTCTGTTCACATAGGCAATACTTTAAGGTTCTCCCAATTGAACAAGATGTTGCCTCTTGGTTTTGCATATATGCCCTTTATTATATTGAAGAATTTCTCTTCTATTCCTAGTTTGTTCAGTGCTTTTATCAGGAATGGGCTTTGTCAAATGACATTTTGTAACAATTAATATGATTACTTAGTTTCCCCCCTTGCTTTTTTATATGGTGAATTACATTTATTGTTTCTTAAATATTAAGCCATCTGTGTATAACTGGACGAACCCCACTCAGTAATGATTTAACTATAGATGCATATGTGTATATATGGATTCTATTGCCTAGAGGGTTTTTTGAAATATTTGTGTCCATGTCATCAGGGAGATTGATCTATCATTTTCCATTCTGGTGATGCCTCTGTCTGGCTTCAGTATCAAGGATACTCATACAGAGAATTTGAGAGTTCCCGCCTTTTCTACACTATGGAGTAGTTGGAGTAGAACTGGTATCAGCTTTTCTCTGAAAGTTTGGTAAAAATCTTCAGTGAAGCCACCTAGCCCAGGACTTATTTTTTTTTTTTGAGGAGTTGGGATTAGGGGTAGAGTTTTTAAATGATCCGATTGATTTCTTTTTGTTATGGCTCTATTCAGTGCTTTTACATCCGTCTGAATCAGCTTTGGTAAGTCTTGTGTGACTCAAAATTTGTCCATTTCTTCTAAGATTACAAATTTTTTAGACTGTAGTTCTTCACAATATTGTTATTATCTCTTTTTTTATTCAAGCTGGGTCTGTTGTGATGTCATCCAGTTCATTTCTTAGTCATGATACTTGAATCTGTTATTTCTTTTCCTTTGTTAGGTCTTCTGCTGGTTTGTCAATTTTGTTAATCCTTTCAAAAAACAAACTTCTCAACTTGTCGATTGTATTTTTCTGATTTCTCATTAATTTATTTCTGCTCTAATATTTATTATTTCTTTTCTTCTGGTGGCTGAAGTTTATTTTGCTGCTCTTAATCTAGTTGTTAGAGAGATTGGCTTAAATTGATGATTTTGGTTCTGTCTTCTTTTATGATGGATATTGATAGCTATAATTTGCCCTCTAAATGCTGCTTTAGCTGTGTCCCAAAGATTTTGGTAAGTTAGATTTTCATTCTCATTTGTTTCAAGAGATTTTTGAAATATCATCTCTTCCTTTTTCAAATATCCAGTAATTTTTAAACAATGTGTTGTTCAATTTCCATGTATTTGGCTTTTCCCCTTTGATCTGCCTATAGTTGATAAAGAAATTTTATTGAGTTGAGATCTGAGAAAATGTCTTTTGATATCTCAATTTTTAAAATGTGCTAAGAGTTGCTTAGTGACCTAACATATCTATTCTGGAAATATTCCATGTGTCTTGGAAAAGAATGGTATTATGCTATTGTTGGGTGAAGAGTTCTGCAAATGTCTAAGAGATCATGTTGATTAGTTGTGTTGTTTAGTTTTTCTGTGTTGTTGAATTTCTTTCTGGTTCTAGACTTCCTCAAGAAAAGTATATTGAGGTATCATACTATTATTGTTGTGTTTCTCTTTCTCTTTTCAAACCTATAAACGTCTGGTTGATGTATTTTGAAGGTCTTTCATTGGGTGCTTAGGGGAAGATTCCCAAGGTCTTCTTTATGAGAAGGCCACACCCACAAGGAGTCACCATCAGACTGATTGACAGGTTGAATACCAACCCTATACTGTTATGTATCTTCAAGTTGACATGACATTATGTAACTAACACAATATGTGTGGAATTTACTGCTGTCATTTTGCTGTTTGGTGTTCCTGGTGGTAGTGGTTTCTTTGTTTCTCTTGTATTTCTGTGCTTAGTTCATTATGTCCATAGCTTTCGTTGTCTTTTTCTAATTTGTTGCTTTACTGTTTACTAAGTCTTTGTGATTTTCTTCTTTTTAATTTTCTTTGATGGGGTTGATCCATTTTCTTCAAAGTTACCTTATTATAATAGCTTTCCCCCCAATTTTAAAACGGTCTAATCTTTCTTGAAATTTACTTGATTTCCTTTCCATTCAAATATTTTGTATCTACAAGATTCCCTCTACTTACTTATCTTCATTGTGGATTGATGCCTCTGGCTCCCTTTTTCCAATCTTCTAAGTTTGTTTTACTTTGAATACTTCAATAATTTGGTTGACTGCTGGGCGTTTTTATTTTGTGTCAATCATAGATTGACATTTGCTGATGTTGTTGATTCTCTGTCCAAAGTATTCCCTTTATGGTTTTCACAATTTGGTCTTGTTTTTACATTTTTTTCTTTTTCTCTTTATCTGCACATACTATTTTTTCCCCTTCATATTACGGGACAATTTTGCTGAATATACAATGTTTTCTTCCTTTCACAGGTTTATATATGTCTTTCCATTGCCTTTTTGTCTTCATTGCTTCTACTTAAATATCAGAATTTACTGATTCTCACTGGTTGACCTTGGTACATGACTTTTTTTCCCCTGAGCTGCTAATATTGGAATATTTGACTATGATCTGTCATGTGATTTTCTTTTGGAGACTATCCTGTTTGGAGTTCATTGAATTTCTTGAATGATTATTTTTTTTGTTTTTATATGATTAGGGAAGCTTTATTCTACCAATTCTTAGACTATTTTCTCTGTGTATGTTTTGTTCCTTCCTGTTCTTGACTACCTCTCACATGTAAATCATTCCTTTTGATAGTGTAGTCCATACTGAAGGCTCTTGTCCATAGAATCCTTCAATATTGCACTTGAGGCTTTTTTCTTCGGTTCTCTCAGCTTGAGATATGCTGAACATGCTTTTCCTTTAGTTTTCTAACTCTAGGCCTTTGAACATTTCATTATAATGATTTATTTTGACTTTGTGAGCTGCCTTTTGAAATTTTCTGTTCAGCTCTTTTGCTTCATTATTTATTCTATTTGCTTTAATTACTGTGTTTTCATGAAAATGCTCCATTGCTGTTCATAACATTTCAGCAGCTAATTTTCAGAACTGGATCACTGTTTCTTTCTTCCTATTCTGTTTTCAGTCTGGAGTTTTGCTGAAGACCATTCAACAATGGTCATAGGGAGTCACCAGAAATTCAAGTCAGAATCAGAAGAGGCTATGGCATGAGAGATATCATTCCTGATATCTTGGTGGAACAAAGAGAATACCAAAACTATATTTACTTATGATTCATCGATTATGCAAAGGCATTCAACTGTGTTTACAAGAAAACAAAAAAACACATCCCAATTGAACCAATTATTGACCTAATGATAAATGGATAAGATATTGAAGTTGTCAAGAATATCACTTCCATCCACAATCAATGCACATAGAAACACATAGAAGTAGCAGTCAAGAAGTCAACGGTGTATCCTATTGGCTAAAACTATTGCAAAAGACCTCTTGAAAGTGCTGAAGAGTAAAGACATGACTGTCCATCCTAAAGTGCACCTAACCGAAGCCGTGGTGTTTTCAATCACTTCCTGTGCATGTGAAAGCTGGGCAATGAGTCAAGGAGACTGAGGAAATACTGGAGTCCTTATGGGACTTCCAGAAGAACAAATGAATCTGTTTTGAACGAAGTGCAGCCAGAATACGCCTAAGAAGCAGGGACGGCAAAGTGACTTCTCACATGCTTTGGACGTGTCAGTAGAACAGACCATTCCCTCCAAAGGACACCATGCTGAAGTAGCAGCTTCTCCCAAACAGAAGACTCTTAGTGAGATAGCTTGACAAAGTGGCTGCAAATTGTGAGGATGGCTCAGGACCAGGCAGCTTTCGTTTTGCTGTGCACAGTCACTGGAGTTGGAGCTGCCTCGATGGCACCTAACAACAGCGTAGGTTGTTGTGTGAATAAGGGAGATCATTGATTAATGACCTTTTTTTTCAGGTTTCAATACTTTATTCAAGTTTTATTTTAAGTGATAATTACAGCATTTGAAGGGGAGGATCTAATTCCACACAAAATGGAAGACTCTAAAATGTACCCATGAAATGGCTAAAAAATAAACTGAGTGGTGAAGACACCACCAGCCCAGTTGAGGTTCTGGGTTCGGTCGCTGGGTGGTTCCAGTGACCGAGATCCTTCCCAGCTCGCGGCCGGCCGGGGTGCTGTTGGGAGCTAGTTCACACTGGTGCAAGGACACAAACCCACAACTTGAGAGGGGTTAGAAGTCATGGAGTATTAGCTTCATCATACCTACCTTCTTCACCCCAACATGACATGCGCATGCACACACAAATCAGCTCCCACCCCCAGCAGAGTAGTCTTGATGTAAAGAGGTGATGGACTGGGGTGGACACCGGGCGTGAAGTGGTTCTACAAAAGCCCCCTTTCGGCTGGGTGTGCTACACCATCAGGCAGTGAGCGCTCTTCAGCTCGGGTTAGGAAAGCAAGGTTCAATTCCCAAGAAGTCACAATTTCATTCCTGACTCACCGTGAATTTACAAAGTGCCTGCACATGATGAGCTGCCACTGCAGCCATTTCTAGGTCAAAAAGAAACCTGACATCTCTAGAAGTGGGTCACCAAGTCCACCCCCATCCACCCCAAAGTCTACAACGGAAAGACCTTTTTTGGAGCTAGGTTTCTTCTGTACCTCGGAGAGGGGAACACGTGAATGCTGAATCAGCTGTCACCTGGAGGCTAACATGATATTGAGCATTGCTTGCATCTCAGACAAACAGCAGTAACAGGTACACTAGAATTCTGAAGGTAGCTATGCTGCAAAATAGTTTAAGATTAAATGAGTGTACAGTATTCATTTAGGCTTGGAATTCCAGTCCTGGACCAAGCTTGTGGCCACCGGCGTTGACTCTCTTGCCATCCAGCAGAGCAGACGGCATCAGTTTGATGCCTGGCTTTCGGGTCTGAGTGTAGCCTGGCTGGAGTTGTGCACCTTGGCCAGAAGCAGGCGCCAGGGTCCATCCCATACTTGGCTGCTATTCCAAAGCGAGTGTTGCTGTTCCCGGCTGGCCAGCCTAGATGACAGCAGTCTCCAACTTCTTGTTCACCTTCTGGGAAATGGAGCCGACAAACTGTGTGGGCATTCTCATTAGTGAGAAGCTGAAATTCATCCATCTTGTAGTCTACCGCAGGGTTGCTCTGGGTCACTCGGGCATGGCAGTCCAGAGTCCATCAGGTGGCCGGCCGGCCAGCCCCGGTCACCCAGCCCCGTCGAAACCCGCGTCGCAGCCCAGGTTGACATGCTCCGGCTGGTAGCCCGTCTTGATTTTGGTGTTCTGTTTCCCAGTGGTCGGGCGAAGGACCCGTCAAAGGTCACCTTCAACCCGCGGGTCAGCTGGTCTTCCAGGGTGATCTCGGGCCAAGCGTGTTGTCTGTGCCCCACTTCTCTGTGAACCTCAGGCCGTACTCGGTCGGCCGGTCCTTGGTTTCCAGACTGCCCGTGACTTTGGTGGTCTCCGTGTTGGCTGAGCTGGAGATGGTAAATTCCAGTCCGCTCTCAGATTTTGTTTTCGAATCCAGTTTTATGAGGCCAAACCCCTAGCCCTCGGTGCAGACGTCCGGAGCAGGTGTGCCAAGGTCAGTGTACGTGGGAGGTCAATGCCGTAGCAGCGGCTCCCTGTGGCCCTGGGTGGGCTGCGGCGCACAGGGACCGGGCGGGAGGGCTAAGGATTCTTACTGCGGAGCCAAAGCTCAGTTAAGACCAGTCAGCCTGCTAATTGTGCTCAGCCCTTTCCTGGACACGACTTACCGGATCATGAATGACGGAAACCAAAGACTAGGCTGGTCATCATCTTAAGCCATGATAATAACTTAAGAAACGCTCTCAGAAATTTGGCTGGAAAACACTAAGAAGAAAAACTTTTATTTTAAAGAGGTGATAAACCCCCCAGGAACAGCAATGGGAGTAGCGATAACATGAGGGAAGGAGAAGGTGGGAGGAGAAGGGGGAGAAACGGGGAACCAACTATGATGACGCACAATCCGGGCCCGTTCTCACGAGGGGGACGAAAAACAATAACGTGGAAGAATGGAGACAGTGTAAGATATGAAAATAATAATTTATAATTTATCAGTGGTCCATGAGGGTGTGAGGGAGAAAAAAGAGGAGCCAATACCAAGGGTTTATGCAGAAAGAAAATATTTTGAAAATGATGAAGGCAGCATATGTACAAAGGTGCTTGTTTGATACAATTGATGTATGGATTGTTATAAAACCTGTAAGAGCCCCAATAAAATGATTTATTTATAATAAAAAATACACTCTCACAAATGCTCAGTACTTCCAAGAACTAGAATTCCTTAGTCCATACATCATTTTAGTTTGATCATTCTTTTTGAATAACAGCCTATAATAATTGACGATACACCTACATTAATATCCATCTATTATCTCTGCCTTCCAAAAAAGCATTTAAAAAGAACATTTCAAGAAATAACTCTAAGTTCTTCTCCAAGCACTTTGTGAGTTAACACCAGCCCATCATTTGAAAAGCTTATTGTAGGAGAAATTATACTTTATCACAGTTTCCACTCACTGATAGTTATCATCAGTCAAAGGATGGACCAGGCAGTGTTCTGTTTGCTTCAATCTATACAGGAGACAGAGTAATTTTTACCCATCTCCAAAGAAATGCAACATTATTTTCATGGTGAGTGTTGTGCTGGGGTTTTTTTGGGGGGTGAAAGCTAATGTTTAAAGGTCAAGATATAGAAGAAATATCACAGGGGCAACTATAATGGGCCACAGGTAGGATGCATTTCTAGGCCTCTTCTGTGAGCATCTATTTAGACTTTCCAATTTAGTCATTGAATCTTCTGACATTTTTGACGTTTGAATGTGTGTGTGTGTGTGTGTGTTGTTTTTGAGTTTCTGTATCGGTGAGGGCCCAGACAATAAAACCGCAACTATTTTAGGAATCTCCAACAGAAGGAATTTAATGTAAGGAATTGGTTATACAGGTAATAAAAGAGCTGAAAAGTAAACAAGGGATTTGAGATTAGTAGTAACAGGAAACCAGTCCCAGGCCTAGGACTTGATAGAAAAAGGGCGTACGTTACTAAAGTCTAGGATGTAGGGTTTTCTGCTGGCAGTTGGGATTGTGGAAGTTTGCCAGGTGCCGCTGGAATTGCGAAGAGATGGTGTCCTTCAACGAGAGAGCGACAGGGGAGGGACAGCCAGCCACAGTTCAAGCTGCCATGTACGACACAGCGTGAGCACGAAGTACTCTGGGGTCTCCTTCTTCTTATCCTTCAGTCTTGTTGCAGTATCTGTCCTGGGCCAAGCCACCTAGGAGACAAAGGTTACAGAGCCTGAGAACTGTGGCTTCCTAAGTGCTGAAGCCGAGAGCAAAAAATAGATGAACAGCAAGGGCCCTACATTATAAACTGCTCAAGGTCAGAGACCATGCCATCTAGCAGGTGTTTCCTTTTAGCCATCAGTAAAAGTACTACTCTGAACACTGGCATGCATCCTTGCCTCTGTTTGGGGCGTGATTCTCTCTAAAGAAGAGAACTGTCAGAGAAGAAACACTGAAATCCCATCATTAAATTCAAGAGAACAGGATTACAAGTAAGAAGGATATTTTTAAACTCATTGAACTCTAAAGCCATGTTTAATGTTTCCCAGTTACAAAGAAATATATATATAGCAAATCTTGATTAACAATGTGATCAGCCTTCTCCTCCGGATCTGGAGAGAGTGATTAGCAGGAGATTAGCTGTGAACTGAATTAGATAACTTTGCACTTGAAAGAAATTCACTTAGTGTCCATAAGCTCGAGGGTAATTAAAATAGCATATAAATAAATATGTGCACATGACCCATGTTGGTGATGAATTTTGAATTTTACATGATATTTTATTGAATTGCTTGGATGCTTTCCCATGACACTCTGATATTATACATTTGTACATGTATGCATGTATGTATTTCTTTCAACTGAATCTCAATCAAAATGTCAAAGCAATTGAAATCAGTTCTTACACAGAAAAAGCTAAATTTAGTTCCCATCTGCAGTGTCAGAAATTGTATCTACTTGTAAAATATTACTGGGTGTTACAGTTTTTGCCATTTCCATGGCCTGGTGGCAGAGAGGGAGATTTTAAGAACACAAGCTATTAACACCTTTCTGTTGGCTTTACATTAACTAGTAAAGTGAGCTAGACTCCTTCGACACCGAGAATCCCTTCCATGCCTAATATTGCCTCATCTTGACACTTGTTCTATCTGTTTGTGCTTTGCCTCACAAAGTTCACCATGGTGTATTTATTTTTAAACTAGTCTTTATAAGAGCTATCACCTTACTGATAAACAAATCGAAGACTTACTAGATATTGAGCTGAAAATATCCCTGGGTGTCCGTGGAGCCTGGGATGATCTAGTTGTGAACTTAGCTGTTTGTGATCTTATTTCCTGTATTCCACACATTTATTTCCTGAGATCATCCCTATTTTGTAAAAATATTTTTCCTCCTGTCATTCAAAGGTGGTTTCAACTCAGCCATGTAGATATAGTTCTAGCTCTTTGTCGAGGAGAGCAATGATGATCCCCAACTTTCCACACTTTCTCTCAGCTCCTGAACATGGACTCCCCTGGTGAGGACTCCATGTCTCCCCTTCATGCCTGTCAGCACATGATTACCCTTTGAGGATGGCTCCTTTCCATGCATGCCCAGAATTGGACCCACAACAACACACAGTCCTGTTTGTACCATTTGACATCATTTCACTTTATTTGGACCGGAGTGGTCGCTCCTGTGACTCATCCGAGTTACTCATATTCTCTCTCTAGAATTTGGCACTAAAAGACTGTCACAGGGTGGTCTCCAGCTATGAGCAGAGGAGATATGATCGTGGAACTCTAAGTAGCCATTTCCTACCAACAGGATCAAGTACAACAGAAATTAGGTCCCAGGAGAAGAAAGAACAAAGCAGATATGCAGAGAAAAGCCAACAAGAAGTTCAAAGTGAATGTTGGCTGCTATATTCATTTTCTATTGACATGCACACACACATACACTACCCAGCATTTAATCGATTTAAACAACCAAATTTTATTATTTGAGGTTATGAATCTAGGATTGACTTATCAGGGTATTTGTGCCTCAGGGTCTCATGAGGTTGCCATCAAGATGCCAGCTAGGGCTGAATAAGGCACTTTCGATCTCACTCATGTGGTTCTTTTCAGGAAGCCTTAGTTCCTCGCTACATGGTACTCTCCAAAAGACAGTTCACATGACACGGCAGCTGACTTCTCCCAGAATTCATGATCGAAGGGAGAGAAGAAGAAGCAACCTAAATGTTGGTGTAGTTTTCATTTTGTGTGTGGGCTGGACTCAGTGAGTCATGGGGAAATCAGTCACTAGGCAGTGGGGGCAATCTGACGGATCCAAGCTGAGCCAAATCAGTAGTAAGTGGTCACTCCACTAATAGTAAATTATCCTGATATTATATACTCTAACATGATTATATGAGAAGAGCATCTCACCTTGTGCACATCTTTTCCCAACTATATTATCCATGCTAATTCTGTGAATGTATAAGCCACATACATATTGAGAAACAGTCTGTAAAATTCCAGGCCAACACTCTTCAAAAGTTTTAATGCCATGAAAAGCAAAGAGAGACTGATCAACTGTCAAAGACATTAGGAGACTTGGTGACTAAATACATTGGATTAGGTCCTAGAATAGAAATAAATATCAGAGGGGAACCTGTTAGTATCTGAATAATACCTACTCTTTAATTAGTAGTGTTGTGCCAAGGTTAATTTCTTAGCTTGGCAAATGTATCCAGGTTATGTTAACATTAGGGGAAACGAGATAACGGGGAAAGAAGCCCTCGTGCCATAGTAGGTCAAGCACAGTAGGTTTACCCGGCTACCTTCAGGGTTAGCAGTTCAATGCAACCAGCAGCTCCTTGGCAGAAAGATGAGACTGTCTGTTCCTGTACAGAATTGCGGATCTGGGAGCCCTTAGGGAGCAGTTCTGCCTTGTCCCATAGGGTTGTTATGAATTGAAATTTACTCTCTCAGGGTAGATTTGAATAATGAATTGAAGGTACCTCACAGCGGGTTTGGATTTGGGGTGAAAGATAAATGGGAACTTTCTTTACAACCTTTCTGTTAATCTAAAATTATTCTAAAAAATTTAAAATACTTTAAAAAGTAAAAACAAATGAAAATGATGTACAAATGATCAGATGGTGACAAACTTCTTAGGTTAGTCTAGGTGGGTGGATGCAATAGTCTAAGATTTCTCAGAAAAACACTAAATAATAATAAAACAAGTATCCATGAAATCTCTAGTAGACCTTCACAGTCACAACACAAAGGGATCAGAGAGTAGTTACCGAGGCAGCAGGAATGATGCTGGCGAAAGCCTTAAGTTCTTGCTATGGCGTTGACATGCCATTGACTTTGTACTGCAATTCTTAAGACGCATTGCTATGTGCTTGAGCCATGGGCTAAATCCACAGGCAGGATAGGGGTGATGATATTGAGGCTCTAAAAATATGTATCCCTAAAACTCAAGAGCTGAAAATAAACATTTGTTTTTTGTTTATGCTCCCCTACCTTGGGTTGTTGTAGGGTGGGAGTGTGGGGTGTGGTTCTGTTCTACGTCATCTTCACTCAGGGGCCAGGCGGAAGCAGTCTCCAGCGTCACTGCTCTCACCAAAGGAAGAGAATGTGACCAATCAAAAAGCGCTTACAGGCTCTGCCTAGATTGTTACCATGAACATTCCATTGGCCAAGCAAGATATGTGGCCAAATCTAATCGCAAGGGTGTGGGAAGTTCATGCCTACTGCCATTTGCCTGGAAGGAAGATTATAGTTGCACAGGGCCGGCCCCACTGTGAGATGTAACCCTTGGCAGAGTACCACAGCTCTTATGCCTCCTCATCTTTTCCCTTCCCTTTTGTTTCTGTATCATTTATTTTATTGTTTTTCTTCCTTCTTCACAATTAGTTGTTTTCCTAATTGCAAAAATAACATATTCCAATTGTAAAAAAAAAATACCCAGACTTCTGAAACATATGAAACCATTTCCTCCAATGTCTCTATGCTTCTCAGAGATAACCACTATTCAGACACCAGTGGACCTAATTTCAGACCACTTTTATACAATAAACATCATGGGGCACTTTTCAATGAAAAAAATAGGTTCACACATACATGTTTTTCTGTAAACTTTCTTTTAACATATAACCACATTTCTTGGATAGCTCTCCTGTTTTTAAGTCAAGACACTACACCCACAGAACATTAACAGCAGTCTTGTATTGAACATCTATCATGTGCCTCTCAATGTTTTAGAGATGGATCTCTGTCTTCAAAGATTTTATAATCTACTGAGAAGAGAGGGGTCTTTGGTTTTGCTTCCATCACAAACTTGTTGTGAAAACTTAGCCAGATATATCATCATTAAACCCATGCATTAAACCACACATGCGTTCTTATGTTTTTCTTCTCAACAACTAAACAAACAAAAGACAGACCATTGCTGTACTGATGGGTCTAGCTCAAAGCTTGATAAAGGATTCTTGTTACCACTGTCACCAACAACCAATGGTAGATCTCACTAATGTAAACAAGAAGGAATTAGTTGGATGAGTGTTATGCAGCTAAGAAATAAGACTCATATATGTGACAGGGCAGGAATAGGGCATCTTGGGGGAATTTCAGCAGCAAGAAGACTTGGGTTGGCTCTGTAAGGTACTCTTATTAGATTCTTCTCTGAATGCCTGCCTTTCCAGGGGCCTCTTTCTGAGATTCAGCTATACTATGTATAAAAAGCCCTAATGGGACCAATAGTGAAGTGCTCAGTTGCTAACTAAAGGTTCTCAAGAATAACAACAAAATAAAATTATTTTTTAATTATCCCTTTTTTCCTCTTTTGAAAAGTCATGCATGTACATTGCAACATTCAAACATTACAGAACTCTGAATTTTGAAAATGAAATGACTTTACACTTTCCACCACAGCTCAATAGTCACTGCTAATGGTCTAATCCACGTACACACATTTTAAATTTCTTACGTGTCTTTGGATCCATCCTTATTGGAGCATGATTTCAAGACTTCATTTCTTATGTTGACGGAGTAGTATTCCATTGGATGTACAAACTGCATTTTATTTATCCATTCATCTGCTGATAGGAATTTAAGTTGTTTCCACCTTTGGGCTATTGTGAGCAGAGCTATAATAAACACTGTTGTTCAACTCCTTTTGAGCCTCTGCTTTCAAGACTTTGGGGTATATATATGTGTACATATGAAGTTGCTGGGTCATATGTAGTTCTAATTTTAGTTTTCTGCAATGGCAGTACCACCTTGCATTCCCACCCGGAATTCTAATTTCCTCACATCCTTGCCAACACTTGTTCTTATCTTTCTGTCTTTTCATTAACTATCCTGGTTGTAGTGAAATAGTATCTAATATGGCTTTAATTTACATCTTTCTGATGACTAATGACACCAAATACCTTTCCATGAATTTGGTGGCCAACTTAATTTCAAGACTGTTGTCCATTTTATGATTTGATTGTTTATCTTTTTGTTGTTCGAGTTTTGTATGTAATTTACTTATTAGATTCTTATAAGTTATGTCATTTTCAAAAATATTCTCCCAGCCCGTAGCTTATATCCTCACTTTTTTGGGTAAAGTGTTATTTATTTATTTGAAGAGAACACTTACTACAATCTTAACAGAACAAGGGGAAGACAAAGGCATGTCATCCAGAGAGGGTGATCACTGGCATGGGGTCATAGTGGTGGCCCAGGGTTTGTTGATATACGGAGCTGTAGAAAGGACATACTGGAGGTCAAGGAACACAGTCCCATGTGCATATTATGCACATTACCTTTTTACTTGGAATAGTTTTTAATAAAACAGTGTTATTGGCACATAATCCATATATCATAAGATTCAGGAGTCCAACCGTACCCAGAAGAGTTGTACAATCGTCACCACAATCAATTTTAGAGCATTTCCTCTATTGTTTACTCACTGATATTAGTTCCCCACTGCCCCAACCTCCCTGCCATACTCCTAAAAAACATCCATCCAGTTATTGTCTCTGTAGTTTTATATATCTTGGATTTCATATACAGAAAAACCTAACCTCCCCCCCAAAAAAACCCCACCTGACAGCAATAACAGTTGCCTCAAAAGGAAAGCATCAAATATTAAAAACTCGAACAAATTTGAGATGGGTCAAAATGAAGGTCAAATGATAAAATGCTAAATTTTAATCTAACTGCATCTGCAAGAATCTACTGGTGCCCGGCTATCAAAAGCAATAGTGTCTGGGGTCTTAAAGGCTTGAAGGTGAACAAGCGGCCATCTAGCTCAGAAGCCAAAAAACCCACATGGAAGAAGCACATCGACCAGTGCGATCACGAGGTGCCAAAGGGACCAGGTATAAGGCATCATGCAAAAAAAAAAAAAAAAGATATATGTGTGTATGTGTGTGTGTGTGTGTGTGTGTGTGTATATAGATATATATACCATATTGAATGAAGGGGGAAGTGCAGAGTGGAGACCCAAGGCCCAAGTGTTGGCCAATGGAGATCCCCTCATAGAGGGGTTTAGGAGAGGAGATGGGTTAATTAGGGTGCGAGGTAGTACCGATGAAGAACACAGCTTTCCCCCAGATCCTGGATGCTTCCTCCCCCCAACTACCATGATCCGAATTCTACCTTGCAGGGCTGGATAGGGCAGAGGTTTCACACTGGTACATATGAGGGCTGGAGGCACAGGGAATCCAGGGTGGATGATACCTTCAGGACCAAGGGTGTGAGGGGCAATGCTAGGAGAGTGGAGGGTGAGTGGGTTGGAAAGGGGGAACTGATTACAAGGATCCACATGTGACCTCCTCCCTGGGGGAGGGACGGCGGAGAAGGGGGCGAAGGGAGACTCCGGATAGGGCAAGATATGACAAAATAACGATGTATAAATTACCAAGGGCACATGAGGGAGGGGGGAGCAGGGAGGGAGGGGCTTAAGTGGAGAGCAAATGCTTTGAGAATGATTGGGGCAGGGAATGTATGGATGTGCTTTATACAATTGATGTATGCATATGTATGGATTGTGATAAGAGTTATATGAGTCCCTAATAAAATGTAAAAAAAAGAAAAGAGGAGAAAAAAAAAGAAAATGATTAGGGCATAGAATGTATAGATGTGCTTTATACAATTGATGTATGTATATGTATGGATTGTGATAAGAGTTGTATGAGCCCCTAATAAATTGTTTAAAAATTAAAAAAAAAAGAATCTACTTTTCAATGCACTCTGCCTGATAGGAAGACTATTCACATACGGGTCCATAGTCAGAAGGGATGCGGGCTCATACAACTCATCACAATCCATCCATCCATCCGTTGGGTCAAGCACATTTGTACATTTATTGCCCTCATCATTCTCAAAACATTTGTCTGCCTCTTGAGCCCCTGGTATCAGCTCCTCATTTTCCCTTCCCTCCCTGCCTCACCCCCCCCCCCCCGCGAACTCTTGATCATTTATACATTATTATTTTGTTCTAACTCCTAGTTCATTGTGTAGTCATTGGGGTCTTAGAAGTTTTCAAGAAGCTAGCAAAAAATGGTCTTTATACCTGAGTAGCAGAAGAAAGAGGAGCGTTAGGAATAAGAATAGGAGGGGGCATGGAATGTGTGGCTAACTACCACCATGAACAGTTGCCGCTTTTACCAGAAGAACAGGACAGTGTCTGGTTTGGTAAAAACCAGCCAAATCACACTGCTATCAAGTCAGTTCTAACTCATAGCAACCGTATCAGACAGGGAAGAACTACCCCTGCAGATTTCTGAGGCTATCTTTTTTTGGCTGTAAAAAGCCTCTTCTTTCTCCCACATGCTGCTGGTGCATTTGAACTGATGACCTGGTGCTTATCAACCCAACACAAACCACTGCTCCACAAGGGCTCCTCTTGAATCAAAGAGTTTATAGAAGAGCCCTGTTCAACAGGGGAGGAAGGCAGAATAGAATCTCAACTTCTCATGCATTCCTGTCTTTCTGGAGCCAAAGGGCTGTGTCAATCCCTGAAATTATTACCCTGAGATAATTTCAAGGCTTAAGCCAAAAATATCATTTGAAGAAGTTTAAAACAAATAAATAGTTGAACTTACTCAGTAGAAGTGCCTCCATGGAACATTAAGTTCTTTGATGAACTGTCTGGAATCAGAGTGACAAGAGCAACTCAAACGATGAGAGGGCAGGGGGCTTGTGTTCCTGGGGGCGGACAACTCAGTGAAGGAGCAGGAGACAGGAGGCCCAGCTGGAAGAAGGTCGCCATGCCAGTGAACTGCATATGTAGAAATTGCTGAGTTGGTCTTATGTTTTGTTGTATGCAGTCTTAAAAGCGATATATAATTTAAAAAGAAAACAAAGCTTTCTTACTCTGCAGGAGACATGTTTGCTTTGGTTTAATTATTAGTTGGAAGACTTACAGGCGTACCTAAATGATATGGTGGTTTAAGCTCCCAACCATGGCAATAGGGTGATTATCGCAATAAAGCAAGGCACACGAAGTTTTTTGGCTTCCTAGTGCACATATAATTTATGTTTACACTATACTACAGTTTGTTACATGTTAAGGAGCATTTTGAATAAGTTTAAAGTTTTATTAAAATAACCCAATGTGACGCAGAAACACAGAGTGAGAACATGCTATTGGGAAAATGGTGTGGACAGACTTTCTCGGCACAGGTTTCCCCAGATCTCCAAACTGTAGTCTTTCAAAAGTGCAGTAGAACAAGGTATACCCATGTAGCCAGGAAGAGGGTATGGTCGTCTCTGCCCCAGCCCCGCTTACGGTCTGTGTCTAAGAGGCAGAGACGAGATAGCTAGGACCTGCGAGGAGGGGTGAGTAAGGACTCTGGACGTCAATTGATTGTGCAGGGTGTTATTGAAAAGAGGTGAGGATCTTCCTGAAAGCTATTGTTGAAGTTATGAAAAATCTTCAGAATATTAAAACACGAATGGCCAGTTTGGCTTCAGTATTAGAACACTGAATATAAATTAAAGGTGAGCAAATGCTATTTATCCTCCCTTCCCAGGTTTGTTTAGATCTGCCCCTACATTAACAAATGGTTCTTTTATAGCCCCACAGGTTAAGAATTTCTCCCACAGGCAGAAATGTTTATGAAAACTAGACCACTGGTCTGGGTGGTGGTAAAAGGGGGAAAAGAAACATTGAAGCTACCCTTTGGTGCTCTTGGAGCTCGGGCTAGTTTCAAACAGGGTATACAAAAAAAAAAAAGAAAGAAAAGAAAACTAGACCACAAAGATATGCATGCAACGAAACAGTAGGGAGTAATGAAAGTCAATGTAGTAAGCTCCCTAAGGCCTTGGCCTTTGACTACTAAATCAAAAGGCTTGTACCCAGCCAGCACTGGTGAAGAAAAGCCTGCCAATCTGCTTCCATAAACACGGCAGGCAAGAAAGTGCTATGGGGCTTACTTACACCCTGGACAAGATGGGATTAGCCCTAAGCCAAAATCAACTGGACAGCCACGGGTTAATCAGCCCAGAGCAGATATTATCACAGATAGATAATAAAAAACCACCACTGAGCACAAGAATCAAGTTACACAAGAATTGATACAGCAGTATTCCTGAGTCATTATTTACTGATGCATAATGAACTACCCCAACGTTAATGGACTGAAGTCCATATAAATCATTGATCATTGGTCAGGTTTTCTGTAGGTCACATATTCAGCAATGGCTTGGAGTGGGTCTTCGTTCATCTCCACATGGGTCTTGTCTCAGGATTGTGTGCATTTCCTCATCGTTCCCCCAGAGCCAACACTCAGCAAGAACAAGGCAGAAACCTTTGATGACCCAGCCTTGGAATTGGGCCATTTAGATCAGTCCTCATTGCATGTGGATCTCCAGGGGCTCTCCTGGAGACTGCTACCACAATACAGCAAAGCCCTAAAAATAAATGATCTTGCCTAAGGAGGAGGAAACCCGTTTCGTTGGGCATGATCTGCAACATATGCGCAGGTCAGAAATGCCAACCATTCCTATCTAGAGAGGGCCTGCTTCCCCAGTGAACAGTTACTGTCTCAGAAACTCCCCGGGGCAGTTCTCCCTGTTTTATAGAGTTAGCATCCATCGCAATTATATTGTTTTGCACTCTATTCTGGGTTTTATGGGCTTCAGTACAAACCCTTTTCATTTTCAGGGAAGTGCTAAGGAACTCTGCCCACCCCTGAAAGTGGGCGGTAGGCCAAATAAGTTGGGGACCTAGTCTTTATATTGATTTCTTTATTTCATTTTCACAACAACCCATGTCTCGTTCTATTATTCCTGTTTTACTAAAGAGGAACTTGAGAATTGGGGTGATTTAAGAATCTGACCCAAGCTCCCACAGCCAGTGGTTAAGTGGTGAAATTGGCAGCGTGCTCCTCTCACACAGAAAGAGAGCCAGATTGCTGGTACACCATTCTAAAGATTTTGTTTTGCCTAAATGGTGCAAACCTTTGAAACCCTTACCTGAATCAGCCAAACTGACTTTCTCAGTATGTACCTGGTACAAATTAGTACTAGACAGATATTTGTTGAATGAATAAAGGACTAAAGATTTTTTTTATGTTACTAAAGTCCTATATTGTGTTTGTCATGTGTCGAGCCTTGTTCTGAGTTCTTTCTGAGCATTAAGTTGGCTATACTCTATTGACCATCCCTGATGTCCACTCTGATTTCTCTATAAGAGGTAAATCCTCTGAAACGTTCCCTTTTTACTTTCCCCAGGCTCGAAAAACCAAGCCAACCCCACTGCCATCCAGTGGCTTCTGACTCATAATGGCTGCGTAGGCCTGCTTAATAGGGTTTCTGAGGCTATCAAAGGGAACAGACAGCCTCATCTTTTGCCTGAAGAGCAGCCATTGGATTTGAACTTCAGAACTTGCTGGTAGCACACCAGAGCTTGCTAGCACCATCAAGGCTCCTTCCAAAAAGAATGTTTTCTATTTTTCTACCTTTTGCCCTTTGCCCACTCAGTCTTGATTTTTAGCATACTACGTTGGCAAATCCATTCAGCACTCGTATACTGAGCACTTACTCCTTCCTAGGAAACACCTACTAGTTTCCGTGTGGAAAAACAAAGATTAGTACATTTCCACCTCTAAGTTAAAAAATACGTACTTCTCTTTCAAACATTTTGACCATTCTCTCTCTCTTTTTTTAATATTACCATGAACAGGAACATCAAATCCCTTGAGGGTTAATCCTAATAACCTCCACAAGAGGAAGTGTGTGTGCATCTTTGCTTATTTCTGTTTCTGAATATAGTTCCTTTAATAAGTGCTAAGTATGATTCATTCAGTTATTTCCCAGCGGGATATTTTTCCAAATCGCCCACTAGCAAGTCCTAACGTGTGTGTCTGTGTATTTAATGAGGAGATCTCGGACTCCTTGTCAGCAATGTCACTGGGATACAGGCTAAATTTTACACAGATAAATCCACACTAAGCTAGAGCACTAGCCGTGAGGGGGGAGTTATTTTGGTTAACCACTATCTGCTGTTTGCATTATACGTGTGTGAATGTGTGTGTGTAGAGATAGATAGATATAGATAACAGACTGGAGAATCTAGTGAAAATCTCACTTTGGTTAATATGATCATTACTATTAAAACAAAAAGGAATAAATGAGAGCTTTCTAGGAAGTGTATTTTCATTTCTTATTGTTATTAGGTGCTGTGGCGTCATCTGTGACTTATAGAGATCCTGGTAGTGCCGTGGTTACGTGCTAGACTGCTAACCGTATGGTCAGCAGTTCTAAATCACCAGCAGCTCTGGGGGAGAAAGACAGGACTTTCTACTTCCTAAAGTTGCAGTCTCAGAAACCCACAGGAGGCAGTTCTACCTGTCTCACAGGGCCACCAGGAGTCCAATGGACATGAATGCAGTTGGCTTGGTCTGGGGATGTATCACAGTGAAAACAGTGCTCAGTTGTGTACCATTTGCACAATCGTACATGTGTTGCAACCAATGTGTCAGTCCATCTTGTTGAGATTCTTCCTCTTTTCTGCAACCCCTATACTTTACCAAGAATGATGCTCTTTTTCCAGGAATTAGTCCTTTGGGTAATAAGGTCAAAGTAAGCAAGACAAAGTTTACCATCCTTACTTCTAAGGAAAATCCTGGCCATACTCGTTTGTTCTTCTGGTAGTCCGTGGTATAGTCAATGTGTTTTGCCAAGATCGGAATTGGAATAGGTAGATTTTTCTTTAGTATTCCTTATGCATTATTCAGTTTGGCCAGGCATATGAAGTGATTGCCAAGACCATGGCTTTGGTCAGGGGCACGTTAGCTGCTGTTGTATGCTGAGAAGTAAAAGCAGTGCTCCCTGAAAAGAAAGTGGATCCGTACCATCAGTCGCCTCACTTACCAAACTACTGAGACTCCAGGCCCGACCACGTTGACCCCAAACCCAACTATCATAGTTATCAAAGTGATATCTTTGTTTTTTAAGATTTTGAAGAGCTCTTTGTGGGGAATGTTTACCCAGTGCAATACATTTGAGTTCTTAAATTCCGTGTATTACTGATCCAAGAGGAATGAAATTCCTTACAACTTCAAGTTCTTCGTGGCGATACTCTTTATTGATAAGGTTGCGAGAATGTTTGTTTTCTTTCTGTTGCACTATACTGTATCTGAAAGGATATTCTTTTACCTTCATCAGAGAGCGGTTCCAGTTATGTTCACTTTCAAGGAGTACAGTTAGTTGTGTCATCTGCATATTACAGGTTGTTCACGAGCCTTCTTCGGATCCTGGTGCCCTGCTGATAGACAAACAGCACTGCTCCCCAAGCTATCTGGGTCACCAGAAGGTTGAATAAGTATGGTAAAGGGACATTGACAAGCTCATTTAAAAACACATAGTCACTTAAAACAAAAACAAACAACTATTGCTTCTTACTGGCTATTCCATTGATGTATACACAAGATGGGTGTGTTTGCAGTCTGGGGGAAGTGTGCTTAGTTCAACCCTCGCAGTCACTCCACAGGAGAAAGATGAGCCTTTCTACTCTGAAACGATGTACAAATCCTTGCCAACCCTACAGGGGTCATGTGAGTCAGAACTGACCGGATGGCAATGATTTTTAGCAATAAAATAATTTAAAGTATTTCACATGAAAGCAAATAACTTTACGTTACTAGCTATTTAAGGGAAAACAGGAAGTAGAAATGCCAATTTAGGACTCTATATTCCTTCTCAGTTTTCTATGGTAGAATGTTTCATTTTCCCTTCTTGCTTTGCTCCCTGCCTCCAACACCTCGGTTCAGTAGTTCGCTGCATGACCCAAAGTTCCCCCAGTAATGGCTCAGGTGTCATTTTAGGGCCACAAAGCCACCCCAGGATCAAGCACGATCCCCCCACTGCCATGGGAGCTCTGCGGTGACAGCACCTGCTGCCACCTGCTTGGTTTTGGAGTTCACAAGCCACAAAAAGGCATTTCTCTGCTTTTAATTTTCTGGTCCACAAGGTATATCATTTTGAGATCTTCCAAACCATTGCTCAGGCCTGAACTTTGAAAAGGACACATTTCACGCCTGAGCTTTGTCTGAAGAACTTCGATTGTTGACTCTGGCAGACCCCTGTCTCAGCATATACTCCATCATCTTGTCATATAGTTAGCATTTGCTGCAAGAAAGTGTATATCAGTTGCCCTTGGATACTGCTCAGTCATCCTTCCCCATTAGAATTTTTCTAGTATTTACAATGTTCCTCATCTAGTATTAACTTCGTTTTTAGGCTAACTGTCCTCTCATCATACTCATCCAACCTATATGCTGATCAAACAACCAGAGACTCGATTATATGAACGAGACTGCGGCATCAGGATTGGAGGGAGGTTTATTAACCCGAGATCTGCAGATGACACAACCGTGCTTGCTGAGCGTGAGGGAGAGTTGAAGCACTTGCTTGTGAGGATCAAGGACTGCAGCTGTAAGTATGGATTACAACTCAGTGTTAAAAAAAAATAGCCTCACAACTAGACCAATGGGTAACATCATGATAAATGGAGAGAAGATGACTGAAGTAGTCAAGAATTTTGTCTTGCTCGGATCCACAAAGCTCAAGGAAGCAGCAGTCAAGAGATCAAAGGATGCATTTCCTCAGATAAATGTGCTGCACAACGATCACGAGGTGCCCAAGGGACCAGGTATAAGGCATCATGCAAAAAAAAAAGATATAAGTGTGTGTATGTATGTGTATATGTATATATGTATGTGTATGTATATATATATATATATATATATATATCATATTAAATGAAGGGGGAAGTGCAGAGTGGAGACCCAAGGCCCAAGTGTCGGCCAATGGAGATCCCCTCATAGAGGGGTTTAGGAGAGGAGATGGGTTAATTAGGGTGTGAGATAGTATCGATGAAGAACACAGCTTTCCCCCAGATCCTGGATGCTTCCTCCCCCCAACTACCATGATCCGAATTCTACCTTGCAGGGCTGGATAGGACAGAGGCTGTACACTGGTGCATATGAGGGTTGGAGGTACAGGGAATCCAGGGTGGATGATACCTTCAGGACCAAGGGTGTGAGGAACGATGCTGGGAGAGTGGAGGGTGAGTGGGTTGGAAAGGGGGAACTGATTACAAGGATCCACATGTGACCTCTTCCCTGGGAGAGGGACAGCAGAGAAGGGGGGAAGGGAGACTCCGGATAGGACAAGATATGACAAAATAACGATGTATAAATTACCAAGGGCATATGAGGGAGGGGGGAATGGGGAGGGAGGGGGGAAAAAAAAAGAGGACCTGATGCAAGGGGCTTAAGTGGAGAGCAAATGCCTTGAGAATGATTGGGGCAGGGAATGTATGGATGTGCTTTATACAATTGATGTATGTATATGTATGGATTGTGGTAAGAGTTGTATGAGTCCCTAATAAAATGTAAAAGAAGAAAAGAGAAAAAAATGATTAGGGCAAAGACTGTACAGATATGCTTTATACAATTGATGTATGTATATGTATGAACTGTGAAAAGAATTGTATGAGCCCCAATAAATTGTTAAAATTAAAAAAAAAAAGAAAGAAAAAAAATGTGCTGCACAAGACTTCTTTCAAGGGCTGAAAAGCAAGGAAGTTACTTTGAGGACTAAGGTAAACCTGACCCAAGTCATGGCGTTTTCAATCGCCTCATATGATGTAGACATTTATTTTTTAGTGGATTGAATTTACACTGAACTTAGTTATTGATTAAAGTTTTCAATTTGCACATTTAGCATAGCTTACCTTCCAAATGGAAATACTTCTAAAACTGTACCTTAGATTTGTCATTTTTCAATATCAGAAGAATTCATATTTTTAACTTGATGCAACACACAAATATTGGCCCAATCTATTCACGCCTAACTTCTCCCTCTCATTTACAATCAAAAGATTGGCGAATCCACAGGAATTGCTATTTTATTCCAATTCTTTTCCTCTTTTATACGTGAAGACATCTTATTTTATGTTGTTTGATGACAATTCATCCAGAGAAAGACAGTGGTGCCCACGGTCGGTTCACATTTCAGCCAATCAGGTTTACTAGTTGGCAGATCCGAAACTTAGAACTTTGACCTCCCCAAGCCAGACCCAGAAATCTGCAAAAGGAGAGCAGCCATGCCCATGGTGCCAGCCTGGCTATGAACTTCAAGGGAGCAGATTGTCAGGCTTCCCTCCGCAGGCCGACTGCCAGTCCTTGGGTTGTTAGCCAAGCCTTTATATCCATTACACCACCAGTGCTTCTTCCTGTGTTGACTGGGACCTATTTTATTTCAAATAAATGAAGCACAATTTGAGTTTGTGGGGAATAGGGAGATTTATATTATTCTGAACATATACTAGACCTATATTTGCCAGAGAGACTAACAGTAGTTCTTAGGACTCATAGTCTCCAAAATAGTGAGAAAGGGTGAATCCTGGGTGGCTTTGGGATAGTCATTATCTTTTGCCGTTAAGATTTGGGCATAAAACTAAATCTTCCAACCAAATTAATGTTAGAAGATATGGATGAAGTAGTCAGGACCCTGCCAGGTCCATCCTGATAGTGGATGGTGCAGCTATAGCCTGTTCTACAAAGAAGCATTTCAGCAACACCCAAGATCCACTATTGGAGCTGCAAACTGGGATGTCCCATGTCACAGTGGATTTGTTCCTAGTTTCAGGTCTTCCTTGCCAGGTTCTCCTGTCCTTCTTGAGTTTCTACTGCCTTTTTCAGTTAGCTTTCAATACATTCCTTTCTGACTAAACCAACCGTAGTCCCATTTTGTGGGTCCTGTTCTTTTTGTAACCCTGCTTCCATTACTTCCTTTTCCCCCCATTTTCTTTCTTAATCTTTCTTTCTTTCTTTATCTAATGTCAGGAATTGTACCCTATTTTACAGTCTTGGGTTGCTATCTTAAGCACCCTCTAAGCAATAGATTTGAATCAAAGGCTCACCACTTCAAACAGAAGCCTAGAAACTGCTTCACCATGATGTGCTCTTCTTAGGTTCCTGGTATCTCTCCTTCTTCTTGCTTCCAAGGTGGCTCATAGACAGAGGAATGGCTTGGAGCTGTGTTTTGTTTGTTTATTTTTCAGCAGACCATACCCCCAAGGCCACAGAGGATAATGACTTGGTTCACACCGTCTAGGAAAGTGGAGACTCAACACATTCCTCCTTAATCCTGTTCACCAGCATAGCAGAGAACTCCTTCCAAACCGGGACAATAACCATAGGTATAGGGCTAGAAGTTATAATACCTCACTTACAGGGTTATGTCTGAAAGGGCCATATTAAGTTACTGCATCCCCAAGCCCTCTGCTGGCCAAGACTGGATTCCATGCCATTCTCCTTGGGTGGCAGATGGTACTATATTTGAAAGCTGTGCCACATGCAATGCTATTGTGGTTAAATGATATCTAGTCCATTTTGACTCAGAGAGACACGATATACAAAAGAGCAAATCATTGACCTGTCTGAAGCCGCACTCACAATCATCCCTATGTTTGAGTCCAATATTGGCGCCACGGTATCAATTCATCTCATTGAGAGCCTTCCTCTTTACCCTGGCCCTCTATTTTCACAAGCACAATGGCCTTTTCCAGGGACTGGTCCCTCCTAATAATATGTCCAAAGCACATGAACTGAAGCCTCATCAGAGACCCACTGCCATTCAGTTGATTTGACTCATAGCAGCCCGATAGGATAGGATAGAATTGCTCCCTGGGTTATCTGCGGTTGTAAAGACTAAGGGAGTAGAGACCATTCCCTTTCTCTAGAACAGTGGCTGGTGGGTTTGAATTGCTAAGCTAGTGATTAGCAGGCTAAGGCGTTGGGGCTTCATTTGTCTGCCAGTCCATGGTATAATTAATATTCTTCATCAACATCATAATTCAAATGTGTGAGTCCTTTCCCAACTTTCCTTATTTAGTGACGAACTTTCACATGCATATGAAGCTTTCATGGGTGTTGATTGCAGATCTAATCACAATGAAATCATTGATAATGTCAACCTTTTCTCTGTTTATCATGATGCTGCTTATTGGTTTGGTTGTGAGCATTTTTGTTTTCTTTATGTTGAGGTGTAATCTGTACTTAAGGATGTAGTCGTTTACCTTCAGTAGTAAGTTCTATCCAATTTTGACGCAACATTAGTCTTCATGTGGTTCAGTTTTTCAGATTATTTGTTTAATATAAAATTAAATAATATGGTGAAAGGATACAACCCATGTGCACACTGTGATGGGCTTATTGTGCCAACAAGGCCTCCACAGAAACATGTGGGCAGAGTTTAATCAGGTCGCAGCTTGATTGGAGGACGACTGAGATAAATACTTTCCACAGCAGCACCACCCCTCTCTTCCTTCCTGGTGATTGACCAGCATGCTGCTGCTTCAGCTAGTTCTTTGCCTCCACCTTGTGCTGTACTACCTGTGGGCTGAGCCAACCCATGGATCGTGTTGCTAGAGGCTGAGGCTCCTTTCAGACCTTCTTTGCAACGCTGCTGGTGTGTACATCCCTGGAGCTCAAGATCCCATCAGGGCCTGCTTCACTAAGCTTCCTGCTGCCTCACATGGATGCCTGCCTGAGGGCAGTCTCCCCTTTCTGCTTCCTTGACCTTGGACTGGAAGCCTGTGTGAGTTGAAGGACCTTCAGTATATTAACTGTTCCATGAACGAGAGTTGAACTGAGTCCTCTGTCCTGCTGTGTGAACTAAGTAGCTGTTATATTCCTCTAGCTGTGTATCCTTCTGTATATATCTATAATCATAAGTGTCCTGGTTCTGTTTTGATAGAGAACCCTGACTAATACACACACCTTTCCTGTTTGAAAGTATGCAATATCTCCTTGTTCTGTTCCAGTGACGGCCTCTTGGCCTACATAAAGGTTCTGCATGAGGACAATTAAGTGTCCTGGAATTCTAATTTTTCTCCACATTATCCTTAGTTTGCTGTGCGATGGTCCACATAATTGAATGCCTTTGCACAGTCAATAAAACAATGGCAAGACCTTCCTGGTATTCTCTGTTTTCAGCCAAGAGTCATCTGATATTAAGCAATCATATATTCCATTCCATGTTCTCTTCTGAATTCACCTTGAACTTCTGTAAGTTCCCTGCTGAAGTACTGTAGCAACCACTTTTGAATTATCTTCAGTATAATTTTACTTGCAAATGAAATTAATGATATTGCTGAATGTGGTAGTCAACTTGGAGATACATAAAAATTTAGGTGTAGTATTCAACCTGTCAATCAGGTCACAGCCTAAGGGTGCCTCTTTGTAGGCATGGTCCACATAAAGAGAGCCTTAGGAGCCTCCCCTTCTCTCTCTGCCTTCACCTTTCATGCTGGCCAACCCTGGTTGTTGTCAGAACCCTGTGCTGCATTCACCATCATTGGATCCACAAGACTTTTCACCCACCAGCCTTGTTATTCCTGAATTCTGCATCACTGCATGTGGCTGCGTGAGTCCGCAGAGGACTTATGGATTAGTATTAGACTTCTGGACTGGAGTTGGACTGGGATGGCATATTTTCTTGATATATAATGACTTCTTGATATAAAGTTCTTTCTTACACATATATGTGTCACTAGGTTTGTTTCTTTGGTCAACCAGGCCTAACATGCTGAATAATTGCAGCATTTCTTTGGATCATCTTTCTTTGAAATTAGCATGACTATGTGTCTCTTGTCAATTGGCCAAGTAACTGTCTTCCAAATCTTTTGGGGGCAATTGAGTGAGCATTTCTAGAATTGCGTGCATTTGTTGCAGTATGTAAATGGACATTCTGCCAAATTTAGGAAACTTACTTTTTGCCAATATATTCTACCTCCTGAAATGGCTAAGCATCAACTAGTTATTTTTATTATAGTGACTCTGTATATTTCTTCCATTTGCTTTGGATGTTTATTGTGTTCTTGAATCCATCCACCACCCCCTCCGGCCCCCACCATAGAATCTTTGAAATTCAATGCAAACCTTGAATTTTTGTCTCCAGTACTTTGAGCTAGGGAAAGTTGAGCATGGTCTTCCCTCTTTGTTTTCTATCTCCTGGTCCTTTACAATGTCTCATAATACTTTATCTTCTTGAGCAGCCTGTTGAAGTCTTCTGATCAACCCCTTAACTTCATTTCTTCCATTTGCTATAGCTATTCTACCTTCAGAGCAAGTCTCAGTCTCTACTGACATTCATTTTTCTGTTCTTTTGTTCTTTCCTCTCTTTTAAGTAACATTTTGCTTCTTCACGTCTGCTGTCCTTGATGCCCTCGCACCGCTCTTCTGGTCCTCAGCCATTGGTATTCAGTGGATCAAATCTATACTTGCAATGATTCTAAATTCAGGTGGAATATACCCAAGTCTGTACTTTGGCTTTCATGGACTTGTGCTAATTATCTTTAGCTTCAGTTTGAATTTGTATGTTAGTAATTGATATATTCTGCAGTTGGTCTGAGGGTGGCATTTCTCTTGCTTTCTCATCTATTTCCATGGGGGGTGCAGTCAATTTGATTTGGGTGCATTCCTTCTGGTGCAGCCCATGTATAGTGTTGTTGTTAGGTGCCATTGAGTCAGATCCAACGCTTAGCAGCCCTATGTACAACAGAATGGAACACTGCCTGGTCCCACGCCATCCTCACAATTAATGTTCTGTTTCAGCAGCTCCTCAAAACTGGTTTGAAACTAGTCCATGTGGTACAAGAGTGTTGAGGCCATTTTCAATGTACATTCCCTCTTTTTGTGACCGTTCAGGCCAATGATTGACTGCGAGAGGAAGCTGGAGGGTTTCGTGGGAGGTTTAATTCTGTGTTTTTTCTTTTTCCCTTTTATTTGTGGAGTATAACACACACAGAGAAAAACACAACCACACAGTTGCACAGCCCATCAATTCAGAATGATGACAGTCTCTCCATAAGGCCCGCACCCCTGGGTATGTGACCCTGTCTTCTTTCTCCCGCATGCCTCCGTTCCCCTACCTGTCCCTCCTAATCCTTCTTCGCTGGCCTCACCTTAGCCTTCCAATATTTCTTCTTTTGATGTGAAAATAATTTTTCTTACTGTTTTTTATAATAGTGGTTTCGTATAGTATTTGACTTTATGAGACTAAGATTTATGAACATGAGGTCTTTCAAATTTTTCCATGCCTTTTTCTTTTAAATCATTTAATTGGGGGCTCATACAACTCTTATCACAATCCATACATACTTCCATGTGTCAAGTACATTTGTGCATTTGTTGCCCTCATCATTCTCAAAACATTTGCTTTCTACTTGAGCCCTTGGTATCAGCTCCTCATTTTTCCCATCCCTCCCTGCCACACCCTCGCTCATGAACACTTGATAATTTATAAATTATTATTATTTTGTTATGTATTACATTGTCTGATGTCTCCCTTCACCCACTTTTATGTTTTCCATCCCCCAGGGAGAGGGCTATATGTAAATCTTTGTAATTGGTTTCCCCTTTCTACCCCACCTTCCCTTCACCCTCCCGATATCGCCACTCTCACCACAGGTCCTGAAGGATTCATCTGTCCTGAATTCCCTGTGTTTCCAGTTCCTGTCTGGACCAGTGTACATCCTCTGGTCTAGCTGGATTTGTAGGGTAAACTTGGGATCATGATAGTGGAGGGAAGGAAGCATTTGAGAACTAGAGGTAAATTGTATGTTTCATCGTTGCTACATTGCACCGACTGACTCGTCTCCTTCCCATGACTCTTCTGTAAGGGGATATCCAGTTGTCTACAGATGGACTTCGGATCCCCACCCCACACTTCCCCTATTCTCAGTGATATGGTTTTTTTGTTCTTTGATGCCTGATACCTGATCACTTTGACACTTTGTGATCACACAGCATAGTGTGCTTCTTCCATGTGAGCTTTGTTGCTTCTCAGTTAGATGACTACTTGTTTATCTTCAAGCCTTTAAGATCCCAGATGCTATATCTTTTGGTAGCTGGGCACCATCAGTTTTCTTCACCACATTTGCTTATGTACCTGCTTTGTCTTCAACAATTGTGTCGGGAAGTGAGCATCATGAAATGTCAGTTTAATAGAACAAACTGTTCTTGCATTGACAGAGTACTTGAGTGGAGGCCCAATATCCATCTGCTACCTTAATACTAAACCTATAAATATATGCACACAGATCTTTTCCCCATTGTCATGTATAAATATGTTTACACATGTACATGCTTGTATTTAAACCTCCTACAGATGCCCTTTGCCTCCTAGCTCTTTCCTCTCTTTCCTTTTACTTTCCTCTTGTCCCACTATCATGCTCAGCCTTCATTTGGGTTTCAGTAATTCCTCTCGATTACATTGCCCTTGATCAAGCTATACTAGACCTCTTACACCCTCCTTGCCACTGATTTTGTATCACTTGTTGTTCCCTTGTCCCTGGGTTTGTTAACACAACTCCCTTTCCCTACCTCGTCCTCTCTCATCTCCCCCTGAAACTGTAGATCCCATTGTTTTCTTCTCCAGATTGTCGATCCAGCCTCTATTATCTAGATAGGCCTGCAAAGATAATAATATGAACAAGAACAAGACAGAACAAGACAAAGCAACAAAACAACAACAAAAAAAATGACAAAAAAAAAAAAGAAAGGAAAACGTGAAAATAGTTCAAGGTCTGTTCGTTGACCTTTAGGAGTGTTTTCCGGTCGAGTGTTATGGAGTGCTATGCTCTAGCCCCCAAATCTATTTTTGGTACTCCATCGGGCCTTCCGTGCTTTGCTCCTTTGCTGTTCTATTGCATGCCATTAGTGTTTTGCCTGTGTGGTGGGGTCAGATCGGGTGCAATTCCCTCACTGTGTCTCCAGTGTTGTCCCCTGTAGGGCTATGGGACAGTGAGGGGCATCATGTCTCATAGTGTGGCTGGCCATGTGGTCCTCTCTGTGAACTGGCTGCTCCAATTGGGATCATCGTCCTCAAGGCCTGGTGGGGCAGTGTGCGCTCCACTCTCTCCCCCTTCATTTGCTCCCGTGTGCTCGGATCAAACATGCCCCTCTCCCTGAGCTGTACCTTCATGCTGTCCTCTGAAATAAATTCTTCTCAGGGGAGGGGCGGCTATGCATGTATTTGGGATTGGGGCTGGCCACTCAGACCTCCCCACTGTTCCCTGTTTCATGCCTGTATGCTGCATTCACCTCTTGGAGCACGGGGTTGAAGTTTGGTCCCTCTTTCCCTGTGGAGATACAAACATTACCCTCTCCTTGGGTAGATTAGTGCCTTGTTCCCCTACTACCCATTTCTTCTTCTTCTTTTTTTTCTTTTTCCCCCACTCCTTTTTAGTTGGCTACCATATGTATCCCTGGATTTGGTCTGGCCCCTACCATACTACCTGGACCTCACCCCAAGAATGTTTCTATACAGTAGCTTTTCCCTATGGCCCTTTTACATTTTTTTTAAAGCTTATCTCAGTGGACTCAAGTTGTACTAGTCCTTTTGTGCTTGGCTTATTTCACTTAGCATAATTTACTCCAGTTCTTCCCATGCAGCGATGTGCTTCATACGTTCATCACTGCTTTTTAGCGATGCGCAGTACTCCATTGTATGTGTGTACCACAGTTTTTTAATCCATTCGTCTGATGATGGAAATTTGGGTTGTTTCCAAACTCCTTGCAATTGGGACCTGTGCTGTGATGAACACTAGAGCACAGATGTCTGGCCGTGGTTTGTTTCTTGCCTCTTCTGGGTATATCCTGGGTCGTATGGCAGCTTGATTTCCATCTGTTTTAGATATCACCAAATTGATTACCCTAGTGGCTGTATGTACCTGTAGGTTCACCAGGAGTGGATGAGACTTCCCATCTCACCACAGCCCCTCCAACATTTGTTGTTTTCTGATTTTTTGAATTGGGTTATCTTTGATGGTGTTAGGTGGTATCTCATTGTTGTTTTAATTTGCACTTCTGTTATGACTAATGATCAGGAACATTTCTCCTATGTTTATTTGCCAATTGGATTTCTGCCCTTGCGAAACTTCTGTTCAGGTCTTCTGGCCACCTCCTCAGTGGGCAATTAGTTTTTTTCTTTTTGGAAGCTAGCAAGAGTATTGTAGATTTTAGTAATGTGGCCTTTTAAATCTGATGTGTCATTGCTAAAACTGTTTTCCCAGTCCTTGGACTCTCTTATTACTCTCTTGGTGAATTCTTTCAATGTTCACAAGTGTTTTATCTTCAGTATATCTCACTTGTCAATTTGTGCCTCATCGGTATTTGTGTTCTTTCCTATTTCTGATTGCCTATGTATTCCCTGCACCAAAGTTTTTAGGTTGGTCCCAATTCCCTCATTGATGGCCCTAATAGTTTGGGGTTTTACCTCGAGGTCTGTGATCCACCTTGAGTATGTTCTTGTGCATCGAGTGAGATAAGGGTCTTGTTTCAATTTTCTCCAGGTAGATATCTATTTTTTCCAGCATCACTTGTTGAAGAGGGCATCTGCTTCCCATTTGATATTTTGGGGCCCTTATCAAAGATAAGTTGTCTGTATGCTGATGATTTTATTTCTGGGTTTTCAATGGTCTTCCATTGGTCTGAGTAACTGTCATTATACCAAGACTATGTGGTTTTACCACTGTGGCTGTATAATGTGTGCTAAAGTCAGGTAAAGCAAGCTCTCCCACTGTGTCCTTCTTCTTGAGTTTTCTGCTAATCTGGGGCTTCTTCCCTCTTCATATGGAGTTGGTAGTCAGTTTTTCCATTTCTTTGAAGAAAGATGAGGGTAATTGTATCTGATTCCATTAAACTTATATAGTGCCTTGGGCAGAACTGACATCTTTACTATATTGAGTCTTCCAATCAACGAGCATGGCATATACTTCCATTTGTTGAGGTTACTCTTGGTTTCTTGTTATAGTGTTCTGTAGTTTGTCTCATATAAATCTTTTGTTCTTTTAGTCAGTTATATTCCTAGATATTTCATTTTGTGCTTGGCTATTGTGAAGGGTCCACCTTTTGACCTCCTCTTCTGTAGTCTTATTCGATATGTATAGCAGTCTGATAGAGTTGTGTTTTTTAATCTTGTATCCTGCCACTCTGCCAAACTCCTCTATTGCTTCCAGTACTCCCCTTGTGGAGCTTTTGGGATTTTCCATACATAAAATAATATCATCTGCAAATAATGATAGTTTTACCTCTTCCTTCCCCAGGTGAATACATTTGATGTTTGTTTGGTTTTTTTTAATTAGGGGCTCATACAACTCTTATCACAATCCATACATATACATACATCAGTTGTATAAAGCACATCTGTACTTTCATTGCCCTAATCATTTTCGAAGCATTTGCTCTCTACTTAAGCCCTTTGCATCATGTCCTCTTTTTTCCCCTCCCTCCCCACTCACTCCTCCCTCATGATCCCTTGATAATTTATAAATTATTATTTTGTCATATCTTGCCCTATCCGGCGTCTCCCTTCACCCCTTTTTGTGTTGTCCATCCCCCCAGGGAGGAGGTTACATGTAGATCCTTGTAATCAGTTCCCCCTTTCCAACCCACTCACCCTCTACTCTCCCAGTATTGCCCCTCACACCCCTGGTCCTGAAGTTATCATCCACCTTGGATTCCCTGTGCCTCCAGCTCCTATATGCACCAGTGTACAACCTCTGCTCTATCCAGACATGCAAGGTAGAATTCGGATCATGGTAGTGGGGGGTGGGGGTGGAAGGAAGCATTTAGGAACTGGAGGAAAGCTGTGTTCTTCATCGGTGCTACGTCTCACCCTGACTGACTCATCTTCTCCCCTAGACCCCTCTGTGAGGGGATCTCCAGTGGCCAACAAATGGGCTTTGGGTCTCCACTCTGCACTTCCTCCTTCATTCACTATTGTAAGGTTGGTGTTTTTTTTTATGATGCCTTATACCTGATCCCTTTGACATCTCATGATCGCACAGGCTGGTGTGCTTCTTCCATGTGGGCTTTGTTGCTTCTGAGCTAGATGGCCACTTGTTCACCTTCAAGCCTTTAAGACCCCAGACACTATCTCTTTTAATAGCCGGGCACTATCAGCTTTCTTCGCCACATTTGCTTATGCACCCATTTGTCTTCAGCGATCGTATCATAGAAGTGTGCACCCAATGATATGATTTTTTGTTCTTTGATGCCTGATAACTGATCCCTTCGGAACCACGTGATCACACAGGCTGGTGTGTTCTTCCATGTGGGCTTTGTTGCTTCTGAGCTAGATGACTACTTGTTTATCTTCAAGCCTTTAAGACCCCAGACGCTATCTCTTTTGATAGCCGGGCACCATCAGCTTTCTTCACCACATTTACTTGTTCACCCGCTTTGGCTTCAGCAGTTGTGTCGGGAGGGTGAGCATCATAGAATGTCAATTTAATAAAAGAAAGTATTCATGCATTGAGGGAGTGCTTAAGTAGAGGCCCAAGGTCCTTCTGCCACCTTAATACTAAACCTATAAATATAGACACATAGATCTATTTCCCCATCTTCATATATATATTTGCATGTACGTGTCTTTGTCTAGACCTCTATAAATGCCCTTTGCCTCCCAGCTCTTTCCTCTAGTTCCCTTGACTTTCCTCCTGCCCCACTACATTTGATGTTTTCATTGCCTTATGCTGTTAGCTAAAACCTCCAGTACGATGTTAAATAAGAGTGGGCATAAGGGGCATCTTTCTCTCATCCCTTTTTCAGTGGGATTGAGTTTGTCTTTTCTCCATTGACTACTACGATGGCTGGTGGTTTTTCATATATAGCTCTTATTATCTTGAGGAATTTTCCTTCCATTCCTATTTTCTTGTTTGTCTTAAATAGGAATTGGTTCTGATGTTGTAAAATGCTTTTTCCACATAAATTGATATTATCATGTGGTTCTTACAATTTTTCATATCAATGTGGCAAATTATACTAATGGTCTTTCGTATGTTGAACCATCCCTGCATCCCAGGTATGAATCCCACATGGTCATGTGAATTATTTGTTTTATATATACTTTTGTATTCTATTGGCCAGTATTTTGTTAAGGATTTTTGCATCGATGTTCATTAAGGATATTGGTCTGTAGTTCTTAATTCTTGTGGGATCCCTGCCCGGTTTTGGTATCAGAGTTATACTAACTTCATAGAAGGAGTTCAGGAGGTTGCTGTCTTTTTGTATGTTCTGGAAGAGTTTGTGTAGGATTGGTGTCAGTTCTTCCCTGAGTGCTTGCTGTGAAGCCATCTGGTCCAGGTGATTTTTTTTGTTGGTAATCCCTTGATAACCTTGTCTATTTCCGCTATTGCTATGGGTGTGTTGAGATTCTCAACGTCCACTGGGGATAGTGTAGGGAGGGATTGTTTTTCTAAGAATTTGACCTTGTCTTCCAAGTTGTTGAATTCATTGCAGTACAATCCTTCATAATGCTGTGTAATTAGCCTTTGATTTCATTTGGGTCTGTTGTAATGTACCCTCTTTCATCCTTTTCCTTGCTATTGAAATTTATTCCCCCCCTTTCTTTGGTTAGGTTTGCCAGCAGTGTATCCATTCTGTTTATCCTTTCCCAGAACCAACTTTTAGCAGCATAAAATTTCCCATAGTTTTCTTATTTTCTCTCTCCTTATCTAAGTCCTGATTTTTATTATTTCTTTTCTTATGCTATTAGTAGGATTACCCTGTTGACTCTGCTCTAATTGTAAATTTTGTGCCAGCATATCAATCATAAGATGCTTCTTTTTTCATGTGTGCATGTATTTCTATGAAACTTCCTCTGATAACTGCCTTTGCTGTGTCCCATAAGTTTTGGTACATCGTGTTCTCATTCCTGTTGGTTTCTAGAAATTTCCTAATTTCATCTCTGATCTGGGCCAATATGCACTCCTTTTGCAATGGAGAGTTATTCATCCTCCAATTGTTTGCTCTTGTTTCTTCATCTTCGCTTTGTTGAATTCCAGATTTCTTTCACAGTGGTCAGAGAGAGAGAGTTCTGTATGATATCAATGTGCTTACATTTATGTAGATTCGCCTTATGCCTCAGCATGTGGTCTATCTTCAAATATGTACCATATGGGCTTGAAAAAATGTGGATTTTTAAATATTTGGATGAAAAGGTCTGTAAATATCTATGAGGTCAAATTGTTTAATTGTAGTGTTTCGATCTCTAGCCTCCTTGTTGAGTTTGTTTCCCTGTCATCTATCTTTCTTAGAGAGAAGTGTATTGAAGTCACCTACTATAATTGTTGAGGCTGTAATTTGTTTTTTTTCATTTGGAGCGTATTCAGCGGGTCTCTTGATGTATTCAGCGGGTCTCTTGTTCAGGAATATACATTTAAAATGCTTAGTGGCTCTTTGTCTACCATTCCCTTGAGCAATATATAGTGTCCCTCCTTATCTCTTTTTATGATTTGCACTTTGTGGTCAATTTTATCCGAGATTAGGATTGCAACCCCTGCTTTTTTTGGATTGCTGATTGCTTGGAGTCCCTTTCTCTAGCCTTTGATTCTCAGCCTATTTTTGTCTGTAGTCTTGAGCTGTGTCTGCTGTAGGCAGCAGATTGATGGGTTGTGTTTTCTAAGCCAGTCTGCTAGTCTCTGTTTTTTAATGCCTGAGTTCAGTCCATTGATATTTAGGGTTATTATCCCCATCTGCAGACTCTGTGATGTCATCTTATACCTGTTCTGTTGGGTGTTTTCCTACCTTCCTTTCATATCAGTTTGTTGTGTGTGTGGGTGTGTTTGTGTGTGTATGATTCTTGATTTCTTTCCACCCTTAGCCAAGGCTATCTTGGGGTCTCTTTTCTCTTTGTTGCCCTCTGGATCGTGTTGTTCCTTGTGGCAGTCTCTTGTTTATGCTTGGTGAGTGCTGTTCTTCTTCAAATACTGGGTTGGCAAGGCTCTTTTGTAGGACTGGGTTTCTTCCAACATATTCTTTGAATTTTTCTTAGGCTGGGAAGACTATTACTTCTCCATCTATCTTGATCAATAATTTGGCCGGGTAGGGTATTCTTGGATTTGTGTTATTTTCCTTCAATTTTTGGAATATATGACTCCACTCTCTCCTCTTCTTTATAGTGTCTGCTGATAGGTATGGGTATATTTTTATTTGGGAACTTTTATATGTGATTGCTTGTTTTTCCCTAGCTGCTCTCATGATTTCACCTTTTCCTCAGAGTTAGATAGTTTAACTATTGTGTGCCTTGGTGACTTTTGGGGATTCAATGTAACTGGTGTTCTTTTAGCCTCCTGAATGGTTGCCTGGTTTACTTTCATTAAGTTGTGGATGTTTTTCTCCAAGAATCCTCTCACTATTGTTGCAGATGACTTCTTTGTTGTGTCTTCCTCCAGTAATCTAATTATTCTAATGTTTTTCCTCTTCATATCATCAAACATGGTTCTTAGATTTTCTTCAGCTGCTCTGATGATCTTATTAGATTTTTGTTCATTTTTGTTAAAGTCTGCCTGGCTGTCCTCTAGGTCACTGGTGCAGTTCTTTGCCTCCTCCAGTCGAATGGCGAAGTCTGTGAGGCTGCTACTGGTTTTTGTTATCCGTCCCTAAGCTCTTGTATTTCCCTTTGGTTTATGGACTTAATCTCCTCTATCATTTAATTCCTTTTCTGTATTGTTTCCCTCATATCCTGTATTACTCAAAACAGCATTCTGAAAATCTCTGTGACAGATCAATGTCTGCTTCTTTTATGCACATTGTTAGGTTCAGGACGTCTTCTGTCATTGCTTTTTGCTTCTCCTGTTTTTTAGTTGAGGTCATTGGGGCTGATTGCTGTTTGCGCTGCATTGTTTACGAGGAGCCAGGTGCCATTTTCCAGGGAGTTGAAGAGCGCTGGCTCTCCCTGGGAGACTTATAAGAATGCTTCTTCAAACTGCCTGCAGCTAATTTCACTATGGTATTGACCTACCACTTTGTTCTCCTACTGCTTCACTCTTTCCCTAGTCACCCAGTACTCTGCTATTTGAAGGGCAAGTTGGATGGCCCTCTCAGGGGAGGCTGGTTAGGTGGTTGTGGACCCACCAGGAAGGTGCAGTACTGGGTGATCTCACAAGAATCTGTGATGGTGTGGCCCACGGCAACTTGGGGCACTGCAGAGGGCATGCGGAGCTGTCCACTTCAATGGGAGTTCCACAGAAGGCTGGTGGGTTGCCTTCTTTGGTATAGAGCATCTCAAATGGTGGGTGGAATTACCCTGGTGAGGTAGATCGCTGCTAAGTTTGGGCAGAGGTTCCTGCAACAGCGTGGAATGTTGTCGAGTGTTAGCTGAGCTGCCTTAGGCTGTGTGAGGCACTACAGCAGGTGGGAGGAAGTTCCCTCAGTCACATGAGACCACAGCGGACATATAGGAGCTCCCAAAGCCATGCAGGTAGGAATTCACCTGGCAGAAGTTGGGCGGGATGTCCCTTGATGGAGGGTGGACGGACTTTCCCCAACCTTGGATTACACTGCAGAGGGTGGAGCACTCCCAGCTTGGTGGAGGGGAGGCGTAAATGCCCTAAGCTAAGTGGAGTGGTCTGGAGGTGGGGACTGTCATGTAAGAGAAAAGGGAAGAGAAAAAGAAAAGAAAAAAGATATTAAGCCCATGGAGAGTGGGAGGGATAGAAAGAAGATGGGGTGGGGGAAGTAACAATATAGCAGAGCCCCAATCCCTGACCATAGTGCTGGAGGGGTTTAATCCCTGCCCCGAGTTAGTGGCAAGATGTGGCTGGGTTGAGATAGCTCCTGCGCTGGCTCCAAATGGTCCCCGCTGTAGCTGTAACAGTGGCAGGGCTAAGGTCAAACCCTAGCCAGCCTCCACTGTGGTAAGCCCCAAATCCCCAGTCTCTCATAACCTAGAGAATCAGTGCCTACTTATCTTTTCTGATGCTCCTCCTGTGACCCAGAGTGTAGAATCTCCCTCGAACTAACTCTCCTACACTGACTTCTTTGGAGTCCCTCTGGTATGTGTTACTCAGTCACCATTTTCCCAGAATTCCAGATTTGTCCATGTCATGAGTTGCTTGACAGTGTCATGATTGTTTTTTGAGATGCATACTATTCCATTGTATGTATATGTGTGTTACACTCCATAAATTCATTTGTCTATTCCTCCATGGATGGGCTTTTTCATTGTTCCTTTATTTTTGCTATTATAGACAGCCCTGAAAAAAACATGGGTGTGCATCTCTCTACTCATATTTCTTCTCTATTTCTTTGGGTTAGGTATTGAGTAGAGAGTTTGCAGGGTAATATGGTATTTCAACCCATGTTTGAAGCCACTGTTCCAAAACATCTTGTCAAGGGGCTTCCTTTTTGCGGACACTATTGTACATGATGTCCTTCTCAAGGAACTGGTCTCGTGATAATATTAAAAAGTATGTGAAATGAAGTTTCCCTGTCCTTACTTTCAAAGAGCATTCCGGATGTACTTCTTTCAAGACTGTTCTTCTGGGAATGTATGGTACTTATTATAGTACTTCCAATATTTTTGCCAACATCATACTTCAAACACACCGGCTTCCACTTCCCTACCCCTTTTTGTTCCTTATTCATTATCTAAACTTCACAAGGGTATGAGATGATTAATCCATGGCTTGGGACAAATGTACCTTACTCCTCAAAGTGATATCCTTGCTTTTCAACACTTAAATGGAGGTGTATTCATTTCATATAATTTGATATCATGATGTTGTTGGTGCATTTGTGCAGATCTTTGCTTTCCCTACATTGAGTTACTATCGTTGAAGCTTGCATTCTTTGAGTTTCATCAACAAGTACTTCAAATCTTCCTTGCAAGCAAGGCTGTGTCACCTGCACAGTACAGGTTGTCAATAAACCTTCCTCCAATTCCTTGTTCTCCTTCATATAGTTCTCTATCATATAATCCTTCTTCCTTAAAGCCACGTTCATCTTAATACAGTCCAGCATCTCTGATTATTTGATTAATATACATATTGAATAAGTGTTTAAAGGATACAATCCTGTTACACATCTTTCCTGATTTAAAACCATGCCGTATTCCCTGTTCTGTTGGAATGACTCTCTCTTAGTCTATGTACATATTCCACTTAAGCACGATGAAATATTCTGGAATTCTATTATGTGTGAAACTACCCATAGCTTGTTATGAGTCACACAGTCAATAAAACACGAGTAAACATCTTTCTTGTATTCTCTACTGTCAGCCAAGGTCCATCTGACATCAGTAATGATAACCATCACTCCACATCCACTTCTGAATTTATCATGCATTCAGGCAGCTCCCTGTCAATGTACAGTGGCAGCTGTTTTTAAAAAATAATATTCAGCAAACTTTTACTTGCATGTGGTATCAGTGGTATTGTTTGATAATTTCCACATTCCTTTGGTTCACCTTTCTTTGGAATGAGCACAAATATGGATCTCATCCAGTCAGTTGGCCAAGTAGAGGAGTAAGTGCTTCCAGTGTTAAATCAGCTTGTTGAAATATTTCACATGGTATTCTTCCAATTCTTGATTTTTGGTTAAGGTCTTCAGTTCCCCATGTATTACTTCCTTCAATATCATTTATTCTTTATCATATGCTATCTCTTGAAATGTGCGAATGTCATCTAATTCTTTTGGGTACAGTGACTGTGCATTACTTTCAATAATAATTTTTTAAGCATGCAAACCAGAAGTTTATTAATGTAGTTACTATTGTAATTGTAAAATATTTACACTCATATATGATTAATGGGTCCTTGGTAAGTTCAAATTACTGATCATTACTAACAAACATATAGTATACTTACTATATCTCAAGTAATGCATATGCTAATTCATTTAAGTTTCCTAGCCGCACTACATGGAAGGTGCTGTTAACATTCCCATTTTGTTCACATTTCCCTAGTTTGATTGGCACATAATTTACATATCATACAACTCAATAGTTCAATCATTCAATCCTATTCAGGAGAATTGTACACTCACCACCATATCAATCTTAGCACGTGTGTGCATGCGCACACACACACATGATTAAATCGCCTTTAGAATGAGTTGTGCAATCATGATCAGTTCTAGTGCTCCTTCCCTCTCCCGCCTTCTTTATTTACTCCCCAAGTCATGCTTCCCGCATCATCAAATATTTTGCCAGTGGACTCCTGCAAGGCCTTGCTTCCGAGTTTGCCTTGGTTGAAAAGCCCTGTTGAAACCTCTTCGCAGTGGTTCTCAACCTTCCTAATGCCATGACCCTTCCATAAAGTTCCTCATGTGTGGTGATTCCTCCACCCCCGAACTATAACATTATTTTTGATGCTATTTCATCACTGTAATTTTACTACTGTTATGAATCAGATGACCCCTGATAAAGGGCCATTCAACCCCAAAGGGGTCGCGATTCACAGGTTGAGAACTGCTGCTCAATGTTATGAAAATTACTTCAATTCTTTCAGCTTGGAATGCTGAACCTGCTCTTCCTTTTTGGTTACCTCTAACTCTTTACCCATTTCATTTTAATACTCTATCTTTTTAAGCTGCCCTTTGAAATTTTCTGTTCAGCTCTTTTGCTTTATCATTTCTTCCATCCGTTTTAGCTGCTTTACTTTCAAGAGCAACTTTCAGAGTCTCTTCTGACATCCACTTTGGTCTTTTCTTTCTTTCTTGTCTTTTTAATGCCCTTTTGTATTATTCATGTATGGTGTACTTGCTATCATCCCACAGCTCCTGAGGTTATCTGTCAGTGTTCAATGAATCAAATCTGTTCTTGAGATGTTCTCTAAATTTGGATAGGATAGCCTCAAGGTTATACATATATTTTTAAAATCATTTTACTGGGGGCTCTTACAACTCTGATGACAATCCATCCATCCATCCATTCATTGTGTCAAGCACATCTGTACATATGTTGCCATCATCATTTAAAAAATATTTTCTTTCTACTTGAGCCCTTGGTATCAGCTCCTCATTTTTCCCCTCCCTCCCTCATGAACCATTGGAAAACTATCAATTATTATTATTTTCATATCTTAAATCATCCACTGTCTCCCTGCACCCACTTTTTTGTTGTTTATCCCCCTGGGAGTGGAGCTGGGTTATATGTTGATCATTGTGATCAGTTCCCCCTCTCTCCCCCAAACCTTCTCCCCTACCCTCTTGGTATTGCTACTCTCATTATGGGTCCTGAGGGGTTTATCTGGCCTGGATTCCCTGTGTTTCAAACTCTTATCTCTACCAGTGTACATCCTCTGGTCTAGCCAATTTTTAAGGTAGAATTGGGGTCATGATAGTGTAGGGGGGGGGGAAGAAGCATTAAAGAACCAGAGGAAAGTTTATGTTTTGTCAGTGCTATACTGCACTCTGACTGGCTCGTTTCTTTCTTGTGACCCTTTTGTGAGGGGATATCCAATTGTCTACAAATGGGCTTTAGGTGTCTACTCCATAGTCCCCTCATTCACATTGATTTTTTTGTTCTAGATCTTTGCTGCCTGATATGTGATCCCATAGACACCTCATGATCACACAGGCAGGTGTGCTTCTTCCGTGTGTGCTTTGTTGCTTCTTAGGTAGATGGCCGCTTGTTTGTCTTTAAGCCTTTAAGACCCCAAATGCTATGTCTTTTGATTGGGTACCATCAGCTTGCTTCATCACATTTGCTTATTTACCCCTTTTGTCCTCAGTGATTATGTGGAGAAGGTGAGCATCATGGAATGCCAGGTTATTAGATCAAAGTGTTCTTGTGTTTAGGGAGTACTTGATTCCAGGCCCAATGTCTGTCTGCTTCCTCAAGGTCATATTTTAACTAATTTTCTTCAACACGAACCTGAACTTAATGTGTGAGTTACTGATGGCCTAAACCTCTGAATGTCTTTGGTATTGTTTTGGCTGATGATATAGAATATATCCATCATTTTCTCCCACAGTCAATCTGATTCCTGTGTACTCCATTTGTCTAAGTTCATGTGTACAGTTAATGTTTATGTTGTTGAAAAAAGGTATTTGAAATTATGAAAGTGCTGGTCTTGCAGAATTTGATCATTCAATTTCCAGCTTCTTTCAATTACTAAGGCCATATGTTCCAGTTACAGATCCTTCTTCTGTGTTTCCAATTTTCTCAGTCCAATAGCCTGTGATCATCCCTGTGCCTTGATTGCATGTTTGATTGATTTCACACTGAAGAGGTTAATAGAATCCTTTAATTTGTTCATCACTAGTTTTAGTGGTTGGTATGTAGATTTGAGTAATAATTGTATGTACTACTGGGCTTCCTTGTAGGCATATTGATATTGTCCTCTCACAGACACCATTTTCAAGATAGACGTGGAAATGTTATTTTGGACAACAAGTGCTATACCATTCCTCTTGACTCTGTCATTCCCGGCATAGTAAAAGTTATCTTTGTCAGATGCAAAATGACCACTACCAGTCCATTTCAGCTCAATGACGTCCAGAATATCATCTTTTTGCCTTCCATTTCATTTTTGATGATTTCTAATTTTCCTAGGTTTATACAGTTTACATTCTGATTATTTTGATTCTTAATGGAAAGTTTCTGGCTGTTTCTTCTCATCTTGAATTATACTTCATCAGCAACTGACGGTCCAGAAAGCTTTGCTCCATCAATCTCATTAAGGTCAGTTTTACTTTGAGGAGGCAATCACAAGGTTTAGTGCCTTCCAACCTGAGGGCCTCATCTCCTGGTACTATAGCTGATAAGGTTCCACTGCTATTCCTAAGGTTTTCATTTGCTAATACCTCAGAGATGGAAAACTCATTCCTTTTCCACAGACTATTCTTAGTCTGGAAGCTCTGCTGAAATCTGTTCAGTACAGGCAACCCCACTCATTCAGCATCAATGCTCTGTGCAACACATAAGCTATTACAGTATGACAAATGGACAGATGGGTGGTGTCCGCATGTACATTTTTGTTTATGAAAATTCTTTTTAATGAATGAGTTATTATTCTTGCAAAGTCTATCATGTGATCTGCATGGTTTCTGTTACCAAAGTCATATTTTCCATTTACTGAGCCTTCTTTTTTGGACAACCTTCACATTCCAATCGCCAGTAGTTATTAATGCACCTTGATCACATGTTTCATCATTTGAAAACTGAGGAATTTGGTAAAAAACCTTTAATTTATTAATCTTTGGCAACCCTCTAGAACTCAAAACTCACTGCCATAGAGTCAATTCTGGCTCATAGTGACCCTATAGGACAGGGCAGCATTGCCCCTACACGTTTCTCAGGCTATACATCTTCACAGGAGCAGGGAGTCTCATCTTTATCCTGTTGATCTTAGTAGTTGAGACATAAATATGATACTATTCCTATTAACTAGTCTTCCTTGTAGACATAGAACTATTATTCTACCACTGACGGTTTTCTACAGCCATTCCCCACTTACCTACTAGCTAATTATCTGACATCTCTCATTTGCATCAATAGTGAAACATCGCTATCTGGCTATTTTGCACACGGAGAATGTACATCCAGCAGTAGCAGCAGGGAGGTGTGAGGTAAGAGCAATGCTGGCTGTGATTACTGAGGTTATGCATCAATTTGACTGACGCATGATTTGCAGCGGGCTGGCAGTTTTATAGATATGCGATATAGCCTTCCTTTTGTGAGGTAATCCCGTCACCATGCATTCTGCCTCATTCAGCATAATGACTGGTTTTTTCAACCTGCTCCAATAAGTGAGGAGTGGTATATTTCAGGATAGCTCTTGAAATGTTCCTTTGGACAACGAATAGGACAGTATTCATCTTCAATTTGTCGTTGCTGACATAGTAAACCATATGCTTTTCCAGTTCACTGTGGTCAATATCAGTCCACTTCATCTCACTATTGTCTATCTTCAAGTGCTCAATTTCTTTTTTTTGACACCTTCCATGATTTATACTTTGTACATTCCACATCCTGATTATTGATGGATGTTTCCAACTGTTTCTTCTAATTTTGAATTGTGCCACATCAGCAACTGAAAGAGAAATTCCTCTGACTGAGGAGCTGAATAAAAGATGTAGGGAAAGTCTGGGTACCCAAGAATAATAGTTTATATATGTGTATCTTAGGACCTCTCTCATGAGTGCACTTAATTGGAAGAAAGTTCATTGGTCTCATTTGATAGTTTTTCTCCATTGAGTTTGGTTTCTTCTCTGTGGCAGGCTACTGTCTGGTATAACAAGTTTCATTATAGTTTCAAATAGATTATAAACAGGCAGTTCTAGGATGGAGTCCTTGATTGTCATTAGGCTTTGGTTTCCATCTGATCTATCTAAGGGAGAAAGAGAAAGGTAAGCTAAAAGATTCAGTAGCCTACAATGTTTCTCAGTGTGTGGGATGGGGACCACTGACATTTCAACCAGATAGTTCATCATTGTGTAAGATGTTTAGCATCTCTGGCCTATACCTCTCTCTCTCTCTCTCTCTCTCTCTCTCTCTCTCTCTCTATATATATATATATATATATATATATATATATATATATATATATATATATATATATATATATATATATATATATATATAAAACCAATTGCCGTTAAGTCGATTACAACTTGTGGCCACTCCGTGTGTGTCAGGGTGGAATTGTGCTCACAGAGGGTTTTTCAGTGACTTTAAAAAAATTAGATTGCCAGACTTTTCTTTCCAGATACCTTTCAGTAGTTTTGAACTTCCAACTTCTAGGAACTGATTTCATTACATGTTTGCACCATGTAATAACTTCCAAATGATGTGAAAAATGAATTGCTCCTCCAATTTTTCCAAAAGTTTAGTTAAGCAGATGGGACTAGAAATCCATATTTTTACTTTCTTCTTCCTGCTGGCAGATAGCAACAACCCCCCCCCCCCCCCCCCGTTTTAAAAAAACATTTTTTGGCACCTGACTTCCAGGAGTCCCTAACAATGAAGGTTGGATTCTATGTTCACCAGCATGAAAAGATACCTTTTCCCAGACTTGTTTTCAGGTATTCTGTCATATTTTAATGGTTAGAGTGGAAGGCCAAAAAAGTATTTGGGGAATTAATTTTTATTGTGGGCTGTTGGTAGTTGCTCTAGTCTACCTTGTAGCCCCTGGACTGTGGCTACTTTTCCTTGAGATCATTGGCTTTAAAATCAATCCATCCTTTTGAGTATCTCTTCTGATTTCAAATTCAAATGCTTTACCACAGCTAAAGCAAGCAGAAGGGCAGCTCCTGATAAATGTCCAGGTATTTGACAGGTCCCTTGGGCTTTTCTCTTATGATGATTATGGCTTACTTTGGAAAAGACACAGATGGAATGGCAGTATGAGACAACTACTGTCAAGATCGAATTAACAGAAGAATGACCACTGAGAAGCATTTTTACGGATTACAGATTTCATTCTCTTGCATTTGACCTTGAAAAACAATTCTTCTCAAACAATATTTCCATTTTCCTTTTTTATAGGAGAAGAAATAGAACCCTCTAGGAATCAAAGGATTTGCCCAAGATCACACAGTGCTTCACAGAGGGATTTGAGATTTTAATCTGAGTTTTATAACTTAAAATGTTACTCTCTTTCTCTGCTTCCTTGATGCTTAGGACACAGAAGGAAAGAAAGAAAGAAAGAAAGAAAGAGAGAGAGAAGGAAAGAAAGAGAAAAGGAAAAGGAAGACAGAAAGAAGAAAAAGGAAGAAATAGAAAGGCAATAAATAAGACAAAAGAAACAGGTCCTAATGGAACGAATAAGAAGGAAAGACAGATACATATAAATGAGCCATAACCATAAACGAGAATGTTATTTTGTTACCTGAGTGCTCCAAAGTTCAAGTGGAGGTTGACACTTACATGGTTTATATACCCTGCAACTACAGTCCAGAAATATTAGGACAATCTCATTTGAACTCCTGGCCAACTAAGAAATTAAAAGCAGACGGGGATGGCGCTGTTCTTTTAACTTTGTTCCTTCTTAAATGAACTGCACTAAAGTACTGCTTTAGTTTGGAAGTGGTTAATTGGATAAAGGAGACACAGCCACTCAACTAGAAAAACAGTATTGTTGACCGTCCAGGCTGAGTTATAGCACAGGAACGCACAAGAGCAGCTTTTGCAATGATGTTTCAATTACAACGGGAAGGAAAGTTCTTGTGCTCTGTTCCAGTTCGAGGACAAGTTGACAAATCACAGCAGTCCAAGGAAGCCTGCGGGCTGATGGGGAGCACTTTTATTTAAAGCAAGCTTGGATGCTAAAACTTTCTAGTGCCAGAACCCTCCAGCGTTATTAATATTATTATTATTTCAAATAAGGACTCCTCATGGCTTCACAATGATCTAAGCTGAGCAGAGGGATGAAGATATTAGAGCAGGGTTGAGTCCGTTCTTATTAATATTAAATAGCTAAGTCTGTACCCTTGAAGCAAGCCGGGAGAGAGTCCGGAGAGGAGCTGCTGACATTGACAATGAATCCAAACAAGAGTTGCGCTAGCGGTGTCCACCACGTTGCCTCTCCCCGCTGCCTGGCATTCTGGGAGTTGTAGTTTTCGCTGGCGTGACTCCCTAGGCGAGCCGGGTATGCCCCACCCCGGCGGAACTACAACTACCAGGCTACATCGGCCGGCAGCCCCTCCCGCCCCGGTGCAAGTGTAAACTCGCCGCGCACGGGGCGGGCGGCCGCGCGCGGGTAAGCGGACTGAGCTTGGCACTGCTTGGGGGCGCACGGCTCGGGGACCCAGGCCCGGACACCTTCCGTCCGTCCGTCCGTCCTCGGGCTCTAGTCTCACTTCTGGGCAGAGGAAGGACGAGAAACGGGAGCCATGCAGTCCGAATCGGGAATCGTGCCGGATTTCGAAGTCGGAGAGGAGTTTCACGAAGAGCCCAAAACCTATTATGAACTCAAAAGTCAACCCTTGAAGAGCAGGTGAGTGGTGACAGCTGGAGGAAGGCGCGGCGGACTGGTGCGAGCACCCGCGCCTGCCATCCCGAGGCGTGGGGAGCCGATTGCTCGGGCGGCGAGACAAGGACCCCGTGCCCTTGCCCCGGGGCAGAGAGTGAACTGCCCCCCACAGCTCAGGGGCCCCACCGGCCTGGCCCGTGCGCCCCCGGGGGCTGCACGGAGCGCACTTCGCAGCGCGCACAGGGCTGCCGGGGATGTTGCTCCCAGGCACGGGGGACCCTTGTTGGGGATGCCAGCTGTTGAGACCCGGTGGGGGCTGGGGCTGTACCCAGCGCGGGGATGGGGGAGGAGCGGCGCCCGGTGGGGATGCTGTGTAACGAGGGGACAAAAATCAGGAGTTTCTGGTGAACCCCTTTTTCTAAAGATTGCAGCAAGGCCGAGGCCGTGGAGGGGGACAGATGGAGGGCGAACAAGATCTGACTGTTTTGGGAAGGCAATGAGCTCCTCTGTAGTTGCCTCTCCGGAGCCCTGCTCCTTGGGGGAAACCCCGCCCCTGACCTCTGCCAGGTGAGCTTTTCCTGGCTCGCCTCTCACCTTTGAGAAGGCGGCCCCAGAGCGCGGGCGGGGTTGGGGGCAGCGAGTGGGCGTGTCTCCTCGACCCGGGGAGCCCTCTGGAAGTTGCTGCTTTTGAGTGGGTGCCCATTCACAGCGACCCCACGTACAACAGAAGGAAACACTGCCTGGTCCTGCGCCATCCTCACGATCCCCCCCTGCCGGTCCCAGGTCTCTACAAGCCTTCCTCTTTTTCACTGACCAGCTACTTTAAACTAAGTAATGGTGCCCCGTTTAGGGACTGGTCACTCGAGAACTTGCTCGAAGTAGGTGAGACTTACTTTACATATATTTTGTTGGAAATAGAGCCCCAGTTAAGTCTGAATCCACCCTTGTGGGGTTAATTCTGTCACAAAGTTCCTGGGCACTTCAAAAACTTCGCAGGAGAGGAGGCAAAACACTTGCTGACCTGACATTCAGGCCACCCCCAGCGCCCGTTTCCTCTGTGTGAACTACTTTTTCTGCCTTTTTACCATGTGTTTGTCATGCTTCTGCCAGGTGGCCTTCTGAACCCCATGGCCTTCTCTTTTCCAGTGTTTCCCATGAGGGAGGATGACCCACTGAGGCAGTGATAGCAGCTCAGGTGGGCACTAAGATAAGGCTGTAACTGGAAGCTTTCAGTGATGCTGCTGTCTTCATTTCTAACCTTCTGGCTCCATCCCTCACTGTGCGGAGGACCTGGTAGGGCCTGAAGCACAACAGACCTCAGGGGACAACATCAGGTGAAGGAATAGAGAAATGGAGTTAGGAGTGGAGTGTGTCATCCTCATCCTCATTGGAAAGCCAGGGTCAGGCTTGTTTCCTTTCAGGCTGTGGCAGGACTGAACCTCCTGGGGGGGAGAATGGGACCACTGCACCTGCTGACTGCGTTGTTGCTCAGTTTTGCAGACGCTCAGTGGGGATTGAAAGGGAACTTCCCTATGTGGTTAGAAGCCTAAAGCCTTTAGTTGGTAGCTTCTCTTCATAAAGACGGTTTTGTGTGTGAGCCTAGATTGTGTGTTGGGGCCTACGGGGTTCGACTAAAGTTGTAAAGGGGTATTGTTGGTGATGCTCAGGGGGCTTTATCTGCATTCGGCTGAAGGGGGACTAGTGCTTTACCAAGCAGCACCTGGTTTTGCTTCCATAAGCAAATGTTTGCATGGCCAGAGTGAGGGAGCCAGTGTGTGTGCATATAGTTCTGGGGGAAAAATGAATCAACTGGCCTGTTTCAAACGTTTTTGATGATAGCTGATACGTAACATTAAATTGGTTTGGGAGAGTGAGGCAAACACCATCTGGGAAACACAAACGAGTGCCACGGAACTCAAGTTGCAGGATGTAGGCCTGTTCTTTCTCGGTGCCGCCACAACATGCCTGGAAGAGTGAACGTCGTCACTAGCTTGAGAGCCCGTGTAAGAAAGAATGTGGGTGCGTGGGAAGAGATGGCTTCACACGTTGGCGCTAGAAACAGGTGCGGGACAGAACTGGTATGGAGAGGAGGCTAAATTAACAAAGTTGTTGCAGAACTTGTATGTAGAGCAGACACATGCTCTTTGAAATAAACCAGTTAAATAAAATCTGTGAATAAATATATGGGCTTGGAAAGGTTTCCCTATACTGCTTTCCACAGTGTTCTACCTTATTGTCACTGACATCTGTCGTGCACCTTTCCAAGGGGCTCCTGTTACGCAGGGCCTTCTCAGGACTTATTGCCACAGATCACTGCCAGGACACCTGTTTGTTACAGGGCGTGGTGGGAAGGGGTCGGGAAGGAAAGGCTGAGACTGCGCGTGTCCCTCTACAGTGGCACGTGTGCTACGGTGTGTTGACCGGAGCCATGGCACTCTCAATCACCTCGTGAGCATGCAAAAGTGGGAAAATCACAGAAAGACTGGCGAAGAATGATGAACATACCATGGACTGCCCGAGAATGAACAGATCTGCCTTGGAAGCAGGACAACTAGAATGCTTCTTAGAAGCAAGGGTGGTGAGATTTTGTCTCCTGTACTTTGGACATGTTATCAGCAGGCAGTTCCTGGAGAAGGACATCGTGCTTGGTAAAGGAGAGGTTCAGTGAAAAAGAGGAAGGCCCTCAACAAAGGGGATGGACACAGGGACGCATTGGACAGTGGTGTCCAAGGAGGATGGTGCAGGACCAAGCAGTGTTGTGGTCCATTGTATGTAGGGGAGCTCTGAAGGGAAACGGGCTCTCTGTGGTCCCAAACAACATGGCCTTTCTGTCTTTCCCAGATAGCCCCCAGATCGCCCCCTTGTCGTTGGAAATCTGTTCAGAAATTGAGCTCTGCTCGCCAACTTTTCTGCTGACATTCTGGTCCAAGGTATCATTAGCCCCTTCCTGGATTATTGCAATCATCTCTTACCTGGTACCTCGCCTTTGACCTAACCTGCCCTTGAGTGGATTTTAAACATTTCAGTCACAGGATCCTTGTTAAAACGTGTTCTCATTCAGGGACAGCAGCTGGTGATGTTGGGAGGCATTTGGGGTTGTCACCCAGAGTGGGTAGCTGTTGGTTTCTAGTGAGTGGGGAACAGGGGTGCCCTCAATGCCCTACAATGTATAGAATAGCACCCCGCAACAAAGGACTCCCAGCTCTGAAGCATCAGGAGGGCTGAGGTTGAGAAACCCTATGTCAATAGGCCAGTCTGCTCAAAATCCTCCAGGGGCTGCTGTTTCATATGACCACCTTAAGATGGAACAAGGCAGCATTCCTTGTCAGTTCACTGTTTGCTCTGATGTCATTTCTCATCACCCCTGGCTGACTCCTGCTCCAGTTAGACTGGTTTCCTTATAATTCCCAGAGCACCCCAGGCCACTGAAGTCCTTCTCCCAGAGAACCCTACTGTTCACTTCCTCACCAGCTTCATGCCTTCCCATCGGTTCTACCCTGACCATGTTATTGACAATTGTCCTGCCATACGCTTGATCATGCTTGCCCTGCTCTATCTTCCCCACAGGACGTAAGTGCCAGTGAATTTTTTCATAAAAGCATTTTCGCTCAAACCTCTCTTTTTGTCTTGGCTGATTTAAGAGAACAGCGTGCAGCTGTGAAATTTTGCTTCCTGCTTGGGAAAAATGCCGCAGAAACTCTTGTGATGTGAACACAGCTTACAAGGACAACACGATGGGGAAAAACTCATTGTACAAGTGATTTTCTCTTTTCAAAAAAGGTGAAATGTTGATTGGTGATAAACCTCATTCTGGATGTCCATCAACTTCCTGGGTGGATGAAAATGTGGGCAAAATTTGTGCACTTGTGCTTGAAGACTGACAACGAGCCGTTGAAGAGACGGGGAAGTTATCTGGACTATCTGGGAGCTCAGTCCAGCGAATTTTAACAGAAGATTGTGGAATGAGAAGGTTCGCTGTGAAATTTGTGCCTCGTGTTCTGACTGCCCAGGAAAAAGGGCAATGAGTGGAAACACACTGTGCTTTGAAGGAACAGCTCCAAAGTGACCCAGACTTTTTTCCAAGGTCATTACTGGTGATGAGACATGGTGCTATTCTTAGGACCCTGAAGCAAGCATCAATCAAACCAGTGTCATCTCACCCAAAAAATGTTCATCAAGTGAAATCATAGATCAATACTCATTTGGTTTTGTTGATGTGAGGGGGATAGTGCATTTGGAGTTTGTTCCACCAGGTCAGACTGTTAATCAAGCTTTCTATTTAAAGGCTCCCCAAAGACAGCTTAACAGTGTGTGACTAAAAAGGCCTGATTTGTCAGATGGAGGACTGGTTTTGCCACCACAACAATGCACCTGCTCACACAGCCATCTCAGTGCGCCAGCTTTTGGTAAAAAGCAGCATGCCTCTTGCCCCATGCACCTAACTCACCCAACCTTGCTCCGTGTGACTTCTCTTTGTTCCCGCGAAGGAAGAGGAATGAGGAATGACAGGACAGCGATTGGACAAGGTAGAAGCGTTGAAGGAAAAAAATTGAGGAAGGTGCTGTCAGCCATCCAAACAGATGAGTTTGAAAACTGTTTCCAAGAATATAACCGCACATTTGACAAATGTATTAAGTGTAATGGAGAGTATTTTGAAGGTGATAAGGTTGTTTGGTAAATAAATACAACGCTTGGGGGGGGGGGATGGATTCCATTTACAGGGGCGGGGGGTACTCCCTTAAAGTTCTTATGTATCTCTCCTTAGAATGTAAGCTCCAAGAGAGGACAGGTTTTCTGACTGTCACTTATTCACTGCTATATCCTCAGAGCCAAGAACAGGGTCTCCACCTCAGCGCTATTGACATTTTGGGCTGGATAATTGTGAGGGGTGGTGTGGGGTGGCGTGTGTGTGTGTGTGTGTGTGTGTGTTTTCTGCTTTGCAGTATGCTTTCCAGTATTCTTAGCCTATTAGAGGCCTTTTGTATCCCCTCTCAACCCCCTACTGTGACAGAACAAAAAGTGTCTCCGGCCTTGCCAAATGTCCCCTGGATATAAAATTGCCCATTTCAGAACCACTGGCACGGAAAATGCCCAGCACAGAGACGGCTCAATCAGGTTGGTTGTTTAAGTACATTGTTTCTTTCTCCGTTAGCACTTGACTGGACTAAGGTGTTTGTTTTTGTATTTGTGCTCCTGGTAAGGCAGGTGTCCCGGGAAGTGTCTCCAGAGAGGAATTCGTGTATGCTTTATTTAGGGTGAGCCCAGATAGTAACTGGTGCCTGATGGCAGACAGACTTCGGTCCTAACCCAGACATTGCCTGTAGGGATGTGCAGCTGCTGCGGTTAGATTATGGGAAGGGAGGCTACCGCCAGGAGTTGCTGGGTGCTGTGAACCTGGCTTCCACTCACAGTGACCGCATGTAACAGAGCCTCAGCGTCGTTTCCCGCCTGTATCCTCCGTGGAAGCCGTGCACCAGGTCACTGTCCCACTTAGCCACGGGGTGGGCTCCAGCCACCAAGTTTTTTATTTGGCTGCCAAACGCTTAACCCCTTGTGCCACTGGGGCTCTTCAGGAGAAAAGGCACTAAATGAACACTTGTTTGTACTTCGGTTCTCCCACCAAGGGTCAGAAACCGTTGCGTGTCCCCCAGGGGATGCGTCCTGAGTGATGGTGACAGGGGAAAGCTGCTAAACAGCAAGGGCGAGCCCAGAAGTCACACGCGGGCCCAGCCACGGAGATGAACGAGGTCCTCACCGCTCGAGGACTCTCTGTACGTCTGTCCCCTCAACACGATGCTTCCCACCTGGTGCTGCTTTTGTCCCGTGGACCTGGTACTGTCTTCTGTGGCTCTGGGGTCGCTAGTGCCCCGCTCCTGGACAGGTTTCATTTAATTCTAATTCTTCCATCTCATTTTCAAAATGGTTTTAGACAGCTGTTAGTGCTACGCACGAGAAATAGGAATGGCAGTGAGTGCGAGGTTTGGAATGATAAGACAGGATCGCACTGTAGTGCCCCCGTTGGGTGTGGTTGCGTGCGGTTCACTTTGAGAGATTCAGAAGGAAGTGTGTGGTGGAGCTCTCACAGTTTGTGGTAAATGGAAAAGATAAAGTCGATTCTCTCCCTCCATCTCTCTCTCTCTCTCTTCTCTTTCTCTCTCTCTCTCTCTCTCACACACACACACAAACACACACTGCGCATCAAGTGGAGTCATAATGACCCAATAGGATCGAAAGAACTGCCCTTGTGGGTTTCCAAGACCGCAACTCTTTACCGGAGCAGAAAGCCGCGTCTTTTCCTACAGAGCAGCCGGTGGGGTCAAACTGCCGAGTTGTAGTTACCAATCCACCACATAATCCACTCGGCCGCCAACACTCCTCTCTCTTACAGAGACGCATATGTTTGGGTATCAGACTAGCTGTCATTTAAAAAATTTATTCTGAATCTTTCCCTCTTTTGTTTATATTAAACAAACAAACAAACAAATAAGCAAGTACCTTCTCTGAAATAAGAATCTGTTTGGCAAAATGAGACTATTAGTTATTTTTTAGTTTTATAAAGTTTTCTGGATTTTTCCCCCCAGGTCTGTCCAATCTGTAGAAACCTCCTAGCATAGAGATTAAGAACATGGCTTTGGCATGCCACCATCATCTGCCTCTAGCTAGCTGGGTGATCTTGGGGAAGGGGGTGACCTCCCATTTCAGTTTCTGTGTCTGATAAATGGACTGTCTCCCAGTCGTCTTAGAGTTATGAACTGTGACTTTGACTAAAGACAGTCCTGTGCTTGGCTCACGGTGCTTGGCACATAGGCAGCTGCCAGTAAATGCTAATGGATGTTGTTCTTGGTTTTTTGGTTATTATTATTGTTTACTACTTAGCCATGAATCCTGACTTCCAGGATAGAGTTTTTATGTGGTTGACTTTGGCTCTCTTCTCTAAGGCTGATTTTGTGCAATAAGATTCTCCTAACTTTAATACAGGAAAGAACTAGGAGGCAAAGGATATTTATAGAGGTCTAAATACAGACAGGTACGTATGCAAATATATTTTTATACAAGCATAGGGAAATAGATATATCTACATATATTTATGTTAACTATTAAGGTAGCAGATGGACATTGGGCCTCTACTCAAGTACTCCCTCAATGCAAGAACACTGTTCTAATAACTAGGCATTCCATGATGCTCACCTTCCTGACACAATCGCTGAAGATGAAATGGATGCAGCAAATGAGGTGAAGAAAGCTAATGGTGTCCAGCTATCAAAAGATATAGTGTCTGGGAGTCTTAAAGACTTGAAGATAAACAAGCTGCCATTTAGCTGAGAAGCAACAAAGTCCACATGGATGCAGCACACTAGCCTGTGTGATCATGAGGTGTCAATGGGATCAGGTATCAGGCATCAAAGACCCAGAACAAAAAATCATTTCAATGTGAATGAGGGGGTATGCAGAGTGGAGACCTAAAGCCCATCTGTAGGCAGTGGGCCATCCCCTCACACAAGGGTCCTCAGGAAGAGATGAGGCAGTCAGGTACAGGATAGCACTTATGGAGCATACAACTTTCCTTTAGTTCTTTAATGCAGGCTCCCCACTCCGACACCCCCCCCCCACTATCATGACCCCAATTCTACCTTACAGATTTGGCTAGGTCAGAGTGTACATATGGGTACAGATAAGAACTGGAAACACAGGGAATCCAGGACAGGTAAATACCCCCTCAGGACCATAATGAGAGTGGCGATGTTAGAAGGGTCAGAGGAAGGTGGGGGGAGAAAGGGTGGAACCAATCATAATCTACATATAACCCCCTCCCAGGAGGATGGACAGCAGAAGGGTGGGTGAAGGGAGACATTGGTCAGTATGAGATATGAACAAATAATAATACTTTATAAATTATCAAGGGTTCATGAGGAAGGGCTGGTGGGGGAGGGAGGGAAAAAATGAGGAGCTGATACCAAGGGTTATTTACCTTGGACCTTGAAGATTAAGTCAGTACCCAAATATGTTTCTCCACAGCATTAAATAACACGTTAGATGCCTCGGAAGACATATCCCAAGGTAGACGTCTACGGTAGTTATTTGTCTTTTGAACTTCTACCCAGACTCCCAGGTCTCCTTGTGCTCTGTGGTCACCACGTGGTAGAGAGACAGGGAGCATATAGGCAGGCTTAGAGGGCGCCGGTGAAACGCTCTGCAGACAAGCCTGCTGCCTCACCACTGGTATGTGTTTCAGGACACGTAGTCTCTTGGACTCCACAAAAGCAAGGGTTAGAAGCCTTTTCTTAGGGTTGATTTTTATAGTTATCGGCCTTTGAGCCCATTGTGACTCGTGGCAACCTCACCTAGCACAGAACAAAGCATTACCCAGTCCCCCATCATCCTCATAATCACCAGCAAGTTCCAGTTCATTGTTGGGGCTCACATGCCAGGGCCCACCATGTCATCCCCTTACTTCAAGAATGGCCCTTTGCGGTGACCGATCTCTCCCGATGTGTTAGGCAAGGATGTATTGTTGTGTCCTGCGTGCTTTCTTGGCTTAGTTGGGGAAGTAGATTTCAAGACTTATTGTTCAGGCTGCCTTAGCCTGGAAGCTCTGCTGAAATGTGTCTACCTCGTGACCAGGCAGGTGTTGGAAACTCTAGTGGCAAAGGACCCAACATCATAGCAGTTTAGACATCAGCACAGTGTATTGGACTGACACATGGGTGGTGGTTAGGGTGGGCAGAAGTTTTCAAATGGAGATCAGAGGTTTAAAAGGTGCTTAGCATCATGCGTAGCACATGCTCTTAAGGAATATGCATTCCTTCTTGTAGAATTTTACCAAAACAGCAAATACCCACCCCTGCCATCCTCTTAACAGTTACTAAGACATGTATAGAATAAGGTATCTAGAGCAACACTGGAAAAACCAAGGTGCTTTAAACCCGGCAGATGTTCACATCTTATTATGCAAATGAGGTGTGTGGTATAATTAGATGTAAAACTTGATTAAAGTGGGATTCTAAGTGTCGGTTGTGTGTATTATTGGAGATTTTCTTTTCCCGATGATTGCTATTTATGGACTTTATTTAAGAGAGTGTGTGTCTGTGTTTGTGATTTAATTTCCTTGGAGTTCTGAAGTGCAGTTTGCACAGGCTGATGTTTATATCTGCTCCAGTTGTGCAAGAACTGGAAAATATCCTTTTTTTAGAACAGGTCACATGTGCTTACTGTCAGGAATAGGACCTCAGTGTAAAAAAATGTATCTTGGGACAAATCAAAGTTACTAAATTTCTCCTTCCAACTGCTTTGTTTCAGACCTGGCAGTATTGGGATAAATAATAGGGCAGAACATCCTTGATTGTGTATGTGTGAGCGTAGATCGAGAGAGTCATTTTCAAGGACAGCAAGCAAGAGTCTCATGTGTGTGCATGGCTGTGTGTGTGTGTGTGTGTGTGTGTGTGTGTGTGTTTGAAGCAGAAACTGTCCTTTGCCATGCGGTTTGTCTGATCAAAGTAAATTACAGAGATATGCTTGCCTCAGCTCCAGATGTATGTTGTTTGAGGGAAAGTTATTAAAAAGGCAGGTCAGAGGTATTAAATGAAGTCACCGTGGGCTTTTGCTATCATAAAGACACATTTTTAGTTGAGACTGAGGCTTTAGTGGGTCTAGTGAGCATTTGTGCTCTGAGGGCAGGGCGTTGCAGCACGGTGTCAACGCTCCCTCTTGATGGAGCCAGAGGGAGGGCAGGGAGATCTGACAGCCAGTCCTGGCTCTGTTGAAAGTTCCCGTCTATACCTGAGGATTTTGGAGGAGGACTGGATTTGGCTCTTCTCTATTTTACGTTCATTTCTCTAGGTTGGCTTTTGGGTTCTAGTTATATTTTATTGTGTTTTTGCTGAAAGTTTGCCTAGCAGGTTAGGTTTGCATTGAACAACCACTGAGCACGTTGTTCGGAGGCGCTGGCTACATCTTTCCTGACGTGTAAACATTCTCATTCATTCCCTTCTCCATGTTTCACTTGCCCGATTTCCATGCTCCCTTATACTTTTCTTTTTGCCTTAGAGGAGGGGGGTCAAACTGGTGGCCCCTGAGCTAATTTTTTGTGGCCCACGATGCTCCAAAATAAAATATAATGATGGAATTGTGTGTATGGTATTGTTTCGATCTCCCCTATACTCTATTTTCTTCATAATAATTTTTTTCTATTTTCAATTTATTTCAGAGCATTGTGGGCCACAAAAAATGACCTCACTGGCCATCAGTTTGACACCCCTGCCTTAGAGTATTGTTGGCCATCTTGTCTCATAGAGATGGGTTTTTAAAGGTAGACGGTATCCACTGGTAATATTCTTTATTTTACGAGTCACTCTATGGTTTAGCACAATGTGGCTGCTGGCAGTCTCAGTTCAAGGTTATCGAGTAACTCAAAGGAGATTGTCTCAGGGAGTCTTCCAGATGGTCCAGTAAGTCAGGACTTGTTAAGAACTTGAAGTGTTTTACACTTTTGCCCCCAGTGTCAATATCCATTGATTGTGGCCCTGATTAAAATGGTTGTCAGTAGTTCTTGACCACCACCTTGTATTTCCCTGGTTTCGTTCTAAAACCTGGTTTAGTTATTTCTTCGCAGCTCCTGTTCCTCCCTGGGCTCATCAAGCATGCAACGAAGCATAAAGAAGTACATCAGACTTTTTGTGTGTTCCAATGAGACATCTGCCCGGAGATTCAGAAGGATGATCTCTTATCTGCAATGGCCAATATTTCCGGGGCTTCCTAAGCCCTGGACTCTGCTGCATATGTTACAGATGGTATCTCATTGGCTGTCTTGCAGCTGGGCTGAAAGACGATTCAGGGTAAGCTGAAGGAGAGGCGGTGCTTTGGGGGGAGTAGGATAACGGTGAGATAAAGACACAGGGCAATAAATGGTACCTCAACATGATGAGGGTCTCTGTCTTCTCTGGAGTCTCTGGTTGGTACAGACAGCACACTCCACTTTTAGTGAAAGATTGGAGGTTTAAATCCCCCCAGACGCATCTGGAAAGAAAGGCCCGTCCATCTCCTTCCAAAAAATTAGCCACTGAAATCTGTATGGATCACAGCTCTCCTCTGATAGATGTGGAGCCACCAGGGGACAGAGTCGTTTTCTCCAAGGCACTTCCAGAAACTGCCCTGAGCCATGGTAAGCAGAGGCAGCATACCTTTGGTGTTAGAAGGACTTGAGTACATTTATTTGTTTTTATTTCCCTTCCTCTCTGCCCTTCCCTCCCCCTCTCCTCCCTTCTCCCAACAGATTAAAATGAAACAACTACAGTGTGTCAGGCTTTGTGCTGGCTGTGGGCAGCCAAATATAGAGCTAGACAGGCAAAGATAAACCACATGCGCTTATGTTTTATAAGTGCAGAACCAAATCAATCAGGGAAGCCCTGCTCAGTAGGTGTTTGGAAAACTAAGGCACCGTGGTCATCGCTTGGAAACTTCCAGCCACTTGCAGTGTGGGAGAGTGATGGGGCTGTCTGCTTCCCCTCAAGATTATAGCCTTGGGAACCCTGTGGGGCAGTGACTGCTCTTCCCTCCCGTCAGGTTGCTGTGGGAAGGAAGGGATTGAACTCGATAGCGGTGGGCTGTGAAAGTGACATGGAGCATGACTGGCAGAGAGGGTGCTGTATCAGAGTGGGCGCGGCACCCGTAAGATCTCCTGGAGGGAAGCGTTTGGAAGCCAGACCTGAATGGGCAGCATGAAGGTTCAAGTCTTGGGGCCTCCACTCACTAGCGATGTGTCTTGGAGTAAGTTAGCCAACCTCTGTGAGTCTCAGCCCCCTCTTCTGTGAAATGGAGCAATAGGTGCTGTGTACGTCTGCTGTACAGATCAAAGGTAGTGTGTGCAAAGCAGTTCTCCTGGGTCTGCATGCTTAGAAGATGCCAAGGAAGGGACAAAGGACTGGCTTAAGGCAATTTATGAATGTTACTGTTAGCTGCTGTTGAGTCCAACCCCCACCCAGGGCAACCTCATGCACAACTGGATCTGACTATCGAGATCATTGGTCCATATTTAGTAGTTCATTAGGCCTCTTCCCCAGTCCGTCAGCGGAGAAGCTTTTCTGAAACCCATTCACCCCAACTGCAACACACAGGCTTCCACTGATGGGCAGCTGCACAGGAGGCGAGTTGGCCGGGAATCCAACCTGAGTTTCCCCACGTGGAAGCTGAGAATTCTACAGTTCTACCGCTAAGCCCCCACTGCACGCGATGTGTAAATGAGGGGAACGAAGTGTAGGCGTGGATCTTCACCGTAAGTGTTCACAGAAGGGCCCTGTGGCATCGTGGTTCCCTGCTGGCCTGCTACCAAAAGGCCACTAGTGTTGAAACCACCAGTCACTCCTCGGGGAAAGACCAGGCTTTCTCCTTCCATAAAGAGTTCCAGTCTCAGAAACCCACACGGACAGTTCTGTGGGGTCACTATGAGTTGGCATCACTTGATGGCAGTGAGTTTTGTTTTGTTTTTTGGTATAATTGTTCATCTGACGGGTTCATTGGGCCAGAGATTTATGTTTGTCTTCATAAGGCTTAACCTCTATTAAAAGTAGAGGCAGATCTTACTGCCTTTATTACCTTTCTTTCCTCTAGGATCACCTTGCTCAATAATGCTCCCTCTTCTTTTCCCATGGTCTGTGCCTGGTTTTTGACTGGAATTTTGAATGGCTGTTTGTTGTAAAGGAGAGGCCTACAGAATCTGGGATTTCAAGGTAAAGCCCAACATTGGTTTAGGGAAATACGCACTCACCAGCATTACAAACCGACCACCCCCAGCCCAGAACCCCTGACGCCCAGTCTGTGGTCCCCTCACTAGATCACGCTTCCTGTCTGCACTGACGTGAAAAGGTCAGCAGTGCTTTAGACGCGAAAAAGAAGAACCAACCCCTCCCACGCGCCACCCCTGCCATCTGCCTGCCTTGACGTCCACGGGCAAGGGCGTCTGCTTAGTTCTACCACTCTTTAGAAAAAAACTTCAAGGCATTCTGATTCCAGTAGCCATGGAGTGGGCACATTTGAAGGGAAAAAAATCCCGATTTGTGGGAGGGCAGATAATATAAAACCCCAATGCAGGGAGATCACTGGTAGGAGCCTCCCCGTCTATAAGAAAATGTGGGATATTGGGCAATTTCAGGAAGGCATCTGTGGCCTTCCCCCTCCCACCCAACTCCCAAGCAGGATAACGTGCTGAGTCATTCACACACACTGGTCTGTTTTCCCCGGTGATCGTGGGCAACGTCGGCAAAGCGGTTGTCCCCAGTGTTGGGAGCGTAAGGAGCTTGTGTTTCCTTGTGTGCGCAGCTGAGCTTGCCTGGGAGGCAAGGATAGGTGAGCCTTCATTCAGCCTGTTGGTTCTGTATGAATTATGAAATGAAAGCTGGGAATGCTGTTCTTTTTTTCTTTGGCACCTTTCCTGTAAATTTCCCCGGAATATTAACTTGTTCTAAGAAGCAAGTTTTTCGAAAGGTACCTTGTAGATGTTTGTTGTTATTAGGTGCCGACCAGTCAATTCAGTCTCAACAGAACCAAACAGCGCCCAATGCTGCACCACCCGGACAGCTGTGCTCCTGCTGAAGCCCACTGTTGCAGCCACTGGGCCACTCCATCTTGTCGAGGGCCGTCTTCTTGTTTGTTGCCCCTCCGCTTTACGGAGCGTGGTATCCTTGTGGGTTGGTGATAGGAAGCCTCATAGGTGCTGCGCTTCTCTTACTTGAGAATCTCAGGTTCTGGTTATCTGTCTGAGGAGCTCTGAGCGGTGTGGCCACATTGTTCTTTGGGGGTTGGTCTGGCCCAACCCCCAAAGCCAAACCCACTCACTGCCTTCGAGACGATTTCACCTCAGTGACCTTACATAGGGTTTCCAAAGCGGTACATCTTTATGAGAGCAGACAACCTCATCTGTGCTCCATCATTTGCAGCCGAAGACATAAGCTCCTTTGCCATCAGCCCCCCCCCCCCAGGCTGGTGAAAATAGTGCTCTAAAACGGGATCCACAGACAGACACAGGGATGTATGTCAATGGCCAAATTCTAACAATACCCTCTCAATTGTAGAGTGGGGCATATTTTTATTTGTCAGCAAAAAGTGGAAAAATATTCTTCCAGTGTCAGGTTTGCTCTGTTGTATTACTGAGCCTGCACAACCGAGGCCTCTAAATTTAGAATGTTGGCACCTCAGACCCATAGACTCCTTTGCGACTGATTTATAATGCTTATGGCAGAGAATGACTCGGGATAAACATCCCAATAGCGCTGGCCAGGTAGGGCCAGTTACTTCTAAAACAAGAGAATTACACCAGCGCCGTGTTCTTACCATTTTTCTTTCTTTCTCTCTAAAGGAGAGGCCACAGTTGCTTATGGGAAACAATCTCTAAAACTATGAGCAGCTAGCATGAATGTTGGTGGCTTTCCAAATGAAAGTTTGTTGCAAAGAAGTATACCTGGAGAGTAACTTATAAGACGTTGGTGACTAGCTTGCAGTGTATTGGTCATTCAGTGTGTAGTCTTTTTATCACTTCATCTTGCATCGACTTAGCCGGGCCATTTCCCCCACCTTTCTCTGGAGAGATAAGCACAAACACTGTTTTATCTTGGTCCGTGCTAGATGGGTAGGTACCACATGATGGGACCTGGGGATGTAAGTTGCATAGGACTGGTCATATGCGGAAACTTGAAATCTTTGTGGATTTAGAAATGAACAGGAGGGATTTAGGGGGCCCACCTGGCTATAGTATTGAAGTCATAAAATGTCATGACTTCATGGCATGGTGTGATAGCAAGGAAAACAAATTGGGGTTTGTTTTCAAGTCTGTGGCACTGACATTATGGAATCATTTCCTCGTATACCCCGTTTTCTCACTATGGGTTGATGTGCCTGATAATATTTCTAATCAGCTATTCCTGGCAGCCAACTGCCCTCTCCTTAAATATTATCTGTAATGGATGCTTTCATTTTGCATGCTAAAAAAGTTTTCTCCCCATTTCTTGTAACTTTTCCTCACCTGCTCATTCTGTAGGGTTCAGTTTCAAGGAGCTATAGGAAAGGAGAATTTGATACAAGCCTGTCCATCTCCACTCCCATCCCCACCCCAATCACAGGGGTCGCTTTTGGGAGGGACACATGGACAAAAAATGAATTCCAGGATTCACTTAAGCACTACTGGGAATAGATTCTCCCTGTGTTTCCATACGGTGCCTACGCTGCTTGAGACTATCAGAAGGCACAGGGAAAAGCAGCTGTTTCAGTTGGATGATGCTGGTTGCTGCGATGGAGTGGCATGCCAAGCATATGGCGGACAGTCCTGGTCGGCAGGCAGTTTCCTCTCTGGAGCAAATCAAGAATCCCAGAGGCTTCTAGCTTCTGGCTCCTCCATTCGTTTGGGGCCCTGGAGCCCTTTTGCTTTCAGAGGTGTAAAGAGAAAGAAACAGAGGAGCGGGCTTACCCAGGATCTGAAAGGGACATTACTTTTGCTCGAATTCTGTTGGCAAAAACCAGTCTGATGCGTATAGCTGGACCCTGAGGTGAGGTTTGGGAAGTATAGACCCCAATAAGGCAAGGGTATGCCTGTGCTAGGAAATAGAACATAGTTTTGGGTAGATAGCCATCTTTTGATAGCTAACCTTCTTTTTAATACTATTAGTGATCCTAATAGTACTATGTTTGCCTCGGACGGAGCTATGCCTGACCTTGGTAAACCCCGTTAGGTCTATTCCTGGACTTTTCTGTGACTTAATTAAAATATTCCTTTAAGAAATTAAGCAAGCTTACTTTGGATTTTTTGTCACTTGAAAAAGAGCTACCCAAGCCTATACAGTGCCTCTAGGGAATCCTTCTGACTTCAAGTTCATTGAGCAAAGGCACCATTCCCCTTTCCCACTCGACGGTAACCCCCACCACAAAGCCTCCGTGTATGTGGGCTCCAGAGCAATAGCTTCCGCTTCACTTAGGAATGGACTTGCAATATAAACACTCTAGTTTTTATTACTGTAGTACATATCCTCATGGGTATAGATGATGGGCCTTCAAAAGGTTTGCGGAAAATCCCATTATCTTTTTCATTCTACTTTTCCCCACAAATGTCCATATATATTCACAGAACACATTGGGCAGTTTGTACCTGTACAGTTCAGTGGCATTAAGTATGTTCATCATGTTGTACAACTATCACCCCTACCCAGTTTTTTATATATTTTTTCTTGAACCTTAAAAGAATCCCAGTACCCCATAAGCAAAGAATCCTTCTTTTCCTGTCTCTCCCACTGTTAGCCAGGTCTCTATACATATGCGATTCTAGATATTTTATGTAAATGGGATCATAAGGCATTTGCCCTTTTGTGATTGACTTATTCCACTCAACATGCTTTCAAGGTACTAACATGTTGTAGTAAGTATCTTTTTAGGTGGGCAATAGTCTATTATGAATACACCATATTCTGTTTATTCCAGTTTTTCTGGTATCTCGTCCTTTGGGCTTTTGTAAACAGTGCTGACATGAACATTAGTGTACAAGCATCTGCTTTTGTCCCTGTTTTCAGTTTTTTGAAGTGTATACCTAGGAGTGGAATTGCTGGATACTATGATACTCAAAGCTTTAGTGACCAGTCCCTGGAAAAGGACATCATGCTTGGTAAAGTATAAGGGAAGTGAGAAAGAGGACGGCCCTCGATGAGATGGGCTGACACAGTGGCCTTAACAAAGGCCTGCCCCGTAGCAGTTGTTCCATTGAGGAAGGGTGGCGCAGGGCCTAGTTCTGTTGTGCAGACGTCCCTGTGCGTCACAGGCAACTTGAAGGCTCCTAACAACAGTAGCAACATGGTCATCACCAAGGTCATGTCTCTGTACTGAATTGTTTTGATATTTGTACTTTAGGATGAAGGATTTACCTTGCTCAAAAGGCATATAATAGTAAATGGTGAGCTCCTCGTGCTATCGTCAGGCCAGAGCTGATGGCTGACCACTGATCACAATTAGTTGGTTTGTAAATTAGGTTGATAGAGAGCTGCTGCCAAGTTGCCTCCAACTCATGGGGACCTTCTATGTAACAATGAAATGCCACCCGGCCCTGCAGCACCCTCACAATTGTGAGCATGGTTCATCATTGCTGCCATTACCCCAAATCTTCTCCCGCGTTGGCTTCTCTTCTTCACCAAGCATGATGTTCTCCTTCAGCGATCGGTCCCTCTCGGTGACATGTCCAAAGCACAGTGCGTTAGAGCATGTTCTGTTGTGATCGCTAAAGTTCACGTTGGCTGGTGCTGGGAAGTCGATCTCCTGGCCTTTCTTCCTACTCCGTTTTATGGGAAAGTGCCGCTGACACTGTCTACCGTGGGTGACCCCCTGGTGTTGAACTGCTGGTGGCATAGCTTCTGTCATCATAGCAATACACATGTCGCCAGGCAGGCAAAGTGACAGATGGGCGGTGGTGGGTATAATTATTCAGTAGTTAAAAATGGAAAAATCTCACTTGAGAAGAACTAGTGAACTGATCTAGTGGTCCAATAGTGAAGCCAGGTGGGATTCTTGTTGTCCTAACGTGGTGTCTTCGTCACTTGGAGTTAACCTATCTTTTCTTCTATAAGGTGCTCGTCCTAGTCTCAAAAGGAGATTGCCCTTTAAGTTAGGCCAGTATTCTCCAAAGTGGAACAGTCCAGGGGTTGCTACCAAAGCAAATACCTATACTTTATCCTGCTGTAGGACAAATGTGTTCAATTGCCAAATGGGGAGCTGAATAATATTTTTTTGGCAAAGAAGATGATAAGCCACATGAATTTAAGAACCTATGGCCCCGACTCTGCAGCAGAATCTGGAAACCTGTGGTCGCTTGACTGGAACTTTTGGTTGGGAAACAGGGTGATGGTAGTTTCGAGCATACCCACGTGACCTAATTGTTTTTCACAAAACCTCTGCTGAATAAAATCTGAAATACGACTGTCAGGCTGTTTTCCCGTCTTAATGAATTCCAGACAGTTTGTAGAGGTTGGAAGCTTCCAACCCCAGGGTGGAATGACTACCACCAGCCAGCATCTGCTGTGTCCAACCTAAGGGTGTCTTGACAAAAGGGAAGAGAGCAGTGGACCGGGAGAAGGACAGGGCCAGGGTTGGGTCAGATGGATCAAGCCTGTGGGAGACTTAAGTCTATCTACCCTTTCGTTTAATCCATTTAGGCTCAAGCATTTTTATTTATTTTTCGGTCCCTTTTCTTTTGCGGTGTGTTGACCTTCAGAGAGAAAGTCCTGATCTGTTATTAATATAAGCTGGTTAAGGGCTCCTTAAATAAGTAAAATTTCTGGTTTTAACCTCTGGAGCGAGACAGATTTTAATTAAAATTCCAATTTGAATACTGGCTAGCTGTCTATCTTTGGACAAGTTATCTTTGTAGCCCTTGTTTCAACATCAGTAAAATGGAGTCGGTGGATAATGACACAATCTAAGTTACAGGGTAATCATCAGGATGCAAGTAAATATATAGGCCAACCCCTCAATCACTAAAAGGGCCTTCCCCTTATTAGAAAAAAAAAACGAAGCTCACTACTCTCAAAGCAATTCTGGCTCTTAGTGACCCTATGGACAGAGGATTTCCTAGGCTGTACATCTTTATGGCAGCAGAAAGCCTCATCTTTCTTCTATGGAGTGGCTAGTAGCTTTGAACTACCGATCTTGTGGTTAGCAGCACAATAGTAATTGAACCCTCCCTTAATTGTCATAACTGTTTTAGCCATAGTATGCTGTTGACTTGACTTTTTAGTTTTAGATACCGTAATGAGGAGAGCACGCCCTAACAGCAGTCCTTAGGAATAGAAGGTCCATAGATGAAATTGTTGTTAGCTGCCCTAGTATCCATCCTGATTCCTGATGGCCTCATGCCATTTTGTGCTCTCTCTGCGACCAGATGCCTGGAGCCCACAGGGATTTCATGGCTAGTCTATTTTAGTCTGAACTGAAGCCAGTGCAACCTCATAGCAGCCTTGTAAACACCACTGGCAGATGGGTGGAACCTGAGCACGAGGGTCATCGGTCAGGATTTGAACTGAGGTCTCCTACCCGGTGGGTGCAAATTCTACCACAGAACCACCCGTGGCTCTGGAAAACCAAACCAGACTCACTGCCACCAAGTCAATGCCGACTCCTGACTACCCTATAGCAGAGGGGAACTGCCCCTGTGGGTTTTCAAGACCGTAACTCTTTGTGGTAGTCAAAAACTCTATCTTTCCCCTGCCTGGCTTGGTAAGGGAGGGCCTGCGTCATCCCCAAGGTGGCTCATCAGCGTGAGCAGCATGGAGTTAATGCAGGTCAAGTAGTGGCGAGCTCTGGGGTGCCTCCCAGGGAGGCATTCAAGGATGCCAAGTACTATTTACACGTAAGGTGCTAATTTTGTTGCTAGAACAATCTTTGCCCTTATCATTGTGTTTCCTTTCATTGTAATGATAGACTATAGCTAGGTGGAGGAATAAATAATAAGATGCACTAATTGAGATTGCAAAACACCATGGATCTATAAGCTGCTCAACTCCATTGCTGCCTCAAGGCGGGCAGCTGTAATTCCTAACTGTCGCGTTTCAGCAGTACCTATCACGACTCCTGCTTCACCTTTGCACGTGCAGCACAGCATCCCCCTTTTGTGGTGGGTGTCTTTATCCAACGGAGTCTTGAACTTCTGGTCCCCCCGCCTCTACCCCCAGGCCCCCGCCCCGCAGAAGCCATGTATTAACTATTTAGTGACTGGAATGTAGGCTTGGATTTTGTTCCCACTCCGCCCGTCCTTTACTAGATCATTTCAGAGTTCTCCTCCCAAAGCCTGTGGCCTTCAGAGAGCAAAGAGGGGGACTGGCTTGCATAGGAACGATCTTTCTCGGGAAAATTCCCATTTTATGGCACAGGTATAAGAAAACAGGGGCAGGGTGGGGGGGGCAGGCCTTCTAACAATTCATGGTAACAGTGGAATGAAAACATAATGGATTTTTTTCCCCATGGATTTTTTTGAAGCCCCCTCATCAGTGGATGCTTCCATTGGTCACTGCTTAGGAATGACATAAGTATGACAAAGTTGCCTGCTACGTCGCATCGCTGCAATGATTTCAGCGAGGCACCACGAGCTTGCTCCCTAGATGTAGGAGGGCACCGTAGATGCCAGCTGCTCGTGTGGTGTCAAGAATCCTGTTGTCCTCCCGCTGGTCTTTAGCCCCACTGTGCACATGTGCTGCTACTGGCATCCGGGCCATCTGCAGGGGCGACTTGACTGAGAATCGAAGAGGGGATTTCTCTGTATGGCTCTAGGGGTGTGCTATCGTGAGTCTATTCACTGTCTGTCACGGTAAAGTAAACCAGTAACACTTTGATTCTTTATAGTTTAAATCACCCAGCCAAATAGACAATTCTCGAGCCCGGAAGATCTTCAGGTAGCAAGTTTTTGAAACTATACTAACACTGTTTCAGCTCTAGACCAAGGCCCCCAGTGATCTCGTGTACGTGGGACATGTTGCCAGGAGAGACAAGTCCCCGGAGAAAAGTGGCGTGCTTGCTGAAGGAGAGGGCAGTTACAGAAGGCCCTCCACCAGATGGATTGGCGCGGTGGCTGCAACAATAAGCTGGGACCTAACTGTGAGGACGATGCAGGAACAGGATCAATATCAGTTGGGACTGACTTGATGGCACCGAATGAAAACAATAACAACAACAAAAACTGCATTAACTGTTGTATGCATAAGCCAACAACGCCATGTGATGGCTTCTTGTGCATAGAGACTCGATAGGTCGGAGTGTCAGTGGCCTGGAGGATTTCCAAGGCCATGGATATTTGCGCCCCCTTCTCCGGCAATGCATTCGGTGGGTTCCAGCTGCCTGCCTTTTGGTTAGCAGCTGCGAACTTTTAGCCATCGCCCCACCCAGCCTTCTGTCCTTCCTGTACCAGAATCCATCTGTACGCGGATAGATACATAGGTAGGATGCCAATGCAGCATTTTAAGAGTATCTCTAGCTTTTCTATGATATTTTCATGAGTAGTTGAAACTGCTGCTCCTGGTGGCACTGTTGGGTAGCATTGGACTGCTAACCACAAGGTGGGCAGTTCAAACCCACGAGCCACTCCACAGGCAAAGGATGAGGTCGCCTGCTCCTATAAACATGTGCAGCCTTGGGAACGTTACATGGGCGCCACGAGGAGGTAGAATCGACACAATGGCAGTGGGTGGTTGCTTTTTTCCATTATCTTTACTTTTCTTGGAAAGCACAGGAAGTGAAAGTGGTCTTCCTTCCATGTGATTGAAACCTGCAAACAATGAAAAGCAACCTAGCCATAGCTGCACACATAGCGTTTGGTGCAAGGAGGAACACATCTGTAAGAAAGAATGAAGCCCAGGATGGGTCCGAAGTGGACTGGTCTGATGAGAGACTGCGCTGTGTCTAAGCGGCTAACAGGAGGGATCTCTGTTGGCGCCAGTGGGAGGCTGGGGAAGGACTGGTCATCAGACATAGAAAAGGCAGTCTGGACCGTCTCTAGGCCGATATGCTATTTTGGCATCTAAATAGGAGGACACTAAGAGATCTAGGTCTTTTCTCAGAGGTGTGGTTTGCTGAGGGGTGTTTTGAACCCCTGACAAGATTACCAGGGTCAGAAGAGCTCTTTCTGAAAGAAGAAGAAATGACCTGACAAGATGGATGCTTAAATTCCTTTTGGTGGGGGATGGGAATATATTTTAAGCTGGTTTTTCATAAAGAAAGCCTTTTTTTTCCCCCCTGAAGAAAGCACATCCTACGGAGCCATCAGGACTAGACAACCTCCTGGAACGATTGCCCTGAGATAATCTTTAAACTTTACACCGAAAGTATTCTCCCGAGTCTCCTTAAGACTAAACAATAGCTTAGCTTAACCAGTAAACAATTCTGCCTCGAGCTTTATGTCTTTTAAGGTCTAGCTCCCTGGGGGCATATTGGCCACCAGAAGTTGCTAAGTCAGACAGGGATCTGAGGGGGCAGGGTGTTTATGTTCCTGGTGGCCGGCCCACTCCTAGAAGGGGGGGCGAGGGTGCTTGCCCAAGAATGGTATAATGTCTCTTCATGGAGAAACAGTTGAATCAGTACATGTTCTCAACCACCAACTACACCAAATAAAAGAAAGTATAAACACAACACCAAGCCAAAGAACAGCAACAACAGAATATGAAAATGTATTTTAAAAATCAAGCATCTTCTATTTGAAATAGGTGATAAGGCCGTTCTCGTGGTTCTTGGATTCCGTATTTACACCGATAGCTGTGGTGCTTCTGCAGTCATTCGGGGAGCTTCTCTCGGGGGGAGCAGCCCCAGGAGAAGGGCATCAGGCGTGGTCCCGTGGAGAGGCAGGGGAACAGCGGGAGGCCCTCAAGGAGATGGATTAACCCAATGGCTGTAACAGTAGGCTCACGCGTCGTGATTGGGAGGCTGCTGTAGGCCTGGACAGTGTTTTGCTCTGCTGTACATAGGTGGCAACTACTGGCTGGTACCTAGCAACAACAATGCACACAGTGCTGACAAATGTGTTGCCTTTCGTGCCTGACGTGCAGCAGCCCTAGCTGACGTTGAATAAGGCAACACTCTGCTTCTTGTTTCAGATCTGATATTGTCAACAACTATCCTTTTCACTGTATTTTCTGCCACCTATGTAGTAGCATGCTTCTCCCTGGCAGTGCTACTGTTTAACATGCTCCCTGCCGCGCCTCCCTACCCCTGTCCCCCATGTGTATTGCTGAGTTGCTATCTTGTGTTCCTAACCACTAGACAGGACGGTCGTGATGGGCTGTAAGGAGAAAAAAAACACATGTCTTAGATAAGCTTCGTTTAGGAATGAGTTGTAGGACTGTTGGTTCGATGACTGAATGGATGATATATATATGAAATAAGGTCCCGTTAACTAAAACACACACCAAATAAGGTTTTTCCTGGTGGTTCAGTGTCAACATCGTGACCGGTGGTCTGCAGAACCCCAGCCTTACATTTTTCTTGGGAGCAGTGGTTCCGTAGTTGCTCATACCATGTGGGTGATGCTGATATGGGGGTAATGACTGCTGATGAAGGGAATGAACTATCCTTACTTATTAGAGGTCAATTCCCCCTTCAGCAAAGTCTCGTGAGAAAAGAGACCCTGTTTGGTCACTAGATTTCTCCAAGATCTAGGATAATGTGGGTCCAATAAGTATTTGTTGGAAAATGACCAAAGGATGAAGTGCTTCTGGTGTCTTACAAGGAATCAGTCAGTAACTTCTGGGAACTCCTTCAAACTCCTGGAAAAATGTACCCCAAATAAGACGGACTTTTCCTAATAGGTATGAGCTCTTGGTTAATTATTTCTGTGCTTCAGTTTCCTCACCTATAAAATGGGGCTAATAATAATCCTTCCTTCTTGGGATGGATGTGAGGATGGTGGAATGGAATGTATAAAATGCCTGGCATATGTGAGTCTCCAATACGTCAAGGGTGACATTTGCTGTGCTGTCATCACCACAATTAATGGTCAAACCACACTCACGACCATTGAGTGGATTCCCTCTCATAGCGACTATGGGACAGGGAGAAGTACCCTTGCGGTTTTCCCAGACCGTGCCTCCTTTGCGGGAATAGACAGGCTCATCTCTCTCCTGAGGATGGCATGGTGGTGTTGAAGTACTGACCTTGTGGCTAGAAGCCCAATGCATAACCAACACTCTTAATGTAAAAAGAGGTAGAAACAAACAGAAACATTAAGAATCCTTTTCTGTGTCTTGTCTTTCTCCTGAAACTCCTTCTCTGGACCCAAACGCTTACACCCTGGGAAACCATTTTATAATGCTGCCCATTCCGAGGTTGGGGGTAATCTTGAAGTCATGTTGATAAAAGTCTTCCAGGAACCTGACCATCCGTGTTTGACAGCATTTCCCCCGTCTCCAATGTCTCACCGCTTCTAGGGCGCAACAGTTGCCTGCATCAGCATTGTGCTGACATGTTTCTGTGGCGCTCTACTTTCATACAATGTCTATTGTCCTTTAGAAAGGCCGAGTAGGCAGTTGGGAGAGAGGTGGGAGCCATCGCTGAAGAATCCAGCAGAAACTAGTACAATGGCTTAGAAAGTCTAGCATCTATAGTTTTGGGGGCAACTAGACCCAGTTTCCTCAGGACCCATTTAAAAAGGAAGCGTTTTGACTTCTGAGTAAATTGGGGGCTACCATACTGTAATGATCAGCATAGCCATTCTGGCCAGTGGTGGTGATGGGGGTGGGTGGGAGGTGGACAGGTTTATGTGTTGGGAATGCTTGGAATTCATTTAGGAAGTTGAGAGAAAAGCAGAGAAGGCCCAGTGGTTTCATAGTTGCTAGATGACACTGTTTACAAACAAAAAACAGTATTGTTTTTAAAGCCCTTATTAGGAGCTGGGCCTTGGATTGGTATGTTAATCTCCTCCGTGGTTTCATTTTCCTACCAATGAAGGAAATGGAAATGCCCCAGGGTTTGTGTAAGAAAAGGTGCATCCTGGGTGTGCACTGGATCAATGTGTGTGTATTAGAAAAAGGGTCGCTTAGGTATGTGCCAATGTGTGTACATATGCACATGTGTCTGTCTTAGGCCTGAGGGACGTCCTTCTTAGGGGCCCTTGAGTTGGGTCCTGTCCCATGGACAGTTGAACCAAACGCTGCCCAGTCCTGCCAGCCTCATGCTTGCTACGTGTGAGCCTGTGGTTACAACCACTGTGCCAGTCCATCTCATTGAAGGAAGAATGTTGCCTATGTAATAATTTTTTCTTATTTTTCTTGTGTTAGAAAAGTCAAGAAACAAATACAAGGGGACTTCACAAACTGTGGGAAACTGGAACTGAAAGATAAGGGAGGTTTCTTTGAGTTTTCTGAAGCCTTCTTGGAACAAGAATGAGGGGCTCAGTACTGATTAAATTATGTGTGTGCAAGGACACTGACTGTCTACTTGGGACTGTGTTAAACACGCTTTATGTCAGTTAACTAATAGGAGTGAGATCAGATCCCATGGGGGCGGGGGGTGGGGGGAAGAGGAGGCCCTGTGTGCTTGGAATTTAATAGCCAAAAGGTTTGTGGTTTGAGCTCACCCAGAGGCCCAGCACCTTAGAAGACAGGCCTGGTGTCTGCTATTGAAAGGCCACGGCCTTAACAGCCCGACGGAGCAGCTTGACTTTGCACGCATGGGGTCGTGAGTGGGGACTGACTTGACAGAAACTAACAACAAGGATCCTATTTGACAGATGAAGAAGCTGAGGCTTGAAGTCTGAAGTCACTTGGTGAACTAACATCCATCAAATAAGGGTTGGAGCCAAAATCCAAACAGGGCTGTCAAACCGAGGCCTTCAAAGTTCCTCCTCGTATGTTCTGTGTGCATACACTGTGGTGGCTCCTGTGCCCACTGGGGGTGGACATGAGAGCAAGGACAGGAAGCAATTAGGGGCGACGATTCTTGTTGATTTTGGAGGGGGAAGAGGACTGCGCTTCTGCTGGAGGAGAGATGACACTCAGGGCGTGGTTGAAATCTGTATCCAAGATAAATAGATCTGTCTATTAAAGGTGTTCACAGCATGCTTGGCAGCACAGTTCTTTGTTTTCAAAGCTGTGTCTAATGAAGGAAGGGAGACAAGACAGTCTATTAAGTCTCCAATAAAGGTAGCAAAAGATGGGATGGTAGATTTCTCCCTAGGGGAAACTTAATCATTCCTAAGGAATGGTGTATAAGTTATAGATTGCCCTCAGTCCGTGTCGGAGATCGTCTCTGAAGGTTGCTAGTTTGAGGGCATCGCCAAGACCTGTCTACACATTTATCCTTCTGTTCAACCACCGAACATGTAGCTTCAAACATCTCGATGGCAACAAATGTACAACAACGTGCTTGAACACAATGGATGGATGGATGGATTGTGATCGGCGTTGTACAAGCCCCCAATAAAATGATCAAAACAAAACAAGAAAACCATTTTGTTGTTTTTCACTTCTCGCTCTCTTCTAACTTGAGTCGTTAATTGGTTTTCTTAAGTTTCTTTATGAAGATGAAGGTAGGCTGTTTCATTCTGGACTGTTTATCTTTGACATGCCAGAGCTCTTGAAACATCATAATGTTGTGTAATGAATCTAACTTCTGCCTTGACATGTGGGTGTGCAGATCATTAGTCATTGCAAAGTATTGAGTTAAACATTTTCAATAAAAGGATAATGATCTAATAGAGAGGAAGAAGTTATAAAAATCCTGGTTCATGACTTTAATGGTGAGCCATATACTTTGTGTGTGCTATCAGAGCCTTGCAGAATGAATGTGGAAACATCTTTATTACTGGGGTAAAAGAAAGACCATCACAACCACCACCAACAATAACAACAACAAACCACCACACTTAATTCCCCTTTATGCCAAGTAAAGTAAAAACGACCCAACTTTTCAATGTTTCTGCTCCCAATTTACTACCACAAGAAAAGGTGGAGATTTCCCCAAGATCTTAGTAGTGGGGATGCCTGCGCTGTGTCTTGATTGGAAAACCTTTAGCCTGGTGACGAGCTCCTCTTGGCAGGCTGTGAGGGCATCCTTTGCATCGCCACCAGTAGGAGCCAGGGCATTCCTGGGCAAACAAAGTAGGTCTTTACCTGTGAGCTGAGTTTATGAAGTTTTGGTCGTCGTTAGTCACTGTGGAGCTATGTGCCTGCCGCTCTGGTTTATCACTTCACACATCTTCCCGTGGCAGAAGGCTGAAGCATCACCTCTCCATGTCCGTGGACACCTAAGGATGTCAGAGGTACAGTAGCCTTGCTTCTTGCTGGGGAATGTTAGTGGGTACTGCTCTTCTGAGACGATTGTTTAGCTGAGGGTTAGCTAATCAGTGTAACATGTTGTCCTGCTGTCTTCGTTCACGGGGTTGGAGGCTTAAACGGGAGACAGCGCCACATGCCAGCTCTCCTTAACCTTGCCAACTATCTTTAGCTGTTCCAGTAAACAACTTCTAAGTTAAATACTCCCACCCTCCACCCCAGCAGTTACAAGTACGTTCACTTTAACGTCTGAATAGAAGGCATAAACAGTGCTGTTGTTAAAAAATATCTCAACAGTCAGGTTCTCTCTCTTTTTTTTTTAAAGGGACAAGTTGAAATGTGTGACTGATGGGAAGAATTCTGTTTTCCAATACAGTATCTTTTTTGCAATTTTTATAAGATTATTATTATTTTGCAATCAAGTTAGTAATCGATGACATTCTGTGGTTTGGAAGGTGTTCTGGAGGGGAGCTCTCTTTTTTGACACAGGTCCCTGCTCCCGTGGTGATCTTTCTCGAAGGATTATTGATCTCCGGTCATCGTGTGTAGCTGTTGAATTTATTTGCTATTGCTCTCAGATAAGGAGGCAGCTTTGAATCGGAGCCAAGTAACCTGTTGATGTCAAGTCTATTTTACCTTTTATGATTACCATCATCAGCACCTCCCTCCTTCCTGGCTGGGTTCCCTGTCATCTTAAGCAGGCAGCAATTACTGGTTAGCTAAAGAAGCTGGCCCTTGCTGCCAAGGATCCTGTTAATTATCACTCTATCTCTAATTTAGCCTTGCTCGTGTTGAGGGCAGGTGTGTGTAAACGTGTGTGGCAGACCTGCTATCCACCCGGCTCTTCATCTCCTTTCGGAGCCGCTTCAGTGGACCCAATGTTCGGGCAGAGGGCTGAGGTGACCCTGGTGAGTTTTCTCTATGTTGTTGGCTGAGTCAGGTTTTGTGTGGCTTCCTCCCCTGGGCTTTGCCCTGAGCCAAAGCCTGATGGTTGACTTTCATCTTGGGAATTCGACCCTCTTCCCGGGCCATGCTGTGGCCCAACTTCAATGGGACACCTTGGTTTTCCCACGCGCTCTGCCCTCGACCCGTGCAAAGGACACTATGGGACGGAGCCTCTGCTGTGCGCAAGAAGGTACCGTTGCAATGAGTGCGACGGCCCAGTCTACAGATGCTTGCCTAGCGGATGTTTCTGAAAAGGTGACACTTTTCCCATCACGTGGACTCTCGGGGCCCGCAGTGCTTGTGTTTCCTCCAGGACCAGGTCGCCTCCTTAGGTGTTCTCTGAGGGATTCAGTCCACTGTTGCGGGAACATGTTTTTCCCAGTTCCACCGGATCACTCGATTCGGTTCGGAGCGCTTCTGCTTCCTTTTCCACTTCTTCTGTTGTTTTTGGTCGTGTTGAGTGTTGGGGACTGGTGGAGTGATTCGCTGCAAAGTGAATTAATTTTCCACATTTTCAAATGTGTTTTCCATGCGTCGTTGCCCTCCCTTCCCACCCACCGATTTCTTTTCTCCCCCTCAGTTGCAGCTCTGTCATTCATCTAAACGCTGATGCCACTGCGACGCATGCACGGCAGCTGGCGGGGATGAACAGAAACGGTCAAAGAATACCACTTCCCCTTTTGACGAGTTCCTTCATGATGACTCCTTTCAAGTCCTGGAAAAGGATGGGGATTTGGAATTAAGTTCTCCCTCCGTCTTCAAGTTCAAACACTCATTTTTCCTTTTCTGTTACTCTTCAAAAATGATTCAGTGTGTAGGATGGTACTCTCATGTCCCTCGTTGTAAGCCCAAACAGACTTACTCATGAGTTCCACCCAGGGGGACGGGCTGGGAATACTTCCCTTAAGTAATTCTCCTTACATAGAATATTTTTACTCAATAGTCTTTGCCAACCCCCCAGAAGGTGAAGGGTGAAGGGTGAAGGAAGGGTTTTGACTTCTTTATCATTTTCCCCAAGCCACTTTTTCTTTAAGGAATCCCGAGCTGGGTCCTCACTGAATTCTTGTTTAGAATCTGCGTGCTGTCGGTGACCGTTATTTTGCCGGCCACCCTCAACATTCATTTTCTACCTCTGCGTTCCTTGGTTTATAGCTGGCCTCTGGGCCCCGGGCTGTCTTGTCACCCACTTTGCGGTGTGAGCGGCAGCTCCCTGATTCTTGTCCTGGGATTCTCTAGGCTTCTGGGAGGGCCGAGGGGGCTGGAAGTGTGCCAGGAGGTTAGCCGAGCGCTGCCTGGCAGTCGGTATTGATCGAACTGCAGAAACAGAAAGTGTTCAGCATTTACGCATTCTGCTGGTGGTGTTTTTGCTTATTTTGTGTATTTAGAAAAAGGCAATCGTATGCAAGCTGCTGACTTACTATTTTCCCTGGAATGAGAACCATTTGGATTATTTCAATGCATGTTAGCCAAGAGGTGTTTGTTCACAGTATCAGTTTTGTTTTCTGGTGTCCTCTTTAGAATAAGACCAGAATGTGTCTTTTTACTTTATGGAAATAACTGGTGCTTTAGGATTCTGCAGGCCAGCAGAGATTTGAAAAACCAAATGTGCACTTCAGAGTCAAGTGAAATCTTTTTAGTGAAAATATAGGGACAATTGGTGGTCAGTGACTTCCTTTGAAATCCTCCCTTTTATTTTCTCCTAAATCACTTAAGCTTTCAGAGAAACCTTTTTTTTTCTGTTTAATTTTCCCACTGATTAATTCACCTAGTTTAAAAAGAAAGAAGACAAGCAAGATGACATACAAGAATTAAAGCCTCAAATCCTGTGTCCAAGAATATTGGGTGTGAATTAGTGACTGGCTCTGTTTGGTTGATTTTGAGGACAGGGCAGATTGCCGTTCGCTGTTGCTGGCGATGTTCGGATTAGGAACAGAGCTGTCTTTCTGTACTCTCAGCACTGTAAAGCGCAGGTGCGTGTTCCCGGGGAAGGTACGGTTGTTCAGCCTTTGGAAAACTGAAGACCATGCCCTAACCAGTGCTTCCTTCCAACACCATGCTGGTACGGTTTTGGAGTTGGGAATACAGATTGGTATAGTGATCGGAAAAAAAGAATCGAATATCACCTTTGAGTTTTTGATTTATTAAATGTTTTAGGAAGTTTGCATAAATAGTGAAGGGAAAGACATGAAAGAAGAGTTATAAAATGATTGGTTTGTTTTCCACGGAAAAATTTTTTTTAAAGCCTTGTTCTAGTTTTTAAGGTCTATCTTGATAAATATCAAAAGAATAGGCCTTCAGTAGGTGAAGGGAAGGTGACATTAGGGTTTTATTATGAGGTCGACCCAGGAGCTGGCCCTCCTGGCACGGTGGATTACCCAGTGTGGTAAATCCAATATGGTACATTGGATCGCTAGCAGCGACTTCTTGGACTCAGTGGCCACTCTTCAGGAGAAAGATGAGACTCTTTGTTCTCGTAAAGATTTTCGGCCTCAGAAACCCACAGGGACAGTTCTGCTCTCCCCGATAGGGTCACTGTGGGCCAGAGTCCACTCAATGGCAGTGCGTTTCTTGAGTAAGAGCTTCAGGTGTCTATCAACTGTATTTTTTGTTTTCATTGGACCTGTGACCGTACCTGGGTTCATCATTTGACCCCAGCAGACCTAGTAATGAATCAATATATTGGGAGGCTTGGTTCCAGGCCCTGTTATGCCTCTTACTTTTGTGATCCTGAGCAACTCATGTATGAGTAATCTCTTCGTATGTCCAGCGGGGGGGGGGGGGGTGAGGACTTTACGAGGTTCAGTTCATGGTGCTTCATGGGAGCAGTGTGTGTCAGTGGGAGGCCATGACATGAAGCCCTGAACTCAGTTTCGGGACAGTGCACCCCACTCACCTGTCATTGGAGGCTTGCATGCTGCTCTGCTGCTGAACAAGTTTCTGGAGAGCTTCCAGACTAAGATGGACTAGGAATGGGACGCTTGGTGATTTCCTTCCAAAAATCAGCTGGTGGAAACCATACAGCGCCACAGCTGATCATGGAGTGGGTGCAGGATCATGTAGTGCTCTGTTCCATGGTGCATGGGCTCTCCATGAGCCACAGGCAGTCCCTGTGACAGCCAACAAACCCAGCAAAGGCCCTGATCTGCTGCCTTGTTCCTCCACTGTATCAGGGTGAATGTTGCAGATGATCATGTCACTCTTTCCCGGTAGCCTAGAAAGAGCCCCGGGCTGCTTCTGAATTCTGTGCATGGGACCTCCACAATTCACCGTGGATGCAAGTGACCGAACTTAATTGCTCTCTCAAGCATACCTTTCTTCTGAGGTCCCTTAGTGTATGTTGCTTTGGGGCCATTTTGGTTTGGGTGCCCTAAAGCTCAGTTAGGAGTCCCTGGGTGGTACAGGTAGTTGAGTACGTGGCTCTTAAAGATTGGTGGTTGAAACCCACTTAGACACCGTTCAGTAACTGTTAACGAGGAGCCCTGGAGGTGTTGTGGTTACACAAGACCAGTTCTACTGTCCTATAGGGTCACCATGAGTCGGCATTGACTTGACGGCAATGAGTTTGGTTTTAGTGTTGAGAGGCAATTCAAGAGACAGACCTGGTGACCTGCTTCCAAAAGGCCTGAGCGTTACAAACCCCATGGGGTTGCTATGAGTTGGGGTTCACTTGGAAGTGGCTGACAACAAAAGTCACTTACAAATGGGTATTACCTGTGACGTTCTTGGTCAGTAGGCATTCATTTGCTTACCAGCAGCACCTGTAACCACCTGCAGTGCTGTCCCTCCATCCAAGAGTGTGTTTGTAGATCGAGCAGAAATAAACAGAACTCAATGAATGGTTGTAGAGAGTCCTCTTCCACTTGAGTGAGCTCACACGAAGTGATTACGTTAGCAAGCTGTCTTACTTTTCACTTCTTGCCACCCAAGGGCAGTGTTTAAGTGCGTGAGGCTGCTAACTGAAAAGCCGTCAGTTTGTACCCACCAGCTGCCATGTGTGGGAACGATGTGGTAGTCTGCCTCTGTAAAGCGTATAGCCTTGGCAGCCTTCTGAGGAAGCTCTGCTCTGTCTTACAGGGTGAATTTGAGTTGGAACGGGGTTTATATGCCAGACACTGTTAGAGATACACTGACTATCATCTAAAGCAAGGTGTTTGCCTTCTTGAATATAGAGCTTCTCATTTCTATTGAGATGATTCTGACTCATCTTGACTTTCTAAAAGGTTTCTGGGCCTGTGAATCTTTATGGGAACAGATAGCCTCATCTTTTTCCTATAGAGCAGCTGATGGATTAGAACCACTGACTCCGAGGTGGCCACCAGAACTCTGTCGCAAGATAAATGTGGGCACGGCAATGTCACTGTACCCTTGGAACACAAAAGATGAAGGGATTGGTTCTTCTGAGGGGGGATGGAGGAGTAAAGTCTCAGAGAAGAAAGAGACTTGGGGATTCATTATCCAAAGATGATTTCCGAGCAACAAAGAGGCAATATTCCAGTTAGGATGGAGTCACGGAAGCCCATAGTATGGTGATGCTGGAATAACAGAGGTAGTTGCGTATGGCTGGTTGTAAGCATGTGAAGCATGTGGTAACACACAGGCCAGTGGTTTCTGCCCTCAGGATAGTTCGGCTCCAAGGGGATATCCCGTGGTTGTAAACAACCACTTACAGATTCCTCTGTGACATATGAAAGGTAGGCAAACAGCATTAAAGTGTCCATTCACCCAACAGACCTCTTTTCCATCCTCCAGCGGAACCATCACTTGATGTTTTACCCCGCTCTCTGCTCCCTGTAGTCAGCTTTGGAGAATACAGTTAGATAAGCAAATAAGTCTCAAAGCCGATACCTTTCGTGAGCGCCCACGCACACCCGTGCACACACACACAAGTACCCACGCTCCCATTTTCACATGAAAGAAATCTGTCTCCATTCCAGAGCTCCAGAAATATCTACACTATGACTCCAGATAAACTTTGGGTACCTTCCATTATTTTGTGGACTGTGGTCATGTGAATGGGATAAACTTGACTGCTTAGTTCCACATCCAAACACAAGAGTTTGGCTTTGTGGTCCTTCCAGACGTAATTGGATCTTGTGGCTCACTTCGGTGCCTGCTTCAAATTGGCCTTCTGATTAGTGTTCCAGGTTGTTCCTGTATTTGGGATTTGTGTCTATGTAGAAACAAGAATTTGCCTTAAGGTAGCAAGAATGTTGGATCTGAGGAGGCCGTTCCAGATTTCTATTTTCCCCATGTGTGTGATTTGAACAGGAGGTAGACATGCTTGTGTCAGAGTGCCCCCTCCCCCGCCCCAATAAATGATTAAGGGTCTCTTTTTCTTCTGTAAAACAAGCTTGTGGCTACAGGTGTAAATTCTCTTCCTGAATCTCCTGCCTGGTCTCTCTGCTCCGTGACATTGGGCAAGGCATGGTTTTCTCTGTGTCTCTGTTCTCCTATCTGTAAAACGATGCTAATAGTAGGTCCTACTGTTTAAAGATGTGGTAAGCACTGAGTGAGATAATGCACATGAAAGGTTTGGCACGGCACCTGGCACGTGGGACGCAGTACACCTGAGCTAGTTTTTGCTGTCACTATATTGAGCTTTCGGAAATGTTCTGTAGTGCTGCATTTTGTGTCCTTCTGAAGGTTAAGGCCTTGCAAACTATATTTTACTGTTATTTGCATTCCCTTTTCCTTTTAATGACTCTATAATACAATTTCAAGGCACAGGGTAGATTTACCACAGAAAACACTGGGTGTTCATTGAAGGTTTTATTGAAGAGAAAGAAAAATTTGAGTGTAAATAGTGTAAATATATTCCATGAGGCACGAGAGACATAGTTATGCTGAAAGTATTTCTTTGTATGAAGCCCAAACTAAATCGAAGATTTAAATTTGCTAAATATTTTATTTACCAAACTTGGCATCCCTACTTGGGGAATATGAAATTTCCTCCTTTATGCTCATCATTTTTTCCATAAAGAGGGTTACGCGATTGCTTAAGTAAACCCTATGATTAATACACTTGGAGCCTCACTGTAGAAATGATTACACAAATTGGAAGGAATATTTCTAACTATGTCTAGTAATTCGCCTTCTAGAACTCATCTACCAGAGTAAGCAGTGGGCCTACAAATTGAGTTTGTTGACTCCTGCGTATAGAGTGTGACATTGCTGGAAAATCCGGAACTCTTCCAGTGCTGCTTCTGATCAAAGGGAACCATTAATAATGACACATTAATGGCTAGGTATGCATTCCAGAGAATCCTGAAAACCTTGTCATCTCTGAAGGAAATTAACTCACTGCTCTTAGAGACGCCTGTCCAGGAAAGGTCATTCCCGATGGCCAGCTTGTTTCCAAGTAGAATAAACACCCCGAGTGATTAGGTCAATGGCTTGGGGTGATTTTATTGTCCTTACAATTTAAGTTACTTATTTATTTTTTTAAGTAGGTTTGGTCCTTAAACTATTAGACTAGATACTTTGAGAGCATTAAATCCAAGACTCAGTGATCATTTCATTTCAACCAGTGTATTTCTTGAACAGTTAGTGTTCATAAAACAGCTGCGTACTGTTCATAAAACAGGGGTAGGAAGGAATTTAAGGTATAGCTCCTGCTTTCAACAGACGTACAGTTCAAATGGAATCCTATGACAAGAAGCAGTCAGGATCCAAGGTAAGTAAAACCAAGTCTCATGCTGGCTGACTTTGAATGTAATGGTGACATTTGGAGGACACGTGGAGTAGAAATGACTGTCGGCAACACCTTTTCCCTTGAGCTTGCTATTTGAGAGGACTATGCCGATATGAGATTAGATTTCATTTAGGAAATGAAATGTTCTAGGCCTAGACTTAGAATGAGCAAGAACCGAGAGGGTGCCACACTGTGAAATGAATGTCTCTGAGACATGACAAAAATATTTCCAGCACATTGCCTGACCGAAGCCTCTTCACTTCTCTGTGACTGTTCACGGTCTAGAATTTCCAGGTCAGAAACCCGAGGTTATGTAGGTGGGGCTGATTCTGTTCCATGTCCATTTCCTAAATATTTATCATGCACCTGCTGTTGCTATGTTTGAAGCAGCCAGAGAGACTTGAGCAACGTTTAGAGACTCTTAGCTGGTCACTTAAAACCAACTGAAATCTACTCCATTTAAATATGGATTTTTTTCCTTTTCCTGAAATGAACATTTCTAATCATCTTGGATTTGATGTGGCCTAAAGGAGCAGCAGCAGGATTCATGAGAAGCTTCTATGAGGCACTCTTGACTTTGAGTGTTTGCTTAAGCGACTTTGAGGCCAGCTTAACTCATTTCCTGTTGGGATGGCATTTGTTTATTAGACTTGATCCTGGTCAGACTTAATAGCCTTAATGGTTTTGAGTGGTCTCAAGTGAATCACCATCATTGTGCCCATTAGCAGAGGACGTGTTCTGCTTCTGGAGAGGCCACAAACACGTTCCTACTTCCGTCATTGTGGATTTCAGAGAGGACTGTACCCACTTGAGACATTAATTTAGGTGTAGACACTTGGAATTCTGAAATGTTAAGAGTTCATCATGACATTCAGTGAGAACATATTTCCCATCCGCTCTTTTCTACGTCTTTTTCTTATTTGGGGAAGTGCTTGCTGCCATTTGAAAATGGCCTCAGCATTTGGTAACTGTTGAGTTGATCCCATCTTCCCAACTAAATGAGTAAAAATGTGGCAGGGGCTCCGATTGGTGGAGAAGAGGGGAGTTTGCGTGAGAGGTGTTGCTACTGTGGGCATGGAGACAGGTTTCAAATTTTCAGTTTGTGTGTGTGACGGGCAGGCTCTACCGATCCAAATTAGACCGGAAACTAGCGAGGCTTTTAGTGATCTCTGGGTTTTGCAAAGTTAGTGGCTTGCAGGTTCGGACCTGTTGTTCTCTGTGGATGGTTTTGTTGGTGAGGTGAGATGCAGGCTGGCTGCAAACCATTATCGTGTCCTTAAACATGGAAGAACATAAACTATTTATGCTAGCTTGGTTCTGGCTGAATGTAAGTTTTTTTCTCCTTGGTAGCCAGCCCCAATATTGCACAGTTTTCATAGCTGCTCTTGATTCTTTCTGCTTGTGTTTGGCCATTCTTACTGTCTTCCTTTATATATCTGTCATTAAACTCTAATTGAAGCTTCATGTTTTATATTTAGATTGATGCGTGGAGGCTTGGCTGTGCCAGCGGTTCAGGCATAGTGGCAACTGTTGGCTCCTGCTACAGTTTTTTTGGAATCCGGCCTCTCTTTGGGGATGTTCAGTCCAAGCCAACCATCCCCATCCACTCTCTAGCTGAGGCGCCTGGGTAAGCAGCTCCGAAGTGATTCCTGCTTCCGGACGTGTCAGAGCGTATTGCTTCCGATAAGACAAACATTGGCTTGCTCACTTCCTCTTGAAGCCAGAGACGCAGACTCAAAGAGGATTTCTTTGACAACTCTTTGGTATCACTTCAGCCCTTCGTTTATAGACTTTCACACAGGCTATCAGTGCTGCATAGTGATGGCAGATGACACCCAGGCCGCGAGCTGCCTCCCAGACCTGTCAGGTGCTAGTAGACGTTTCACAGCTGTGGGTTCTCTGCATTTGGGTCACTTTTTGACTCCATCCCACAATCCATACAAGCTAGCATTTCACTGGGCATTGCTTTGTGACAGGCATTCTTCCAGGAGCTCGGAATGCAGCTGTCATCAAACGATTCAAAACCCTGCTTCTTGTGGGGCTTGCAGTTGGGCATAGGAGGGCTACAGAAAGACATACTTAAAGAAGTAAAATGCATGTTTTAAATGGCGATGCATACTCTAAAATCCCAAACCCAAACTGCGGCTGCCATCGTGATTCCAACCCAGTCCAGGCCTACAGGACAGCGGAGGGCTCCCGCACAGGGTTTCCGAGGCTGTAATTCTCATGGAGGCGGACTGCATCACCATTCTCCTGGGGAGCAGCTGGAGCTCCCAACTCCGGACCTTTCTGCCTCCCCAGGGCTTCCAGATACGTGCTGTAGCAAAAGAGAAAGCTTGGGTAGGTGTGGCTGAATCCTGATTTACAGTTGAGTGGGCAAGGAAGGCTTCACTGGGAAAATTACCTTTGGGGAAGATTACAAGGATCCTAGAACACAGATCCTGCCGGTATTGGTGTGTGTGTGTGTGTGTGTGTGTGTATGTATGTGTGTGTGTGTGTGTACAGTGTAGCAGGCGGAGAAAATGGAAGGACACAGGCCCTGAGATAGGAGGAGTGTTGCTGGCCCACAAACAGCAGGACGGTCAGACTGAGCCAAAGGGAGAGGAGTGGGGATGGCAGGGGGTGGGACAGGGAGGACATGGGACTGGAATGGAGGCAGAATCCTGTCAGGACTTGGAAGGATTTTGGCATGCACTGAGTACAGTGTGGAGCTTCTGCTGGTGTTCAGCTAGAGGTTAACTGATCAGACTTAGAATGGATGGCTTTTCCCCGTGTTCTGGGTAAACCAGTGGGCTCGGCTTGTGGAGGTCATTTTGTCAGAGGACTTTGGTTGATGGTAGTTTGAGCTACCCAGAGGTGCCCTGGAAGGGTCAGGAGGCCCATTTCCATAAGATTACAGCAATTGAAAAAACTCCAGGGAGCACGGTTCAATCTGGAAAGGCTTGAATCAGAACTAATTTTCTAGTAACCGGTGTGGTAAAGGACAAATTAGTTTAGCATTCCGAGCTTCTGTTGTCTCTTTTTTCATTCTTACAAAACAAAGCTGATGACCTGGAAGCTTATAGTAACCTTCTAGGTAGTGGTACTGCCTACCAGGATCAATTGGGCCTCCTCAAGAAAGCTCCATGTGTAGGCGGGTCACATTCATGACTGTACCTCAGAGGTATAAGTGATCCTACTGTACCTATTAACACCTTGTAGTTTGTCATAAACATGGGCAAAACTTTGCAAATGATGAAGTGATTTGTATGAAGGGCCTCGGCAAAGTTCCTGGGACTAAATGGAATGAACCGGCAATGGAAGTTTTCTGTGGACTTTTGGAAGTGACCTTGTGTAGACTGATAGGATTACTCCTACGCAGAGGGGCTCAGGGAAGCAACCCAGAAATGATGCCTTCGTTGGGGTGTGTAGGAGATTGCCTGCAGAATATGGGTGTGAGGGGACACAGATTGGGAGCTTTAACATAAAGCCTCCATATTATTTTTGGTGGTGGTGCAGACAATAGAACTATTGTCCTGAATGTTAGCTGAGTCAATAAAAAGAGGGAAGAGAAAGCTGTGAGTGGCTTGGTGCCGCGGGAGGCTTAGGCTGACTATTACTTGCATGTATCGTCATACCAGTAGTCCTTTTTAAAATTAAATTTTATTTCCTCCCCCATCAGTTTTATTGGCACATAATTTACAAATCATACGATTCTATAGTTCAGTTGTTCAATCATATCGAGGAGTGTTGTATACTCATCTTACCGTGAAGTCTGGAGCATATCCCCACCCCCTTGGTTAAGTCGCCTCTAAAATGAGTTGTGTAATTACAGTCTGTTCTAGCACTCCCCCCCCCCACCTTCTTTATTTACTCCCCAAATCTCCTTACCCTCCCGACAACCCTCCACCTCCCTCTACACGCTCTACAAACACTTTTCACTGTGCAACCCCTGCTTCTGTGTTTCACAACTGGGAAACCCAACAGAAAACAACAAAAAACAAAATCGCACTAAAGTGGTAAGGATGAAGTCATAAGAGAATAAAGACAAAAATTCAAATAATGTGTAAGAAGGAGAAGACACCCATCAACATTCAAAAAGCTAGAGAAGAAATTTCTATCCCAGTAGAATTTTGTAACTGTCATCTTTGGATCACACAAGCTGGTGTGCTTCTTTCGTGTGGACAAGGCTGCTTATTTGAATACAAGACCCCAGACACGATTCCAGTTGATAGCCAGGCACCATCTACTTTCTTCACCACACGTTGCTGTAGCACCTTTATCTTCAGTGATCTTTTCATGAAAGTGAGTACTGAGCAGGGTCATATTTTCAAACCTAAATGCTTTTGAATTGGGGCTATAGTTAAGTAGGAGCCCAGACTTCATCTGCTTGTCCATGGGGTTTGCACATCTCAGTTTTACTTTAGAGGTCGTAATTTCACAAAACCAAAACCTTAAAAGACCAACTGCTTCAATAGCAGCTGTAAGCCAACTAGGAACCAAGCAAACTGAACACGCACGTACACAAAAAGAAAGAAAGATACAAGCAAAACCCTAATAAACAAAGAAGTGCAGCCTTGTCAATCATGCCCCTGGGGTGTGTCAATTGCACTATTATCATCATCAATTTCCCCAATGGACCCAGCACACCAGGCACCGTTGATAGGAGGAGTCTATGTGAGTACAGTTCCCCCTGAAGCCACAATCTCTCATTCTGTTGGGCTCTGTTGACCGTAAGTGTGGTGATTGATGTTAGGGAGCACCTTTTGGATCAATTCTTCCAACTGTAGGTCCCTGCTCAATGGATCAGAACCTGCAGGGTGGGCATTCCGTGTTTGGTGATCCTGGGTCCCATTCCATTAGACACCCACAGAGCCGGGGTTTCCCACCAAGGTCTAATGACAGCCACTTCCACATTTCTGGGGCGGCCATTTTCTGTCACACCAATATTTTTTAAGCATGTGCCCAGTATCCTGGTAGACCAAGTGATACACAGAATAAGAGGTGCTGGAGGCCTGGGAGCCTTCTTTCTATAGCCCTGAGCAATTTGGCCCTGCCCCCAGCTCGCACCATGCTGTTTTGTACATCACGATTCTACAGTTACCCCTCTATAGCAGGCGTCTTAGGGACAGCCCTTTATTGCTCAAGAATGTCCTTTGGACGTCTCAATGCGCTCTCTTCTACTCGAGCATTTCTCACGCTTCCTGTAGTGTTTTAGGGTCCCTTCTAGATGGAAGCCCCAGGTAGCAGCATGGCCAACCAGTTCCATCATTTTCTCTTTAAGGAAGTATTTCTCTGACTTTGCCTTGTCTTCCAAATTTCAGCATGAGCTCTGTGAGAATTAAGTGGTGCTCCCTGTCGTTTTGCCCACTAGTGTGATCTGTTCCTTGTATTCTGTTTGCTCCTCTCCTTTGACAGGCTAACCACAGCAGATGTTCAGCGTTGGGATGCTAGAAGCAACTAACTGTTCAGGTGGTGGGAGGGCTGCCCGTCATCTCAACCTCCCTGGCCCAGGTTGCCCTGTCAGCTGAATGTCAGCCTTTGCCCGCTGGTGCTGGGAAGTGAGTTCTGGAGGGCTTGCTGCTGAGGGGAGTTCCCCTGGCTACTGATGACATGACTCTTGGCACCCTAATGACCCCTGAGTTAATACTTAGGGGACAAATAAGTATGACAAAGAACGGTGTTACAACCAAGGGGAAACTGAGACAAAAAAAAAAAGGGAAGGGAGTTGCCCAGGATTAGTGGTCAAACTGGAAACAGAACCAAGCGCTTTTGATTTCCACATCACACTGCCTTATGGTAGCTCCTTTTAGCTCACCTGCGACCTTTGTACACGCTCATCTGCTGCCATTTTAAATTCTTCCCACCACTCTTCTTCTGTCTACTTCCTCCTCATCCTCTTCCTTCAATTTGAAGGTCACGTTCGAGTCCTCTCTCTACACTCTCACCTATATTAGGTCACTGTACTATTTTTTCATCATTTCCTGAGCTTTTCCTTCATCCCTCTTCATAGGATTACCCTGCACTGATCTTCATGGTCAGGAATTACGCTGGTTCACCATTGTATTCCTAGAGGTTGTCCGTTCAGGGCTTGACGCAGAAAGACAACAGGGTATAAATAAATGTTGACTCAATTGAATCCATAGGAGACCCTGAGTATGGCAGATTGCAAAGGTCTTGATGACTAAGTCAAAGTATGACAGTTCAAACCCACCCAGGGGCCCCTCAGCAGGCAGGCAGGTCTGGTGATCTCAAACCCCAGGGGCGTAGTTTAACTCTGACACATAGGAGGTCGTCATGAGTCAGCTTGACCGGACAGCAACCACCACCAACAATAACAACAAGAAACCGAAACAATAATAACTGAGAGGCAGATTCTGGGTTTTCTCTTACCTAACCCCCAAACTCACTGCTGCCTCATAGATTCCAACTCATAGTGACTCATGATAAATGTGTGTGCCTGTGCTGGACAAGGGTAACATCTATTCCCAACTCTGTATTTTTGAGGAGGCAGTAGGTATGAGTGATTTTATAAGCCTACTTGCCCTATGGCCTTGTGGAATTTATACACACGTCATAAACCAAGATTTAGGGATGCTCACAAACCACCTTCTTTGGTGCAGTGGGTTAAGTGGAGGATTGCTAACTGCAACGTTGGTGGTTCAAATGTACTAGCTGCTTCAAGTGAGAAAAATGAGGTTGATCTCCTAAAGGTTTACCATCTGAAAAACCATAGAGAACATTTCTCCTCTGACTTCCTCTGTCACAGTGAGTCAGAATAGACCCTGTAACAGTGAGCTTTAGGCTTGGCATGTTGGCCTGTGAGTATCCATTTATTTTGCTATGTTACATTTTTATTCCTTAATTCTGTTTGTAGAAACGAGCTTCATGACTATTTAGAGGGAAAGAAAATGATGCTTTTCCTTAATAGGATACATAATGCCCTTCTGGAGGGCTTTACTTTTGTAATGGGACTTTTAAGAGAGTGTCAATGACAAAAAGGAGGATCCTCCGCAGAGTGGACTGATCACCGCAGTGGCTGAAACACCGAGTTCAAATATAGCAACAGTGGTGAGGATGGTGAAGGACTTGGCAGTGTTTGGCTCTATTGCTGTGAGTTGGAACTTACTCCAGGGTGTCCAGCAACAGGGATAGAAAACAGTGATACTTCCTGTGGAAGAAAGAACAGATTTTCCAACTGACCGTACGAAAGAAAACAGCCGCGGGCTTTCTTTGTTTCCCAAAGAAAGTGTTCATATCAAAAGTTGGGCTGCTCCCAGGCCTGCTTGGCAAGGGTACTTGATAGAGAACGTATACATTGTTCTGTAGTGTGCATTGTGGTTGCACTGGCTCCCGGAAGATTAGCTTAGAGGTGTCTATGACTAGTCACACCCTAAATTTGATGAACTGAACAGTTTCAAAGAGACGGAAAATCTGGTACGTCTTATTTCCCAGCCATCCATGCCTTAGGAAGAAAATTGTGGAGATGAGGGAGTGAAACCCAGAAGTTGCTACTGTTATGTTCTCTACTGTGGGGTCGGTTGGCTGGGTGACTGTGGGCCACTGAGTCGCCTTCTTTCTGAGCCTCCCAGAATTCTCATCTACGAAGTGGAGGTACCTCACAGAGTTATTGTGACGGTTTCGTGATGTAAATGTATAGCATGTGAAGTAATGCCCAATATGCCATAAATGCCTTATAAACGCACCCAGCCCACTGCCACGCAGTGGGTTCTGACTCACAGCAATTCTGTGCGGCAGGGGTGGGGAGCCTTTTGTCTGCCAAGAGCCTTTTGGATACTTATGTACTATCTTCCTCAGGCCATACTGATCAAACCTTTAATTAACTCCCCCTAATGGGAGGGCTGGAGCTGCTTCTCTTTGGTGACGTGTGTGATGTTCGCTGCTACTGATGATTTTTTGTGGTGCTTATATGGCCCGTGGGCTAGACGTTCCCCACCCCGGATATGTAGGCTTTCTGGAACGGTGACTCTTTATAGGAGCAGGCAGCCTAGCCCACCTAGCAGCCCATTATGTAGCACAGTGCCTTAAAGACCCTAAAAAGTTATTAGTTATTATTACTTGGGAGATACTATACTCGATTGAGGGTGGTTTAGATCTAGAGAACCAAGCCCGGATTTGCCTCTCAGTGTTTAATTTACCGGTGGGGCCATCTTGGACCAGTGACTCGGACTCTCCATTTTGGAGTTTCCTGTATTGTAAATGGGAATAGTGTTAAGATCCGCTATAGAAGGTTTGTTATGAAGGTTAACCAAGTTCAAAATCAAACAAGCAGAAAACAAAAGCAACTCATTGCTATCAGGTCAATTCCGCCTCACAGTGACTCTGTGAGGTCAAGGTAGAACTGTTCCTGTGGGTTTCTGAGACTAACTCTCTATGGGAGTAAAAAGCCTCACCTTTCTCCTGTGGACGGGACGGGCTGGTAGCTTCAAACTGCTGACCTTGTTGTTAGCAGCCCAACATGTACCCCATTATGCTCCCAAGGCTCCTGCCTCACCCTAGTTAGTATTTGTCAAATCCTTATGAACACTCCTGTATACGTCACGTACTATATACTGTATGTACTTGAGTGTAAGCCGACCCGGACATCAGCAGAGGCACCTAATTTTACCACAAAAACTGCATTAACAATGCGCTGAAACACTTGGCTTCCACAGAGTGTGTGTATACAGTACATGTTGGGTGTTATGATTACGAAGCCTGGGTTCTGCAGACAGATGGTCTGGGTTCAGAAACCGAAATCATTACGCCCCAGATATGCAGTTATGAGCCTTCCTTCTCTGAGCCTTACTTAGTGTCTTCTCTTTGTCATTTGGTGACGACCCAAGTTGTAGTATCCAGTTGTTTAAGAAGTCAACGTGATGGTCTGTATCCAAAGTGCTTGCCTAGGGCCTGGCCCAGGGAGAGACTCAAGGAAGGGTATAGTCAGCGCCAAGACTTATTATAAAACCTACTGTCATTGCAGTGTTTCTCACTCTCAGTTTCACTTCTATGGCAAGTTTGTCTTGGCTTCTGTAGAGTTAATTTTCTGACATGGGTTCTCCAAGCCCTGCCTGAACACCAACATGACTGATATGAGGAAAGTAATGGTGAGCTTTACTGTTATTGTTGGCGTATTTGTACAAACAGAGCGATTTCAGCAAATTAAAAAATATTCAGTAAAAGTCTTATAATTGTGCATTTATAATTTTATGGGTCACAAAAGATCAAAGTTAGTCAGGGTCAGTGTTAGGCAGACAGTTTCCTATTCTTGGAAAATGACTCAGAGGAAACATCAGGAATTAAACTTTACAAAACAAAAACCAAAAATCTGCTGTGCAAGCTATATTCGAGGCAAGTCGGTGTCTTCACCCGGCAGTGTCTTCCTCGGGCTTGGGCTGCGAGAATAACGTTTTTACTCTGTTTTAAGCCTCCCACGTTGGACCTTGCCGACGGCCGTGAGTAGCAAGCAGTGCTTTTCCAGCATTAGTAACATTTTCCACTTCAGTTATTTGGATCACTGTCTGGACAATATCCATATTTAAACATTTGCACTGTTTTGCAATATGTCTTTAAGTGCAACTTCCTTTTTCTTAAAAAAGAAAGAAAGAGAAGAAGGTAGGAGGGGAAACAGCACTGATAATGAGGGCTGATTCTCTGAAGTTTACCCCTGACCCCTCATGAGTTAATGAAAGGTGGGGAGCCTGCAGTGACAGGTGAGGTGTGTAAAGGAGTTAACAAGTTTGCCCGAGGTCTGGGAGTTAGACTCTCTCAAGTCAAACTATGGAAATGCTGATGAGACGCTGAGCTGATGTGTTCTGTAAGGAGGAGTAGAATTGCCAACCAGGATTTCTCCAGGGTAACCACCCTCCACACACGCAGATGGTTGCTGCTACAAGGGCCTTGTTCAAAGGCTAGAACCTCACAGAGAAAGACAGGTGTGAGGTCACTGGGATCGGAACTATCAAATGGAGACACCAGGAAGCAAGTGGACTTTATCCTAAGGCCAATAGGGAACTATGGGGAGCCTTCATGTTGGAAGACCATGACCCTGTTTTAAATTTTCGTGAAGTACTATTTTCCCCCCTCCCCACTGTGAATTAGGTGGGTTTTTTACATATCAGATGATCAGTATTGCATTCAGCAACTTAAATAACTTATCAAACCTCCCAGTGGGTCACTGTGTTCCTTTCACCCCCTTTTGCCCTCTTCACCTCCTTGTAGCATATTATCTTCCCTTCACTCAAGCTAGCACCTGTTTACCTACGACCCCGGGGTCAGCGGTGTCCCTGAAGTAACATTGAAAACGTTTACAGGATATTATTCAGATAATGGCGATTTCGTTATTTATGACTCTCAAGTAATTTTTGAATTGTTATGAGAGATAGGATTGGGCTCTTCTGCCTCAAAATTTTGCTGACTCCTGCTCTAGCCTAATATTATCACTTCTCCTTTATTTCCTACTCCTGGTAATCATCAAAGTCTGTTTCTTTTTGGTATGAAAACCTTTATTTTGATTTTTTCTACAGTTGCTCTCATACAATATTTGCTCATTTGTAATCGACTAACTTTACTCACCTTTATATCCTCCGAAACCAACCATGCCATGAAATGTTTCAGGATTTTATTATTCTTTTTTAACGATGTGCTGTGTCCCATTAAGGAACTCTGGGTTATGCTCTGGGCTGCTAATTGTGCGGGCTACTACCTGCTAAGTGTGCCGGCTGCTAACAGCCAGTTTAGCAATCTGAAACCACTCTGTGGGAGCAAGGCGGAGCCTTCTGCTCACGTAAAGATTTACAGCCTCGGAAGCCTACAGGGGGGCAGTTCTACTCTGTCCTGTAGGGTTGCCGTGCGTCAGAATCAACTTGATGGCAGTGAGACTATTCCATTGTGTGTGGCAAAGTTTAGCCAGCCTTCCATGAATGGGCATTTAGGTCGTTCCCGTCTTCTTGCTATTGTGACTACTGCTGTCGTCGACATCAGTTTGCATATGTCTGCTTGTGCTGTGTTCTTCAGGATGTACATCAAGTAAAGAGATTGCTGGCCCATATTGTAGTCTCTTCCCAGTTGTTTGAGGCCGCATCGTATCGCTTTCCACAGTAATTGTAGTTTTATTTGTCTACCCGCAGTGTGTGGAGGTTTCAGTGTCTCCAGATTCGCTCCAGGATTTTCTACTTTCTGTTTTTTTGAACTCAGTTATTAGTGTTAGTATGAGGTAGTATCTCATCATTGATTTTCATCTCTCTAATGGCTAGTGATCGTAAACATTTCTCCATATATTTGTTGAACACCTGGATATCTTCTTGGGTGAACTGTCAGTTCACATCATCTGCTCATTTTTTAATAGGATTATTTGTCTTATTGTTTGTTGAAGGGGTTGAAGTTTTCTACAGATTTTAGGATTTTGGCCAAGACATCTTTGCATTCTCTTCTTAGTCGTTTGGAGAAGTCTTTTGATGCACCTAAGTGTCTTGTTTTAGAAGGACCAGTCATCTATTTTGTCTTCTGCTGTGTGTGCATTTTCTGTTGTATTTGTAAGTATAGTTTTGGTGTGTGTTAGAGCCCTTAAGTTTGCCCCTATGTTTTCATTGATGAGCTTTATTGTTTTAGAGTTTACATTTAGGCCATTAATCCGTGTTGAGTTTGTTTACGTGTATAGAGTAAACTATAGGTTCTGCTTCAATCTTATGCAAATGAAAATCTAATATTGTCAGCACCATTTGTTGAAGAGATGATTTCTTCCCCATTTAAAGTGTTGTGGCCCTTTATCGAAAATAAATTGATTATAGGTAGGTGGATTTATTTCCGAGTTCTCCATTCTGTTCCCTTGGTGTACATATCTGTTGCTGTGTCAAGACAAGGCTCTTTTGACTACTGTAACTGGGGAGTAGGTTGGAGGCTGGGAAGGGAGAGTCTCCCTACTTTGTTATTTTTCTTCAGTAATTTTTTGCTGGGTCTCTTTCCTTTCCATATAAAGTTGGTGATTAGTTTTGATTTCTTTAAAGAATGATTCTAGGATTTGAATCAGATCAGAATTGCATTATATTTATAGATTGCTTTGGGTAGTATTGACATTTTCACAATGTTAAGTCTTCCTATCCATGGACATGGTATATTCTTCTGCTTTCTTGTCGTAATGATTTGGAGTTTATATGGCACAAGACTTCTGTTTATCTGGTAGGTTTATTGTTAAGTATTGAATATTTTGGGTGACTATTATTAACTGGTCATATTGTTTTCATATTTCCTTTATTGAGCTTTCTTTGTTAATAGAAAGGAATCAGATCAATTTTTTTGTGCTGATCATGTATCCTGCCACAATGCTGAATCTTTAAATTATTCCAATAATTTTCTTCTCTTTGGACTTTTGTTATGCATAGACGCATATTATCTGCAGAAGACAGAATTTTGCTTCTTCTTTGCCAATGTGGATACTTTTGATTTGTTTTTCTTATCCAATAGCTGTAGTTTAAGATTTCCAGCACAATTTTGAATATGAGTAGTGCTAAATGGCAGCCCTGTCTGGCTCTCGTTTGCAAGGGAAATGCCCTCAGTATATCCACATTGAGTGGGATATTAGCTGTTGGTTTCTAGGTAGATTCGAGAAACAAATTCATAGAGACTCAGGTGTATAAGAAAGGGGCTTTAGATATAAGAGAATTTGAATACTGAGAAGACATCCCATCCCAGTCTAGATCAAGTCCATAAGTTCAATATTAGCCCATATGTCCGATACCAATCTATAAATTCCTTTTCAGACTCATGCAACACATGCAATGACACCGAATGCAGGAAGATCACAGGTCAGTGGGTGGAGAGTCGTATGGATCCAGTGGCAGTGGAAGCATGTCAGCACTTGCAAGGGTTCCACGTAGCTCCTTGAACTACAGGCCTCTAGTGTGGCTCCATGTGTCTTCTCAACAGGAATGTCTGGCAGGGAGTGTGTGTGTCCCACCTCCAGTGAGCTATTTATCACCTTAGGGCCTTCAAATGAGGTCATCAAGCTGCGACCGAGAGACAGGCTAAACTCAACTCCTTCACTCTTAAGTCTCAAATCGACAATAGATTATATAATGACCACACATGGCTCTATTTGTGTTTTTGAAAGATCATTATGGTGGTGTGATAGAGAATGAACTGCCTGGAGTGATTACAAAACCCCATAAGGAACAATACAGGGAAGAGATGATGCCAACTTGGAATTTCAGCGTGGTTATGGAGATGGAAAGAAGGGGTATAATTGGAAGATACTGAAGAGGTAAAAAGGATCCTTGGTGGTGCAGCTGTTAAAGTACTCATTTTCCGACCAAAAGTTTAGCAGTTTGAATCTACCCGTTTGAAAGCTGTGTAATAGTGTGCTCCTACAAAGGTCGACAGCATTGTAAGCCCCATGAGCATTTCTATTGTGTCCTAAAAAAATAAAAAGGAAAAAAAAAAACCCAACAACCTCAAATCACACTACTGAGTTAATTCTGACTCATGGTGACCTTACAGCAGTGGTTCTCAACCTTCCTAATGCCGCAACCTTTTTTTATTTTTGGGTTTTTTTTTCTTTTCTGATCATTTCATGGAGGGCTCATACAACTCTTATCACAATTTATACATACATCAGTTGTATAAAGCACATTTGTACATTCGTTACCCTCATCATTCTCAAAACATTTGCTCTCCACGTAAGCTCCTGGCATCAGCTCCTCATTTTTCCCTTTCCCTCCCTGCTCTCCCCTCCCTCATGAACCCTTGATAATTTATAAATTATTATTTTGTCATGTCTTACACTGTCCCATGTCTCCCTTCACCCACTTTATTGTTGTCCTTTCCACAGGGAGGAGGTTATATGTAGATCCTTATAATCGGTTTCCCCACTCTACCCCACTCTCCCTTCACCTTCCCGGTACTGCCACTCTCACCACTGGTCCTGAAAGGATCATGCTTCCTGGATTCTCTGTATTTCCAGTTCCTATCTGTACCAGTGTACATGCTCTGGTCTAGCCAGATTTATAAGTAGAATTGGGATCATGATAGTGGGTGGGGAGGAAGCATTTAGGAAGTAGAGGGAAGTTGTATGTTTCATCGTTGCTACACTGCACCCTGACTGGCTCATCTCCTCCCCACAACTCTTCCAAAAGGGGATGTCCAGTGGCCTACAGATGGGCTTTGGGTCCCCACCCCACACACCCCCTCATTCACAATGATACAAATTTTTGTTTTTTGATGCTTGATATCTCATCTCTTCAACAACTCGTGATGATACAGGCTGGTGTGTTTCTTCCATGTGGACTTTGTTGCTTCTCAGCTAGATGGCCTCTTGTTTACCTTCAAGCCTTTAAGACCCCAGATGCTATATCTTTTGATAGCCTGGCACCATCAGCTTTCTTCACCTCATTTGCTTTTGCATCCATTTGTCTTCAGCGATCGTATCAGGAAGGTGAGCCCACAATGACATGATTTTTTGTTCTTTGATGCCTGATAACTGATCCCTTAATGCCGTGACCCTTTAATACAGTTCTTCATGTTGTGGTGACCCCCAACCATAAAATTATTTTCATTGCTACTTCATACCTGTAACTTTGCTACTTTTATGAATGGGCGATCACTGTCAAAGGGGTCGCGACCCACAGGTTGAGCACCGCTGCCCTATAGGGTAGGGCAGAACTGCCCCTGTGAGTTTCTGACACTGTCATTCTTCAAGGGAGTGGAACGTTTCATCTTTCTCCTAAGGTATGGCTGGTGGTTCTGAACTACTGCACTCTTGGTTAGTGGTCCAACTAATGTGCTCCCAGGGCTCCTTACTCTGCCCTAGAGAGTTGCTGTGAGTTGGAACTTAGTCCATGGCAGTCCATGGCAGTGATTTTGTGGTTGTGATTGGTTGGGTCCCACGTGATTGGGTAGACGAAATGACGAGGAAGAATATGGAGGCAAGAATAGCTTTTGGATTTCTCACCTGGGCAGGTGGGGAGAAGGATGATGCTGTTTATAGGGGTAGAGTCATCTGGGGCAAACAGGTTGAGGAGGGCAGCTCTTCTTCTTCTTCTTCTTTGTGTGTGTGTGTGTGTGTGTGTGTGTGTAGGGGGAGGTCGCTTGGAATAGCTGTCACTTCAGAGTTTTAGGGCAGGTACTGTAAGAGGGCAGAATAGTGTATTCATTAGCTTTGCCTGTTCATGTATGAAACTGAGTAACCAATTAGCAATATCATAAGCAATAGGATTTATTTGTTTCACATAACAAGCCCAGAGGTGATCGCTGCTGTTGTTATGATATCAAATCCAGTGTCTCAGCAAGTTGTCTTAGCTCTTTCCTGATGTTTGTCACCTTGCAGTTGCAAAATGACGGTCTCCCAGATATGACATGTGTTCCTCGAGGGCAGTGCAGGGAGGCTGACACCTGTAGCAGGAGAGCACAGCTTTCTCAGAAACCCCATGTCCATCATCAAACAGGGCCCTGCTCCATGACAGCCCTGAGCTGGGCACCTTGTGGTACTCAGCAAATTATGATTGTTTAGTAAGATTGGGCAGTTCCTGAGTGACTTAGCAAATGGCTAAGCACCCGACCATTAACCACATGGTTGGTGCTTCGAATCCATCTAGAGAGACACATAGGAAAGCTCCGCAAAACCACACTCACTGCCATTGAGTTGATGTAGACTCAGAGCAACCCTGCTAACCACAAGGTCAGCAGTTTGAAACCACCAGCCCCTTGTAGAAGAAAGACAGGACTTTCGACTCATAACGAGTAAGTCTCCGAACCTGTCCTACAGGGTCACTCTGAGTCAGATTGGACTCCATGGCAGTGAGTCAGAGTGGTCACCACCTTAATTCTACTCCATATACCTGGACACCATGCTTTGGGAGCTATTTGATGGCAACCAAGCACAGAAGCAGCGGCAGCAGTAAGATTTGAGTTCAGTGTGGACAGTCGCTCTTCACTTATTGCATGGCAATGGGTCAGTGACCAGGTCGTTATGCTGAAATTGGCCTTATGTGAAACTTCAGTGACCAAACGGTCTTCTGGCTCCCGGAGTCCTTTGGGCAGCTCTTGTCGCTGCCCGCTGCTGCTTTCAGGTCTCTGCACTGTGAAAGGACTCCTGGGACAGGCTGGCTTGTGGCATTTCAAGCTGCTGTCGGAGGTGTGCTGGGATCCGGGCTTGCAGGTAGGAGTAGACCTGGCTCATGCTAACCCATGCAGAGTTCTTGCTTTCACCCCCCTAGGACCGTAGTTAGTTGGCCTTAGCATCCATAAGTGTGCAGATGGCAGATCTCAGGGGCTGTGTGAAGTGACTACCCAGCATCTTCTCTGCACCGCTCTGCCACCTTCTTGGAGGTGCTCAACCTAAAACTGCAGCTCCCCTGGCCTGGGAATGGTGGTGGCATGGTAGGAGGCAAGGAGCTCAGGAGGGAGACACGCACCTAAAAACATGGGTCCTTAGCTGGCTTTCGATGATGCAGCTAGATGCTCTACTATTGTTGTAAATGCCAAAGGTTGGATAACAGGGTAGTCAGTGAGGATAAAGCATACTAGTAGTGATTATCTCAGTTTCTTTTAAATCTGGGAAGGAGAAGTAGGGAGATGGAGAGGAGTTTAATCACACGGATGAGAAATTTCACTAGATACCTTTTGTCTCAACTCGGTGGAGAGCCCCAACCTATAGTCTTAATAGCATATAGATTCTGCATTGTGTTTAAACTTTGACTGTTTTTTGTTAATTTTCTCTAAACATATGTCACTATGAATTGATATTTTTTTGTTTGGTTTTTGCTTGTTCATATTAGAGTGTATCTCAGAGGTGTATTTTAATGGAGGTAACCCTCTTAAAGTTGTGTTCTATGGTTGTCTGTGTTTTGTACATGAAACTGTGGATTGATGAACCTATTGGGACAGCAAGTAGAAGAAGGGGGTAGGGTCGTATAGTGGTGGTCAGGTAAAAGGGAGATGATATCAAGGAGCCTATAGAGAAAAATAATGTTTGGAAACTGAGGTAACAATTATACAATTCTACTCGACATAATTGAAATATGGAATGATATGATGTATATATGAAATCCCAGCTAACACATCAATCGAGTCAATTCTGACTCATAACGGCGCAATAGTACAGGGTAGAATTCCCCCTGTAGTTTTTTTTAAGACTGTGAAACTATACAGAAGAAGGAAGTCTTGCCATTTTCCTGTGGAGCAGCTGGTGGTTTCGAACTGCTGATTTGGTGTTAGCAACCAAACATTTGCAACTCACTATGCTACCATCCCTCTTTAATATTCTGGATAGTATAGCTGTGCCCCCCAGTATATGCTTATAGTAAATACATCCCTTTTTAAAAGCCTCTCTGATTAATGATGGCAACTTGCAAATACCATTTCCCCCCTCAAATTTATTCCAAGTCTTCCATTTCTGCAAACCCTCCATGGACCTCATTGAGTTTACAGCAAAGTGGAAAATTCCATTTGGTGTTCACCAACTGAAGTGCAAGTGAAAATAGTGAAGGCAAGGTGGAGAATGTTGTACCCTCTGCTCCCACTTTTCAGTCTGTGTCCCGGGGTTTATTTATTCTGCGTGGAAAACTAGGGAGGGGGAACGCTTGTGTGCTCTTTTTGAAGGCAGCATTATTCAGGGACTTGGAGATGCAAATATTTGTCCTCTACTACAACTTAATCCAAGACAGTCATTCTACTTAATATGCGCAGTAATCTGTTGATGCCTGCTTCAGATTACAGCAGTTCTCTTTTTTATTGTTAAAAGATCATTTTATTGGGGGCTCTTACAACTCATGACAATGCATACAGCAGTTGCATCAAGCATATTTGTACATATGTTGCCATCATTCTTACTAGACATTTACTTTCTATTAAACCCCTAGTATCAGCTCTTCTTTTTTTCCTCCCAGACCCTGTAACTTTTGGATGGATAAATTATAAATTATAATTATCTTTATATCTTACACCGACCGCTGACTCTGATGTTAAATGCCATTCAGTCCCTATGGAATAACAGCAGGAGGAAAGATTTCAGGAAGAAGGATTTGAACCTTGCCATTTCTATTTGTGTAATCTTGGGAATGTTGATTAACCTCTAAGAGTGGTTTTATTCTCTGAAACTGAGATGAGAATCAAGCCCAAACAATTCAAAACAACAGCCAGCAAGCCAGTATCACTGCCATCGAGTTGCCTCCAACTCAGCGACCCTATAGGGCAGGGTGGAACTGCCCTGTGGGTTTCTGAGAAGGTAACCTTTTTTTTTTTTAAATTAAAAAGAAAGTCATTTTATCGGGGGCTCGTACAACTCTTATCACAATCCATACATCAATTGAGTCAGGCATGTTTGTACATACGTTGCCCTCATTCTTTTATAGACATTTACTTTCTTTTTGTTTCTTTGTTTATTTATGTATTTATCTTTTAAAAATAATTTTATTGGCGGCTCATAAAACTCTTATCACAATCCAGATATATATCCATTGTGTCAAGCACATTTGTACATTTGTTACCATCATCATTCTCAAAGCATTTGCTTTCAACTTGAGTCCTTGGTGTCAACTCCTCATTTTTCCCCTTCCTCCATGCTCCTCCCTTCTTTTTTTTTTTTTTTTGCATCCATTGTGCCAAGCACATTTTTAATATTTTTTTTTCTCTTTTCTTCTTTTACATTTTATTAGGGACTCATACAACTCTTATCACATCCATACATACATCAATTGTGTAAAGCACATTTGTACATTCATTGCCCTCATCATTCTAAAAACATTTGCTCTCCACTGAAGCCCCTGGCATCACCTCCTCATTTTTCCCCTCCCTCCCTGCCCTCACCTCCCTCATGAATCCTAGATAATTTATAAAGTATTATTTTGTCATATCTTGCACTATCCGACATCTCCCTTCACTCACTTTTCTGTTGTCCGTCCCCCAGGGAGGAGGTTATATGTAGATCCTTGAAATAGATTCCCCCTTTCCACCCCAACCTCCCTCCACCCTCCCGGTAAGGCCACTCTCACCACTGGTCCTGAGGGATCATCCTCCCTGGATTCCCTGTGTTTCCAGTTCCCATCTGTACCAGTATCTAGCCAGGTTTGTAAGGTAGAATTCGGATCATGATAGTGGGGGGCGGGCGGGCGGGCTGGAAGCATTTAGGAACTAGAGGAAAGATCTATGTTTCATTGTTGCTACCCTGCATCCTGACTGGCTCTTCTCCTCCCCGAGACCCTTCCGTAAGGGGATGTCCTATTGCCTACAGATGGGGTTTGGGTCTCCATCCTGTACTCCCCCTCATTTACAATGATATGAGTTTTTGTTCTTTGATGCCTGACAACTGATCCCTTTGGCACCTCGTGATCACACAGGCTGGTGTGCTTCTTCCATGTGGGCTTTGTTGCTTCTCAGCTAGATGGCCGCTTGTTTACCCTCAAGCCTTTAAGACCCCAGATACTATATCTTTTGATAGCTGGGCACCATCAGCTTTCTTCACCACATTTGCTTGTTCACCTGCTTTGTCCTCAGCAATAGTGTCAGGAAGGTGCGCATCATGGAATGCCAGTTGATAAAACAAAGTATTCTTTCATTGAGGGAGTACTTGAGTGGAGGCCCAATGTCCATCTGCTAGAGAAGGTAACTTATGGGAATAGAAAGCCTCTTCTTTCTCCCAGGGAGCGAATGGTGATTTTGAACTGTGACCTTGAGGTTAGCAGCCCAAAGTGTAGCTTACTATGACACCAGGGCTTCTCATATTGGGATGAAAGCAGGGGAGATTTTTGGCCACGGAGTTGATTCCGCCTCACAGAAGCGTAGCTGTGCAGATTAGACCTGCTGGGACCTTTCTGGAGAATCCACTAGACCCGTCTTCTGAAGCTCCTCAGGGTGGGCTAACACTATCCACCTTTCATTAAGTAGTGTATTTTGTAACTGTTTGCACCCTACGCCCTATTACGTACTCAAACTAAACCAAACTCACTGCTGTAAAGTCTTAAGTCTTACACTTGCCCAGAGGGTTTCCAGGACTGCAAGCTGATGCTTTCTACTCTGGTCCAGATTTACAGTCTCCAGAACACACAGGGACACTTCTGCGCTGTCCGATGGAGTAACCCGGAGTCAGAATTGAGCAGAGAGCAGCGGGTTTGGGTTTGGAATCGCAGAAGCCGGCTGCCACATCTTTCTCCCTCAGAGCCGCTCACCCATGGGCTCAAATTGCCCGCTTCTAAGTGAGCAGCTGAGTGCTTACCCTACTGGGTGCCTATTCAGAAGTGCTGCTGAAGTAAGGCTGCCGTGGCACACTGGAGAACCCTGTGGGAGCAAATAGAATGAAGCAGTGCCCAGTCCCGTGTCATCCCTATGATCTATTCAGCGTGGACGGTTGTGATCCACCAGGTTTTTATGGACTGCATTTTGGAAGCAGATGGCCAGGCCTTTCTTCTGAATTTACCTTACTCTGGAAGTTCTGCTGAAACTTGTTCAGTATCATAACAACATGCAGACCATGACTGATCGATGATGGTGACCGCACAGGTGCTTTGGCTGGGAAGTGCACCTTGGTCTCTTACGTGGAAGGCAGTTTTACCACTGAACTACCACGGTTAGGGCTGGATTAATTTCTGCTGGGGAATCCATCTCTCTAAAGAAGACTGTGTAAGAGAGGGTTCTAGAATGTTTTCAAATGCAGAGAGTGTGCAGAATGATTGAGGATGGCTTTCGGCTAAAGCAAACTCTGGGGTGCATGTTGTGTTTGAGCGTTTTAGGGATTTATTGTTTCCAATGAAAGAAAAAATTGGCAGGGTCTTCAGTGTCTGCGATTTCCTTTTTTAGGCTATGAGGAATGCTATGGATTTATTGCCTCCTCCCCCAACTGGGTGTCTTTGGCATGCTAACAAGGCAGGTCAGTATCTGTCTCCTGTATCTTTAGTTAATCTGTTTTGAGATATGGAAGAATTTGAACAAGCCAGTTAGGAGCTGAGCAGGAGCAGAGGCTCAGGAGTGACAAGGGCCTTGTGACAGAGCCAAGAGGGAGAGGAATCCTTCCCTACACATGGCACCTGGAATTGGACCAGAGCCTCCTAACTGTGAGCAAGCACCTTTCCGTTGGCTGAAGTCACGCATGTGTGGTCTTTCTGTAATAACAGTGCTAGAGAACTAACACGGGGTGGGGTGTCACTGAAGACTATCAAACATGATAGATACTCATCAATTTTTTTTCTAGTGAGTGTGAAATGCACCCAGCATATAACTAACCAGTCTAAAGAGGGCACAGCATTGGCATTTAGTCTGTTCACAAAACCCTAGGCCATTCGCCAGTTGTTCTCCATTGTTTTTCCTCTGTCCCTCTATCCCTGGCAACCTCTGCTTTGTGTTCTGACTTTATGGAGCTAATGGATCTTATGGATCTCTATGTTTTCTAATTCATGGAAATGGCACATTTTATAATTTTACACAAATGACCTAAAATGGTTCACACAAATGAAAATCACACCATGTGTCGCCGCCGTTTGTGTCTTGCTTCTTTAACTTGGCCTGAAGTATTCGAGGCTCACCCACACGGTAGCATGCATGTATTGCCACCACTTCCTTCTTTTTTGTGTGGTTCAATAGCATGTCATATACATGTATACAACCGTGTGCTTTTCGATAGGTGTGGAGTTCACTGGAAAAAGGAGTACCTGTAAAAGCTCCAGGATTACAAAACAAAACACATCAACTTTTAATTTGGGGTGATTGTTGGTTCCCGTTAAATCGTGTGGACACAGGCATGGACACATTGCCAATGGGAGAGAGCTGCGGAGGGGAAGGGGCAAGAAGGGATTTTGAACATTTTGTCCCATTTCTCTGTAAGTTTACAATGCCTCTAAAAGTAAACTCTATTAATTGAAAATAAAGAGAACAACGGAAGAAATAACACTGGGAGATTATGCATATCCTTCCCACAGCTTCCCCCAGGGTGGCATTTAGTCTAATATTCCAACCAAGAAATCAGCCAAAAGTTCTGGAGAGGATTCCATGATGGGAACAGGCGTGGGCTTCATGTAGGAACGATGGATTGGAGGAAGGAATGATGGGGCTGGGGCCTCTCTGGAGAGCCCCTTGCAGTAATCTAGGAGACGGTGTATGAAGACAGTGGTGGCAGGGTTTGGAAGGAGAGCCTGTCTGAGGGAGTCACGGCTGGGTTTGGCAACACTGCGGCACGGGCAGTTGATGTTTTGTGTAGCAGCTCAGGAAGGCGGTGTGGAGGCCGGTTGTTTGTGCTCCGTGGTTTGCTGAGCGCTACAGGAATGATGAAGACATTGAGCAGGGCTAACAGAGAGCAGGCAAGGTAGCTGAGGAGGGATGGGCTACGTGGATGCTGCCTCAGATTGGACCAGACAGTAGCCAGTCTCCAGGAGGGTTTGCCTGTTGCTTTGTGTTTCCATGTGTGAGTGAAAGGCCACTGTGGCTGCTATTAGGTTCCTAAGGAGTAGTATAGATTTGCCCAGGAAGCAAGGCAAGCACAGGCTTACTTGTGCTTACTTATTAGTCTGTAGGCAATATTTCACTACGTCCAAGATTCTGATTTTAGGTATGCCTGTCCTCCGTCTCTCTCTCTCAACTACACCACATCTTCCTGCAAAAGCAGTCTCTGCAGGGGCAGGGGATAATTTAATGTGGCTCTTCTAGACGAAGTCTCAACTCTCCCGAGACGGCCTTTCCCTGCATGAGCCTGGGAAGAAGCTGGGGTGGCGAGGGGTGGGATACTGATAGGATTCACCTGTGAGTAATTATGAATAGGATTCTCTGCAATGCCATCCTGATGTTTGTAAAACGAGTCTTCAGAGAAGCAGAGGAGGGATCTCATGACCAGCAAGAACAGAAGTGGAGCTAAACCTCTAGACACAAGAGACCTGTGCAGTGACACCCCACCCCCCCACCCCCACCCCCGAGCCAGATGATAGTGATACCATCAGAATGCAGCAGCAGAACAGGGACAGAGAGATGGCCTTTGAGCCCCACAGAGCAAGATAAGATGAGCACTCTTATGCAGGAGGCTGGCTTGCAGAGTGGAGTGCCTTTGGTCACTTAATTGGGGAAGTTGGATTCACTGCCTCACGGAAGTAGAGCTGAGTGCCTTCAGGCTTAGGTTTACTGGAGTAGGGTGCCTCTGGGCACTTAGTCAGGGAGCTGGGTTTGCTGACCCACTGAGCTTGAGCTGAAATGCCTTCAGACTGAGCAGAGTGGTATGTTCTTTGGGCATTTGTTAGAAGACCTGAAACAGAGCAATGTTTCCTGATAAACAGCTCAACCCTGAGCATTTCTCACTGGTATAAAAACTTGTTAGCTTACTTACTGTACACCTTTTAATCATAAATTTTGTCTGCGAGCACTGTGTAGCCATTGCCGTGGATATTAGAAACTATCGTGGTAAATTACATTGAAACACTACAGCCTCTTTTCAAATTTATATTGCTGACAGGGCTGGAGTACTTATTAAACAATGCAAGCATGGGGTTACTCTTGCTATTAATTATGAACAAATAAACCCGTGTGTAACGTGCTTGCTGGGTGATCTGACCTTGCTCAAAAAGCCAGAAATCTAGATTTATACACGAGTTCTCTAATTTTTAAATGTTATACAGTACAAATGAACAATATGAGTAAGATCCATGTTGGTTTCCTCCACTTTTTATATAATGAAGTCATATCGCAGTCATCTTTGCCGGTGCAACAAACCATCCCAAACTTAGTGATGTGGCACCGTAACCTGCTGGATGGGAGGTTGCTTGGGCTTCAGGGGGCTGTTCTGCTGAACTTGCTTGGGGCCTCTCATATAGCAGCAGTGACCTGATGGCCAGGGCCAGAGGCATTTAGAGGCCTGTCTTTGACGCCGAGACAACTAAAACCCCAAACCTACTTATTTTAAGGTAATTCCAAGTCATAGTTGACTCTATATATGATATATAGGACAGTAGATCAGATAACCCCAGCTTTCTCATATGGAGGGGCTGGTGGGTTTGAACTATCAACCTTGCTGTTAGCAGTCAGTCTCATACTTACCTGACTGTGTTCTCAGTGTCAGGCCCTCTACAGACCTCTCCATGTAGCCGGTCAAGCAAGGTCAATCGATGTCTGACAGCGACACTCAGAGTTCCCCACAAGTGTCCCTGGAGGGAATAAAGTAAATGCCAGTAGTCTCCTTATGGCTTGGGATGCTTGGTATAGATTTGGCACTGCAGTGCACCTGTTACCTCTTGTTAGAGGGCAGACAACCGCACAAGGCCCTGCATCGTGGGAGACCTGGCTCGTTGATATCTAGTTGTAGAGACTCTGCAACTGAGGTCAAGCTGTGCAGATACTGGTGATGCTGTTTACCAAAAACAAGTCAGGAAGAAAGACAAGGCAAATTCTCTTGAGTACTTACCCTGTGCCTCTCAGAAACATCATAGGAGTGCAAGATGCCTAGGTTTTACTGCAAACTGTTATTCTGGAGACATTTAATTGTCAAATGCATTGGAATTTTTTGGAGGCCTCATCGTTTTTAGTGTTTGATTTCCTGCTCTTCTAACAGAGTAGATAGGGCACCCCTGACATCTGACCCATCCAAGGTATGGGGAACCTGACTGTGGACCATCTGGATTTGGTCATTTTTTCCCCTAGTACATCTTGTCATTAATAATAAATGGTACATACACTGTTATGATGTGGAATTTGCTGATGTCCCTGAATCTATAAGTTGACACATAATGTTTCCAACCCCGATGACAAGTAAAGGTCAAATTTATAAAGACACAGTACTGGAAATAGAAGGCAAAAAGAGCGAGAGAGAGAAACTTTAACCCCAAACAAAAGAGGTACTTGACTTGTATCGGGTGGAGTCGTTGGAGTGGAACCCTGCCATCTTAAACGCCGGGGCTCCTCATGGGAGAACGATCCCGCGAGTTCCCAAGGTTGGAATTCCTTACGGTAGTGGAGGGTCCCGTCTCTCTCCAGGTATGAAATGACAGGACAGGTCTGTTTTGCTTTTTGGTGAGTATGTGCTTTCCAGTTATGTGAACGGCGTATTGATGTGGGGCCTGTGATTGTGAATGCTTCTGTAATAGAGGCCCTTATATAGATTCTGTGAAATTGGAACCCCAGCTTTATGAGCCCCGAGTAGGTGGGTTAGAGTGACTTTTACTGTGACACCTTTGTGTTCCTCGCACATTTATGTCGAGAGGCCGCATGCTGGCCAGCTCCATCATTGGCCGGTCCCTTAGCAAAGGAAAGTATGGGGCTCCCGTGGTAAGAGAGTACTAAGGATGCCAACACAGCGGAAGCGGAGCACCCAACCAGCTGGATACCACACATTGAAGGACCAACTTTGCCTAGACGCCTTAAGTGTATACAAAAGGCTGAAGTAAAATATGATTGAGGGTCACGGCCTCTCATCAAATTTTGAATAGACTGACACCCAAATGTGTCTGAGCAACTGCTTAGTCAAAGAAAAGGTGGGCTCTTTGCGTTTAAAAAGCAGCAGGGTGAGATTCGGCTGTAGCATCTGTGGCCCGGCAGAGCTTCCAGCCTGCCAGCCTTGGTGACTTTCGGTGACACAGCATATGCTGTGAACGCTGACATGGGCTTTCATCTCCTTGGTCTCCTCTGTCAGAAACATCCCAAGTGGGGGCTTTCAGGAACAGAGATAGATTTTCTTACAGTTTTGGAGGCTAAAACGCCAACGCAGCGCCTCAGTGATATGGCTCCCTTCCTTGTCCGCAGCCCTGGGGGTTCCGTGGTGATTCTCACCTGGCATCTGGCCTCTCCTGGGCGTGGATATTTCTATAGCTAATCTCTTCTTTGTATAACTCAGAAGTGGTTAGTCGTAGGACCCACCCTACTTGGGTATGTTCTAATTAATATAATAAAGAAATCTTTATTTCCAAACAGAGTTCCATCTGCAGATATTGTTAGATGAAGTCTGTTTGATTTTGACTCATGATCCGCATGTGACAGAGTGAAAATGTCCTGAAGCATTTTCTAGAATGTCATCTTCACAAGAACAGGTCCCCGCTCTTTCTCCTGAGGAGCTGCTGGGTGACTTTGAACTTCTAGCCCTGGACTTCAACATTATACCACCAGGGCATAGCACACTTTAACTTTGTGAAAGCGTGCCATCTTCTTTTACATGCCTCCTCTTCTGAGTTTGTTTCTGAAGCATCAGAAGAGATTGTCTAACAGATGAACACCTAGCTGAATTTGGAAGAGAAATAAGCACAGCTCCTCAGGCTAGGGGGGCTGGGGTCACCTCGATGGGCAGTTGGTAGGTTCTGGATGTGGCTACACAGCTTCAGGGGCCATGTTCAGAACTCAGTCTACGAATGACAGCTATGGGCCCGGAGCCCTTCACAGCCTAACTGGAGAACCCATGCTTCAAGAATCTGAGTCTGCTATGAATAACGTAGGTATTTATGGAGCTGATTACATATATAGTGTGAGTTTGAATTACTGATTTACACCCCTGACCTGTAGCATCATAAGCTCTTCATTTATTTTTTTTATCATCTCTGCCCATCAGTGGATGCCAAGGCCAAATCACCATCACACCCACGCGCCTGGCCTGTATAATATTCTAATGACAGCTAACACTTATTGAATGCTTATTATGTGACAAGAACTCTGCTTGCAAATATCTAATTTTATCTTTATAACAACCCTATTAGGTGGTTACTGTTATTCTTCCATTTAACAGAGGAAGCCACTGAGGTTAAGTGAGGCTGCGTGACATGCCAAAGTCGCACATGCTAATTAAATGACAGTCTGTTGAGTCAGACCCAATTCTGTCTGATTTCTAAGCCCAAACAGGGTACCATAGGCTGTGCAGTGTATCTGAGGCGACTTTCGCATCCGACAATATTCACCGTTCAATGTCTGTGTGCCTGTAGGCCTTTTCTTATTTCTAGACCATTCTTTGGTTAAATATTCTGCAGTTAGTTTATGTCTCAGGATCGTTAAGTCTTTTCAAACTAACCCCCAGGCCTTTCGTAGATCTTGAGTTTCCCTCATAAGTATTTTCATTACTACTTCAGTAAGTCTAGCAGTATTCAATCTGACTCATTGAAATATAGGTAGCCCCTCGCTTATGAATGAGATCATTTCCTAAGTGCGCTTGGATATTGAATTTGTGGGTAAATTGGAAAAATTGCGTAGGAGCCTTATGTACCTTAGCTTTGTTTTAGTGAAAAGGCTTGAAGCTTTTTCAGTGACTTAAAAGCTGCATGTGCACCAAGCGAAGGAGGTCATGATCAAGAGCTGGTTGCAAGTAGGGACTGGCTCAGGAGCCCTGGTGGTGTAGTGGTAACTTGTTGAGCTGCTAACTCCAAAGTCAGCAGTTTGAAACCGCCAGCTTCTCTTTAAGAGAAAGATGGGCTTTCTCCTCCTGTAAAGAGTTATAGTTTCAGAAACTCACAGGGTTTAGTTGGACCTTCTCCTTTAGGGTCACTATGATTGGGCATTGACTTGATGCCAGTGGGGCTTTTATTTGTTTGTTTGTTTTGAGAGGGGTTGGTTCAATGGTCTTGAAAATTGGATGTTTGTAACCAGGAGATTTACTCTAGCAAATGGCTATTGCTGAGAGGGATCATGTTCTGGTTGTGTGTTTTAAAGATCAAGATAAAAGGAGAACGCAAATCAGCTTGTTCCCCCTCGTCGCCCCCCCCCCCCCCCAGATGAAAACAGTCCTTCAAGCCAGCAGTGAATGTCCCACCAATGGTAAAGAACATTGCTTTCAATGAAATCTATACTGCTTTTATATCAGGGTGTCCCTGGGTGGTACAAATGGTTAATGAGTTTGTGCTGCCTGACTGAAAGATTGGTGGTTCTAGTCCACCCAGAGGCATCTCAGAAGAAAGACTTATTGATCTGCTTCTGAAAAATCGATCTTTGAAAGCCCCGTGGAACACAGTTCTACTCTGACACTCATAGGGTCTCGGAGGGCTGGATTCAGCTGGCTTGGTGCTCAGTGGGTGTGCTGTGCTGTAAGGTGAGAGGGAGGGGGCCCCATCCCCTGAAAGAGGTCTTCTCACTGTGTTCATTGGTTCCCAGCCAGCAACCACAATTCATCAGAGTGGTAGTCCAATTAGATCATGCATTTGGACAGTCACCTTTCCAGGTGTGGCAACAATATTGGTTCTTTCTCCTTAAACAAGGGTTTTCCCCAGGGGCTGTGGTAGAATGTTAGGGAATCTCGCTCTGGTGGCACTGTGAGGTAAGCGTTGGTTTGCTCACCACAGAGTTGGCAGTTCAAACCCACCAGCCTCTCCTTGGGTAAAAGATAGGCCGTCTGCTCCCTTAAAGCTTTATAGTCTTGGAAATTCAGTAGTGGGTCACTTTGGGTTGGAATGGACTTGATAGCAATGAGTTTATTGTTCTTACCTGTAAGGTTCTGAGAAAGGCTTATTTGAACCTCTCTGCAATATATTTTAGTCAGTGTGCCTGAAAACTGTGCTTAGCACAAGGTGATGGTCTGTATATAGAATCCAGGATAGGCAGATCTACAGAGATAATAAGTAGATTGAAAATTGCCTAGGGCCCTGGCAGGGAGGATGGGAGAAATGGGAGCTAACAATGAGTACAGGAAGAAATGTTCTGAAATCGATTGTGGTGTTGATTGCACACACCTTTTTTTTCATTTTTTATATTGTTTTATTAGGGGCTCATACAACTCTTTTTTTTAAAACATTTTATTAGGGGCTCATACAACTCCTATCACAGTCCATACATAGACATACATCAATTGTATAAAGCACCTTCTTAACGCGAGTGAATGATTACATTGTATGATATGTGATCTATATCCCGATACAAATAGAATACTATGTTAAAAATATCAATGGGAAGCTCATTAGAAATATTAATTCTTGGGTCCCTGCACCCCTCATTGATTATTTTCATAATTCCAGGAATTCTAAGAAGTATTCCCTAGTGGTGTAGTGGGTTAAGCATTAGACTGCTACCTGCAAGGTGGGCAGTTTGCAGACACCACTGCCCCACCTGTAAAGATTTACAGGCCTTGTTACTGTCGGGAGCAGCTCTACTGTGCCCGCTTGGGTCCCAGTGAGCAGGGATTCACTTGATGGTAGTGGATTTGGTCATTTTTTTATTTACTCACTTTACGTTTCTTAGATGCCATCGTATAAGAACCATGGTCTGCAAGAGCATACCAATTTGAGGATAAAGCTTCACCTTAACTGAACTTTGCTTTGCTGCGTCTTTCCTACCTTCCGGTGTCTCCCCCCCCTCCCCTCCAAGCGTGTATTAGAACTATTTTGGGGATTACTCTATTAGCTTACGTTTTACATGGTTGATGAAAGGCTTTCGTTCATGTTCCTGATATCACAGTTCCATCTTTCCCTTTGTGGCTGGTATAAAAGGAGCCGCTGGGGAAGAGGATTGTTGTTGTTGTTTTAAAATTACCCTCTGTTCGCCATAGCGAATATCCAGGAAGGAACAACATGCCGTTTGTTCTTCTCTCAGGAGGGACCAGGGTGCTCTTGGCTGGTGGGTATTAGAATGGATGCTTCTCAGCAACTTGCTACCCCTCCTCCTCCTCATAAACCCCGCAATCAAATGCAAGCATTTCTGAAGTTTATAGATGCTGCTTTGGGGGTTGCAAGACGGGGGGACAGGGCACCTCTGGATGCTTCGAGAAGTCATTCTGAGTTTTGGCTGAGATTTTAAAATCACTCATAAGATTCCCTTTGCGTTTTAGCATCAAAGGGTTCGGCATCTCCCAAATGTATAAGGCAATTGTAAAATGAGAGAGGTTATAAAGGGTTTGTTAAAAATAATGTCGTTTTCACTAAAAGGGTCCCGAGAATGACAAGTCCTTCCCTTCTTCCTAGTAGGGCAATTCCTTTGTGAAAAAGCTTCACTGAGGCATGGCATCCTCATCTGGTAAAAACCAGATTCTACCGATTGTCAGTTTGTTGTACTGTGCTGGCTGCCCTATGGCTGTGGAAATGAAAGCTAGGCCCCCAGTGTTTCAGATTCCAGCAGGGTGACCCATGGTAGACAAGTTTTAGTAGAGCTTCTAGATCAGCGGTTCTCAACCTGTGGGTCCTGTCACAGGGGTCGCCTGATTCATAACAGTAGCAAAATTACAGTTATGAAGTAGCAACGAAATAATTTTATGGTTGGGGGTTCATCACACATGGGGAACTGTATTGAAGGGTCGGGGCATTAGGGAGGTTGAGAACCGCTGTTCTAGATGATAGCAGACTACAAAGAAAGGCCTGGTGACTTACTTAAAAAAATTAGCCCGTGAGAGCCCTATGAATCACAATAGAATATTGTGCACTATGGTGTTGGAAGACACGCTCTGTGCCTGCTAAATGAAAAGTTGGCGCCTTGAACTTACCCAGCAGTCCTGCGGAAGAAAGGCCTGGCGATCAACATCTGAAAGGTCCCAGAAAAAATGCCATATACAGCTCTGCTTTGACGCCCCTGGGATTGTACTAAGTTGGAATTCACTGGATGGCAACATTTTTTTTTTTTTTTTTTTGGAGTGGAAGGCTGACCTGGATTGTAAGCTCCTGGCAACTAACTCTTCGGCTTCTGTTTGTTTGACTGGTTAATGTAAGTTAGTCTGTTATTTTTGTGAAAGTGCTGTAGTTAGATTTTTTTTAATGGCACAGAGTGATTGTCTCCTTGCTGTGTTTCTTCCTTGCAGACTCTGTATTGGCAGGGGAGCTGTGGCTGCAGAGCTGGGCTGATAGATGTAGCTCTGGGTATAATTCAGGTTTTCCTGCAAGGGCTTGGGCCTTCCTCGTGAGGACAGAGGTCAGGCCCCGTGCATGGAGCATCCTGGGGCATTTGTGTCCTGAAATAACAGCAGCACAGCACAGCCATGTAATAACAGTCACTGGCATTTATTGTTGCTTCCAGAGTGCCAGGCACTCGGGTTGTTAAGTGCCTTCCGTGTGCATTATCTCATTTAAATCAGCAATCACCCCAAGAGCTAAGTGCCATCTTTCATGTCAAATCAAGTAGAGGCGGGTCTTGAACTCAGATCTTTGGATACTCAGGATTGTGCATTTAACAGCACTACCACATTCTCAGACTGAAGACGTCATCATCAGGCATTTTGTCACTTCTTAAATCATCATGCAACCGGCTTTCACAGACTCTCTTCTTCTTCTTTTTAATCATTTTATTGGGGGCTCGAGCAACTCTTATCACAATCCATACATATATCCATTGTGTCAAGCACATTTGTACATTTGTTGCCATCATCATTCTCAACAGACTGTCTCTTCTTAGCTTTTCACAAGTTGGATTTTGAGTGAGAGTGAACTATGACCTGGAAGAGGTCAGCTGTAGAAAGACCGAGGTCAGCCCCGGTTGGCAGTCTGGGTGGATATACTGAAAGGACAAAGGCAAGGGAGTCTTGGGAGGTAAGGGTTTAGGTGGACTGGGTCGGGAAAGAAGAGATCGACAGGTAGCCATATCCAGGGTGATTTCTACTGTGCAATGTTGAACTGTTGAATTGCCAAATGTATACATTTCATACATAAGGAGAACTGTACTTCACAGGGTCTGCTAAGTACTTATTAGTACAATATGAGACTTTGGTTTAAAAAAAGTGGTTCCCTGATAACATATGTTTAGGAAACTGTATGTTAACATCCATTTGGAGAACAACATCAAAAATACTTGTAGCCCCTAACACTTATTCTATGAATACTTTAAGTACTTCGTAAGTATCAGCAGTATGAAGTAGATGTTATTTGACCTCTGTTTTACGGATAAGAAAAGATCATGCTGCTCCTGGACAGTGAGCTGGGATGCTAATGGGCTCTCTGGTTCTGTATACAGGACACCTATCAATTATTGTCTCCCTGGTTACTCTCCTGGCACCAGACCATGTTCTGCATTTTTGTGTATATAGTTTTGCAAATACTCAGATGCTTCTTAGAAAACACCCTGCTTGCCAGCATGTCAAAGGTTCTGAGATGTCCTGTCATCAATAGACTTGGTTGCCTCTGATTGGCAGAGCTGTAGCGTTTGCTTGCCTTTTTTTCCCCTGGGAGGAGGGCGTTTGAAGGGAGAATGCTTGCCAGTGTGCAATTTGGAAACCCTGAACAAGGGAATGATTTTATTCTGACTTCGCTCCCTCCTCCAACACAGACTTTTCAAATGATGGAAGGGTCCCCTACGAGCTTGCTTTCTTTCGGCAACCACCCTGTACTGGTGACCTTGGTCAGCGCTTCATTTTGCTTCCCTCCCCCCACCCCCGCCCCCACCCCTCACCCCATGGGTATGAATACCTGTCAATATCTTCCTTGTGAGAACATTGACCGTCAATGAGCACACAGTTGCCTGGGCTTCCGTTGAAGAAAGAAGCGATGGAAGGTCAGGGTCTTAGGAATGCCATAGTGACTATCTAGCAGTTTCGTTGCTGTAGTTAATACTGAGAGAATGTATATCCTGCCGGGCAGATGAATTTCACAGCTCCAGCTTCCCCTGGCGAGGGGAGGAAGGATTGATACCTGGCTCCCAGGAGTCAGGTCTTCAGGGCAGGTGGCATTGAGGTGCCTGGTGTCAGTCACCCGAGCAGCATTCTCATTGCATTCTCAGTGAGACTGTTGGAGCCATGTTTTGCTTGTGTCGTTTTATATTTTTGAGGTCCAAATGCTTTAGACTCGGATTTATCATTGAGTGTATGTTACTTTGAAATGGACCCTTTCCCACTTAAAGTTGATTATTGTCTTAGACACAAAGCATTCAGTCATAAATTTTGGAAATTCCAACACAAACAACCCCCAATTATAATTGTATACATAATATATATTATATGCAATGTATCATGTAATTTATGGCATGTGCCACCCATATAATATATATTATTTTTTATTATATTAAAAATATGTCCAATAATTTTTGGTTCATTTAAGGGAAAAGCCCAGGTATGTTCAAGGTGGGCTGAACATTACGGAATGGTTGAAGCATGAAGCCTAGAATTCGTGTTATGCTCAACCTAGTCCGCCTTCATAGTGTCGTATCGTGTTTGTCCTATTGTTGCTTCCACTTCATGGTGTAAAGATGTCTACTGAATACATTTGGTGTTATTCATTCTTTCCCCAATTCTAGTGAAAGACAGAGGGAGAAGGAGTTAGACAGGCACACACAGACATAGATATTGTAGAAACTTTTAGAAAAGATCAAACTTTCGTATTGACCAGATTTAGATCATCTTATTATTTCTAAGCTAGTGTCTGTGATAGGTGAATATGTTTGTGATAGGCGGATATGGGTGCCTACATCTGGATTCTGCGGTGGCACGAGCTTTGCCAAAAGATAACCATCCTAGAGGAGAATCAGGGCAGTGTCCGACTAACTGTAAGGGGGAATGGGTATAGGGGTAGTAGGGGAGATGTCCCTGATTATTACCTCTTAGTTGCTCATCTTGGCAGGTGCTTATGAAACAGTCCTTTTCAATGACTAAAATGAGCCTTTCTTCTCTCTCTTTTTTTACCAGTTTTATTGGCACGTCATCCACAAGTCATGCAATTCAATCGTTTCATCTTATTAAGTTGACTTGTGCAATTTTTTTACCTCAATCAATTTTAGAACATTTTCTTCTTCCTTGTACTCATTGTTCTTTGTGTAATTTATTTCAATTTTGGCAAAAATATATATTGCAAAATATTTTCCAATTCAAGTTCTACATGTAAAAATTCAGTGCCATTGATTATGCTCTTTGTGTTGTGCAGCCATTATTGATACCCATCTCCAAATTTAAAATGGGCCTTTCCATGAGAAAAAGACTAGACCAGGATTTAGCTTCTGGAGGATTTGTTCTCATGTTTCTCTCCTCTTTTTCTGGACTAGGCCAGTCTGAGGGATTTTCTTTCATTTTGAAAAGTCTGGATGTGTTGGTTTGGAATATGTATAGCACCAATTTGAGTTTCAGGCAAAACAGGCAGAGTCTGCCTGCAGCGAGCGGACAACTGGGTGGGTCAGCAAGTGTCAACTACAGTCAGTAGCACAGGAGCTCAGCAAAGCAGGCCCCGATGGGATATCAAGGGCTATCCAACTCAAGCAATGCCAGGAAACAGGTTCCACCAGCCTCAAGTTCAAGCAATGTATGCACCAGCAGCATGGCAAAGCAGGTCTCAAAGGAGCCTCGAGCTCTAGCGACAGGATCCACAGGTTGGCTTGGCCCACAGGTAGTGGAGCACACAGGTTGAGGCAGAGAACTGGCTAAAGCAGCAGCTTGCTGGTCCTGTCACCAGAGAGCAAGAGAGATGGGGCGGGCCTTGCAGAGCCATTTATCTCTTTGCCCTCCAATCAAACTGTAACCCAATTAATCTATTGGCCAAGGGGGCACAATAAACCTAACTATCACTAATTAAAAGAAAATAGCTAATACGGAAAGTCATAAGTATGAAGAATATGGGGGTGGTTGGTAGGTGCTAGCAAGCCGGTAACAATAGCAATCCTCTGTACAATAGAACGAAACACCGTGTGGTCCTGTGTGACCCTCACAACTGTTGTTAGGTTATGTTTGAGCCCACTGTTGTTGCTGCTATGTCAGTCCATCTTGTGGAGGGTTTTTCCAGTTTTTGATGCCCTCTACTTTCCCAAGCATGATGTCTTTTTCCAGGGTCTGGACCAGGCGTCCTCAAACTACGGCCCCCGGGCCACATGTGGCCCGCCAAGGACATTTATCTGGCCCACCGAGTGTTTTTGCTCCATTTGTTTTTTTACTTCAAAATAAGATATGTGCAGTGTGTATAGGAATTTGTTCACAATTTTTTTTTACTATAGTCCAGCCCTCCAATGGGTCTGAGGGACAGTGAACTGGCCCCCCGTTTAAAAAGTTTGAGGACCCCTGGTCTGGACTCTCCTGATAATAGGTCCAAAGTACTCGTGATGAAATCTTGCCATCCTTGCTTCTAAGCATTACGGTTGTACTTCTTCCGAGACAGATTTGTGTGTTCTTTTGGCAGTCAATGGTACTTTTGCTATTTTTCTCCAGCATGATGCTTCAAATGCATCGATTCTTCTTTGGTTTTCCTTATTTGTGGCCCAAACTCACATGCATATGAGGCAATTGAAAGTACTATGGTTTGGGTCAAGCCCACCTTAGCCCTCCAAGCAACCTCTTTGCTTTCCCACGCTCTAAAGCGGTCTTGTGTAGCAGGTTTACCCAATTCAATGTGTTCTCTGATCTCTTCACGGCTGCTTCTGGGAGAATTGATGTAGATCCAAGCAAGATGAATTCCTGCATGGTAGCAGCCAGAATTAACTGGGTGCTGACTGTGCGCTAGGTAAGCAGCCTGCTCAGTGCTTTATCTTCCTTGCTCTGTTTAGTCATCAGGGCAGCCTGTAAGCAAGGAGCTGTCATTACCTCCATTTGAAGATGGGACGGCTGGGGTTAAATAACATCCCAGGGTTGCACAGCCAGGAAGTGGTGGAGCCAACACTTGAACTTTTATCTAAGTCCACCACCTGCACTCGTAACTTCTATTCATACTTCCAGAAGAGCCAGGATCCTCGGCTCGTTACTTCCCTAGTTTCAAGTGTAGAATCCCTTGGAAATTACAGGACCTATTTTAAGTTCTTCTGAAGTTAGTCCTTATACGCAGTAGCAGTGGTAAAAACTAGTTGTCCCGTGTGTCTAACTACTGAAAAGAAAAGCACGAGAGAGGTGGAAAACTGCCCCTGTGAGTTTCCAAGGCTGCAGATCTGCTAGACGCAGGCAGCCTCATCCTCCTCCTGCAGATACATTGGTGGCTTTGACCCACTGCCTTTGTGAGTTTTCAGCCCAGCATGTAGCCCGCTACTCCACCAGAGCTCATCTACATTACACACTGGCAGTGGTCAAACCCAGGTGACCCTGCGTACACTGGAGCAGAACTGTGCTCATAGGGCTTACAGTGACTGATTGTTTAGAAGCACATCTCCAGGCCTTTCTTCCGAGGTGCTTCTGGGTGGGCTCAGACCTGTGAGTGTCTGGTCAGCAGCTGGTGATGTTGACCATAGGAACCCCAGGGTGTCCTAGTAGCAGTCCTTATTGCTGTGGTATACTGTTTTGAGTGGAGGCCAGAAAATAATGACCCCAGAGGGCAGAGCAAAACTGCCCTGATGGCTTCCTCTGCTGCAATCTTTAGGGTACTGACAGAGGCGTGGTGGGTTGGAGGGACCAGTCCCTGGCGGAAGGTAACATGTTTGGGAAAGTAGAGGGTCAGGGAAGACCCTCAATGAGATGGATTGACACAGTGCTGGGAAAATAGAGGTAAACATAGCTACAATTGTAGGGATGGTGCGGGGTCAGAGGTGTTTCATTTTGTTGTAAAAGCGGCCTTTAAAAAGTTCATGGAAAACGAAATGAAAAGATAAGGACTTTTTTCCCGCAAATATTTTGAAGCTCCTTCGATATAAGCTTGCTATGAGATGGAACCTCCGCCACGGCTCCTAACAACAGCAATCTCTACAGGAGCCGAGAGCCCACGTGTTTCTCCCTCGGAGTGGCTGCTGGGTTTGAAAGGGTGACCTCTCTGTTGACTGCCGAGTGCTTTACCATTGCACCACCAGGGCTCCTGGGTAGTGGCACCCAAACCAAATCCCCAGCCGTGGCATTGATTCGGACTCATAGTGACCATAAAGGAGAAGATAGAGCTGCTCTGTAGGGGTTCAGACCCTGTAAATCTTATGTACATCTATGATGTGCAGTGTAGAAAGCTTCATCGATCTCCCTGGGAGCCAGTCTTGGGATTGAACTCCTGACCTTGCCGTTGCCAATGCCAGCCCATTATGCCATTAGAACTTCTTAATCGTTGTGGTAGTGGGTTGAAAGAGACCATTTACCGGCTTGAGCCTTGGAGCAAAAACTTCCGTTCATTCCCCGATACAGTTTGAACTCCTTCATGATAGTTATGCATCTTATTGGAGGTTGCAGATGGCAGGCCTATCGGCTGATGGGGCTCCAAGTTGTCTCTGACAAAACACAAGCTAGTTGCCAACAATTTTGAAAACTAGGAGATTTCACCTAAGGAAAATTCAGTTTCTAGCTTCTTTTGGAAAACTGGAAAGTCTGGGCCCATAGTCTCTGTGGTCAGCAAGTGTCAGAGGTGGAGAGGGTGCCACCGTTTTCTGGACTGGGAGTGAAATTCAGGCCACTGCCCCCACCTCTCCCTGAGTCCTTACACCAGGCTGAGACCTTGTGGTATGTACTAACTTCCTGCCCAGAGTATTTACAGATTTGGTTTATTAATCTCCTTAATTCCAAATTGCCTGCTCTGATAATACACCGGGGAGGCTCTGCTGGCCCCTACCCCAGTGATGTGGACTCACTAATCCCTAAGAATCCTATTCTGTGTTAGGCTCAGAGTTCTGATTCCTGACTTAATATAGCTTCAGAAGCAGCTACCCCGCCACCCCTTTCTTTTTCCTTTTGCTGTTTTGCTTGCAGCAAATGTCCTCCAAGTCATGTTCTAAATATAGATGTGTTAAATTTCAAATGTGAAAGTTTCTGATGGGTCTGAAGCCCGGTTTGCTACTCAGGGGAGACGCTGTGATTGGTGCCAGGCCTCGTGGACCCCGGGGGATTGTGAAATCTGGCCTCCCCCACTGTGATTCAGCTCGGGGTGGAGAGGAAGCTGTTGGGTGACCACTGAAGATTTCTGTTGTTTTTCTTCCTAACGGGATGGTGGTGGCGGTGGTTCCTGGACTGTCATCATTCAGAAAAGAGTAATATGTGCTCCGTGGCTCCTTTAACTAGTGCTAGAGTAAGAGTTTGGCAGTAAATCATTTTTGCAAGAATAAACAAACGATGCTTTTGGATTCTGTGTGAGCAAGCTGCAAGAGGATGCCTGTGTGTACGAAGGAATCCATAGACCTTAGCTCTTCTTGAGATACTGAGAAGAGAGATTGTCCACACAAAAGATTAAAGAAAAACAAACTTGGCTATCTGAAAGTTAAAATGGATCACTCCCCCCTCCTTTTTTTTAATCTTAAACGTTTTAATCTTACTGTTTAGTCTTTCAAGATAAGGCTAGCAATGTCCGTTGGAATTGCAGACAAAATACTGAGACAGCAGCAGTAGGATGGTTTTCAAAACTAATGTATTGCATCCGTGTGTGTGTGTGTGTGTGTGTGTGTGTGTGTGTGTGTGTGAGAGAGAGAGAGAGAGAGAGAGAGAGAGAGAGAGAGAGAGAGAGAGAGAGAGAGAGAGAGAGAGGTGGATGTGCATGAGGCACTGTGGGAAATGCCCACTATGTTTCTGGCTGGGTTTGTTTCATCTGTGCAGAACTGGAAGCAGCCTGTTTCCAGTGCTGGTGGAATAGAGGCAGTCCGAGAACTTTTTGTGTGGGCCGTGGACAATTAAGTTCCTAGACCCTGCCAGTTGCTGCACTCAGGAGAGACTGATGTGCTGAATCCTTATCTACTTTAGACAGAAGTGAGGCTGTCATCCAGCACAGGGAGCGTCTCTGGTTTTGAAGAGATATAACTAGAGTCGACTCCATCGCTAATCTGGTGTCGGATGTTTGAGGAGGAGTAGTGGATCAGAGGAGCAAAACAAGCAGCCTGTTGAAGCACCCTGTGCTTTGCTAGCCGGAGGGTCCCAGCAGTGAACAAAGAACAGTGACAGATGTCTGGAGATGCTTTTCTTAATTTTATGTCCCCGCTTGTGCACATTAAATTGGTCAATAGCAGCACTCGCTGGCAAAACCAGGAACAACAGATTCAAGTTCGCCCACAGCTGTGACAATGACACTCTCTCCTTCCTCCTCCCTCCCTTCCTAAACGCAAATGTACTTTTAACAGATTTTTATTTCCCAAAGGATCACAATACACAAAAATCAGTCCCTAAGTTACCCACACGATCAGTTAGTAACCGGAGCACAGAGAATGTGTAGGTCATCCAAAGAGATGCATACAGGACTTGTTTGGTCTTACTGTAAAGCTGAGAGAAAGGTGGAGCTTTCTGCTCCCATGAAGGGCTACAGCCGTGGAAACTCCCAGGGGCACTTCTACCCTATTTCATACTTGGGGTTTCCATGAGTCAGCGTCGACCCAGGCAGTGGGTTTGGTTTTGGTTTTAGGTAGTGCAGAGAAGGCGATCTGGTGGCGCAGTGGGTTATATGGTGGACTGCTAACTACAAGGTTAGGGGTTCAGACCTACCTGCTGCTTCTTGGAAGACAGGTGAGACTTTCTGTGACCTTTAGAGTTTATAACCCTAGAAACCCAAAGTTTCTAGTCCCATCTCTGGCAATCGGAATCTACTAGCTGGTAGGGGTGCTGACTGCAAGAAAAGGTTTCAATCATTGAAATACGGCAAATGAAAGAGATTGTGATGAATATATTGTGATTAGTGGTTGGTTCTGCTTTTTGTTTTTTTCCAAAGTGAGGGCATATTTACATAACAGTACAGAGAGGGCATGAGGAGGTTTCAGAATGGTCCTGGGACAATTCCATTATCTCTGAATCCCATTATCTGCTAACTTTTTGAAACGCCCTTTATGAGTTATCCTTATATCTGTAGTTGTAATTTAGGATTGCCCAAATAAACATAAAGTTATCAATTTTTCTCTCTTGCTTCAGCCCTGACTTTCTTTCTTCTTCTTTTAAAAAAAAAAAACTTATACTGGGGGCTCTTACATCTCTTATCACAATCCATACATTCATCCAGTGTGTCAAGCACATTTGCACATATGCTGCCATCATCATTTCCAAAGCATTCTCTTTCCACTTGAGCCCCTGATATCAGCTCCCCATTTCTTCCCCCTCCCCTGCCTGCCCTCCCTCACGAACCCATGATAAGTTATAGATTATTATTTCCATATCTTACATCATCCTCTGTTGCCCTTCACCCATTTTTCTGATATTCGTCCCTCAAGGAGGGGGTTCTAGATGGATCCTTGTGATTAATTCCCCCTTTCTCCCCTGATCACTCCCTAATCCTACTACTGGTATCTCTACTCTCCTTATTGGCTCTGAGGGGTTTATCTATCCTGAATTCCCTGTGTTGTGGGCTCTTATGTGTAGCAGGGTACATGCTCTGGTCTAATCCGATTTGTAAGTAGAATTGGGGTCATGATAGTGGGGTGAAGGAAGCACCAAAGAGCTAGAGGAAAGTTGTAAGTTTCATTGGTGCTACACTGCACCCTGACTGGCTCATCTCTTTCCTGTGACCCCTCTGTGAGGGGATGTCCAGTTGTCTACAGATGGGCATTGGGTTTCCACTCCATGGACCCCCAACCCTCCATTCACCGTGGGTATGGTTTTATTCTGGGTCATGATCGCTGGTGTGCTTCTTCCATGTGCGCCCATCTAGCTCAGAAGCAACACAGCCCTGCCTTTCTAAAGAAATCCATATTGACAGTTGTTTTGTATCAACATCCCTCCCTCACCTTCCTTGTCAATGCAGTGGGAGCTAGAGAGAAGGATGGACTTCCTCGTGCATCATTTATTCATTTACTTGAATCAAAGTGGACTCATGCTGTGTGCAATCTGCTGTAGCTTTCCTTTTCCTTTTTTTAATATTTCATGGGCATCTCTCCAAATCAATACATATATTTATTGATGATTGGTGGAAAAATTCCATTATCTTAAAAATAATCCCTTATTTATCAAATTCTTATTTTGGAGTAATTTTAGAAAAGTTGCAATATAGTAGAGTTCCTGTACTCCGTCATCAAGCTTCTCCTGAGGCGAACATCTTCCTTAGGATGATCTCTTTATGAAACCTAGGACTTTAGCATTGGTTAAGGAGGCCCTGGGTGATGCAAGCTGAAGCGCTCAACTACCAGCAGAAGGGATGCGAGTTCAAACCTACCCAGAGGCACCTTGTGATCTGTTTCTAAATGGACACAGCCTTGGTAGCCCCGTGGAACACAGCTACCATGAATTGGAATCAACTCAATGAGAAATGCATAATTACTGCCCATTGCAGAGTATCGGCAGAGTTTTATCATAATTTATGCCCATATTCCTTTATTGATTTATTTAGCTTGTTCTATGGTTCTCCCCAGCAAATAGTGATGTGCATTTTAACGACATTAAAAATAAAAAGGCTTTTGCTTGGCGTATTTCAAGAGGCATGAATGTTCAAGAGTTTCTTATTTTGTTGTCTGATTTATTAGTTCATAGCTTCATCTTGTTTCCTGAGTTTAACTCTTCAGCTTGTCCCCTTTGCTGATTTACCTCCTGGGGTCTTTGCCTTTTGACTCTAGAGGAGGCCATGCGAGTGGCTTGTAACTGACTGCCAGCTGACAGGTCGGCGGTGTGAACCCACCCAGCACTTCCCAGGAGGACGCCTGATGATCTGCTTCCTTGAACGTCCCAGCCAAGAAAAGCCCTTACGGAGCAGTTCTGCTCCGTGACACTGGGCTCTCTAGGAGTCAAGGGCCAACTCAGCAGCAGATAACAAGTCGCAGCTCTTGACAGTGTTTCTTAATCTCAACACTGTTCTAATTTTGGGCCAATAATCTTTTGATGTGGCGCTGTGTACATTGCGGATGGCTAGCGCAATCCTGCCCTTTAACCACTGCATACACACCGGTAGCTTATGTTCCCTCCTCCCCACTTGTCATAACAAAAAATGCTTTCAGTTATTGCCAAATGCCCCTTGGGGACAAAATAGGCCTGGTTGAATGTATGCTATTATAATAATGTCTTTGTATGTGTGTGAGTATGTATATGTATCTATGTATATATATTATATATTTAGATATAATTATGTAATGAGAAATTTCTTTTTCCCCCTGTATTCTTTTATATATGATTAACTGAATCTAATGAATGTCTTAAAAGTTTTAGAAATGAAATTTAGGAATATATTAGAAATTATTTTCAAAATGGGACCCCTCACTTGGCTTATGCGTGCCATGTGCAGTGGGATCGTTCTTCTTGGGCTCATGCCACTTTCATGGCCAGACGAGTACACAGACATGGTATCCTTGTTGATAAGCCTTAGTCAGATTTCCTCACTGTGGTTGGAGGATCGCCTGCCCCAATTAGAGAGCCAGGAGACAGGAGTGCCATTCACGTCACACATCGTTTTACTTGAGTGGGCTGCAGGCAATACCCCGGGTGCACATTTTCCTGCCCTTGGCATGCCCAGATCTGAATTGTGCAGGAGACAATGGTATCAACTACATACACCAAGTAGCTGGCCACTATAGCTCGTCCCAATTTCTGATCTCAGGAAGAATGGATTATTAGCGGATTGCTTTCCTTCCACACACTGTCATTTGGTCTGTACATCCTAAATTGCTTCACCTTTTATAAACTAATATTTGTGGTAGTTTTATTTAATCAAGTAGGGTGTGTGTCACCAGTTGTGCACAAAGGTGGACATCAGGTCCTTAATCCATTATTTATTTCCTAATCTTAGATCTTTTGATGTTGACAGCATGCACAGAAAATGTACACCAGTTTAGCTGTGTCTGCACATACGCCCTAGTGATGCTAGTTAGCGTTTTCAAGCCAGACATCCGTTCTCATCCTTTTTTTTATGTCGTTCTTTTCTCATTAATATAAATCTCTGCCCCTAAAGTTCCTATCCAATCCAGCCCTACAAGTTGTTATGGCCACTTTGATCCCACAGAGGCAGTTCTTGAAAGAATATAATCCTCAACGCTGACCTACTGTTAAATTTTAAGATTATTTCAGGGGGTATTTTTTAGTTTAAGGTTTAAAGATTTTCTCAGGGCAGTAGTTTTCGTGGTTTCTGACCCTGGATGGCTCCAGAAACTCTAGAGTCCGTGAGAATTTGGAATGCTGGTGTTAGTCCCTCTTTGATCAAGAGACTTTGCTGGGATCTGTGACTAGCATGCTCAGTAATGGTAGCTGGGCGACATGCAGTTTTCCTGATCTCTCAGCAAAGGAGGCAGCTTTTCATGAAGGCATGTTGATGTCCTTTTCTGGAAATTTCTTCTGAAAGGTTGCAACCTTGCAACCCCATGGAGCAGTTCTATTGTGCATCCATGATATCATCATGAGTCAGAATCCTCTGGATGACAATGAACAGCAGTAGTATTTCATGTGTATGCTGAGTCAGCACCTGCATGCACTGCTGGACCTTGAGCCGGCCTCACCATATTAGGTGTACGCTCATTGTTGCAGCCACTGTGTTGATCTAGCTCATTGAAGGTCTTCCTCGTTTCTCCTGACCCTGCACCTCACCAAGCATGACGTCCTCTTCCAGGGACTGGCCGCTCCTGATAACCTGTCCAAAGTGCGGGAGATGACGTTTCCCTGTCCTCACTCCTAAGGATCGTTCCGACTGTACTTCCCCTGAGACATTTGTTTGTTTTCCAGCAGTCCATGGGACTTCCACCAGCACCGCAATTCAGATGATTCTCTGCGATGCCTTACATACGGCCCAGCGTTCCCATGTCGAGGAAACTCAGGGAGAAACCGTGGCTTGGGTCAGGTGCACCTTTTTCTTCCAAGGGGCATCTTTGTCCTGAATAGTTCATAGAGGGCTTGTGCGACAACATTTTCAGAGCAATATATTTTGATACCTTGACTGCTGCTTTTATGAGCACTGACTGTGAATCCAAATAAAATGAAATCCTCGACAACTTCAATCTTTTCTTCATCTGTTTCATTTATCATGATGGCACCTAGTGGTCCCGTTGTGAGGAACTTTGCTTCCTTCCCGTTGGCTTATAATCCATAATGAAGACTACAGTCTTTGCTCTTCATCAGTAAGGGCTTCACAGGATCTTGGCTTTTACCAAGCAAGTTTGAGTCGTATGCATGTGGCAGGCGAATGAGCTCTCTTCTTCTGCATTTTTCTTTATATAGTTTAGCTTCTCAGATGGTTTGCTCAGCAGATATATTGACTAAGTATCACGAGAGGATTGAAGTCTGACACTGATTTTAAACGATGCACTCTCCCCTTGTTCTGTTCTAATGACTGTCTCTTGGTCTATGACAGGATCTTCATGAGGACAATTAAGTGTCCTGGAATTCCTGTTTTGGCAATATTCTCATCAGTTTGTTATGCTCCCCACAGTCAAATGTCTTTGCATCTCAATTAGATACAAGTAAGCATCTTCCCGATACTTCCCGCGTTCATCCAAAATCGATACCACCAGTGGTCTCCCTGGTTCTGAGGCCTCTTAATCCAGTTTGGATTTCTGGCACCTTCTTGTAGATGTATTGCTGCAACCATTTTAAAATGATCTTCAGCAGAATTTTACTTGCATGGGATGTTCATGATGTTGTTAGATAATATCTGCATTTGGTCCCTCTCCCCCTTTTTGGAATGGACACAATATGGATCTCTTCCAGTCCGTTTGCCAGGTAACTGCCTTCCAAGTTTCTTGGCGTAGGCTAGCGAGTGCTTCCAGTGCCGCTTGTCAGTTGGTTGAAACATTTCAATTGGTCTTCTGTCAATTCCTGGGGCCTTGTTTGATCAATTTCAGACTTGGGTAGAATTATCCAAGTTCATCCTTCCTTTCTTTAGTGGTTGGTCCATACATTTGACTAATTGTTGTACTAACTCATCTTCCTTGTAGGCATCTAGATGTTATCCGATCACAGGGAGCAGTGCACTTTCAGTCAGTTCTTGAAATGCTCTCTTTGTTGAAGAATGTAAGGCCATTCCTCCTGAATGTGTCATTCCTGGCGTTGTGAGTCAGGTGACAGATTCAGAATGACCCACACCACCCCATTTCTGCTCACTTAATGTCTAGGATGTGGATCTGTGTGGTCTCATTTTATTTTCAAAGATGTTCAGTTTTCCTAGATTCAAACTCCACACATTTCATGTTGTGATTCTTAGTGGAGTTGTGCTGCTGTTTCTTACTTTGAGTCATGTGCATTAGCAAATGAAGGCCTGGATGCTTTGCTTCACCTATGTCACCAAGGTCAACTCCACCTTCAGGAGGAGGCAGATCTTCCTCAGTTGTAATTGGAGTGCCTTCCCACCTGAAGGACTCATCTTCCAGCACGTTATCAGACCATGCTCTGCTGTTCTTACTACGATTTTCAGTGGCCATTTCCTCAAAAGTGGTCCAATTCCTTTTGTTTTCCTCATCTGGCCTAGTCTGAAAGTGCGGATGAAACTTGTTCACCATGGGAGACCTTACTGGTATTAGAAACACTGCGGGACAGCCTTCTGCATCCCAATATTATGCAGGCCACCACAGTGACAAAGTGACAGATGAGCTGGAATATATGACTACATGGACATTTATTAAGTCTTTGTTTATGGTGGACATTGGACTTCTTTCCCATTTAAGGCTATAATGAGCAATGTTACCCTGAATAACATTGTATCTATTTCTAGGAGGCCAAGACATTCCTTTTTTTTTTTTTGGTGGGGGTGGGGGTAGGAGTCACACCTGGGAGTTGTATTGTTGGCTTAATCTTTTGTTAGATTTAGTCCTAGGTCCTTGTTACTTGGAGTTTTTTGATGGTATTGTAAATTATTGTAATTATTTTTCTCTCAGGCAATGTATTATATTTTAATTTAATAGATGCCATTCTGAATGCATTAAATTTAATGTTTGTATCTTTTTAAGGAAGCTTGATATAGAACACTCCTAATTTATTAAAAAACAGACATTATGTAATCACTGTTTACATGAGAAGAAGATTGCCTTGGCTTTTTCAAAACAGTGAATTTTTTACATTATTTAAAAACAAGTCTATTCATAAAATTTAAATATATTCAGAGTTTTTCTTGCACATAGCTAAATGTATTAGGTTAATCTTATTTCAAATGCACATATTGAAAAATGATAAGTATCCAATATACATTTTTTATGTTATTTATTCTTTAAAAAATTATTCGTATGCATACCCTACCAATTTCAATAGAACAGGGTCCCTTAACTCACAAATCATATAATATCCATTATCTGAAAACATTTTAATTTTTTATTTGTTCTTTTTAAAGATTGAGTTTAGCTGATGGTCACTTGAAAATATGATATATTTAAAAAATTGTTTGTAAAATAAAACTTGATCTCAAAGATTTTTTCCCTTTTGCACTTAGGACGAGTCTTTTGAGATATTTTTCCAGGCAGTAAAACCTCCCATGTCATTTGGATGTACTGCTGTTTGTGAAGCAGCAATGAAAGAAAAGTGGGGACAAACTGACTTGCTACTTAATTGCTGACAGACTTAACTTTTCATGATACTTGGGCGCATGCCCATGCACGCGGTGCCTTGGGTTTAAGCAGGTGAAGCAGAGGCATTGAAACCACGTTATCTGACGAAGGTTGTGGAAACCATAGCCATTGATACGAGACCCTTATTGTTGGTTTCTGGATTCCAACAGAAGGGAAATATATTACTCAAGAGGAAGTCTTCCGCAGGTCATTTTTTAATGCACAGAGTTTGCTCTGTAGCTGGCTCCAAAGGTATAGCCAAATCTGTGGGCACCAAGGTGATCCTAACTCAGAGTGGCCCCATAGGTAATGTAGAATTACCCTGGAGGGATACATATAATATATTCCTCTTAGGACAAGGGGCAGCCTCTGTCACCCCCTCCAGTCTCCTTCCTCATTTTCTGTCCGACCCAAATGGACTTCATTTCTTTCTTCACATGAATTATGCTCTTTTCCTGCACAGGAAATTTGTGAATGCCGTCGCCCTCCCCCGGGAGCATTTCTGATTTTCTCCTCTCCCTCCCTCCCATCCTTTAATTTCCCTTTGTTAAATGCCCTTGTTAGCTCTGGGACCTCACCTTAATTTTGCTTTTTGTTTAAATACTTCAGCCACTGGTGATTTTACATTTATTTGTCTGCTCATTTGGTGGGTTCTGTGTTTGACCCCAGACTGCAGGTAATGGATGATGGACCAGGGACCGTGTCAGATTTGGATGGCCATTGTATGTTTGTTTAGCTGCCTGCCACATTCATTTGTTGAAGGAAAGAGTGAATGAATGAATGAGATCATTATGGAAACTCTCATTAATATCAAACGTGAGGAAGCAGAGGGGGTTTGTGGACCATGTGGTTCGTCGTGGAGAATTCCTCTAAAGACAGGAGATTAGCTGAAAGCAGTGCATTGGCGTGGAGAAGAGGAAGGATGGATGCAGCACGGCAGGGATATAGCCAAGCAGGAAATAGTCGTGGAGGGTCAGAAAAAGGAAACACCTGAGAAGTGACTTGATAGAAAATTATGTATTTGTTTCCTGTGCGGCTGCCTTCACTTCTCTAATCACCCTTACTTCCTCTTTGCTATGTGACTCTGAGCTACAGCAGTCCTTTACCCAGACTAGGTTCTGAATCAAAATCAGCAACGATATCAGTAACACCTCTGAACAATTTATGGAGTCATTTTGAGATGGGCACCTAACTTGCTGTGTGAACATTACCAAAAAACAGGAAAATAAAGAAAAGTCAGCAAAAAACCAATAGCAACTTGGCTTTGAATATTATTTTCCTGTCGTTGAAAACTCTCTGTTTCTCATCTGTTTCTTTCACTGTCTTCTAATTTCTTCTCTCAAAAATCTGCTTTCAACTTCTCGAGCTTCTCCACGCTTAGCTGCTCACCAAGACATTGTCATCTTGAATCCCCACGGCACCTTGTAAGAGGCTTGATGGCTTGCTTCCCCCTAAGTAGCCATTTAAAACCCAATGAAACCTTTAGGCCTGGAACTGAATTCATCTCCATGGCCCAAACTTCAGCCAAACAACAGAGAGGTCCATAAGGCGCATCGTTCCATTACAGAGGTACACGCTTCTTAGAACAGTCAGCCTTTTGAGAGCAATGCGACAGCTTGTACCCAAGGACACAATTCAGAAGGGCTGGATGAGTCAGGACAGGAGTTAGAATGGAAATAAGAAACACAGGGGAGAAGTGGGATTGTGCTGTGACATTGTAGGGATTGATTACAATCAATGAGATGAGAAAAAATGTGTATGAGTTATTGAATGGAAAATGGATTTGATCTGGAAATCTTCACCCACCTTGCAATAAAAAGTTGCAAGGGGAAAAAAAACAACGCTGAAACAACCTCAAAAAAAAATGTAGTTGAGCCTAAAAACAAAACACACACAAAGCTGCACAGCTCTACTCTAACACATGTGGGGTGACCGTGAGTTGGCAGGTAGCATGCTCCGGGGATGAAGCATTTCTGCCTACAGCTTCCTGCAAGGACTTCTCCGGCTTTCATGGTCATGGAGATTTTGCATGGAAGAAACCTCTGCCCCCGTGGGCTTCTGAGACTGTAACCCTGCACAGGGGTGGAAAGCCTTTGAACTGGTGACCTTGTGTTTAGCAGCCTGATGCATAACCACCATGCCACCAGAGCTCCCTCTCCATATTCAAAAAGTTTATGGGAAAACTCCATTATCTTTCAATTATATTTCTTTAAAACTCCTTGAAGTCCCCTCATGTTGTAACTGGATGATTGTTCTTCTGTGGGCTGATATTGCATGATCTTTGAGAACCAGAAGAAAAATCTTGGCTGATATTCAGACCAGTTTTTGTTGGATAGACAGACCCCAGCTCATGAGGAGCCTAGGGCTGACAGAGTAGAAATATGTTCCAAAGGATTTGCAGCGTGTGGTTCATTTGGGCGAGATTGTCATGCTGCCCTCCTGCCCTCCCACCTTTCCTTCTTCTTTTACTTCGTTGTTTCCTTTTAGCCTTTTTTTTCTGTATTGTGGCAAGTTTGCATTTGTAATATGTGGGTTTGCCATTTGAACAGTCTTTACATGCAATTCTTTGATACTGGTTACGCTTCTCCTGTCATTCAGCCTTTACCACATTGCGTTTCTAAAATTTTATTTTTAATTTAAAGAGAATATTTATTAAGTCTTAAATGGGACAAGGACAAGCCCTCCCCCCCCCACCACACACACACACACACACACAACAGGATGAGGGAAACCATTAGCCCAAGATCACCATGGTGTGCCAGGGTTCCTGAGTTAGAGAGCTGTAGCAAGGGTGCGGGAGGGCAGAGGGCACGGTGGTCACAACACAGGTTTGCCAGTCCTTTCGAGATGCCTTGGAATATTCATGGAATATTCACTATTCTTGCCTATTATGAAGACCTTCAGTAAACTCTTTTATAGTCCTGAGAAAAATTGAAATTTTATTATTTTATTATCAGTGAACGTCTTTAGAAATAGAAGTTGTGTAAGTTTTTTTCCTTAGAGACGACATTTGGCATTGAGGTTACTGTTTGTGGAAGGAAGAATCTTCCTTGGACATTAACTGAACCCTGTGATTTATGCAGATCCCTGGTGGTGTGGTGGTAATGTATTGGGCTGCTAATCATAAGGTTAGCAGTTCAAAACCACTAGTAACTTTTGGGGAAGAGACAAGACTTGACTCCCATAAAGTTACCATTTTGGAAACTTAAGTGGGCCGTTATACCCTGCCCTAGAGGATTACTATGAGCTGGCATCAACTTAATGACAGTGAATTTGATTTTTGGTAATTTACTTTTTCTAATTATCTTGGTATGAAATAATTTGCTGGGTTTTATAGGAGGTATTATAAAATATTTAATTTTCCTCCAAAAAAGAAGTGCTTCACATATAAAATATTGGCATGAATAAAGCAACTTAAAACCTTGCTTATTTGATAACAATTACTTTAATTAAAAAACTGTATCATTGTTGCTATGTGGTGCTATCCAATTGGTTCTGACTCATAGCGACCCCTGTACAAACGAACGAAACACTGCCAGGTTCTGTGCCAACCTCACAACTGCTGCTTTGTTTGAGCCCATTGTGCCAGGCACTGTCAGTCCATTGTCAGTGATGTTCCTGTTTCTCACTGCCCTTCTGCTCTACCAAGTATGGTGTTGTTTTCCAGGCACTGGTATTATTATTCCATGCAAAGTCATGCATAGCTGTTGATATTATAATATTTATTATGAACTCCATTGACCTCTTTTCTTTTCTTTTTTTTTTTTTGTTAACTACATTTTTTTTTTCCCTCAAAGAGGAAGTTGTAAACAGCTTGCTTGGTGCTGGGAAGTCCCTTTCATAGAAGTGTGTATTCATCGTGGATGAGCAAGCCTGCTCTTTCTTTGGTGTCTGTTCATGTTCAGATAGGAAAAATGGTCTGCGAGACAGATGTGCTCTGCACATTGGGAAGGACTGAGTCATTCCAGCAATGACCATTTAATTGGTCACTTCTGTGCACTGAGCACTTTAAATATACATGGACTGTCTGAGCAGGTTCATTCTTTTGCTCATATGTCAGCCAGCTTTAGCGTCTATCTGACTTTTGGAAAGACGCAGGCATCTGTTATGCAGAGAGTGTAATACTCTATTTCTAAGCTAATTTTTGTCAGTTAGGCTTGTGTCTCTTCTCTTCCCTTCAGCCAACAGCGACCCCTTCAAGCCTCTGCACACGTTGGGGTTGGGATCGTTTGTGTTAGTCTGATGCCTCACTCCTCTTGCCTTTTGTCCTCTGCTTTTCCCATGCCTGACATTTAGGACACTTTGGTGATTTAATCTCTTTTTAAAAGGATACATCAACACTTGGTGTCATCTAATATTTGTTCTCCTCTATATTTTTGAAATTTTCTAAATGAAAATACAAATGGGTTTAAAATGGACTTTGCTTATGTCAGAGACGAGAATACGATTTATTTTCCTGTAACACGTATACGAATAACTTCATTTGCTTCTGCTGTTCAAGAGCTTCTGAAGGTTCTCAGAGACACCCCCAGAACCAAAGAGACCATCCCCCATGGGGGGATTCTGAGTGGAGGGAGCATGGGTGTGTGGGTAGTCAAGTTTGTGGAAGGTCAGCATGACTCAGCCTTAAAGCTCCTCTATGAGGACTTTGTCCTTTGGAGTTGAAAGCTGTGGAATAACTTTAACCAGCTAATTTTATGCGTGGAGCCAAGGACATGGATAGATAGAGAGATAGATAAATAGAGAGATAGATAGAGAGATAGATAGCTACAGAAAGAGACAGACACGGGATATGAAGTAAATATATACTTCATATGTACAGTAAGTATACTTCACATGAGTGGGTAAATATGCCCCGAGAGAGTTTGGATGTTTATTGTAGCTGAAAGCGAAAGCCGTTGTAGAACTTAAATGGAGACGGGAGACTCCGGGTAGGTGCGTGGAACACATGATTTGCTTTGCTCTTTGAAGATGTTGTCTGGGTTGCTATGTGGAGAGTTGGGGCCGTGGGGAGCTGGGCCTGGGGACCGAAGTACGTCTGAGGGGCACGGTTAGGCAACAGTTGTGTCGTGTTCCTCTAATGGGAGGCTATGGTGACTGACGAGAGTGCAAGCAGTAGAGTTGGAACAAATGGATGGATCTGAGAGGTAGGAATAAAACTCAACAAAGCTTGGATGAAGACTGTCCTGGGAAACGATGGGGGTTACATTTTTGAGTGTGTGTGCTTGCTTATTGTGATAGACTCAGTGTGGTACTGCAGCACAGGAAAAGTGGGCACCGACTAAGGAAGACTGAAGAAAAACTGATGCTTTGGAATTAAGGTGTTCATGAAGAATATTAAGTAGAGCACAGACTACCAGCGATTGAATAAATGTGTCTTGGGAGAAATATATCCAGAATGCTCCGTAGGAGTGAAAGTAGACTTTCTTATGTGTCCTTTGGACATGCTGTCAGGAAGGACTGTACTCGAGAAAGGATAGCATGCCTAACAAAGCAGAGGGTCAATGGAAAAGAGGAGGACCTTGAAGAGATGGATGGATGCAGTGGCTGCAGCAGTGGGTTCGAACACAGGAAGGGTGAGGATGGGCCAGTCCCGGGCAGTGTTTTGTTCTTTTATATGAAGAGTTGTGAGTTGGAACTGGCTTGATGGGAACTAAAAATAACAACAACATCATCATGACATATTGGGGCGGTTGCGGGGGGAGGGGGTTCAAAAATGGCCTTACAAGATAATGAGCTTTTCCCGTAACCTTTCTAAAATCCTCTGGTACAGTTGTATTTTGTCTAGCCGGCCTGTTTTGTAAATAAACAGGGGTGCATGAAGCAGGAGCCCTAGAACAGATTGGGTCAATTTCACTGGCATTTGGAGAGGTCAGGAATTCAGGACAGACCTTAATTACACCATGTCACCAGGGGACAGTGTAGCATGTGATGAGGGGAGACCTAGTAAGTAACTGGCACAAGGAGTGAGTGAGGTGTGGGGCCAGAGTCCGGCTCCTTCAACTTTTGTTTACAAGGGGACCTGCAGCATGGTGCCACGTTTCACTGCTGTGTCATTGATTTCTTATTCTGATATCACCCCAGCCTGTGGGGCAACTGATTAAGGTCTCATTAAGGATGCCAGAACAATCATTTCCTAAATCATACCCTGGTACATTAAAAGGGTTAAGGTCACGGTCCCCAGGTTCTTCATCTAGACATTGGGCCGAACTGGCTTATCCCTTGGTTCATTTGTAAGACTGCTGTCCATGTGAAAGTGTGATATCATACAGCTTGTAGTTTAAAAATCAGAACCCAAAGGATCAGGGGGATCCAAGGAGCACCAAGGAACTAAGTTTGTCGTTGTTGTAGGAAAACCTCTTTTCTCAAATGGCGTAACATGGGGCCAACAGTGGTATTTCAATAGAAATAATATTTGTTATTGTTGTTGAAATGTAGAATGTTCTGTCTCAAATATTTTTACCCCAATTAAAAAGAGTAATTATATGAATGACAGTACAAAGAAGAAGAAAATGTTCTAGAATTGATTGTCGCGATTATTGCACAACTCTTCTTGATCTGATTGAATTATTGAATTGTATGACATGTGGATGAAGTGCCAATACTGTTAGAAAAAGAAATAATATTCTAACAAAGAACTATTGTACAATGTTTCTTTCTTGTGTCATTCATTCTTGTGTCATTCATTCTTCCTTTTGTGTCATTCATTCATTCTTTCTTTCCTGTTTCCCCAGTGGACTTTTGTGTAGCAACACTGTACAGACCCATCTCTGGGACCATTTTGCAATCTGATTTCTGATGCTGGATAGTAACCATTAAATATTTTATTAACATGAGCAGAAATTCAGCTTATTAATAGAAATGATCCATTTTATGGCATTCTAACATTGTTATAAATTATCCTTTTAAAATATTGAGGTGAAAAAATATAGCTTACAATTAACCATTGTAACCATTTTTAAGAAGCATTAATTATGGTCACAATCTTATGCCACCATCATTATCTTTCCCCAGATTCTTCATCACCCCAATCAGAAAATCTGTAGCCCTTCCTCCCTGTCTCTGGCAACCACTAGTCTCCTCTCTGTCTCTCTCTGTCAAAGTGCTTAGTGTGCCTACTCTAGATATTTCCAAGAAGTGGAATAGCACAGTTTGTCCTCCTGTGTATATCTGATTTCATTTAGCATAATGTTTGTTAGTGGTCATATTGTGTGTCAGCCCTTTATTTGTCTTTGTGGCTGGGAAAATGTTCCCCTGTATGTGTATAAACACATTTCATCTCTTCATCTGTTTTTTTGAATCATTTTATTGGGAGCTCTTACAGATAGAATAGTCTGTAATTCAATTAGATCAAGCATAATAATTGTACAATTGCCATCACCATCAGTTTCAAAACATTTTCTTTCTTCTTGAACTCTTTGATATCAGCTCCCTTTTGTCCCCTCCCGCCCCCACCATACCCTCCAGGAACCATTGCTGTTGTATTATATATTATGATTGTTGTTATACAAAAGGTTACCTCCCCCAAGCTCGGAATGTGCTGTCAGAGCGGAGCTTCATAGTACACGTTTTTCAAGGAAGGTGAGTATTGAGTAACTTGCTCTGAGTTAGTGCACGTACTGGTGTCTCTGGTCACAGTGAGTTTTTTCGTAAAAGCAATTTTGCTCAAACCTCATTTTTTGTGATGGCCAATGTAAGAGAAGAGTGTGTCCCTATGAAATGTTGTTTCCTGTTCAGGAAAAATGCCATAGAAATAGTAATGCTGTTGAACACAGCTTACGAGGACAGTGCTATGGGGAAAACTTGTGCATGAGTAGTTTTAGGTGAAGGAGAACACGAGGGAGGTGCTGCTGTCAGCCATCCAACTAGATGAGTTTGAAAATGTTTCTGAGAATGGAATTGCAGATTTGACAAGTGTATTAATTGTATTGCTTTGAAGATGATAAGATTGTTTTGTTAAAAACATTTAAATACTTTGCTTTGGAAAAAAGTTCAGATATTTTGGGTACCCCCTCATACATAGATAAATATAGATATACATATCCATATTTATAACTATATAATTTTTACTTTCTTCTTCTTTCTTTTTCTGTTTTCTTTTCTCCTGTCCCACATTCATATTTATCCATCATTCACCTTTTAGTAATTCCTCCTGGATACACTTCAGTTGACGAAACACAACCGGAATGCTTCACCCTTTTCACGGTCAATTTTGGAACCTTTGCTATTCCCCTGCCCCGGTCATTATTGGCTCCCCGCTCCCTGCTCTCCTGCCCCAGCCTCCACTTCTCCCATATCCTCTCTGCACCCCCATCAAACCATCAGCCCCGTTGCTGTCTCCTTGGGGTTGCTTATCCTGCCTGTCTTATACAGACAGACACCAAAAGAAAAACAAAACAAGAAAAACCATACAAATAGTTTCAAGTCTGTCATCCTGATCTATGTAAATGAGTATCGCTTTGTTAACTCGTGAACAGCCCTTGTTATAACCCATCACTCCAATCCCCTTTTCTATTAGGATTCCATAACCCAGGACCCACTAGCCTAACAGCAGGTAAACCCTCTTAGACCTCAGCATTCATGTCCGAGGGGCGCACCTTCTACAAGATCCTGTTGCTTTTCTGGCTGTTAAGGATGGAGCGATCTAGTTCCCCCACCACCACCCCGTTATACCTTTAGACTTTCAGTGTGTCTCTCTTGAGAGTAACCCCCAACCAGTTCAGATGAGGTACCAGGCGCTGCCCCCGAGTCAGAAGTCTACAATCGGGATTCCTGAGGGACTTCTTGCTTGGCTTCCTTTGCCGTTCTGCCGCACTCCCCTCTTGCTTTGCCCCCAGATGGGTGGTCAGACCTGCTACTCTCCTGAACTGTACCTTCAGAGCTGTCCTCTGCAGCGCTGTCATCTAGGGCATGATGTCTGCATTCTTCCGTTGGTGGACATTTGGGTCATTTCCACCTTTTGACCATTGTGAATAGTGCTACAGAGAACACTGGTGTACAAGGATCCGTTTGAGTCCCTGTTCATTCGAGAATTCTTAAGATAGTATCTTGAACATTTTTCCCAAAATAGTTTCCATTAAATAAGAAACAGAGACTCATGAGTTTCTCTCCATTGCTTTTGCTGAGCTCTTTAGTTTTTGCAAATAATGAAATTCCTATCCCACTTTATACTTAGAGATTCAGTTTACATTAGCATTCTGTCTTGCTTGAATAGCGGTGAGGAAGGGTGTTATTCATTATTTTCATTTTTTATATTGGCTGGATTCTTTTTTGCTGTTTTATTTTTCCATTCTGAGTATTCAGTTAAACAGGCTCATTTACCTGTGGTTCCTCATCCTGAACCTGTTATTGGCTGGTGTGTTAGTCTGAGATGACTAGAGAAACAAATTCATAGAGACTCATGTGTATAAAAAAGAGCTTTATATAAAGAGCAATTGCAAATTAAGAAACTATCGCAGCTATATGAACCCCCAATAAAATGATAAAACAAAAGCCATCCCAGTTCACTGCAGATCAGGTTCTTAAGTCCAATATTAGCCCATATGCCTGACACCAGTCCATAAATTCCTCTTCAGACCCATGCAATGCACGCAATGACACTAAATGTGGAAGATCACAGGCCAGTGGGTGGAAATTCTTGTGGAACCAGTGGTGGTGGAAGCATCTCAGTGCTGGTGTGGGTCTCCACATGGCTCTTCCAGTGCTCTGGCTCCATCAGTGTACAGTGTAGCTCCATCTAGTTTGTCAACTGGAATATAAAGCAGAGAGTCTGTGTGTCCTGCCTCCAGATGGGGGTGGGTTGGGTGGCGGGGGTGGATGGAGACAGGAGGTCCCAGAATCCTTAGGACAAGGCCATGCCCAAACAGCGGCATTATTGGCTATGACCTGACTCATGGCTGGACTCCACCCCTTTGCAGGTTGACAGGAGATTATATAACTACCATAGATCACCCCTTGTGAACTTGACACACATATCTTTAGCCATGTGTAGTTTTTAATCAAAGCAATAATAAAACCCTAGCTGTACCTAACAGGATAAAATTGAAATGATTACAATTCAATATGTGCCAAAGTCTCATTTAAACATATTTTTCTATAAGTGATTTACACAACAATATTCTTTTTTTAAAAAACATTTCATTAGGGGCTCATAAAACTCTTACCACAATCCATACCTATACATACATCAATTGTATAAAGCACATCTGCACATTCTTTGCCCTAATCATTCTCAAAGCATCCGCTCTCCACTTAAGCCCTCTGCATCAGGTCCTCTTTTTTTTCCCCTCCCTTCCCGCTCCCCCTTCCCTCATGAGCCCTTGATAATTTATAGATTGTTATTTTGTCATATCTCGCCCTATCCGGAATCTCCCCTCACCACGCCCCCCTCTGCCGTCTGTCTCACATGCAGATCCCTGCAATTGGTTCCCCCTTTCCAACCCACTCACTCTCTACTCTCCCAGTATCGCCCCTCACACCCCTGGTCCTGAAGGTATCATCCACCCTGGATTCCCCATGCCTCCAGCTCCTATATGCACCAGTGTACAACCTCTGCTCTATCCAGTCTTGCAAGGTAGAATTCGGATCACGGCAGCTGTGGGTAGGAAGCATTCAGGATCCGGGGGAAAGCTGTCTTCTCCATCAGTACTACATCGCACCCCAACTGACTCATCTCCTCCCCTAAACCCTTCTGTGAGGGGATCTCCAGTGGCTGACAAATGGGCTTTGGGTCTCCACTTTGCACTTCCCCTTTCGTTCACTATGGTGTGTGTGTATATGTATATATGTATATGTATATATTGGATGATGTCTTATACCTGGTTCCTTTGGCACCTCGTGATCGCACAGGCTGGAGTGCTTCTTCCATGTGGGCTTTGAACACAACAGTATTCTATGCTTAACAATTGCAGTTAAATGAACACCTATACCTTAACCTTATAATCCTATGAATATATTCCCCCACCTATGAAAGTTTTTAAGCCAACCACTTCATGCCTTTATCCTCCCCATTTGGGGTATCTAATTTCTATACTGCCCACTTATATCAACACAGTGCTCTGAGGAGACAGACCTGTTATTTGATGTGAAGAATCTTCTTTCCAGTTGAACCTTGTGAAGTCCGTGTCCATAAGCAAAGTCAAATTAGGACAGTCCATCCATAAAGGCAACAGCAGTATGTATCAGTTCACCGGCCCTAACATCTTCTCTTCATCTGGTCAGGTTCTGGTCAACTCAGTGTGGGCTGTCTTGCTTAACCTCACCAGGGTGCCCAATGACTGCTTTGCCTTTAGATCATGGGCCCCATCACAAATTCTCAACACCCTCGTCCCCTTGTGCTACGTCATGAACTTCACACCTACTCTTGTCTTCTCCTATAGCCCCTGTGTACCAGGTTCACAGGTGTCAGGTTCCAGACTCAACCCCTCTTTATTGCTGTGTTTCTCTCACTTCCACTCAGCAAGTGAATCCAGGTGGTCACCTTGCAAGCATTTCAGCCTGCCCACAGATTCCCTTTAACGTTCAGTCCTAGAGAGGAGAGTTTTTTCGTGGTCCAAATTTTTCTCCAGCTTCTGGCACAAACCACTAGTTCACAATTCAATATAAACCAAAGGGTTCCTTGTTTCCCCTTCAATCTGTCAACAGCCATCTAGGCAAGTCTCCTCACCTTCCAGTGGCCTGAGCACTCATGACACTGGGTGGGGCTTAGCTTTTCAGAGCCTTCTTTGCAGGGGTGGCCTAACCCAGTTAAAGATTCAAATTTGTGGCTGAAGGCAAGTGGGCTTACAAGCTCTCTATTTTCATACTCCACAGTAATCATATCTATCAATCATTATATCAATATCAATAAGCACAAGAAAACAATATAAACAGCCAGATCCTAAACTCAATTATTAAAACTGTGAAGTTCAAGCCTCATCTAATCTTAATCCTTATCTAAGCTATTCTAATGATATAAGATATGGCCTTAGGCCTTTGGCTGCATTGCCTCAAGCCAGACCCCCACTCCCTCCCCTGGCCTTCTGTCAGCCATTTTCACTAAGCAGCTCTGAGAAATTCAAGTACATTAATCACATTCATTTTCACCATTTCACACAGGAATAACCAAAAATAATTACCAAATAAAATAATCAAAACTTCAACTTTGAGTCACATTTTACAGCAACTTCATAGACCCTCATATGTGTATAAGAAAGAGCTTTATATAAAGAGCAATTGTATATTAAGAAAACATCCCAGCCCAGTCCAGATCAAGTCCATAAGTCTGATATTAACCCACATGTCTGATACTAGTTCATAAATTTCTCTGTAGACTCACACAGACATGCCATGAGGCCAAATGCAAGAAGATCAGCAGTCGGTGGGTAGAAGGTCTTGTGGATCCAGTGGTGGTGGAAGGATCTCAGCAGTGGTGTGGGTCTCCGTGTGGCTCCTCCAGCTCTAGGGCTCTGTCTCCATCAGTGTAGCTCTATCTGGCTTGTTAAGAGCAATATCAAGCAGAGAGTCTGTGTGTCCTGCCTCTGGGGTATGTGTGGGGGAAAAGATAGGAGTTCCCAGAATCCTCAGGAGAAGGCCATGCCCACACAGAGGCATTATTGGCTATGACCTGATTAACAGGCTAGACTCCACCCCTTCGCAAGTTGACAGGAGATTATGCCCCTCCCACAGCTGGCTAGAGGAATTGAGTATTTTTTTAAAAGTTTAGTAAAGATTTGGTATCTTGTTATGGGATTTGAAACCAAAAATGACCAAGGCAAATGCAAATGTGGCGTTGGCTATTGCTGGTCAGATCATTAGTTTACTGAGCATTGAGTCACATTTTACAGTAAGCATAGCTAAATACTGCCATTTAATTCTTGGAAATTTATGGATTGTGTTGAATATGTAATTAAAGTTATGATTGTAGTGGCCATCAGTTGGATTCTTTGATTATCTTGGGAGTCTAAATATTTATCCGATGGCAATATGCTTTGCTTTTAAAATGAAAAATAAAGCTAGTGTTTAGAATAACATTAAACTTACCAATTTTGATCATCAAAAATCTTTGATTCATTCCCTGAAAATACACAGCTTCAACATTTTCTGTATGCTAGGTGAAGCATATAAGAAAACGTTGTATTAAGTCTGGGATTCTTCTGAGAGAGTCTCGTAGGTGACAAGCAGATTGTTTACTTTCAAGGATAAATGTGGATAAATATGACCATTCATTTAGTCATTCTTAAAATATTTATTAAGCATGTACAATGCACAAGACACTGTCCTAGACACTGGGTGTTTGATAGAGAACGAGCTTATGCTCAACTTGATATTTATAAAAGTACAATTTGGATGAGCAGCACATTACAGATCTTACTCTTACTTCCAACATTTCATCTAACCATGTGACATAAAATGTGTTGTTAGCTTATTTGAGAGCCTCTCTTATTTTGAATTTAAATTTTATTTGGAAGGTTGAAGAATGTCTGTGCACATTAACTTTCCCTTTCTAAAGCAACGCTTCAGCCACTTTCACATTCACAAATATGAATCACCTGGAGAGCTTTTGAAAAAACGAACACTAGCAACATCAGGAGGGAGGCTGCTCTCAGCGATTCGGATATAATTGTTCTTGGGTGGGGCACGCGTACTGGGGTTTTTCAAAAAGCTGCTGAGGTGGCTCTAATGAGCAGGCAAGATTGAGAACCCCTGCTTCCAATGCAAGACTATTTTATGACTATTTACGCATTATGGTTAATGATGGATTTGCTATTTACATATCAAGGTATATTGCTTGATGGGAGAGAAGAGCTATGCCATTAGCTCTAGATTGAATGAGTTTGATGATAGGTTTCAGAATAAAATATGGGGCTTCAGAGATCCAGGATATGTGGATTGTAGGCATGACTGCCACTGTGCATCTGTGTCACCTTCAGTAAGTCACTTTACTCTGCTGTTATTTGCATGCTCCACGCCACGGAGACTTTTTGGATAGGAGGAAATGTTTCCTGGTCCTGTGCCGTCTTTGTGTTTTTGACACTCTTGAGCCCATTGGTGGGTCTCCTGTGTCAGCTCATCGAGTTGATGACTTCCCTGTTTTCCCTGACCCTCTATGTTCCCAAACATCATGCCCTTTTCCTGAAGAGGGGTCCAAAGCAATGACAATGGACGAGGCAGAGTTTCCCATTCTCATTTTTAAGGAACAATCTAGTTGTCATTTTTTTTCCCAAACAGATTTGTCCATAGTTTTCATACCACATTTTTGTTTGCCACCATCACAGTTCTTCTCCTCTCCCTCTTTGTGATCATTTTATTTTGGACACACACCGGTAAAGTAGGCTTAAAGCGGTTTGATTAAAAGCAGGGAGGATATCTGCCCATTCTCGCACTTGCGTTCTGTATGGTTTATTGATTTAAGACTCAGCGTCTCGGTCATCCGGACTGCCAGAGTGGTGCAAAAGATGAACACCGTTGGTTCTAGTCCACCAACCTAAGACGTGCGGGGAGTGCGGGGGAGCCCTTGTGATCTACTTCCGGAAACTCACAGTCATTGGAATCTGGATGGGGCAGGGTTCTACTCAGAATCACCTGGGGTCATCCTGGGTCAGAGTGGACTTGATGCCAGCTTTCCTTTAAAATTTTTTTTAATTAATCTGAATTATCTGTTACCAGAATGGCTTTCTGGCCTCCTGCCTCATCCTCTCATTTCTGCACACCTTCTTAAATCATGTTGGAGATCCAGAAGACAGCATTAAAGATCATCAGCTGGTCAGCACACAGTCAAAGAACTCTTGAGAGAGCTTGAGTAAAGATACAGATGCTACTGTGGTCTGTGAAGCACAGAATGATGAGAGAGAGAGAGAGAGAAGAGAGAGAGTGTGTGTGTGTGGGGGGTGCGCTGATAATCACCTTCATCCATGTGTGAGCTGATGAATAAATACTGTGTGCAAAGAGAGAATAAATAGAGGAGGTGTACATGGAGAGGCACACGTTTTGTGTGAATAAAACTAGGTGACTCCTGACAGAGATAAAAAGGGAGGGAGAGAGGGAGAGGGAGAGGAGAAAGAGAGAGAGAGAATGGGAGAGCCTTGTCTTTGTCTTGTTCCTAATTCTAGCTCCTGCAAGCTCTGCTCTATTTTATTACTGTTCTTGTGCAGTTTTCTTACCATTTCTTCTACCTTGGGCTTCCCTCAAATTGGAGTCCTGCTGGCACCGTGGGCTAAGTACTGCGCTGCTGGTTGACCTGCCAGCAGTTTGAATCCATCCAGTGATCCGCAGGAGAAAGAAGAGGCAGTCTGCTTCTGTGAGATTCACACACTCTGAGCCCCTAGGGAACAGCTCTACTCTGTCCTCCCGGGTCTCTGTGAAGGGGATAAAGATCGGCTGATAGCAGTGAGCATGGATGCCCTTCAGTGGGTTTCTCTAAATGCTTTGAGAATCAAAGGCCAGTAGAATACTTTTCAGTAAAAAATGGGGCAATAATAGAAACAGAAATGGGGTAAGGAAAATAGGTAAAATAGTGTGATGTTGTGGAGAGAGAGAATGGTGAGTTCTAATTTGGGGAAGAATGCAGACAGTAAGTTAAAGTCTTAGCTGTGTCCACAAATAGCTTACCCAAGGAGACCTTATCCAAGGTCTCTGATGCTCCAGGTTTGGGTAAAGTGGGAATTGAACAGTTTCAGAGGGATGGTGTTGTAGAAATGATTTGAAAAGTTAAAGGGCCTTCCAGTGAAGGGACGACCTTTTAGGAAGAATTTGGAAAATACAGGTTTTGAAATGTTTGCTGGAAGAGGAGAAGCTGAGCCCGAAGAGTCTACCTGAAGGACAAAGCCTTTCAGTGTTTACTTAGGGTCACTTTCAATTTTCTTTATTTGTCCCATCCACTAATGATAATTATGTACTTCTCAGAATTTCTACCGAGTTGCTACTTAAATTATCTTTGAAAAATAATCAATTGATTTATGTATGGATTGCGATAAGAGTTGTATGAGTCCCTAATAAAATGTTTTAAAAAATCAATTTATTGGGAGGTCTTACAGCTATTGTAACAATCCATACTTGAATTAGATAATTGTACAATTTCTGCCACCGTCTCTTTCAAAATATTTTCTTCTTGAACTCCTTGATATCAGTTCCACATTACTCCCTCCCACCTCACCCCCAAGAACCCTTAATATATTTTATTATTATTTGCCATCTCTTACACCATCCAATGTATCCATTCACCTACAGTTCTGTTATTTGTTCCCCTGGAGTGGGGTTATACAGCGATCATGACTATCAGTTCCCTCCTTCCTTACTCTCAGGGAATCATTGCCCCCATTACAATTTCTGAAGGGTTTATCTATCTTGGATTTTATGCACTGAATGATCTTAATTATACCAATGAACATGCGCAGGTCTCACAAGATTAATGAAGTAAAGCTAAGACCATCGTGGTAGGGGGAGGAAGTATTAAAGAACTATAGGATTTCTTTTTAGCATTCTTTCAATTTTCTCAGAAGTTCTTCTGCCCATGTGGGTAATAAGGGTTTTCTTGTAATGAGCTATCGATTAAGTTCCTCATCCACATAAACGATTTGGTTGGTTGCTTTTCTTCTCATTCTCAGCTGTCACATCGTGAGATCGTTTTGCTGTCCTCTACTAAGAAGGAGGGGCAGACAATGGACAAAGTTGACTATTGAGACTAAGGGTGTACAGAGTTCAGGACTGTGGAAATTGGCCCAGAATGCTTTGCATTCAGACTCCCGTAAGCCTGACTCATCCCTCTTTCCCAGACTTGAAGATAACTTTCAGTGCAGTCAGGTAACTAAGGACAGATAAGGTAAAGTAATAGGGAGATTGGATCTCATTGACAGTAGATCAAATGTGTCAAGAATCTTTCCTATCTTTTATTTCACCTAGGCATTTTCTCCAAATGGAATAATTTGCTCTCATGGAAGTGCTGTTTCACTTCCCAATACATTTGGGCATTAGCATCGTTCTTGTTCTCTGTGCTACTTAAAAATTTAAAGAGACAAACTATAGGGGTTTTGATATCTTTTAGGGGTTTTGATTTCTTTTACTGATGGAAAGACTGGGCCCCTTCATCCTTGCACCCGAAATTCCTTTCATGGGCAAAAGAGAAGCTGCTCCTGAATATGATCTTGGATCACAATTTAAAAAGACCATTAGCAGTCATTGTGAAATTACCCAGCCTTCAGCTAGTTTAGATTTCTTTAAAAGGTGTTTTTTCATTCTTCCCAAACCCACTGCTATTGACTCAATTTTGACTGCTCATGACTCTTTAGGCCAGAGTACATCTATTCCTGTGGATTTCTCAGTTTAAATCTGTAGCATGTAATCCCTTCACTTGTCCTTGGGTGGATTCCAACTCATTCCTAGCAACCCCGTAGGACAGAGTAGAACTTCCCCAAAGCTATCACCTTGACAGCGGCAGACCCCGTATCGTTCTGCTGCTGAGCGGGCAGTGGTTCGAACCACTGACCTCTCAGTCAGCAGCCAAGCACTTACCCATTGTGCCACCAGGACTCCTAGATTATGCATGGAGTTTATTATGCTTCTTTGTTTTTCACTGGCACGTTGATCAGAACTAATAGATTAAGTTCGGTGGCACATCAGTGAATTTCACAGGGTGCTTTTTTTTTTTTAACAAAAATGAGAGTAGTAAAAGATCTGAAGTAAAAATGTGAAGTAGATTTAACTGAATACGGAGACAGGATTGCTAAGCTATTATTTTGGGGGGCAAAATCAGAATAACCAAAGCTTAAGAGAGGCCCTTAGTTTGTGTCCCCAGGTGATGTTAGATGCTTATCACCGGTGGATTTCACCAGTATTTCATGGCGTGAATGGCGGTAGGGTTGGTTGGCTCATGGAAACTAGGCAAAGTGCTCAGGTCACCAGATCACTCTGCGATTGTGTCGCTTCTTGTCTTCCCTCTCAGAGAATGAATTCTCTTCTGACATCTGACAGTCTCCCTAAACGCAGTAAGGTATGTGATAACCTAGCCTTGCAGTGCATTTTTAAGGTCTGGCTTGAGTATTGATTGATTATTTATTTATTCAGTCAGTCGTGAATTCATTCAGCAAATCTTTATTAAGCTCCAAGCCATACCAACTACCATATTAGATCATGGGTACATGTGCAATCTCTTCTCCTTTGCATATAATTGTATCATGTGGCGTCTGATTAAAATAATTTAAAGCAAACTAAGCCTGTTGCTCTGGAGCTGAATTTGACTCATAGTGACCTTATAGGGCGGTTTAGAAGTGCCCTTGGAGGGTTTCAGGGGCTGAAGTCTATAGGAGCCGATTGCCACATTTTCCCTTCACTAAGCATCTGGTGGGTACAAACTGCTGACCTTTCAGTTAGCATGAGTGGTTAACCACTGCACCCCCTCTAACTCACCGCCATCGAGTCAGTGCTGACCCCTGTGGGTTTCTGAGACTGACTGACTACAGGATGGAAAGCCCCGTCTGTCGCCAGTAGAGCTGCTAGTTGTTGTGACTGCTGACCATGTGCATCGCAGCCCAGTGCATAACCACTGCACCACCAGGGCCCCTGAAAATTCCGCAAAGCCACCCTTTATTTTTAGAATAAAGCCCAAATTCCTTAGCATGACCTAAGAGCTCCTCCATGATGCGGCATTACTCATCATTAAGTTGATCGTTTATAAAAGCCACTCCTATCCTTACTGACTACTGTTTTTTCTTTACTGTCTGTGCAAATATTAGTCTTTTGTTGATGTTCTTTTTTAATATGGGCAGGAGCATTGTCTTTTGTAGGCATCATGTTTTGTTCACTGCTAGCACAGTTAGAGCACATGATAAGCATTCAGTAAACATTTGCTAACTGGCTGAGGACAACTGGGGGGACTTATCCAATTAAGCAATTACCCTACTGTGAAGTAAATGCTTTCTTTGATGGGCCAGTTAAGGGCCATCTATTCTTACTTTTCCCATTCTCTGTGTTTAACCTTTTGATTTACTGCCATCTTTTAAAATGTAGCCCTAAATGTTGGTATCTTTGTGTGGGGGCTTCAGACAGCACCATTCTGGCGTACCCCCACCCCGTTGATAATTTGCATTTTTACTTCAGACATTACTGAACCTGAATCTGTTTTTAACAAGATCTCCCAGTGATTGCTATAGAGCCTCAGGTGAATCTTCTATAACAAGATCTGGGATCTTCTTAAAATGCAGATTCAGATTCAGTATATCTGGTGTGGAAGTGCAAGTTCACAGCAGGGGCCCTAACTGGAATGAACCAGTTCCACCCCTGCTTTGCATATCAAAACTATATACCAGTTATTAATGTACTGCCTCTCGGCTTCCTCACCGAATAACCTTGATAACTTTTTGGAAACCGACGGACTGTAAACGTGTCTCTTTTTCTAGTCTCTAGTCAGCACTGTTATTTTACGGTTATTCCTTTTGCTAACGCCATACTGTACATGTACTTTTCTTGCCCCAGAGGTGACTGAAGTTTTATTCATTTTTAACATTTAATTTCAGCTACTGTGCCTCAATGCATTTTTTTCCCGCCTTAAGTACGGACTGTCCCTTCCGTAGTGTTTAATCTCTCATGAAGCCTAGAAGCCTACTTCTCTCTCTCTCTCTCTCTCTCTCTCTCTCTCTCTCTCTCTCTCTCTCTCTCTCTCTCTCTTTTTTTAAACCAGAATTAGAAATCCCATTGGTTACTTTTCTGGGGGTGGGGATGGGGAGGATTTCTCTACTTATTGTCTTCATGTGTTCTTCAAATTGCTGAACATTGTTAGAGTAATTGCCCCAGTTTCCTGTCTGTCAGTTTTGACCATGAATCTGTTTTCACTTGCTCGTTCGCGTGTTCTGTCCGATTTGATGTTATGGCAGGAGGATACACAGGCCTGGAAAGTTGTTACTCTCCTGGGTATGGTTTAAAACCAGGAAAGGATACAGATCAAAATCAGCTTAGGAAAAACAGACATGGGGGAGGATCCAGGAGAAACAGACTCAACCTTCCAGATGCCTACCTGGTCGAGTCAAACGGGAACACACCAAATTCTTCCAGTAATGTGTGATAGCATGTGCCAGGTTTGCCAACCAAGATGTTCACCTGAACCTTGGTTTCCAGAGTGTTATTAAAAATTATGTAGGCATTTAGTGCTGTGTGACTCACCTCAGCTACTCATCCCCACTGTCCTGTCCCCGAGAAAAACAGGCATTTACCATAAATCACATTGTTGGGATCAGTGGACCTGGTCTAACTGGTATGGGATGGCCCAAGGCTTCAATTACACAAAACCAGGTGTTCACCATAAATATAGCAGGGCCCAAGGCCGCAGTCACACAAACACACTCTTATCAGGCAAAATGTTCCTGGGTTCAGAGGTTATCTCCCAGGAACTAGACAGACGGCAGTGCTGAAGACAGGCTTTTCTTTGGAATCTGCTGGATTTGAGTAGCCCACGCCTGCAGACAGGGCCTTCTCCTGCCCACCTCTCTAGTAACTTTTTAATCTGGGATCCAGTCTTTGTGACTGTTACACATACTCTGCCTCTCTATTTCAACGTCTTTCTCCAGGACACGTTACCTTTTGTATTGGTGCAGTTTGTAGTCTGCCAGCGCATTGTGCTGGGGCTTGTTAAGCTTGTGAGCGTGGCTGGAGACTACTCACTGTATCCAGTTGATGCCAGCTCATGGTGACCCTCTAGGACGGGGTAGGCTTTCTGAGACTGTGACTTGCATGGGTTACAGTCTTTCTGGCTATTGACTCGTCTGATTTTAACGCTAGTTTAGCCCGACCCCCAAGGTGGAGCCTGTTTTTCTGGCCTCTGCTGAATGCTCCACGTGTTCAGGAGGGTCTGTTTGTCTGGGTGGAACGTGAGGGTCTCCCAGCCCTCCGAGAGTTCCCGAAGTTGTTCACCTTACAGCTTCCCAGTAGATGTCTTTTTCCTTCTTCCTGGTAGTTCGCCACCTGCGAGTTGTTCTTTGCTGAAACTTGCGGGGCATCCGAGTGTGCTGTGTATCTAGACTCAGGCCCTATGAAGATTTCCAGAGATCGTTGTTTGCACCGCCACTCTCTTAGGCTCTGGCCACATAGTCCTACCATCACATCCTCTCCGAAAGTGTGATTGAAACTGATTTCATCTGCACAGAGTTCTTTTCTCTGGACTACAATTCAAGGAAATACTTTTAGGCAGAAAACCCAGGTGATTCTACGTATTTGCAATAAATCTCTTCAATAAACCTCTATTTTTCATGACTATAAAAACTTGTGTCATCTATTTTGTCTAATTTCATTGCTAATTCTGGTAAGAGAACATCGGGTACGACTTATTCTTTATATTTCAAAGTGGACTTGTTTTGCCCCTAACATGGTTCTTACATAATGGATAAGACCAGGCCTTGATAAACAAACAGGTGGGGATCCTGCTAGTTCTCCTGTCATTTAACTTTTTCTCAGTTAACATCTCTCTGACTTCATTACTCTGTCTGTAAAATGGGCATCGCGATATCAAGTTCAGTTTTATTAGCATATGAGCACAATTTGTGCCAATGCAAGTAAAATGCTTAATTTCCAGCACATATTGATTGACAGTTAAGGCAGCATCTTACTGTTGTTGAATGCTACGATGGTGGTGGTGATATTTGGCTGTCTTGATTTTTACTATTAAGTTTACAGATAATAAACTGAGGATGCCAAGCAGAATCACTTTCTTTTTGTAATGTTTGAAAGTCAAGCTGTGCAAGTCTTGTGGAAGTTGTTTCTAAAGCGGGACAGAGATCATGTCCCTTCCCTCCTAGCAGAACCGTCCTAGAAGTTACAGGAAAAAGAAAACACAATTATTGATGATCTTCAGGGATGGTAGTTGGACACGGTGACACTTGCTCTGAAATTTCATAGAACCTGTACCGTACAGTTCTCTTAGACCACAAGCGAAGTGTCTTCAAAAAATCATCCTGATTTTGTTTCTCACATTTTATTCCCTAAATTGTGCGGTGCATGCATGGATATGCTGATTCTATTTTTCTTCGTTCTTCTGGGTGTGCCCGAAATGCTTCTTGATTGAACAGAACCTTCAAACTGCCATATCCCCATCCAATAGTCCTAATCTACAGATTTCACAAAATGGAATTCAAATGCAATTTCCAGTAGTGTATATTGGATATCCCCAAATTTAAGGAGCTCTGGTTGCGTAGTGGTCACACATTGATTGGGCTGTGGTTGGCATGGTCATCAGGTCAAACCAGCAGCAGCTCTGAAAAAGGAAGACAGGCTTTCTACTGAGTTCTCTGCTCCGTAAACAGTTACCTCTAGAAACCCACGGTGGGGGTAGGGTAGGGGGTGGGGAGGGTATGAGTCAGGATGTGCTCAATGGCAGGGAGTTTGACTTCTTGATTTTTTTTCAGATAAAATTTAAGATACATGTAACATTACAATCATGTACCTGTTCATTTTTCTCTGTGTACCCAAAGCATGAAAATTTAGTCTGCAAAGAAATACATCTATTTCCGGCTAGCAATTCTTTACTGAGTAAAGAGATAGGAAAAGACAGGCAAGAGTACAAAAGGATCTTACATTGAATTAACGATAATATTTTTTGTGTGCTCTATTTGTTGAAGGCATAACATTTCATTTCTGGAAAAAATAACCAGAATCAGATATACTGAATAGCAAGTTAAAATCTAGACCATACATACTGACAGTATTCTTCTCTGTATGTTTGAAATTGTTTAATAACCGCCACACTCTTGTTCAAACTAGAAATGAAATTTCTTGGTTTCAGTGGACCTGTTCATGTATAGAGATTTCACCTTTTTGTTCTCAGGAATCTGAAGGTGCTATTCTGCACTGTGCCTGACTCTGGGACAACTTGAGAATCAAAGGCTGTGCTTAGGAGCCAAGAGTCACTCTCCTTTTGTATATATAAGCATGTGCTTCAAGAAATTCATGAACAAAATTCTTTTTTTCCCTCCCCATGAAGTTTTAACAGCGTCTTTGTATTTGCAGTCGTAATTGTGAAGCTAAAGCTGGGCTGGTGGTCTCTGAGTTTGAATTAGGGCATTGGACTGGTGGGGTGTCTTTCTGGGCCAGTGTGTGCCGTCAGGACAGCACGCTTCCCTTTGAGTTGTTGTTCACGTCTTCAAGTCCCCAGACGACACCTCACTGCTTTTAAGACACGGTTCAGACAACTTCATGTGACCTACGAAGCCCTCTCTGTCTCCCCGTTGTATGTCTCACTACAATCCCCTTTTTCTTTTTAGCATCCAGCCATATCCTACTTCTTTTATGTACTTTGTTTTCTCCTTTCTCTCTCTTCTTGGGCTTTCTACTTACTCTCTTATTTTCATTCCAGGTTCTCATACTTGATGTTCACTTTCATTTGTAACTCCCTCCCCCCAAAAAAAAAGACCTTCTTAAAGTTGAGTCATGCCCATCCATCAAGTCCTAGCTTTTAAAATCTCTAGCCATGTAGGTTCCACTACGATATGCTTAACTGGAGCCTGGTGGCACAACGGGTAAGGGAGTGCTTGGCTGTAACTGAAAGGTTGCTGGTTCAAACCTATCCAGAGATTCTGCAGAAGAAAGACTTGGCAATCTGCTGCTATAAAGCCTACAGCCTAGAAAGTTCTATAGGGGCCGTTCTACTTGTTATAGGGGACAACCCGAGCTAAAATAGATTTCGCGGTGCCTACCAACAATACCTTTTGTTTTTATAATTCTTCAGGCTAATACCTTTATCGGTATCACTTTTTCTAATTATTACTAATATCACTAATTCTAATCAAGAGATCTCTCCTTCATCTCTCTGTGGAGAGATGACTTTTTTTTTTTTTAAGTTTTTAACATTTTATTGTGAACTAGGTGAAGTTTTACTGGGCAGCCCATCAGTCTTACATTGAACAATTGATACATGTTCTTTTTCAACTCATCCTTTGCAGTCCTCTCCACGTACCACCCCTTATTCTGCTATCTCCCTGGGTTTCCCGGTTCCGTTCCCTCCTCCTCCATTCCAAACCCTCTGGACTTTGTCATTGGGTGAATACTATGCTCTGGGTCTTCAGCCAATGATTGTTCGAGCGATGACGTTTATTTCCATTTCCCAGTATGGCTTTCTACTCTTGTAAAGAGTTACGTTCTCAGAAACCCACAGGGAGCCAGTTCTACTCTGTCCTACAGGGTTGCTATTAGTCAGAACAGACTGGATGGCAATCATTTGCGTTGAGGGCCATATATATTACATGTTGAGCCCTGGTGGCATAGTAGGCTATGCATTGGACTGCTAAGGTTAGCAGTTCAATCCCACTAGCCTCTTCATGGGAGAAAGATGAGGCTTTCTGTTCCCATAAAGATTTCGAGCCTTGGAAACCCCCAGGGGCAGTCCTGTCCTGTCCTATAAGGTTACTATGAATTGGAATCGACTTGATGGCAGGAAGTTTAGATAACAAAAGCAGTACGTAAATGTGAGTGTGTGTTGAATGGATATAATGAATTGAAATACCATCTGACTTTTTGATGTATATATCCTGCTATATATTTTTAAATGTAAACACTGGATGCAAATAAAACACTGAGAAAAATTTTTGGGAGTATTTTCATAAAGTGTTCAGAGGATTTGGGATCAAAGACATATATGCTTTAAAATCAATGATATATTCAAGACGGATTGGAAGCAGTGCTAGATTCTTTGGAAATTAATAGATATTTCTCATCTTTAAACAAATTTCAATTTACTATGTATAAAAAAGCATATAAAAAACTAAATATGACTGAAATGTTTAAAATGAGAAGTAGCAGCTCTCTGCCCACCTTTTCTGAGTCTTAGTCAATGAATAGGGTAACATTTTCAGTATTCGTGCCTTCAAGAAGGGAAAAAATGCATCTGGATATCAGAATACTACATTAGTTTAGAGAAGACACCTATGATTGTTGCGCTGAGTGAGGGGAGGATGGGAATAAAGTAAAGGCCAAGAGAGCCTTTTGAGTCATGACTCTTTTTTAATGCTGAATAAAGGGCGAAGTGTCGTCTCCAGTGTTACCTTCTGTTCCTTGTAACCTTCTCCCTCTTAAGGCCCATCCTAAAAAAGGTCCAGCTTTGCTTTCTCTCCCCTTTCCAAAGACAGTCTCTCAAAAAATGGTACTAATTTAAGCTCTGCTAAATGTCTAGAAATGCAGCACCTGGGAAAAGCGCAGTTCAGAAGTTCAGACTGGGCAAGTGCTTAAGCTGGGAGAACCTTCTTGCTGCGGTTGCATGTCTGCTGTCTGGAAGTTGGTGACTTCTTTCGGGTACGGGCCTTGTTCCATCACAGCAGATGGCCCACCGCGTGGAGATGCTGGCGTAGAGGGAGGCCAAGCGTGAGCTTGTTCAAGAAGTTAAAATACTTCTCGCAGTCCCTTTCCTGATGAAAGCGGGGCCATTGCAACCAGAACTTTCTGAGTTGGGAGAGAAACTCAAAGAAAGCCGAAAGGCGTTGAGAGATTACAAGGATCTGCATGTGACCTCCTCCCTGGGGGGTGGACAACAGAAGAGTGGGTGAAGGGAGACGTCGGACAGTGTAAGATATGACAAAATTATAATTTATAAATTATCAAGGACTCATGAGGGAGAAGGGAGTGGGGAGGGAGGGGAAGAATGAGGAGCTGATGCCAGGGGCTTACGTGGAGAACAAATGTTTTGAGAATGATGAGGGCAACAAATGTACAAATGTGCTTTACACAATTGATGTATGTATGGATTATGATAAGAGTTGTATGAGCCCCCAATAAAATGATTTTAAAAAAAGACATTGAGAGAGCGGTGCTGTTCAATACATAACACCTGGGTGGTACAAATAGCTAATGTGCTTGGCTGCCAACTGGAAGGTTGGAGTGTCACATCACCCAGAGGGTCTTCAAAAGAAAAATCTGGTTATTGGCTCTGCCCCGCCCCCTCAAGCCAGCCATTGAAAACCTTATTCAAATAGACATGGGGTCACCATGATTAGGAGTTGACTTTGATAGCAAGTGGTGTAGCCACACATGGCTGTTCACAACTCAAACTGAACTTACTGCCGTTGGGTTGATTCCCACACTTACTGCTTACCCACTATACCAGCAGGCCTGGTAGGCTCTTGGCGTATGACATAGTCCGAACTGAGATGTGCTGTAAATGTGAAATACGCACCATAGTTTGTCAATTTAGTATGTAAAAAAAAAGTGAACGATTGTAATATTGATGTTGAAATAGTATTTGGGGCATATTGGATTAAATATAAAAACCAACCTTAGCTGTCAAGATGAATCTGACTCCTAGCGACCGTATAGGCACCGTCGCACTGCCCCACGGGGTTTCCAAGGCTGTCAGTTTTGACCAAAGCCACCGCGGCATCTTCCTCTTCCAGCAGGGCCGGCGAGTTTGAATCACCAACTTTTCTGTGAGCGGGCAAGCTAATCATGTACTGAGATAAGTTCAATCTTAAAAGTAATTGCTCCTGTTTTGTTTGAAGAAATCTAGTTTTATATGTGTGGCTTACATTGTACCTCTGAGAGCCAATACATTGTATACCTGCATTAGAATCTTTATCAGGGTATCCATCGAACTCTGACCAATTTATACTTTGACTCTTTGTTCTGCAACATGTCTGGCCAGATACAGAACTAAAACCTTGGCATTTCTGTGGTAGGTTTTTCTCTTTTCTTCCCATCCATTCATTTGCAATTTAAATGTAGCAATAAAAATAAGAGTAGGATTTTTTTTCCATTGTAAAAGAAATTTCTAGAAACTAAGAGTGTTGTAGACTTAAAAATTCACTCTCACTGTTTTATTTTTAAGCTTTCAGCCTCTGCCAGGACTGAAAATGTTCAGTCCTTTTGGGTTCTGATGGTCTGGTAAAACTTCTTTGTAAACCCAAGAGATGTGATAGAATTGGCACAGGAGAAAATTAATTTGGTTGGGATCCATGAATGGGATGGAGCTAATGTGCAGGGCTTGCAGAGTCGGCTATAATCCATCACTGTACAAGTTTTGCTGTGAGTCCAGGCTGCCCAACACCCCATACTCTGGGCAACATCATACCTTCCTATAGAAGCCTGCTCTTGTGCAATACAAGGAAAGCCTGAACCCAGAAATAGAGTAGGTTTATAATTATAGGCCATGTAGATGAAGGGGTTTAAAAAATCATGGAACAATTCTATTATCTTTTAATTGTTTTTCTATGAACTTGTTGAAATCCCATCATATGCATTCAGTGAGATTGATTTGGATTCATACTAGTATGTGTTTTTTTTTTTCCTGGAGAAAAGTTAAGTGGGGTTTTCCATAACGTGGGGTTTTTTTTTTTAGCCCAGTTGTTGAATATTTTCCAACCCCACATTTTTCCAGTAACTTGAGCTCAAAACTCATAGCAATGAGACACTTTCTTGTCAAAGGTGAGTCAAAACAAGGAACCTTAATTCTGTTTGTCACATGATACTAGATGCTATAAAATAATATTAGCAAAGAGGTCATCCCCGCCCCTTCCCATCATCAGACCTTCTGTTTCTATGGCCAGCATTCAGAAGTGCAGGTTGGTTGCTCTGTGTAGAAAATGCATTCAGGAGCACACACATTAAATGGGTTATAAATAGTATCTGCCCTGACAATGCTGGAATTTTCTCAGCTTCTAGAGACATTGAAGTCTTTGTTTTGTGGGTCGCTGCTCTCCCCTCCACCCCCGAAGCTTGAGTCATAAAGCCTGGAAAACTAATGAGGTTGCTAAAACTCCAAAATCTAATTGGTAGGATGCTTGGGGACCGGCCAGCGGTGGCAGAAACCATAAGATTGGGTTCAAGGCCACTTCGTCGTTACAGCCCTGCAACTTGTTCACTTTGCGTTTTATTGATTCAGTCCTTTACGAGTGTTTGTGTTCCCCCACCCCCAAGCCACTGCCCCTATGTTTGTGGAATCAAATTAGAGCTAGGTTTAGAAACACAAAAGAAAACAAAAACCTAGGATAATGTTCAGAGTCTGACTTCTCCCTTTACAATAGGGAAAGGGCAGGCCGGGAGAAGTGTAAGAGAGCAAAAGCTACCAGTTGGATTTTTTTGGAGTTGCATTTGTCATTACAATGTTCAAAGATTTTGCTCCATCCTGGTAGTTAGAATGTTGTTACGTTTAGCTGCTGTTGAGCCGGCCTTGACTCATGATGCGCAGTCTTGACTCATGATGAAGAACTGCACCATCTTCATGAGCTGTTGCCTTTGGATCATGGCGACCCGTAGATCCAGAAAGCTTTCATTAGCTGATATTTTGCAGAAGATCACAGGCCTTTCTTCCTAGTCTGTCCTAATCTGGAAGCTCTAGGAAAACATCACACTTAACATTTTAGCAATAAATGTCTCTACTGACCGATGGGTGTCCTAAGGGAGAGTGACTAGGAATCGAACTCAGGTTTTCCACGTGACAGTGAGAATTCTCCCACTCAACCAGACAGTTAAGAGATATGCACCCAGCCTAATTCATGTGTGGCCCTAGAGTTAAGAAAAGCTTATCCACATTTAAGCGGTTGGAAAAAGAAAATAGACACCCACATCCAATGTTTGCTGACCCTGGTTTAGAACTGGCTTTCTGCATAAGACTTGATGTTGGTAAGTCTTCCAAAGCACACTCTTCGCCATGGAGTCCGTGCTGACTCATGGCAACTCGCTGTGCGTTTCTGAGACGGAACTGTTTAGGGGAGTAGAAGGCCCGCAGTCTTCCTCCTGCGCTGTTGCTGGTTTCAAATTACCAACCACGCAGCTCCAGCTCAGCTCCTTAGCTCTCCACTCCCAGGGCTCCTCTAGCTGCTCGTTGATTCTTTATTGGATTTCATTCATCCAGACATATGTCCCTTGAGCATCTCTCTCTTCCTGGCTCTGGCCTAGATACTAGGGAAATACATTCTTCTTAAAGGTTTTTATTAAATACTTTTCTTGGGGGCTCTTACAGCTCATATCACATTCAATACATCCATCCATGTGTCAAGCACATTTGTACATAGGTTGCCATCCTCATTTTCAAAGCATTTTTCTTTCTACTTGAGCCCTTTATATCAGCTCCTCATTTTTTCCTCCCCCCCTTCCCTCCTGAACCCCCCATAAATTATAAATTATTATTTTCCTACCTCTCATCATTGGTCCTGAGGGATTTATCTGTCCCAGATTCCCCAAGTTTCCAGTTCCTACCTGTAGCAGTGTACATGTTCTGGTCTAGTCAGATTTCTAAAGTAGAATTGAGGTCATGATAGTGGGGGGGAGTGTTGAAAGCATTAATGAACTAGAGAAAAGTTGTATGTTTCATCGGTGCTATACTGTACCCTGACTGGCTTGTCTCTTCCTTGTGGCCCTTCTGTAAAGGGATGGATGACCAACTGTCTACAGATGGCCTTTGGGTGTCCACTCCGCACGTCCCTCCACCCCCCATTCACATTGATATGATTTTGTTCTGGGTCTTTGATGCCTGACACCTGATCCCGTTGACACCTCATGATCACACAGGCTGGTGTGTTCATGTAGGCTTTGTTGCTTCTTAGCTACATGGCTGCTTGATTACCTTCAAACCTTTAAGACCCCAGATGCTACATCTTTTGATAGCTAGTGGAATACATTCTTAAAAGACAGAAGCATTCCTAACTATATACGTTTCCATTGCAGTAGAAAGAAGAAACAAAATTAAACAGAAACCAGAAGCCTGGATAGTGTGAGACAGACAATACACAGGAGTTCTTGTCCTCCTTGGGTGGCACTATGGAAGGGTGACTACATTATGTCCCAAATCTGAATTCTCTCTCACACACACACACACACACACACACACACACACACACACACACCAATGATATAGGTATGCCCACTGATGACAGGTTTAATACTGAACACTTTGTCCTAAGTTGGTTGTGATGTATGTCATAGATCTCATATTCTTACTTTTTGTTATTATTGCCTTTTAATTGTTAGTATCTTGATAAACTTACTATTTATTTGTCTTTGAGGGTGGAAAACATTACATATACATTTCTAGGTATGGTGAGCTCAGCAAATTACCTGTTATTGTATTGTATCCTTATGTTTAAGATCAGTCACATGTATGCAACGTAGAATTATTTTTTGGACCTTAATCTTTTATGCTTCATTTTCTTTTGCTTCTTTCAATATGGATTATGGGCACTGTATATTTTTAATATCTATGTTTTTTCCCAGAATTGACATTTTTTTACTAAAAGCTTTCATTTTGGAATCTGCTCCAAAGTTGAGTTGCCGACAAATGTTTGCTTGTTTTCTTTATTCTGGGTCATTTCTATTTTGGAAACCTTGTGACACTGCCAGATCATGAATCGTGCCTTCCTAAGTTTAGGGAATGATTGTTTATAACTTTTTTTTTGGTGGTAGAAAATATGCCCCCCTTGCCTGTGTTTTGGTTAGATGAATGATCAGAGCTAGGATCAGAGACCACGACTGACATATGCCAAATATGATACAGGCCTGAAACTATTCTAATACAAAACCGTTCCTACATTCGTGTGGCTGGCTAAGCCAAGGTCACAGTAGGCACACCATTATTTATGGCTCAGTGAGAGATTTGATTACTTGCCTGTCAGCATTTGTCAGCAGACTTCTATTAACAATCTCAGTGCTAGGTGAAGTACCACTATAAAGTCATTTGTTATAAACTCAGTGCAGAGGAAGAGGATGTAGACTTAGATATAGTATCCCAGGGAAAGAAGTGCCCCATCCCTTAGGAGACAGACCCCTCTGCTGTACACTTGATTCTGACTGGGTAGAATAGGGTAAAATTGCCACAATAATTCTGACCTTCTGGTGAACCACTGAGCACGCTAAGCATTGCATTACTGGGACTCAAACAGTTCTATTCATCTTGCTGTTACCAGACTCGTTTGCTTCTGAACAAGAGCACTTTCCTGTCTCTAAGTCTCCTGCACCTTCCCGTGCGCTTGTTGTCAGGTGCAGTATCAAGTTGGTTGTGACCATAGCAGCTCTATGTCCGACAGAACAAAGCACTGCCCGGTCCTCCTGCTCCCTGCTGTTACAGTTGACCCCATCATTGCACCACTCTGCCGATCTATCTTGCAAAGGTCTTCCTCTTTCTTTCTGCTCCCGTACTTTACCAAGCACGGCTTTCTCCACGGACTGGACTCTGATGATAGCACGTCCATAGTACATGAGTCAAAGTCCTCACATGGTCAAGTTTAAGGAGCATTCCGACTGTACTTCTTCCAAGACAGAGTTGTTTGCTCTTTCGACAATATCTTCAATATTCTTTGACAGAACTGTGATTCAAATGCATTAATTTTTCAGCCTTAGTTTTTCAGCGTCCAACTTTCACATGCATGTGAGGTGATTGAAAATACCAGGGCTTGGGTCAGGCACAGCTTTGTCTTCAGAGTGACATGCTTGCCCTTCAGAACTTTAACGAGGTCTTCTAGAGTAGAGTCACCCAGTGTCGTCCGAGTTCTTACTGCTGCTCCCAGGAGCACTAATTGTGGATCCAAGCAAGGTGAAATCCCATGCGACCCCAGCCTTTTCTCCATTCATCATGAGGTCTATTGGTCCAGTTGTGACAAGAACAAGTAAATATCTGGGGCTTTCATGCAAAATATTGGGTTATTAAACTTACTATAATGTCTTACTATAAGTTCCTGTCAGATTTGAATTGATTGCCTCCCAGCTCAAAAGTCACCCTTTATTGCCTGTTCTCTGAAAATGCATTCGGAATCTTCAGATATTTTCTCTTGCCAGTGGGCGTGGTGTTGAGGTCTTCAGGAGAGTGAGCTGGAAAGACATTGTAGGAGGAAGGACTTTTCCTTTCTGTTTTGCTCAGCATGCCCTGTAGCAGGCATGGTTTCTTCAGCACTCATCATACAGACAGCGTCTTCAGTGCCCAGCTTCTGTGGCTGCAGAGGTCTTATCAGTATTTGGTTCCTACCGTGCCTATGGCTTCTCAGCACCAGGCTCAGCCAGCACCGGAGCTTTTCCCATGCCTGGTTCCTTCAACATGGGAGACCTCTCCAGTTCTTGGTTCCTGGAATTCACATAGCTTTCCCAGGGCCCAGTTTTTGTCATGCGGTGGGTGGCTTCTCCTGTGGCTGACTCTTGCAGCTTGGTAGCTGGTAGCACCTGATAGCCAGCAGCTTCCCCACCATCTTTCCTCCAGTAGTTTTTTTATCAGCGTGGCTCTGGTGAGACACATTTGTGTGAATAGCTTTCCCTGGTGCCACAAAAGATGGATTTCTAGCAAGTTCCATAAGCAGAACACTACAGAGACTTCCAATATGGTCTCTGCCCTGGCAAGTACATTGCATTTTGGAGCCCTGTCTCTCAGCCCTGCGGAATGGGCTACTGCTTATATCTGCCACTTACATATTCTGTAGGCATCTCTTTTCTTCTTAGTAGTTAACCCTCTGCTTGGGTTAGTAATTCCTTCTGTTAAGGCTTTTCTGTTCATATTACTCTGTGATTTCCCCTTCCAGAGTGAGCCCCAATAGAGGGCTTCATCAATAGATTTTAGTTCTGTGTTTGTAATAAGCAGGCGAAGGAGAGTCTAGTAGATTTCTACAAAGGGTAATGGAATGAGAATACAGATAAGAAACAAAGTCTATATTCCATATGTTTTTAATGGTCAAATAGCCAAATCCACTGCCATCCAGTGGATGCCGACTCAAAACCATTCTATAGGACAGGCTAGAACTGTCCTCGTGAGTTTCTGAAACTGTAACAATGTACGGGAGTAAAAGCCCTGTTTTTCTGCCACAGAGTGGCTGGCAGTTTGAAACTGCCGACCTGGTGGGTTACAGCTCAGTGAATAACCGCCCGCCACCAGGGTTCCTGATCAGATCGCAGGATTTGGAAATGTAGTCGAAGAGGCAGAGGAGGATAGTGATTCCAATTGGCCTAGAGTAGAAAATCCCCCAAAGGTTGTTAGGTACAGATTGACCGTTCAGGATATATGAGCAGGGCTGTGTCTGCTGGGCCCGCTGATGAGTGTGATTCAGCTTGGGGGGTGTTTATGCAGAGCTGTGCTATCTGTGCCGATGATCAGGAGTTGATTAAATGTTGTGTCAAAGGTGGTTTTCTTCTCCTTTATGATGTAGGTGTGCAAGCAGCTACTCTGTCCCCTTTGTCCTTGTGTATCCTGCTGCCGGTAAGTTTAAGACTTGGACCAAGAAACACCTGGAATGAGACCTTGTACGTTGCCTTTATTTGTGAGATGGAGAAACTGACAACTACAACAACAACCCTCACCAAACTCACTGTCATCCAGTCAATTCCAACTCATAGCGACCCCCACTGTGGGTTCCTGAGACTGTAACTTTCTCCCAGAAGGCTATGCACCTAGTGAGCTAGGGAACTGACGGGTTCTCTTCAGCAATTGCATCTTCCTGATGTCGTGTCCAAAAGTAAGCAAGTTGGATCATGTCCTCCTTGGATCTCTAAGGTTTTCATTGAGTTGTTTTTGAAAGGTGGTCTCCAGGCCTTTCTCTCTAGTCTGTCTTATTCCGGATGTGCTACTGATCCTGGCAGTGTTTGTCATTTCGAAGGCACAGCCCCCAGTGTCTGAGCAACAAGCACGCCACTGTAGTATGACAAACTGACAGGTGGTCACATTTGTTAAGATTTGTTTATCCATTCTACTGTTGATAGATATCAAGGGCTTTTGCAGTGCAAGCCTAAATATTTACACTGATATTCTTACTATTGAAAGTTTTGCAAGTTAGAAGATATTGAAGTGTGAGCGTAGGGATGCAAATTTGCAGTTGATCGGATATGTTACTGTATGCAATACTGATTTAGTTTTTCCTCTGATCAATTATTATCTGGTATTTTGCATTTATGACAATAGTAAAAATAGTAAAAAATATTTCCATGAACTTCTTGAAGCCCCCTAGTGGTGTAGTGAGTTAGGCTTTGGGCTACCAACTGCAAGGTGTGCAGTTCAAACTCACCAGTCGCTCTGCAGAACCCTCTGAGACCCACAGGGGGCCCTTCCTCTCTGCCCTGTAGGGTCGCTCTGTGCGGGAATTGACTCGGTGGCGGTGAGTATGGTTTTCTGAGCCCAACTGCTTCGCTCAGGTACCAGGGTGGGGAGGCGGAAGGCGAGGTTTGTTGCTAAGGATTGGAGCCCCAGGCCACTGACACTGGGACACTGGGACACTGGGCAGGGCCTGCGCTGAAGGACGGCCCCTGGAGGCAGGGACGCAGGACCTGGAGGAGGCGGCGCGATCTGGGCCAGCGCAATTGGACGAGGAGCCCTCAGAAGTTTCTTCTTCCTAAGAGGTTGGATCGCACCTGCCCGGTCGCCTGGAGCCACTAGCTGCGAAGGGCCAGCAGAGCAGCACAGTGGGCGTCAAGGTGCGTGGGTCTGCGCAGAGGCCCGGGGTGCAGTAGTCAGGTGATGTTGGGCCGCTGCTGCTCTGGGGGAAGGAGGCCACGGTCGACTACCACCCCTAGCCCTGGCCCCCATGGGGTCTGGTGGTGGGGAACGGATCCCAGCACACCACATGAATCCGAAATGAGGGAAGAGAGGAAGGGGATATGGCATGAGTGGTAAGCAATGGGGGCAGGGCACTGGGGCTGAACATGGGGTGCGATCCTGATGACTGGACTCTTGCCTAACGCCGAGTTTCCAATGACAACCTGGTCTTTGGAATCCAACCTTGTTGGTTAAGTAAGGAGTGAGCGTATTCAGACCTGTCGTCATTTGTACATGGTCTGGTAGTGCTGCAGGTCTTGCGGGGTTTTGTAAAGCTAATGACATTTTGGATGCAAGGGTGCGCTGCGCACTGCACAGCACATACTAGGTAGTCAGGGGGCGGAGGTTGCTGTTTTTTTTTTTTTTTAATTTCAAACTGTAGCTAAGTATCAGTACTCTTTACCGTTGACTTGTGTCCTTGTTACTTGTGGGGTGGCTAGCCTCGAGCTCAGCGCTTTCAAACAAGAGAGACCAGGGCCGCGGCCCTTCCAGTCTGGAAACCCAAGGCAGTGCTGCTCTGCCCTGCCCTCTCTCTGGGGCCTCAGTGGGTCAGAATGGACTGGGCCGCGGTGAGAGGGTTTCAGTTATTAACACTGTTGGGATCTTCTTTATTTCTCCTCGCCCTTCCCCATTATCCCACTTGCTACTTGTTTATGTTGTTCCAGATATAGGTAGGTGCAAGGATTGCATACGAAAGTTTTTATCAGACTTCTTTTATGCCCAAATTATCTTGTTTTTGCCATCATCTTCATAATAGTTGCTTATTGATTTTTCTATATTTTGTCTTTAATCAGCCTACTACATTTTACTAGCTTTATCTTACCATGTTACTTTAAGTTTTTCTGAAGTTTCCTATCATAAAAAAATTCTCTGATACCATCAGTAATACACATACATATCACTCTTTGAGAAATATTGAAATAAGTATGGGTCCTGCTCACTAGAACTCACAGTCTATGGATAAGAAACAAAAAGCAGTGGTTACATGTTGGGCTGCTAACTACGAGGTTAGCAGTTTGAAACCACCAGCTGCTCCCTAGGAGTAAGAGGAGGCTTTCTCTTAATGTAAAGAGTTACAGTCTCAGAAACCCCCAAGGGCAGTTCTATGCTGCCTCTTGGAGTCACTATGAGTCAAGGGGTAGAGGCAGGCAACTGCACGAGTAGCCCCAGACCTTGAAATTTTGATGATTCCCGCCCGTATTATCAGTGTCTTAACACAGACCTTCTCTGCCTTCCGTAAGCCTTTGAGTAAGTCTTGTCCCACTTCACCTCTCACTACTTTAATCCATCCTTCCCGAGATTGACAGGTTAATCTTTCTCCAGCACCGCTGCTGCCAGCTGATTTCAACTCGAAGAATATAAGAAAATTCAGCCATACCATCACAAATTCAGTGTACATTTTCGCGTGGGTTTTTCTCCTGAAAATGTGGGTGCCCGGTGAAATCGATCACTCATGTATCAGTCTGCGGGGATATGTTGTGGTGTGTTAGCACACTACTCCACATCTGTGGCTTGTGGCTCACAGACTACAGGTTGATGGTGCCTCTCCTCTTTGGAACCTTCTCCCTGAAACTAAGGCTCAAGGAGTGGTACCTAGTTATTGTGGTTCCTTGAATAAGCGGAGGAGCCCTGGTGGTCTAGTGGTAATGGGTTCCTTGTTCTACTCCTCCAATAAGCACCAGCCCCCAAACCCACAGGGGCAGGTTTCTCTGTCCTGTAGGGTTACTATGATTTGGAATCGACTAGATGGCAGTGAGTTTGTTTTTCTTTAACTATCAAGTAGAAAGAGGGAATAATGGAGCCTTGCAGTGGTTCTCAGAACTTTTGTTTGACTACAGCACATGCTCCCTGTACTTAGCTTTCATTGGTCACAAGTCAGAGGACCACCTGCTCTTCCTGGAAAGCCGCTCTTACACTTGGAACGCCAGCCTCGCTGCTCGTCAGCCACTCGCTAGTATCACGCTGCCCAGCACACATATTGGTATGTCAAATGTGAGACTTGTTTCTGGGTATATTTGATCTGCCGACTCAAAAAATGGCACTAGGTTTCCTCTACCAGCTCCAGTTTTGGAGATACCGAATACCTGCCATCTATGTTCTTCACTCTGCTGGTGGCTTGGCAGTGAACCAAGGTGTAGGTGGTGGTGGTTGTTATCATGGAAGCTTTTGAATAAAAGGAGATGGACAAACAAGCGGAGACTCATATGCCAGAGAGCATAGCCACTGACCCAAGAAAATGTCTAAAACAAGCCTGACCTATTCACTCTGCTCGCTCATAAGAATCAGGCTATTTTAATGTAGTCTTAGCTAGTCTGAGATAGAGGAAGTGAATTCTACCTTTATTTAGTTTGTCTTGTACTAAATATTTTGGTCAAATTATGCTTCACATGGTGTCCTCTGATCCAAAGATATATTTGAACAGTGCAAATTACATGAACTTGAAATTTTCCCCAAGTATTATTCCACTATTATTGGGAACAGAAGAGCAGGCCGTTCCAATTTGTTATTTTAAAAAGGGGCGAGGAAGAAGGGTGTACAGGAGCCCTGATGGCCTAGTGGGCTGTGTCTTTGACTGTTCGCCACAAGGTCAGTGCTTTGAGCCCACCAACTGCCATGCGAGAGAAGGATGAGGTTTCTGCTCCCATGGAGGTGGCGAGCCTCAGAAACCCATGGGCGTCCGCTCTGCCCTGTAGAGTTACTATCAGTTGTAATCGATTGATGGGTAGTGAGTTTGGTCTAATTAATAGAGAGTCAAATGTTCTGAAACCCAAAATGGGTCTATTAGAGTTCAAACTCCTTTATTAAAATGAAATGTTCCAGACTTCTTATAAGATGGCACAATTTCTCCACCTATGCAGAGAACCGCTTAAAAGATAAGAGTTTTTCTTATAAAGAAGCATCGAGTCATTTGTACTTCTGAGACTTAAAATGAATTATCCATGGAATTCTATTAAACTGTGTTCTGAAATGTTTACTGCATAATTTGAAGAAGAAAAATTCAGATCTTTGAGATGTTTATAAAAATTGCTTCAAAGAATTACATTTTCAGCCCTTTATATTGCCTGTTATATCTTCCGTATACGAAGAGTACCCCCTAAAAAAAAAACAAAAAAAGCTCTGCTGGGGAGAGCTTTCCTAGTACACATTTTTCCTTCTAGGCTGGGATCCAGCAACTTGCGCTGAGTTAGTGCACCCAGTGGTGTTGCTTGGGGAAGTTTCTCTCTGGTCACAGTGAATCTTTTCATGAAAACAGTTTTGTTCGAACCTCATTTTTTTGATAACGAATGATTTAAGAGAACAGCATGCAGTTCTGAAACTTTGTTTCCTGCTCGGGCAAAATGCTGCAGAAACTGTTGTGATGTTGAACACAGCTTATAAGGACAGCACTATGGGAAAATCTTCAAGTGTACGAGTGGTTTTCTCATTTCAAAAAGGTGAAATGTAGATTGATGGCAAACCTCGCTCTGGACATCCGTCAACTTCCCGAACGGATGAAACTTTCAACTCTTAGTGTATTGGGAGTCAATCAAGCTTTCTATTCAGAGATTCTGAAAAGATTGAGTTCACAGTGTGTGACCAAAACAGGCTTGATTTGTGTCAGACGGGGGACTGGTTTTGCTACCATGACAATGCACCTGCTCTCATAGCCATCTCAGTGCACCAGTTTTTGGCCAAAAACAAACAAACAAACAAACAAAATGCAGCATGCCTCTCTTGCCCAATGCACCGTACTTACCTGACTTCGCTCCGTGGAACTTCATTTTGTTTCCACAAATGAAGAGATAAAGAAAAAACACGAGGGAGGTGCTGTCATCCAAAAGAGGAGTTTGAAAAATGCTCCCAAGAGCGGACTAGCAGATTTGACAAATGTATTAAGTGTGATGGAGGGTCCTTTGAAGGTGAAAAGGTTGTTTTGTAAAAAATACTTAAATACATAGCTTTGAAAAAAAATTCTGTTTTTATTGGTACCCCCTCCGATGTGCCTTTTCCATTTTCTTTTTTCTTTCTCTTCTTCTCAAACTGTGTTCTGGCTGTGCAGTATCCACCTTAGAGTCTCTGTATATATTGCACAGCCTCCTGTAACAAAAAGAAAACTCCATTGACATTTAATGAGTTCTAACTCATGGGACAGTACTTCTCTGACCTTAAGGGACTTATAAGAACTGTCTCTTTCGGTTTTCAAACATTTAAACCTTTTAAAACGGTGGTTCTCAACCTTCCTCATGCCATGACCCTTTAATGCAGTTCCTCATGTTGTGGTGACCCCTGACCATAAAATTATTTTTGTTGCTACTTCATAACTGTAATTTTGCTACTGTTATGAATCGGGTAACCCCTGGGAAAGGGTTGTTCGACCCCCAAAGGGGTCATGACCCACAGGTTGAGAGCCGCTGATTTTAAGTGACGGCTGTGTTTGAACCACTGACCTTATGAGAGCAGCTCTCAGTGTCACTAACTAGCCACCATGGGTCCATATGCAACCTCCCCTGGAAGTGCTTTAATACCTAATTTAAAAAATATTACTACTCTCTTTTGTCTTATCCTGTAATTTGTAGATCTGAATTTCTCATATTTAAGCTTGGTTGATAAGTTCATATATTTGTGTAACTTAATAGCTGAAAATAGAGTAAAACTCTATGTCTAAGAAACTAGCGCTGATGTGGTCTGTCCAGTGCTATTTTCTGACCAGCACCTGATTAGCCTCAAGAATGGGCCTAAAAGACACAATACCAAGAAGAAAAATATTTGTTGTTGGTCTGTGTAATCCACCTTACTTGAGATTTACAGGTTCATCTTTCTGTGGACCCATAGCTGTCACTGGATATCTATGCTAAGACGTGAAGAAAACTCAACTTTGCCACTAAATCTTTAAGAAACACTATTTGGGCCTCATAGTACGGAGGTAGGAGGGGCAGCTCAGGCTTGTTTTCGGCATTTTCTTGGGTCAGAGGCTCTGATCTCTGGGGTGTGAGTCTCCATTTGTTTTTCCATCTCAGTTTTATTCACCAGCTTTAAAAACAAAACAACAAAAACCTATTCCTTGGTTTACTCCCAAACCACTGAATGATACAGCAGGTGGGTAGAAGACCAAGACTTCCAAGTTGATGGCCGGGCTCCCTGCTGACTTCCTCTTTCTCCCCACAGCAGCGTGGCTGAGCGCTGGTGGTCTCTGCAGGCTGTAGGGAATGAGGAATCCAGTGCCTCACTCTTCCATTCACTAAGCACTCCTCTGTCAGACACGTCCTTCCGAGAGCACACCCTGCCCTCTAGAGAATCCGTGTTACCAACGCGACCAAGAATGCCCTTGCTTTTCAGAAGAGCCGCCCCAAAGGTAGCACTATGCATGGTGGCAGCTAATAAACCAGTCAGTCAGTATTGGCACTGAGGTCAGGCTTCTCTGGAATGCATGTTTGGATGGACTTTGGGGAAAATCATTAACTCACCCTGACTTAAGGAAGCTTTGTGAATGACTTGATTTTAGGCCTATGCGTTTATAGTTTCAATGGCTGTTTTTTAAGAGGGTTGAGTATTTTAAGAAGATTACTTACAATTATTTTTATGAGCAAAAACAAAACACAAAAATGGAAAAAAAATTTTTCTTGCAAGATGAAATGTTTATTTTTGCTTATAAATTATATTTAGTCGCATTTTAATTAGGTGTACAGGATAGTGTTTAAGTACACTAATCTAGAAGAGGTAAAATGAAACATTTGTGACCTAATATGTACAATTTCTTAAGTTCCCTTCTTCCTTCTCCCTCCCCCTCCCTTGGCCTCCCTCCTCCCTCCTTTCTCTTATCTTAGCTCTGTGGCACTGTGAGTTATGCAGCGGGCACAGTTAACTGTACCAGCTGGTCCTTAGGGGAAAGTTGAAGCTTTCTGCTCCTGTAGGGATTACAGCCTTGGGGACCCTTTGTCCTACTCTCCTACAGGGTTGAAGGTCAGGGGGAATGCACCTCCTGGCTCTGGATTTCGGTTTCTTGGTGTTAAAGAGCCCTCTGGTGGTGCTGTGTTTTCAGCATTGGTCTGCTGGCTGAAAGGTGGGCCATTCCAACAGAGCAGTGGCCGTGCAGTAGAAGGATGAAGCTGGGGGCTCCCACTTGGGGTTGCTGTGTGTCAGGACCAAGTAGATGATGGTGGCTGTGGGCTTTGGTTTGTCCTAGTTTTAGGAATACTGATGCTGCAGGGGGTAAGTGTTTACCTGCCAACCTGAAGGCCATTGGTTGGAACTTGCCAGCCACTTTGCATGAGAAACGTGTGCAGCCTGCTTGCCTCCCCTCTGTGAGGGTTTGTAGTCTTGGAAATTCTATGGGGTAGTTAGGACTGCCTATTCTGTCATATGGGGTCACTAGGAGTCAGAGCTGACTTGATGGCCACTGGTAGACTAGTTTGCATAATTATTAATGTTACTATAAAGCTATAGATATATAAAAGCAGATAAATGCATAAAGATTTTATTTTGAAAATGAGCTAATATAAATTTATTATATTAATTTTAATTATATGGCATTTGAATATATAAGATGAGTGAGCTTGATTGCAATTCTACTAAATAGAAGATTTGTTATAAAATGAATAATCTGGCCCTAATTTGTATGTTTGTATTTGGGGATGATTTGAAGTGAGTCATAACTATGTAGTAACATATTCTTGAAGTCTGCTATTATGAGCATCGTGGACTTGCTTAATAGTTTATCTCAGTAGGAATTTAAGAGGAAGAAGAAAGCTTTTTTTAAAAAAAAAATAATAGATAAGTTGGATAGTGGATTTTCCCCCTCTGTGTATGTGGTGTGTGTGTGTGTGTGTGTGTGTGTGTGTGTGATTGTGTGTGATCTTTGAGTCCTTTTACTTACCCTGTGGCCATGGAGGGAGTGGCTGCTGGGCTGTGCATTCCTTTCTGGTCTGCAGAAAGATAAAAGCAGACACCGAGAGGGTTTAAGACCCTCATAAGAGATTGGTCACGGTAATTTTTGATCTATTGAATTTAATAGCATTTGGGCTTTCATACTTGTAGATCTGTTTTGTTTTTTATAACATTGCCCTAGGAATTCATTGTCGTTGCAGTTTGTAAAGTATGGTGGAGACGGGTTTGGAATAATCAAAACCAAACCAAACAAAGATGGTAGCACCGATGTTTGAGAAACATGGCCGAGACACTGCTTTAGTTTGACAAAAGTGTGGTAGCATGTTCTGTATTCTGTAGGTGTGCCTCATGCCATGGCGCTCTGTGCCTCATGCCGGGATTTCCTAGATTGCTATTCTGACTATTTAATTGTCACTGTTTAGATTCAATTGTTTCCTAGGATGATTTATAAGGAAGCCATTCTAAGGATTTATCTGTGAATTCAGCTGTGTATTGATCATCTACCGTGAGCTAGACACGGCTCTGAGTACTAGGAGCACAGCAGGTATACGGCAGATACATAATCCTTGATCGCTTGTGACTTTCATACAAAGAATGGATACATGCACACAGACACATACAAGTCACATGCGTGTGTATGCACTGATTCTTGAGGAGTGCATCCCAGGCTGGTAAAGGCAGTGGAACAAGAAACCTTCCAGTGGTTGGCAGGGAATGGTGTTTGCCACCCAGAGTCACTGTGCCCTTCTGGGGTACCATCAGCTATAGAATTAAAATCCAGCTTGTTTCTCCGGTTTAACAGGAAGGAAGGTCGACTTCTACGGGTGATCTTTTGAACTGGGATAGCTAGCAGGGACCTGGCATGTAGGGGAGGCTTGTGTAGTGTACATTTTTCTGGAATGGGGGTTGTTAGCTTTCATCAGCTTCTACCAGTGGTGCGTCCAAACCAAACTCACTGCCACCGGTCAATGCTGACTCGTAGCGGCCCCGGTGGGTTTCTGGGACTAATTGTTTACAGGAGTAGAAAGCCCATCCTTGGCCCCCTTCAGAGCAGCTGGTGGTTTCGAAATGCCAACCATGCAGATCGCATCCCAACATGTAACCACTGCACCACCAGGGCACTCCTTAAATGAAGAGTGCAGTGGCCTCTATGGCCTCATACCGCCTTTTATCCTCCCTCCTCTCTGATGCCCTGTCGTGATGGACCTCTCCCCCCCGCCCAGTCTCATCAGAATAGTCCCTGCTGCAACGTTCAACTTCCAACCAGCCAGTGTTCACTCCTAGCTTCCAGCTTTTACTCAGATGTCACCTTCCTGGGCCCGCCATGTTCCCACCGCTCTCGTGGCCCACTTACCGCTCCGTGCTCTGCTTTATTGTTACCACTCGCTTGCCACGTCTGACAGCAGTCGCGTGTGTATTTTTGAGTTAATTTTCCATATTCTCTTCTACCCTGATGCTCCTTCAAAGTGGAAATTGTGGTCTGTTCCATGCCCTACAGCATCTTGGCCCCTGAACAATATCTGGCACCAAGAAGGTGCTCAGAGAACATGTGTCCCATGAATGAGTTGAGATCGGACTTTCGCTGTCCCAGGGTGTGTACTCCACCCCACGAGTTATAAATCAGCTTGCCATGGACCTCTTTTGGCTTCATTCCAAGCGTGGTAGATGCTCACCTGGCGTGCTCGTCATTTTCTTAGTAGTTCTTTGCCTGTACCCACAGAGGGGTGCGGACAAGACTTCAGACAAGTTAGCTGACCTCTGCGCACCCCACAGTCCTCATCTGTAAGCGGGGACCACAGTGCCTAAACTTGCAGGGTTACTGTGAGGGTGAACTGAGCGGCCGGCTGTAACATGGCTAGCACAGTGCCCAGCGTAAATACCAGCTGCGATAACGTTGATGACGGTGTGCCTCGTGGCACAGCAAATGCTGGCAGTCACAAAGTAAATGGCAGCTGTTAGGGCCATTATTATGTGTCTTTCTCCTTAGGATTTCCACCATTAACGATACGGTTCCAGACAATAGTAAGAGAGCAGGGCCCTCGCAGACAATTCTAGAGACGATTCACTCGCCTTTCTTCCTCTTGCATTTTCTTCTTTTTCGCCCCCTCACTCTTTCATCTGAACCCCCCGCCCACCCCGCTCTTTCCCTACCCCCAGTGAAAGTACACTACTTTTCTCCTTTGCTGAGAAATCCATACTTAGCTGGGTGATACCAGGTTGACGTCACCATTGTCATATACTCCCTTTTTTTGCTGCTTTCTGCCTCAGTAGATAGCAGGAGGTAACGTGCTTGGGCCCTCAGACATCTTCCTCCTAGGCACTTCTCAACCGCGTGGTTTCTGGCAGAGGGCTTCTGTTGGGAGGGCGTTTCAAGGAGCGGCCCTGTCAATCTCTGAAGGCTTGGGTTCTATGCTTTTCTCTTCCTCCTCTTTCTCTTAGCACCAAGTTAGTAGAACTCTCCAGGTGTGAATTCTGCAATTAATCAATCCACAACTGCTTACCAAACATATATGAGGGGCTACCAAAAGTTCGCGCAAAGACGGGATGGAAAGTGAGCTTTTCCCCTGCCTTTTTGGAAACCTCCTATGTTTCTGTGGAGGACGTTTGAGGCAGCAAATGACACGGGGAAAGGTGAGCTGTTGAGAGGGGTTTGGAGGCCAGTATTCTCGGAAAGGGACCTTATTAAGTGACAATCAGGAGCTCAGGCTCCAGAGCTGGCCAGACGACTGGCCTGATGGAACAGAAATCCCGGTGCTGCGGTCACTGGGCACAGAGTGCCATTGGCCCCGTTGATACCGCCTGTGCAGCATACCGGCACACGGCCAGCCGGTCGTTTGGCTCTGTGCCTTTTGAGTGTGGCTACCTCTTCCCCTCCTGGTGTAGCCTTTCTGCTAGTCTGGCTCATGCACACCTGATTGGCAGAACCATGGCACCTGCCTTCATGGAGCTGCAAGACATCTGCAGGGAGAACATTTGGTTTCTCTCTCTCCCTCCCTCTCTCTCTCTCCCTCCCTCCCTCCTCCCTTCCTGAACACAGGAAGTGTGTCAAAGGAACTGACCAGGTAGCCTGAATGTTGAGCTAGGTTCACCTACCACCTTTGAGCGTGCCCAGCACAGTTCTCCTAACTTTTCAATGGCTGATACGTCCTACCCTGGGGGGGAGAGGGAGTCACCTTTGTGTTGTTATTCTTTGGAGTGTGTCACGACCCTGCTGTGTCTCGGTGTGTGCTCCTGGGTGGCATCTGTGCCTAAGTGAAGAAAAGTGACATTCTCTGTGAGGTTGGATTTTTCAGGGGACTTGAATGTTACCGACTGTACTCTGTGCTATTGCATCTTGTCATTTCTTACTGTGAACATTTATAGTGGAAATAAAGCTTTCAAAACTTGGTAAGTCCCGGGGAGAAACATTGTAGAAAAAAAATCTAGAATCCACAATTCCAAATTCCAAATGTGTCTCTGAGGAGCAATGCTGCCGGATTGCTATTATTATTATTTTTGAGAGCTAATTTGGCACAATTGCCTGACCTTAAATGACACAAAACTATTTATAATCTTTATTATTCACTCAGTTGAATATGCATCCATTTCCCTGCAGAAATATTAGTGTGTTTGATTACAAGCTGTCGCTCAGATCACACTCGTATTATGCTGTGTATGTGCTCTGTTATTTTTCTAAGACCTGGAGAGTTCCGATGTCCAAGACCCCCTGTCCCAAGGTGGTTTATACACACGTACACATAAAGTATACATAGAAAGTTCTGTCAGGTTATACTTAAAACTACCAACAGCCATTAGCACGAAGAGAAGCCATGCCCTTTGGTATTTTGCATGATTAGTATCAGAAAGTAATTTTCTTTAGCAATGACAGAAGGCAAAGAGTAGAATGGGGGGTGGAGATTTTATGTAGGCAAATAGGGACCATGTTGATTAAAAAATAAAAAAACAGTTCAGGTTTGTAACGCAGGCTATGTCTTTACATATAGTTCAGCATTTCTGTCCGCAGACAAGGACCTGGACAAAATTATACGCATAGAACGCGGCCTGCTGAGTTTTGGACCGTGCCCACACATTCCGGTGATGGGGAATTTGCATCAGTAAAGCACACATTTTGCTTAAAGAAGTAAATAAAGACGCCCTCAAAATGTGGTGAGTCCCGGACACTGCTGTGATTAGTGATGGGTTTGTCATATTCCACCAAGTCTGAACGGGTTACTCACCGCTGGACGTTTACAGAAGTTCTTTAACAAAAGCCAGAGGCCCGTGGAGTGGCAGCGTTGGTAGGTGGCAGTGAGCATAAAAGCGACGTGTGTTTTTGGAGTCTGGTTCGCCGCTGTGTTGTGAGGGGCTCACAGGGCTACTGTTCTGAGTCTGAGGAGAGCATGGCTTCCCAGGGTAAGTCTCGTGCGTTTTGTGGGTTTCTAATGTTAGCAGTGGTGAGAGCAAGGGCCGCTTGTCCTTTGCTTTGGATTCTGTGGGAAGACCTTGAAGCTATCCCACCAGTCAGGTGGGCTTGTGCTGATCTGGCTAGCTCTGTCTCTGCGAACCCCCCCCCACCCCTAATTTCTAAACTGTAATACCCAAGTGTTGAAAGGGCTCGCAAGGGGCATTTAAAGGTCATGGATGTGTGTTCTGGTGCCGGGGTGTGGAGAACTCTGTGACTGCTCTATAACCTTTGGTGGCCCTTCCTTTTAAAGAGGAGCTTTCCAGTGAATTAGTGTAACACCCTTCACATGCTGGTCTGTGACCTTACAGCCCATGCCGGTGTGGCTGAGTGGCCCCTACTGATGCTTGCTGAAGGAAACACGGGTGCCAATCTGCACGCTTTCTGCTGGTCAGGCATCAGCCAGCGTGAAGTTCTTTTCTTTCAGGGGCTCCGGGGAGCTTCCACATTAGACCATGTTTCTAGATTGTGATTCCAGAGGCTGTCGGACCTAGAGGTCAGGACAAAGCGGGACCTCGCCAAGTCTTTACAAATGAGCTTTGTAGTCATTGCTGATGAAATTGTGAAAACACTTTTTTAAAGGAAGCCCCACTGGTTGTTCAATGCCGCTTTTCATTCGCTGTAGCCCAGGCAGTGAAAGCATGTGATTATTTTCTTTCTTGTTCTGAAGTTTAGCCATCGCCACTTTTCAAGGGCAATGTTCATTTTGTGGTTAGATCCATTTTCTTCCTGTGTGTAGCACAGTGAGGACGTCATCTTCTTGGATCTTTTCACGACAGTGTGATAAAGAGTTTGAGCAGTTCTCCATATGGAAGGGGGTACAGGGGCACCTGAGCTGAGGCTCTGAGGCAGCCCAACTGTCCCCCTGTCTACTCCTGTAAAGACTTACAGTCTTGGAAACTCATGGGGGCAGTTCTGCCCTGCCCTATACGGTCCCTATGAGTCAGAATTGAGTCAATGGAAGGGAGATCTATCTGTCTGTTTGTCTCACTTACCGAGGGTGAATTTACATCATGTCCCTGACCTTATAGCCCTCCCTGGGAAGCCCGCTTTCTCTGCTGTGAGGGGGTACTGTGGTGGGAAAGTTGGAGTTCATGGGCATCATCCCAAGCAAAGCTTTCCCAGGGGTTGTGCTTTGGGTTTAGCAAGGGGAATTGCGGTGAGGCTGGATGACAGTTCCTGTCTAGGGTGAGGTGGAACACTTAATCCGTCATGTCCGACATACACAGGAGCACCGTGAGAAGGACAAAGTCTGTGACTGAAGGCTCACCTTCCATCCAGATGATCACGGACAATTGTGGTTTTCATGAGAATGAGGGATGAGTGGAACGTGGTGGAACTGGCTCTTGAGTGGCACTAGAGATGTCGTGCCGTGACTGTCCCCCCTTTCCGTCCCATCCCGTCTTGAACTGGAATAATGACTTAACCACGCTGCTTCTTTTCTGTCCGCTTTCCTGTTTAAGGGGAAGGAAATAGCTATCTGCTCCCCTCCCCAAATGTTGGCTGGACACCAGTGTTAGCTGCAGCTGAAGGGTGGAAACGATCCCAGCGTTCGCTACAGAGGAATCGTTCGGCACAATTGCTGTGCACGTGCATGGCGTATTACCCAGCCATCAAGAGTAATGACTTCCTGATACAGGCTGCAACATGATTCCAGACCCCGAGAGGCAGTAGTGCATGCCTCCCCACCCGTCAATGGCACATCTGGGCTAGGCACATGGTGGAGGGCAGAGTTCATTGGTGACCACCAAGCATAAGGTTGCTGTGAGTAGCAGTGGACCCTGGCAGTGGGGGAGTGCGTGACGGAGGGAAAGAGGCAGCTATTGAGTTTCTTTTTGAGACAATGAGAAATTTGGAAGTCAGTGGTGATAGTAGAATAATAACACTTAATGTAATTAATGCCACTGAAATGGAATTTAAAAATGGTTAAAATGACAACTCTTACCGTTGTACATCATCCACAGAGATGAAATTTAAATTTAGGAAATCCTAAAACCAAATCCGCTGTCACTGATTCATAGTGACCTCATGCAGGTTTCCGAGGCTGCAATCCTGGACAGCAGCAGGCAGCCTCCCTCTGCTCCTACGGGGTGAGTGAGGGCTTTGAACCCAACTGCTCCCCCCATTCTCAAGAGAAAGAAAAACAGCGAATGATCATTTATTGCAGATCAGTTTATTATGTATATGGATGATCTAGCCATCCTCTTTAGATTCCATCTGTTGCCTTCACTTCAGTTTGTTCCATGGAATTGCATGAAAGGTCAGGGGGGAGATGAAACACAAAACAAACGTACTCCTTTTTTGCTTGTTACCACTTAACAAATTTCGCTTAGGATGACAGACATATATTAAACTCTTATTAGAGAGAATATTTAACACTGGTCTTAAACACACACACACACACACACACACACACACACCTGTGTGTGTTTAAGACCATGTGTGTGTTTACAATCTCCCACATAATTTGCAATCTCGTAAATGCCTATTCACAGTAAATAAAATCCTAAAATAACTTCCCTGGTGGGGCGGGGAAGGGACAATTGGCGAGCAATCTTTGAGACACTTTAATATGTATATTTACTACTTAAAAATACTCAAATACAGCTTTCTTTTATGCAAGTTAATTTTGGTGGCACAGTGTTTGAAAAGGTGACAGATAAAAAGAGAAGAATACAATCCTTTAAACTGTAATTTGAAGGAAACTAATAATAAAGTCTATTTTTTAGAATTTGCTATTTATATAATTTATATTTTTAACAAATCCCAGAACTGGAATGAAAATACTAATTAATCTTAATGGCAAGAAATGGTGCAGCTATGCCAAATGGGGAAACTTAGATTCCTGAAGTGGTTAAGCACCAACTATTGAATATTCTAACTTGCCTGTCACTGAGTATAGTGTGGAATATATAGTCTGTGTTTAATTAATAGTTATATGATTGAGTCACTATGACCATATTTCTTTCTTGGAGAAAATTGAACAGACTTAATAGAAAAGTGGCAGGCCAATTTAAAATAAATAGGTCAAGTTCAGTTGTGCCGATGGTAAAGACAGCATTGTTATATATTCAAAGAGAAAAGCCTGAAGGAAAAAACATCAAAATGTTTATGTGCTAGGATGATGCATGTCCTTTATCGGTTTTCAAACTCAGCTTTAATTTTGTCTTTATTCTTCCACAGAGAACAAGTAACAATCTTGGAGCAGAATGCTTTCAAGACACATGTGAAGCTTTTGCATAACTATTTGTTCAATGTTGACATTATTAAAGGCGTTTACACAAAATTTAATAAGAATGGTGCTCCTGGAGTTGGTGACTTGGTGGCTTTGAATAGAATGTATGTTTCAGTGAAATTCGTTTCTTCCAGTAACATTGTATGTTGCATTCAGTCTAGCTGGTTCTACTGTAGCATAGGTTGTTGTGGTTTGGTGCCATTGAGCCGATGCTGGTAGTTGGAGCCCGCATGTGACAGAGGTACAGCTGCTTCAGAGGGTTTTCTGCACTGTAGTCTTTGTAGAAGCAGAGCATCAGGTCTTCCCTCTGCAGAGCTGTCCAGTGGGTTCGAACCACCACTACCAATATTTTGGGTAGCAGCCAAGTGCTCTACCTTTTTGCCACCCGGTCTCCTGATAATACAACATGGGAAATCCTAGAAAAGCACACTATGCAAAATTGTGTAGTAAACACCATAAGGTAAATAGAAAAGAAAAGGCTCAGGGCACAATACTCAAAAGCTTCTTCATGACATTAAAGAAAAAGAAGAAGACAGTAAAGTGGTTTTATTTTGCACCTTTAAATGGTTTAGCAATGCATAAGTATGACAGTGGACATAGCACTTTATCTTGGGAAGTTCCTACAGCTTGCTGATCAAAACGGGCATTGGAAAGGTTGCAGCCTGTGAATGCCTTTGACGTGCTCTATTGCCGTTGTTGGTAGTTGATGCCTAGTTGGTTGTGTGTGATCTATGTGCAATAGAACCAAGTGTTGCTGTGTTAGTCTAGGCAAAGTAGAGAAACAAATCCATAGACACCATATATGTGTATAAGAAAGAGCTTTATATACAAGAGCAGTTGAATATTGAGAAAACATCCCAGCCCAGTCCAGGTCAAGTCTATAAGTCCAGTATTAACCCATATGTCTGATAGCAATCTATAAAGCCCTCTTCAGACTCACACAACACATACAATGACATTGCAGGAAGATCACAGAGAAGGGGGTGGGAAGTCTTGTGGATCCAGTGGTAGTAGAGGCATCTCAGCACTGGCAGCGGTCTCCACATGGTTCCTCCAGCTCAGGGCACTAGCTTAGTTCTATGTGCCTTGTCAGCTGCAATGTGTTCAAGGGAGAGGAGAGGAGAGGAGAGGAGAGGAGAGGAGAGGAGAGGAGAGGAGAGGAGAGGAGAGGAGAGAAGAGAGAGACTCCCGTCTCCTACCAGGAATACCGGAATTCCCGCAATCCTCAGGAGAAGGCCATGCCCACATAGAGGCCTCATTGGCTATGACCTGATTGACAGGCTAGATTCCACCCCTTCACTCTTAATCCTCTCAAATTGACAGACGATCATATAACTACCACGGTTGCCCACTGTGCTGCCTTCACAGTTGCTGACATTTTGTCTATTGTTGTAGCCACTGAAAGTTATGAGTCATTTCCAAGGTCTATGTTCCAGCCTTGAATTGGATGAGATTCTGTTGTGAAATGGTAAGGGGAGTGTTTTAAAAAATCGGACAGATAGTTGAGATACCAGTTAGAAATGGGTGTTGTTTATAACAGGCTTGGTGAACTCAGGGAGCTAATACGTGTGTGTGTATACATGTTGTGTGTACATTTGTGTATTTCACCTAAACCAAAATCAAACCCAACCTAAATCTAAACCCATTGTTATCAAGTCCATGCCTACTAAGAGCGACTTTATAGGAGAGGATAGAACTAGTCTGTTGGGCTTCAGAAATTACAAATCTTTACAAGAGCAGTTTCATCTTTCTCCCAGCGGGGGCTTGAACTGCCAACGTTGAGGCTAACGGTCCAACATGTAACCCACTCTGCCACCAGGGCTTCGCATTCCTCGGCAGCTGAATCCAGTTGGATGCTGTTTTCATTGTTCTTGGGCATCTTGTGGACAAATTCATGCATAAGCAATTTGTGATTTACTTGGATCATTCCCCAATGTAGCAATGCTTCTCTGCGAGAGAACAACGAGGCTCTCTGCCCTCACTAAGATTGACATCCCCAGAAACCCTTGGGTGCAATGATACCCTGCCCTCTGGGGTTGCTAAAAGTGGGAATGGACTCAATAGCAGTGGGTTTTTTATGACCCCAAAGAGCCTAGGTAGCACAGTGCTGAAATACTAGGCTGCTAACCCAAAATGTCTGTGGTTCAAACCCACCAGGGGGCCATAGGGGAAAGAGGTGGTTTCTTATTTACATGAAGATGACAGCCTTGGAGGCTCTGTGGCAGTTCTACATTTCCTTGAGGGTGTCTGTGTGTTGGGGTTGACTTGATGGCAGTGGGCTTGATCATGTCCTTTGCCTCGTTCAGGACTGTTACGCGATTAAGCCTTATGAGTATCGTGTATGTATGGGACTCTGATTTTGTGCACATCACAGTGGCCTCTTTATGCAGACTCTTGAAAGAAATGTCTCTGAGGTTTTGGCTCATCCGATGACTGTACTACTACATAAGGATGGGCTTCCATTTTATGGATTTTGTTAGTCATGTAACTGATCATGCTTCTTCCTCTTTATGACCACAGACATGGTTTCTTCAACCCATACATTTTTAAACACTCCCCCCCAATATAAAACTCCCAAACCAGTTTGCTAATGTTGGAAATTTGATGATTGCACACAAGTGTTCGAATTTCCAACATCTATTGAAAAATCAGAGCTGACAACTCTGGGCTCACTTATCTCCAAGGCAAGAAATTGAATCTAAGACATAGCACCCCAGTCTGTGAACCAGAACAGACACTCTCGAGGCTGCCATACTCATTTATTTTACCTGCCTGGACCTTGCGGATATCAACTTCTCTTAGAAATCAACTTGAGACTCACCTCTGGAAAATGTGCAGACTCTTGTTTTATGCATATGAATTTTATTCCTGGGGGTATTTTACATTTTCTTCTTGAATTTCTTTCATCATCCACTTAGCTTGGAGTGTTGTGTGTTTCATATCATTGGTTTTAAGTCCTTTTGAGCACAAATGGTATATATAAATTTAGTCAACATTGGAGAATGGCATTTCCCCCCTGCTCACTTAATCTTATTTATTTATTGCTAGACAAGAATGTAAAAAGAGTTAAACCTTTTTCCTGATCTATTTTAGAGGCTGCTTGATTCCAGCACCATTAAGGGGGCTATTCTCTTTCCGCCTTTCCTCAGATTCTCTGGAGATGGTTGGCATTTGGCACATACGGTTGTTTGGTATCAGGATTGGTTGACGGTATGACCTTGCGTTAAGAACGGAAAAGCTAGCTAAGCCAGAAAAGTTGTTCATTGAGTGGGAAGGTAGAGGATTCTGATACCATGACCCCACTTAAAGGCTGTCCACCGATAATGAAAATTACTGTCCTGTGTCCTATGTCTGGGCACTTTCTGGGCTCCTGGGAAAACGACGAAGACAGAACCCACAGCTGCTTCTGCTCTGGAGGCCATGTGTTATGTCATCCCGTGTCCCACAGACCGGACGTGTTTGGTGTACGCCGAGGGGTGTTGAGAGTAACTATGAATTGGTAGTGTTCCTTATTTCGTTGTATTTCCCCCATACAGTTCAGGATTCCTAAGCTCCTTGGAGCTATCTGATGATCTAATAAGGAAGACTCAGGATTCTCCGGTGGCTGGGCTTGAATTTCTTTCACCTCAGGTAGTCTTGCATGGCATTGAGGTTGGGAGCCACTCGTCCTGTTTCCCCCACTTCCCAGTGACTCACTGTAATTTGATGTCATCATCATACACCACCTGACTTATCTTGCCAGTTAAATGAATCCCACACTTTGGCTAGTGCCGGGTTAGATTTTCTTGAATGCCCTTCACCACCCCCAACCCCCACCTCTTAGGATTGTAAACTTCCTCACGAGAGTCTTGGGTGGAGAGGTAAACAATAATGGGCTTATTCACTCCACACGTATCTATTGAGCACCTATGGCATGCCAGACACCGTTTTGGTACTGGGGACAGTGTAAAAACCCGCAGCAGCAAATCCACGCTCTGTTAGAATCACGTTCTTGGAGACTGAAGAAGGGAGAGGCAGACCAACAGAAACCGTGACCACTGAGTCAGTCAGCAAGTGCGATGGAGAAAACAAAGCAGGGAAGTGGAATCGGGAGTGCTAAGAGGGGCTTCTGTTTTCTTGGGGGTGTTAGGAAAATCCTAGCAGCTGAGTCCCTTTTGAACAGAGATCCAATGAAAGGGCCAGGGATGCATGCAGCTGTCTGGGAAAGAGCATTGAAGGCTAAGGTAGGGGCAACAATCCCTAAGAAGGGAGCAGATGGAGCCATTCCTGTCCCGCCCCTCTCTAGCTACCCAGTGCCAGGCCTAGTCCTTGGCTCTTCTTAGTACACGTTCAAGGAGTATTTGTGGAATTAACAGATGGACCCCTAAATGATTTTGAGGTACCTAAATATATAGACTACAGTCACAGAGGTAAATGACAATGTCTCTCTCTAAAACGTATGTGCAAGGAATTTACTTTTAATGAGGACCATTGACAGCTCGTTGTAACCCATCTTTCTCTGGTGCGCTGGTGTATGTTTCAAAGAGTTGAATCTGGTTTCTGGAGGCGTGATCTGGTTTCTGGAGGCGTGATCTGGTTTCTGGAGGTGATCTGGTTTCTGGAGGCGTGATCAGATTTGTTGGCACCCTTATTGGAGCCTCTTTCCCAAGTGACTCCTTGCTTTGGTTCTGATAAAACTTGGGTGTTTTCTAATTGCCTGATCCCATTTGCATTCCCACCTGCTTCACAGCCTCTGAATGATGTGCATTTAACCCGCATTTAATGATATGCAAACAACATTCTCCTCTGGCAGCCCAGGTTCATCTTTGCTGCCCCTGTTTCATGCACAATCCGTCTGCCTCTTAGTGTCGGACAATTAAATGCCCCCCTGCCATTCTAGGAGGCTCTGGGCAGCAGCAGTGGTTCAGCACTTGTCAGAATCAGAATGTCACCCCCACTACCAAGAACGGCCCCTATTTTAATTGTAGACTGAATGACCATGTCTACTACTATGCTTTTGCAGGATAAAAACAAACAAGCTTAAAGCTAAAAAGAAGCTTCGTGAGTTTTTAACAGCCTTCTGGGATCAGGAGGGCTCTTTCAGAATCCCTAAATTTTCATTATTTTGTGTGTGAGGAAAATATTGTGATTTGGGCAAATGTTATCCGATGGCAGAGATAAACGGATATCCTGACTCGCTTGTGGGGAGGATGATATGGTTGTGTTTCTCATGACTTTATTTTTCCAGAGCTGCTTCTATGGCAATATCACTGACAAATATTGGCTGGCTGTGGAACATTTTTAAGGGCAAGAGTTTTGTGTCTATTACCATGGCTGAGGAGTCAAAACAAAATATTCTTCACATATTTCCTTGAGCACTTGTGGAGACTCCAGGATATCTCTTTTACATCAGACCCTTGGCCACTTGAGGGATTTAAAACAAAATGTTTCTGAAAATGCACTGATTAGGAAGAAAGAAGAAAAACGTATTGAGGTTTTGTAATCATTTTTCTGCATGTGCATTGTAATGTCATGATAGGATTGGTGACTTAGGTAACCAAGCATTAAAAAAACTGTAAAAAGTTTTGTTTTTAGGCTTTTATGTGCATGACAATAATACACGTATCTGTATAACTCTTGATTATCTATAGTCTTACTGAAGAATGGACATTAATGATGTTAAAAACAAACCCACCCAGGATATCCACAAATTTACATAATTTCAGGGTTCCCTTCTGCTTTCCAGAGTATGATTCTGACATTGTTATGTGATTATGGAGAGCAAGGGCTCCATCCCTTAAATTTTAGAGTGATTTTAAAGATTAGCAGTTTGACACTGCCAGGCGTTTTGCGGGAGAAAGACGGGGCTGTCTACCCCCGTAAAAAGTTACAGTTATGGAACTAACGGGCAGTGCTTCCTTGTGTTACAGGGTCACTGTGAGCTGTCAGCTCTATGGCAGTGAGTTTAGTTGTTGGTGTCTCGATGGTGAATATGACCGTGCATGTAAAGTGTCTTGAATGTTAATAGCACATCAGACTGCGTCTGTAGAGATGCCCACTCCTCGTTTATTGCTCTGGCTAGGTTTCAAAGACTAGGCTCGAATGTGAAAATCAGCATTATGCAAAAATAGAGGCTGATCACATCAGATCACAAAGTAGAGGCTGCTTAAACCATTTTATAATTCTGGACTACTTCCAAATTAAATCATTGTGCAATAATTGTCGATGTATATCACCATGTAACTGCCAAACCACTGAGAGTCAGTGCAGCCAAGTTGACATGTAACTTTATCTGGGTGAGCACTTTTGCCTTCTGTGAATGTGAAAAAGAGGTGGAGGGTGGATTGTATACTGTCCTTGTTCATGCACAATAGAGGGTGGATTGTATACTGTCATTGTACACGCACAATGGAGAGTGGATTGTATACGGTCGTTGTACACGCACAATGGAGGGTGGATTTTATACTGTACACGCACAATGGAGGGTGGATTGTATACTGTCATTGTACGCGCACAATGGAGGGTGGATTGTATACTGTCGTTGTACACGCACAATGTCAGAGAATGAGAATTTGATAAGTGAGAAGTAGATGTACCTGCTATTATTATTATCTTATCATATTCTACAGGGGGGTAGAGGATGATGGGTTATTATTTTTTCCTAGTCACTGTCACAGAGACATTAAAACTTTAAACACTCACAGAATTTCCACGTTACTCCCGACCCATGAAGTCCGAGGACCTACCTGCTTCTGTGCGGTGGGGGCGCAGACACCATCCTGCGGTGTGCTTCCTCCACATTTCCTTTCTGTGCGGCCTTGGCCCAGGATGTTCACTGACTCTGCCTCCACAGATGGACACCCAGAACGCCAGCTCATGGAAATTGTGTGATGTGTGCTCTTTGCCCCCGAGGATTTGGGCATATGCTTTTTTGTGTTTAAATCAACAGAAAAAAATTGCCATTGTAGCCACCTCTGTGCAGAATCGTCGAAGCAGCCGTTTTCCTTGCCTGCCCTCCCAGCCCGGAGCGCCAGGCAGGCCTGTGGCTGGTGGTCCTCCGAGCTTCCCAGGTGAGGACAGTGGGTCAGATGAAAGGCAGCAGCCAGCAGGGCATACTCAACTTGTTTACCCAGCAATGATTAATCGTCCTGCAGAGAGCAGACATGCACGTTATTTATAATAGTACGACCACAGGGGTCACATTGGTGAGAGGAAACCTTTAGTAAAGTGCTTGAGTTGGGTACTTTTGAACTCTGGCCCATAATTTGCTCTAAATATAGTAGCCCCGAATCTCTCTACAGAAAGTATACCAGAAGCCGGATTTCATTGACCCAAGGGGGAAACTGTGGGCTTAGGCTTTTCTTCGTTTTCTTTTAAAGAGTTTATCTTTTCTGCTTACTGCTAGTTAACTGGGTAACCTGCAAATACTCCTTAAGAAATACTAACACAATCACGGTTTTAGACACAGACATTCCCACCTGGAAACAGCCCACAAGTCCCCGAAGGGATGAAAAGATCAAAACGCTGTGGCTTATCCCTAGCCTACTATGCTAGGTATTGATGACTCGCAGCTGCACTTGCTCAGGTCATGCCACTGTAGACTGCCGTTGGTGAGACCTGCTGGTGGTTTCTGGAGGCTAGGGCTGGGAGACGTCTTGACTACAAAGAGGCCAGGGCACGTTTTGGGGTGAGGAGAGTGCCCTGTGTTTGCGTTGCCACGATGGTTACAGGGCTCTGTGTTTCAGAACCCACATAATGGCACACTACAACAAAACCCCAAAACAAAAATACAGACTTTTTTTTTTTAATCCTGCTCCCGGACTGACTCACCTCACACCCCTCCTACTCCAAAAATACAGACTTTTAATGTCATACATAAAAGTAATTTTTAAGGGGTATGGCAACATGTCCTTAAAGAGGAGTATGGGCTTGCTTGGCAAGAGGCAATGCATGCCCTTTACATTTCTTAAATGTGTTCTGATTCAACAGTGCCTAATGGGAAGTCAAGAGGAATACCAGTGCTTAGTGGTGTAGCCTTCTGTTTTGATAAACTTACCCCCCCCCCCAAATTGTAGTAAGAAGGTTAGGAGGATAGGAAATTAGAGAAGGAAGAGGCTCCCAGTTTCCTGGACTATATTCTAAGGAGTAGAATTACTGAGTCAAAAAGTATGCATGTGGTTAGGTAGACTTTGCTAGCAGTTTCCAAAGTGGTTGCACCTATTGACACTCTCCGGAGCAATGAATGACCATTCCCGTTGCTCTGTTTCTTGCCAAGCGTTGGTGACGCGCTGCTCTTGCAATTTAGTCAAGGCTGTGTTCTGTTTGGCTTCAGAGGGATACTGAATGCATGAACGATATTCCAGGAAAAAGTGTACAGTTAGGGTACGAAAATGAGTCAGTAGTGCATGTTGGTTGGGATAGGGATACTAGGTAAGACTAGAAAGATAAGTTGGCTTTGATTGCCAGTCAAAATACAACATTTGAAATTTATTCATGGTATATTGGTAAACCCTGAATTTTATTCAAACGGTTGTGTGAAACCCCCAGCACCGTGCTTTAGGAAGATTTATCTGGTCACAGGTAAAAGCTACGTGGGGAAAGAGGGACGGACAATGGAGTCGTCTGAACCAGAGCCGAATGATGTCCGAAGAGTTGTGGCAGTGGAGGAGTTGCCGTTTTGTGGTTGACCGCTAAGATGTGATACTCGACTGGACTGTGGGGGGCTAAGAGGAAGGAAGAGGAAGAGCTACCTCTGACCCTGATGGCCCTTAGCCAGTTCGTCAGCATGTGCTGTCACACTTAATGCCCTGGGAGTGCAACCTGTACTGGCTCTCTCCATGTCTTTACTTCTCTAACACTTCTCTTTAGAAGAAGAAATTTAAAACTGTGTCGTACATTTGGAGAAATGTCCCAGAGACCACAGGTGCAGCTCACACCAGATAAAGCAAGGAGCTGCGGTCTCCATCAGATGATGCAAACCCTCCTGAAGCCTGGCTTGTAGTACAACCCGTTAGGCACTCCCTACTCAGTTCACCACGGTCCTGACTTCTGCTAAGCACTCCCTTGCTTCTCGGTTTAGTTTTCCCATCTATGACTACATCCGTAAACGCGTCTTCAAACTTTATATAAATAGCAGTACTGTGTAATTTGCCTTTTCACTCCGTATTATTTATTATTTTATCCAGGAGGAGGTATACAGTTGTTTTTCTTTCATCTACGCTATAATGGCTCGTTGTGTGAATATGTTTCTTTGATCCATTTCTCCTCAATAATTAATCCCCAAGTAATGACTTTAATCAGTCAAAATGGGTTTTACACTTGGATCCCAATACTGTGTTTTGCGTGAAGAACTTGAATATGCTATTGTACGGTGCCTCATTGGAAGGTTTTAGATGAATAATTTAATACTTTTAATGAGTTGGGATTACCTTGCCTCCTGTTCTGGGGAGTTGCTTATTCTGAAATAAGGTCCTCAAATTAGGCCTTGGCATGTGGGGCCTGATATCTGTGTTACAGGGGCTGTTCTGTGTACTGCAGGGTTTTCAGTAGGAGCCCTGGTGGCTCTATGGGGGTGGGCCTGGGGCTGCTAATTGTGACGTTGGCAGGTTAAGCCCATAAACTGCTCCACTGGAGAGAGCGAAGCTGTCTGCACTCCTGAAGATCCACAGCCCCAGAAATCCTCTATACAGTCGCCAGGAGTTGGAATTGATGACAGAGTATATTTGGTTTGATTTTGGACTCCACAAACCAGTTGCCAGTAACATCCTCCTCCCTGGCTGTGGCATGAGAAATATTTGCAGACATTGCCAAATTATCAAGCGTGTCCTTTATGTGGAACTCTGCTGTAAAGTATTAATGTTCAATGAGAAGTTGTTGACTACCAATAATTAATTGGAGACAAACAGGACAACATGCTTTTTTAAAGTTCGCACCATGACCTGTCTCTTCTGTCCTATCCTTGCTAGGGATGGTGACTGTTTAAGTGCGGCATTTTCTCTGTCTGCTGACAGTTGCCCGCCTTAGTCCTGGAGTTCAGTCCTCTCGGTTGTTGGTCCATTATCAGTTTCACGTGATCAGGGCTCTAGCTCTGTCTTGCTCGGTTGGCACTTGTGACCTTCTTTGCCCTAAAGCTCCACTTTGCTTTGAGGGTCTGATAAGATCATTAACGTTTCTTGCATTTATAACCTGTTTCGATTTCCCCAAAGCCAGCTAAACAGACATGTAAACCACATATTAGAAAAAGTTGTCCATGTAATAGTTGGAATCCAAACCAATCCATCTCACTGCCATCCAGTGGACTCCGACTGCTCCAGGACGTGTACGGCACACAGTGCTGAGAGAACTGCCCTGGTGGGTTTCTGAGACCGCAATGCTTCGTGGGAGTGGAACACCTCATAGATCTCCCCCAAGTGGGAATAAATACATATTAGTAAATGAAAACATTTAAAGAGCATCGAGCTATTAGTTACACATGACTTGGTGTGTAACATTTTAGAGCACTTTGGTATGAACTTTGACATAAGAGTTACAGAAAATAAGCAGAATAGCAAAATGATGGGTTCTTTGACTTTTAAAAGCAAAATTAAAACTTTTAAATTAAGATAAATCCAAGTTCTTCCATTACTTGTATATGCATTTGTAAAAAGAATAATGTGAAATCCCTAAGTATTATAAAATTGGCTCCATCTAGTGTGTGACAGTATTATACATCCATCTAGGGGAAATTAACTGTGAATCTACTTGTCCTTTATCAAGAAAGTGAAAACACATCACAACTGGGTGATGATCAGGCATGGATAACTACCTTCTAGAAATGTTAAAATAAATACTCCAATTATATATTTAAAATTCAAGCAAACACAAACTGGATGAAAACTGCAATTTGTGCCCCAGGAGACTTTTGAGAAGCAACCTTCCACAGCATATGTTGAAGCTTCAAATTCAAGTATGCCTGATATTGTAACAGTTCTGCTCCCCCCTCTCCCTGCCCGCTGTAGGCCTTGTTTATGGTCACTATCAACAAACACAGCCTGTTTGTCACTTCCATTAGATAGTCTCACTTCTATGTGGTTCTCTTTATCACACTGAAATGCTGTCGCCGTTCCACAGCACCTCAGGACAGTCGAGTGGGTCAATTTCTGGGCTTTGTTTAATCTCCTTTTCACCGAAGGGCTCTGGCACATACCTCACTCCTCTCTATCGGTGTTTACCAAATAGCAGCCATTCTCATCGTGAGCTTCACTACTGCTCCCCTGTTAGAGATGGAAGCTTATAAAAATGAATGGTATTTAAAATAATTTGATATTTTACTTCTTCTTGCTGATCTTTTATAGTTTTTCAATCAGAAACAATGAAGAAAATGCCACTTTCTAACCTTGATTACATAGTATGGTTCAATGTTTATGTGTGCACAATGTATATTTTTGTCACTATTAGTTATCATGCACGATTTTATCTTGAAGGAATTGTTACAGTAAGTAGAAACGGCAAATAGAAATGACTGGAAAGATATACAAGTTGGAAGAAAGTTGTTAAGAGTCTTACTATGTGTGTTGCCTGGGAGTGTCTGAGTCTGAAACCAGAGCTGCTTTTGGTAGAGAAAGCAAGCATTGAGAGATTGAACGCATGCTGGCACCAGCAGCGATGTGTCTTTGGGATGAGAGAAACTTGAAACGTTTTTTCTTACTGTGTGGGATAAGCTTTGGGCTGCTTATTGCAAGGTTCACAGTTCAAACCCACCAGTTGTTCTGCAGGAGAAAGATTCGGCTTGAGTTTAGAGTAAAACCTTACAGTCTGGAAAACTCTACTGCACAATCTGATGTTTCCTGCAGGGTCTCTCTAGGAGCCCTGCTAGAGCGCATTATGAGCTAGGCTACCAATACCAAGGTCAGCAGTTAGAACCTACCAGCGGCTCCTCGGGAGAATGACTAGGCTTTCTCCTTCCTGAAGAGTGACAGTCTTGGAACCCTGCCCTCTCCATAAGGTCCCTATAGATCAGAACTGACTCGATGGCAGTGAGTTCTGTGTTTCCAGATAGGTCGCTCTGGGGCAGAATTGACTTGTTGGCGATAGTGTCACGGTTGGAATTGACTTGATGGCGGACGTTCTCTTAGTTTGTGTCTCCTTGCTGTTGATTCCATGGTTTAACATCGACTCCCTTCCTCTTACGGGGGTCCTTTAGAGTCTTACACTTACGGAAGTAGTCCTCAAGAGTTACACCTTTGCCAAAAAGACCAACAGTCTCTCCAGATTTTGTTTCCCTAGTAGAACCTTAAATCGTTTTGTTGCTGTTGAAAAGAAACACGGCAAACCATATACCGTCTTAGCAGTTTTACACGTGCAATTCAGTGATGTAAGTTACCTTTATCTTTGACTTTCTATTTTGAATTAGGTGAGGGTTTACCTTTCAGATCATCATTTTTGTGTTCAACAATGTGAACAGCATACCAACCTTTCAATAGCTTGCCCTGCCCCCCGCCCCTTCCCGAGTCCCCTTCCTGCGCCTTCTCTTTCCTGTCACGCTAGTCAACACCTGTCTACCCTCTAGGCGACTGATTACATTTTTCAAGCTCTGTGACTCCCTTTGCCCTCCTTTCCCTAAGTACTCTTCCAGCATTGACATAGGCTCACTGCCTCCTCTACCTCCTGCTTAACCTTGGAAGTTATTCTCAATTTCATCCCATATAAATAATTCCCAAGAGAAGCTGTTGGACTAATTATTTTCTATTTGCATTCTTATAAACAAGCATAAATTATATTTATGTACTGGGTTACATGTATTTTTCCTGGTAGTTTCATATTTTCTTTTTTAAATTTAATTAAAAAAATCATTTTATTGGGGGCTCATACCGCTCTTATCACAATCCATACATATCCATCCGCCCTTGTGTCAAGCACCTTCGTCCATTTGTTGCCATCTGCAGTTTCATGTTTTCATGCTCTCTCTTTTACCAGATTAAGTTACTTAAGGACAAACATTGCAGTTTGTTCTTAATGTTTCATTCTAGTGAATTCCAATGATTTAACTCATGCTTGACATTAATATTCAGGGCATCCTGCTTCTTACTCTAATTTGTTATTTCTAGGCAGATCATGGTCAAAGTGGCCAAAAAAAGCATCACGGTCAATTAATTAATCATTTAACCCATTGACAAATAGTTACTGGGCACCTGCTCTTGGCTGGGAATTGGGCCTGGTTAGAGAATGAAGTGGTGACCTAAGTTGACATGGTTCATGCTTTCATGGAATTTGGAATCTAGAGTGAGGTGTGGGGTATTGCGACTCTAGGACAAGGTTCTAAGTTTAGAACACGCTTGCTTTTCTGCTGGTTGGGTAGCACACGCCAATTTAGACTAGACAATGCAAGAAAAGAGAATACCAGTTTTGATATTTCACACCTCAAATTGGCAGCTCATTAACCTGTTGACTTTACCCAAGTTGTTCCCCTCACTCCATGGTCCTCAGTTTTTCTTTGTTGTTTTAAGTAATAATAATCATAGTAACCCTGGTTGCCGTCAAAACAATTCTAACCCATGATGGCCCATCAAATCGATTTTAATTCATTGCAACCCGTGTGTCTCAGAGCCGAACCAGGCCCCCTGTGGTTTTCACTGGTTCTCATCTTTAGAGAGCAGATGGATTTGAATGGCCAACCTGCCCTTGAGTAGCACAGTCTTTAACCGCTTAAGCCATCAAGGGACTCTACTTGTTTGTTTCTTGTTAAATGAAGAGTAAATAAACGTGAGGTGTGATAGACATACGCAGGGTAAAGTTATCATTTTGAGGCTATGGCGAAGAATTTTCTATGCTTTTTGCTCCTCTCTTCTTTTTGAAAAGGATTCCGAGGCATGACTTGGTTATTGTCACAGTTTCCTGCCTAGTGTACTAGAAAGTGAAAATGCGTTGATCTTTGATCCTTGATTAGAAACCGAATGCCCTTGTTATTGGAAATGACTCCGTAGGTGGTATTTAAAGATTGTAAATCTATGAAATTTCTCAATTATTTGTTTAAATGAGTAAAAGATTTGAGAATTCAGAGTTATTTCACAAGTATTTCTCTCTTAAGAATCTAAGGCCCTTCCTTGCCATATCGTAGATTATCTAAAGCACATCGAATAGTGTCTGGAAAGTAGTAGGTGCTCAGTAAATATTTATTGAAGATAAATGAATTTTAATAAAATATTCTGATTCTTCGATCTTTTATTCTTGAATTTGTCTATATCTCATAAAAAAATGAACCCATTGCTGCTTGGTGTCGGTGTTAGGTGTAGTCAGTTTGGTTCCGATCCACAGCCACCTGATGCATAACAGATGCCACACTGCCAGGCCCTGCGCCTCCTGACAGTGCTTCCTGTACTTCAGCTCATCGTTGCAGCCATGTTATGGTCCCGCTCCGTGAGGGCCTTCCTCCTTTTTATGCTGTTTGATATTAGGAACCTGATAAGCTAGAATAAGAGTTGTTGTTCTCTATGTCTCCATCACGGCCCTGTTGGTAGTAAGTGTGAAGGGGAGAATTAAACGCTTTGCTTAGGTGTTATTATGAATATAATTTTTCTTTTAAGAAAGAATGCAGATTTGGTTTCCTAAGTAAGGGTTTGACTTCTCCTGTGTGTCACTTTATGGGAATATGTCTTGCTTGAATTTACATACTGTTAATTAAAAATATTGATTATTTTAACATTTTACTATCAACATAAATATACATTTTGATTATAGGCAAGACTCCCTACAGTGTGAATTAGATAAAGAATCCTAATGTGTATCGAGTTTATTATGATTGATTGGATTTAATCAACAGACAGGAAGGGCTTTTGTGCAAATATTTTTTCCCCTCATTTTAAATCCTCTTTGCTCAGCATAACAGAAACAGGATGTCATTAGTATAAGGGTGAATGTTGGAGACAACTTCAGAATTTCATCATTTGAAATTTATTTTACTATGTGAAATAAATCTTATAGTATGTGAAACTTGACTGTGCAGTCTTAATAAGACAATCTATTGGGCACAAAGAAATTTGGTTGTATTTTTGCTTATTTAAGTGCATAATTTACTGCTTGCTTTGGGGGTATGTTTACACAATAAAAATATAAGTTAAAAACATAATTGATAATGAGATGGCAGAAGTGTTCCTTGGACTAGAATTTTGTCATTTGTTAAGGTAATTATTGACAAGCCATAGTTTATTGTCCACTCTCAGAAGAAATTTCATATGACAACTTAACTTATCTTGAACGCATTGTCATTGAGCCCATTTTGCGTTGCAGCGGCCCTGTAGAACCGCTCTACAGGATTGCGTAGACCTGCGTCATTTTGCAGTAGACTCCCATACCTTTCAACTGCTGGTGGCTCGTGGGTTCAAACCATTGGTTGTCAGCTGAGAGCTTGCACTCCTGTGTTTCCCCAACATAACCAAGCCCACTGCTGTCTATAGTCCATTCTGAGATTCTGCTCATAGTCGCTCTTTAGAAGGAACTGCCTTTTTGGATTTCAGAGGCTGCAGAAAACCTGACCTTTCACTGAAGCAGAGAGCTCCCCAGGAGCCACTAAAAGAGTTGAACTGCTGACCTTTCAGTTGTTAGTCCAGCCCGATGACCGCTGTGCCACAACGACTCCTAGACGTAACGTCTTAGTGGTTCGTTGTTTTTATGCAGTTAGGTTGGTGTATCATTCACAGGTTTATCTAGACCTTTCCTGAACAGGTATATGTCTGGAATCTATATAGATTCCTCAAATACCATTTCAAAAACATCCTTATTGGTGCCTCCAGTAATAACTTTTATTGGAAGTATTTTGATCTCTCTAGGGGTGACGTTTCATGACATACACTCACTGCCATCGAGTTGATTCGGACCCAGTGAGCCTACAAGGACGGGTAGGGAGGGCAGAATTGCTCCTGTGAGTTTCCTAGACCGTGACTCTGCAGAAGTAGAAACCCGTACCACCCCTTCAGCGCCACTGCTGGTTCTGGATTGCGGACCTGGCAGGTCGTAGCCCAATGAGTAGCCACTATGCCACCAGGGCTCCTCTCGTGTCCTGAAATAGGGCCCTCGTCCCCCACATAACCTTGATTTTGGGGGTACATTTCAAACATTTTATTAGGGGCTCATACAACTCTTATCACAATCCATACATATACATACATCAATTGTATAAAGCGCATCTGTACATTCTTTGCCCTAATCATTTTCTTTTTTCTTTTTCCCTCTCCTCTTTTCTTTTTTTTACATTTTATTAGGGGCTCATACAGCTCTTATCACAATCCATATATATACATACATCAATTGTATAAAGCACATCCGCATATTCCCTGCCCCAATCATTCTCAAAGCATTTGCTCTCCACTTAAGCCCTTTGCATCAGGTCCTCTTTTTTTTTCCCCTCCCTCCCCGCTACCCCCTCCCTCATGTGCCCTTGGTAATGTATACATTGTTATTTTGTCATATCTTGCCCTATCCGGAGTCTTCCTTCCCCCACTTCTCTGCCGTCCATCTCCTAGGGAGGAGGTCACATGTGGATCCTTTTAATCAGTTCCCCCTTTCCAACCCACTCACCCTCCCCTCTCCCTGCATTGCCCTCACACCCTTGGTCCTGAAGGTATCATCCACCCTGGATTCCCTGTGCCTCCAGCCCCCATATGTACCAGTGTACAACCTCTGCCCTATCCAGCCCTGCAAGGTAGAATTCTGATCATGGTAGTTGGGGGGAGGAAGCATCCAGGATCTGGGGGAAAGCTGTGTTCTTCATCGGTACTACCTTGCACCCTGACTGACCCATCTCCTCTCCTAAACCCCTCTATGAGGGGATCTCCAGTGGCTGACACTTGGGCCTTGGGTCTCCACTCTGCACTTCCCCCTTCATTCAATATGATATATATATACATATATATATAATACAAACACACACACACACATATATATACATATACACACACATATATCTTCTTTTTTTTTGCATGATGCCTTATACCTGGTCCATTTGGCACCTCGTGATCGCACTGGCTGGTGTGCTTCTTCCATGTGGGCTTTTTTGCTTCTGAGCTAGATGGCCGCTTGTTCACCTTCAAGCCTTTAAGACCCCAGACACTATCTCTTGATAGCCGGACACCATCAGCTTTCTTCACCACATTTGCTTATGCACCCATTTGTCTTCAGCGATCCTATAATGGAGGTGTGCAGCCAATGATATGATTTTTTGTTCTTTGCCTGATAACTGATCCCTTCGGGACCACTCGATCGCACAGGCTGGTGTGTTCTTCCAGGGGGTACATTTTTTATGGACTGTGCTAAGTACTGTATGCCTCACTTCATTCAAGCATCATATTATCTGTGAAATAGGTAGTATTATTATCCCCATTTTATAGAGGTAGATCCTAGTTCTCAAAAGTAAAATAACTTGTCCAGAGTGAAACCAGATTAGAAACAAAAGTGTGTGTAGGTGTGTGTGTGTACATTTAAGGACCACACTATTCTAGAGAAACAAATTATAGAGACTCATATGGGAATAAGAACGCACAATTGAATATTGAGAAAACGTCCCAGCCCAGTCCAGATCATGTTCATACATCTGACAGTCCATATCCAAGATACCAATCTATAAAGTCCTCTTCAGACTCACGAGACACATGCAATGACCCCGAATGCAGGAAGACCACAGACCAGTGGGTGGGAAGTCTTGTGGATCCAGTGGCGTTATAAACATCTGAGATGTAAGCACTGGCAGGGGTCTCTGTGTGGCTTCTCTGACTCCAGAGATCTGGTTGCGTCAGAGCAGGTCCATGTGGTTTCTCCTGCTTAGGGCACTAGCATAGTACCATGTGTCTTGCCAGCTGCATTTTTTCCCTGGGAGTGAGCCGAGAGAAAGAGAGAGAGAGAGAGAGAGAGAGAGAGAGAGAGAGAGAATTTCCCGCCTTCCAAGGAAGAAATCCAGGAATTCCAAGAATCCTTAGGGCAGCAGTTATCAACCTGTGGGTTGCGACCCCTTTGGCGATCAAACAACCAATTCACAGGGGTCGCCCAATTCATAACAGCAGCAACATTATGGTTATGAAGTAGCAACAAAAATAATTTTATGGTTGGGGGGAGGGTCACCACAACATGAGGAACTGGATTAAAGGGTCTCAGTATTAGGAAGGTCAAGAAGCACTGCCATAGGAGAAGGCCATGCCCACACAGGCCTCATGGTCTATGACCCAATTGACAGACTAGACTCCATACCTTCACTCTTAATCCTTTCAAGTCCCAAATTGACACCAGATTATGTAACTACCAAAGATGCCTAAGAATCAAAACCTAACTCTCATTGAGTCAATGCTGACTCCTAGCAATCCCCTGTGGGTTCTGAGACTGTGTGTAACTGTTTACGGGAGTAGAGACGCCAATATTTCTCTTACAGAACTGATGGTGGTCTTGAACTGCTGACCATTGGGTTTGCAGCCCAACTCGTCACCACTCCACCAATAGGGCTCACTTAGTTTAGATGCATAGAGGAGATTTATAAATGCAGTAGTACATTTATAAGTTAGTTGACCTTGCAAAGTTGGTGGCCCAGAGGTTGAAACCACTGCCTTGGACAGTGTACAGAAATGATTTCACTGCAGTATTCTGACTTCTGGACTTCCTTCAGCAACATCATCATTGTCCAAAGAAGCCATCTAGGTCCACCTTTTGCTCAGTTACTTAAATGGATAGATTAGAAAGACTTGCTGACATTGTATTATTTTCTTTTCTTTTTTCTCTCACGCCCCCTCTCAGACTCTGCCTCATGCCATAAAGAATTGAGGTGGTTTTGTGAACCCAGGGACCCCCTGCGGGGTGCACATGATGAATATGCTCAGCTATTCCCTGAAAGGTGGGGGGTAGGAGTCCACCTAGAGACTTCTTAGGAAAAATGTGCTAGATGACAACATTTTTTTTGGGGGGGGTTGGGGGAGGGGTGGTCCCCTGATGCCCTGATACCTCACTGAGATGGAAGCAATGGAAGTGTGGCTACACCTTCTTTAGCAAAGGTGATCTGTAAAGGCCACTTCGAATGCTCACTCTGACTGCCATTGAGTCAAGCTTGCCATAGTGACCCCCTGTGGGTTTCTGGGACTGTCACTGTGTACAGGAGTAGAAAGCCCAGCCTTTCCCCTGAAGAGCTGCTGCTGGTTTCGAACTGCAGACCATGCGAATCGCAGCCTATGTTGTTTTACATTGTTTTAAGGAGCTCTGGTGCTGTCGGGGTTCCAAGTTGGGCTGCTAACGAAGATCAGTAGTTCAAAACCACCAGCTGACTGACAGGAGAAAGGCGAAGCTTTCTACTTGTGTTAGGAGTTACAGTCTTGGTCACCGCAGGGACAGTTCTTTACGGTCACTATGATGGCAATTGACTTGATGGCAGTGAGTTTGATTTTTTTTGGCTTAAACGGTCTCAGTATTTCTCCTGTTCAGCTGGTAAGAGTGGTGGTACAGTGCCCTGCTTCAAACATCAACACCCTTCAGAAGTAGACAGAGACCTTCTGAATCATGTTTTCTTTGTGGTGTTTTACTCATTTCTGAAATGGCAATAACGAGAAGTGCAAAATGTTCTTCACAAATGAGGCTGCAGTTCATCACTACATGGAAAAGAAAACAATAATTTTGAAGCGCTGATGTGGAAGACTATTTATTGTGAAGTCATCTTGTAACTAAACTTTGGCCTCCCATTGGTGGCGACAGTCTTATCTTTTCCTGTTTACCCAGATAAGGAAAGTAAATTGCATTTTTGCTAAATTTCTCACTTGAAGAGATTATCACAGTAGGGTGATCTCATCAGCGATCTGCTGGGCCAACTCCATGCCGTCTCACCTACTTGGCTTCAGTTGTAGATGTTGGTCCCCTTCTGCAGTGCTGTGCTGTCATTTGTAGACAGCAAAGAAGCCAGCTTCTGAATTGCCTGTAACTCAGGAATAACTATTCCTCTTGAAGTGCATCGTAAGGATACCAGAGAGCTTGAAGCAGAGAATTCATCTGTTGTATTAATCACAACTTGTATTGATATACAGGATTACATTTACACATTTGACTTTGTTAATTCCTTAAAATTTTACCTGAGACAGCATTTGAGATGCCTTTTTGCTGATTGTATTTTTGCTCTCCAGGCAGATTTTTAAAAACATATTTAAGAAAATCAAGTCTTCTTTCTGAATGTTTGTATTAACATCTGACCTGCTCCTTAATAATGTTGGCATAACTCATAGACAATTATATCTGGAGTTCACATTAGTCTTCTCTGTACTTCCTTGAAGAAGGGCCTGTGGTGTGCTGGGTCCGCTGGGCAGGCGCTCGGAATGCTGTGCCATAATTGCTGGGGAGAGCCAGTCTTGGTAGTAGGGGGGGGGCGGGGAAGAAGAAATAGGTTGAGAGAGAAGCATGGCTGGGTGGCAGGGAGCCCTTACTGCTGCAGGCATGTCATCTGTAAGCGTTTCCTTCAGTCCTGCCGTGGGACGTTCAAGTTGGAATCGGCACTAATTTTCTGAAGGTCCCATTTGTCCAGCAACTAAACCAGCTGCTGCTGTGTCGGATCTCACTCTCATGTGTGTCACAGGAGGACGGTGTCCCACAGGCTCGTCAGTGCCGGGCTTGCTGCAGTTTATCACCAGGCCTTTCCTCGGGGTTGCCTCTGAAATTGAAAAGTTAGACTTGAATCTCCCAACTTCTCACTTCAAGGCTAAGTTTGTTACTTGTGTGCCCCACCCAGGGACTCTGTTCCGCAGCTGGTCCTGTTCATGCCTGTTGACTTCCCTTCGCATTAATAAAATGCCACCCTCAAGTACTACTTTGCAAACCCCTTTGGTACTTGATCTTTTGTTTTTTATTTGTTATCCATCATCTGTCAACCTAGCAGATATTTATTGAATTATTACTATATGCCAGCAACTGACAATAAAATAAATACAGAAGGGCTGACTACCAGGACAAGAGATAACTTATCAAACAACGTTATTGCAAATAGGTTAAAACGCCACTGAGTGGGGGAACTTGATTAAGCGCTGTTGAAGGAAGCGATGACATACTGGCATCAATGAAAGCAGAAGGGGGTGTTTCTGTTTGGGAAGAAGTCAGGGAGGACCTTTCTGAGGAGTCGTAAGACACAAGACCTGTAGGATTTCCTCTGGAAAAGCTGAGGAGAAGGGGGAGCAAAAGGCTCAAGCACCTTGCCCTTCTCACCTGTTCTTGTGATACAGTCTTGTGATAGAGTCTTAGATTTCTCGGGTGTACCCCTAGAGAAACGGAGCCTCCTGAAGCTTCCTCTTTGCCTTTGTTCCAGCTTTGTGAACAGTGCCTCTCACATGCCTGGGAAATCATTACATGTTGAAGGGCCTTTCTTCTGAGTTGACCCGGAAAGTGAGATTAATGGTATGTTGGGAGAAGAAAAGATGTGTTTGTTACTCTCGAGGGTACTGTTAAAGTTTCATAACCACTTTCATGGTAGTCTTTAATTACTTTACAAGGCTTTCACTTGAAAATTCAAAGCATGCCCATAGCAATTCCAAGTGGATACTTAAAAAAATTGAACCGTGGAAGTAAAGGCTGTTTTTATTCATCAAATAAAAGGAGCTTTTTCTTCGGTAGCCTGTCACTCGTAAAGAGGTCATTTACAGAGAATATATAATTATATGTTATGTAATATAGTTATATATCTCTGTAAATGACCTCTTTAAGAGTAACAGAATTTATCCAAGAAAAACCTCCCTTTATTTGCTGAATTAAAAAAGCCTTTACTTTCACGGTTTAAATTTTTCTTTTTTAAGTATATATTTGAAATTGCTATGGACATGCTTTGAATTTTCCAGTGAAAGCCTTCTTACTATCACATGCAAGTAAAATTTTGCTGAAGATCATCCAACAAAAGTTGCAGTAGTACATTGACAGGAAGCTTCCAGTGGGTCAGGCTGGATCCAGAAGAGGTTGTGGAAAAGGGGATATTAGCATTTCTGATAGCAGAGGGATCACGGCTGTAAACAGAGAATTCTAGAAGGATGTTTACTTGTGTTTTAGACAAAGGTATTCAATTTGTGTGGATCATAACAAACCATGGATAACCCTGAGAAGAATGAGAATTCTAGAACACTTCAATGTACATGGTTGTACAATGTACAAGGGAATGCCGCATGGCTTAACATGAAGAAAGATGTGTGCTAGGGTTGTATCCTCTTACTAGCCTTCCTCAACCTGCATGCTGAGCAAATGATCAGAGAGGCTGGATTATATGAAGAAGAATGCAGCATCAGGATCGGTGGAAGGCTTTTAAACAGCCTGCAATGTGAGGACATCAAGCACTTGCTGATGAAGATTAAAAATTGTAGCCTTCAGTAAGGATGACAGCCCAATGTAAAGAGAACCAAATCCTCACAATTGGACGAAGCGTTAACATCAGGATAAATGGATGGAAGATTGTAATTGTCAAGTATTTTGTCTTGCTTGGATCCACAGCCAATGCTCATGGAAGCAACAGTCAAGAGATCAAATGATACATTGGGTAAATCCACTGCACGAGACCTCTTTTTTGTGTTGAAAATCAAGGATGTCACTTTTTGAACTAAGGGCTATCTGACTCCAGGCCAGGGTATTTTCAGTTGTCTCATATGCATACGAAAGTTGGACACTGACTAAGGAAGACTGAAGAAGTGTCGATGCATTTGAATGCTAGTGCTGGTGAAAAATATCTCTTTTGGAAGAAGTACAACAAGAATGCTGCTTAGAGGAAAGGATGGCACAGCTTCACCTCACATCCTTTGGGTGTGTCATCAGGAGAGACCAGTCCCTGGAGAAGGACATCATGCTTGGTAAAGCGGAGGGAGAGCAAAAAGGAGGAAGGCCTTTGACAAGATGGATTGACACAGTGGCTGCAACAATGGGCTCAGACATAAGAGTGATTGTGAAGATGGTGCAGGACCAGGAGGTGTTTTGCTCTGTTATACATAGAGCTGGAACTGACTTCTTGGCACCTAACAACAACAACAACAACATATTATAATGTTTCATGTTATTTATTACCGTTTCCCCGAAAGTAAGACATTCCCGAAAATAAGACCTACTTATAGTTTTGCCTCTTGGTGAAATATAAGGCACCCCCAAAATAAGACCTCCCTAAAAATAAGGCCCCCCCTGCAACTTCCATAACTCTGGACTCTGGACCATAGTCGTGGGCACCACCGTGCAGCTCACTGTTGGCCACGGCGCAGCCGGACCAGACAGGAAGTGTGAGGACTCTTTTAATATAACAATAAACAATGAATGTGTACCGTATTCTTCTTCATGGAAAAATAAGACATCCCCTGAAAATAAGATCTTGCTCATCTTTGGGAGCAAAAATTAATTTAAGACACTGTCTTATTTTTGGGGAAACTGGGTAGTAGTTCCCAAGCCTGACTTCACATTAGACTCTTGTGAGACTCTTAAAACACCAAAACTTAGAATTCCAAAGCATGTCTTTGGAACACCTAAATCAGCAGCCTGGTGAAATAGCCTTGACAATTTTGTACTTAAAATCCTGAATTTATTTTAAGGGATGGGATGGGGAGAAGGTACCTCGGGTTCTTCTTATAGGAGTACATATTTGGAGACCTTAATGGGATTATAATGAAACATTTAGACACTTAGGTAAAAAGGCTTGATAAATCATATATAAGCGCGACTATAGTCTATGTGTAAATTTTGCCCTGGCTTACATAAAGCCTTGAAATGTTAACTGTTGTGAGGCTGGTAAATAGAAGTATGAGTTTAATGAAAAGAACAATCATTATTGAGAGGAAAGATATAAGAAAAGGACGTGGCTTGAGGACTTTAAAACTAACACCCTGAGAAAATAACGAGTTGTGAGCTGTGGGAATGTCTTACTCTTTTCAGTCACTATGGGTGGGTAGGATAACAAACAAACTAATCTCTTCTCCTACAAGATAGTGATTAAATTTTTCCTTCCAAGATGATTCCAGAGTCTGATTTGGCTTCCAATAGGAAGTGGTTGGCTGTTATGAGGCTGTTTAATTATTTTAAATTGCATTTAAGCTTAGATTCATCATATAAAGATGTAAGATATCTGATGGCTAATTGATTTGGTTTAACTTGGGGCAAGTTTTGACTTCAAATGCATTCATTGGAATGCAGGCAATCTATTATTCTACATTAAAACTCATTAAAAATCTTATTCTTTCTTTATTGCCAATATGAAGTCAGTTTGACTTATCTTAAGGGTCTCTGTTCATGTATGCAGACATTACAGACCATGAGTTGGAATTGATGTGATGACCGATCACATCAACAGCAGCGGCATATATACCTTGAGGATGTATGTTTGGTTGATACAGATGTGAATGAGAGAATCGTTCACACATTATAGGTTAATTAATCAAAAAATACTTGTTGAACATTATCCAGATGCCATTTATTCAACTAGTTTCTAGGAACACAATTGTAAGCCTAGTAAAGATGGTGCTTGCCAATTCGAAGATGCTATTGCCAAAACGGATGAGAGTTTGAGCAACAGCATCTTAGTTCCAAAGAAATGCTTGTAGCATTTCAAGAATTTTGAAGTTATTGGCAGATTTAGGTCACATTCAAGTCTAGTTTGGTGGAGAGTTCATTGCCGTGCCCAACAAGATTTCCTGAGTGCACCGGTGCAATTTAGAGCTTCCCGACAGAAAGATAACCTGAGATGCAAGCGGTGCAAGGATGGATTCACCAGCCAAGTTGAGTACATGGCCTTGACCGGTCCTTTAATTGAAACCCTTACACAACAGTCAATGGGGATCTATTTTGGGGTGATGGGATTGCCCAGGATGAAAATACAGGTGATGTCATTGGCTGCTCATGCCCGGGAAATGATTCTCACCACGTTGCATTCCCTAATAGAATGTCTGGAATCGATACCATTGCTTTCATTCATGGTCAACTCTTGAGACCACTGGTGGGTCGAATTTTCTGTTTGTAGGCATGTAATCAATCAGAATTTCAGCTATCCTAGAACTTCATTTGGTGCCTTGTCATTTAATGTAGCTGAAATAGTCATTGATGCAGGGGAAGGATCTGGCTTGCTGTTCTTCCTTCCTTTTTTTTAATGGTCCTTTAATAATCCTGTTTAAGTAATTCCTTATTCTCTCGTCAACACTCAATCCTCCACTTTCTCTGTGTTTTCTTCATTCTCCTGTCCCTCTCCTCAGCTGGTCAGTATTATTCTAGGGTGAGCAGTCTGAACCACAATGATAATCATATATTCCACTCATTACCCACTCTTACAGGTTGAGAAACCAGCCTATAGAAAGTTTGGTTGATTTGCATAAGTTCACAGAATTAGTAAGGGTAGCATTTGAACCTAGATAAGGCAGATCCAGAACCTATCATCTGAATTTTTCATAGTAGTATAATGTCGGCCAATTAGAGGTGGGTTGACTTTACTTGTATTCACACTTACATGTATCCCATGGAAGCAGCAGTCAAGAAGTCAAATCATGTATTTGAGAAAATCTGTTGCATGATACTTCTCTAAAATGTTAAGAAGCAAAGATTTGACTTTGAATATGTGCCTGACCAAAGCCGTGGTGTTTTCAATGATCCCCTATATGTGTGAAAGATGGAAAATTAATAAGGAACATCAGAAATGAACGGATGGATTTGAATCATGGTGTTGTTGACGAATTTTAAATATCCTGTGGGCTTGCAGAAGAATGAAGTACAAACAGATTGCTCCTTACAGGGAAGGATGCTAAGATTTCCTACACCTATTTTGGACATGATATCAGGAATGCCTGGATAAGGAAATTATGCTTGGTAAACTAGACAGTCATTGTAAAAGAAAACCCTCAACAAGATGACCTGATACAGCGACTCCAACAATCTGCTCAAGCATAGCAGTGATCCTGAGGATGGTGTGTTTCATTCTATTACACCTGGGGACACTGTGAGTCGAAACGGACTCAATGGCCCCTAACAGCCAATCTTGCTTCTTTTCCAGTTGGTTCTGAACATAGGTAGGACCTTTCTAGTGTTTAGAATCTAAGCACTAAGATCCCACCCCATTGTGCCCCTGCTCACAAGCTTTCCTGAGCTTCCTGTTCATGTGGGAACAAAATCTTTGTCCCTTCCCAGACCTACTAGATTCTGCATGGTTCCACCTCAGCCACTGCCCTGGCCTCACATGAACATGACTTTTCTGTTCAGTATTCCAGCCACAATGAATAGTCCTTGGACCATCATACTTGAGTATCTTTGCATTCATTGTTTCCGTACCTGGGAAGTCCTAGTTCCATAGTCTCCCCTCGCCCTAATTCCTATTCTACTTCTACGGTCTTTCAGAGTGCAGTCTGAAGGACTCTACATGGATATTAAATATATACCTTTCCTGATCTATCCATTTTAAGTATTGCTAGATTCTTGTGTTTTCCTTTTATAGTCGGTAACACATTTGCAATAGCACACTTTTGTGTAACTATTTAATACGTATTTCCCATTAGACTGTGAAATCTCAGAGCAACACAGTACCTGGAGCCTAGTAGGCATTCGCTACATGTTTATTGAACAATGAATGGATGAGCCACTGCAGAAAGAATAAGAAGAGCCAGAGCAGTTTGCCTGGGATCCTGGCTGATAGTTTCTATTATTACAAGACATTTTGCAAAAGAGAATTTCACTTCATTATGCAGTTGGAGTTTATTCTAGCTTTTAGACATCGCATTCTTTTCCAACCACTGACTTGGGAGACTTACCTTTAGGCACTGAGAAGTGAAGCTTCTTATCCTGGGTGTACGGCTCGTTGATGATGTAAGATGTCTTTGCTTTGACCTTTAAATGGTGTCTGAGGAGAAACACACCTCTTTTATATAACTCTGCAGGACAGCTGAAGCCGGTAGTAGCCGTATAAGTATATTTGATCCTATTGATGTTGGAATTGCCATGTGCTTTTTGAAAACATGTATTGTTATCACGTCCTTCTCTGCGGAGCCGTGCGTTCAGAAGTTAATTGTACGGCAGTTCAAGGATACACAGACATAGCACATTGAGATTGATATGTCTTGGAAGATGGTACCCGCAAGCCGAAGCAGCATGTGATGTACTTCCAGCGGGCAGGGCAAGGGCAGCCTCCCTATTTTGGGGGACTGGGCTTTAGGAAGGTTGCATGCACTGGCGCTACAGCCTGTCAGCAGGGAGGCATGTTCGGTATCAGGCTCCAGATCCCCAAATACCTGTGCTAGCACACGCAACAGCCAGAGGTGTGATGAGCTCCTGCTGGTGACCCCCCTACAACCTCCCGAGCTCCTGTGAACCTCTAAAGTGTTAAAAATTCACCGGTTGGTGAAATTACCTGTTCTTTCAAGTTCTCTAACAACTCGCAGCCCGGCAAGCTTGTGCCAGCACCTGCACTCAGGAAGGCTAAGTAAGCATCCCGGGGTGCTGGCTGGGCGCTGGGTTGGGTTTCTTGTGTGGCCGGTTGGCGATGGCCCCCTCTGCGGCGGAGGCAGGCAGTGTTTGTGTAGGTGCGCTAGGTACTGGATTAAGCAGGTCTGCAGTTGCAGACAGACACCGGCCCCGTTCTAGCGGGGAGCTGTGTTTGGATTGGAGTTTCCAGGGCTTTATCAGGAGCCACCCCCTAGTGACACAGTCCGTGCCAGAACCAACTTTGACTTTCACTCCTCGCCAAGGGCTTGCAGAACACCTTAAAGGAAAAAGATGGAGGCGCTTAGAGTTCAGAGGTTCATGCCCTGCTCCTTTGAAAGCTTGTGTCTGTAAGTGAAGTTTTTATTCTGGGAATCGTCCCGGGAGCGGGAGCACGGAACAAGCGTGTTTTGGGTTTTTGTTTTTGTTTTTTTATGAGGGGAAGATTTTATTGGGTGTTAAAAATACTGGGGCTGGTACTTGGTGACTGTAGCTTTATTCGGTGTCAGGTGCAACCCCGGCAGGTGGATCTGACAGGGATTAGAACTAAAGTACAGTGAACCCTCTTGTTTCAGACGGGATATTGGTGTTAACATTGAGAAATGCCAGGAGAATGACTGGAAAGCTGCGAACGGACATTCTCTGACTGCAGGCCAGCTTCTGATGGTGAAGAAACAATTCTTTTCTTGAGGCAAAGGAGTGTGCTCAGTGATAACACTTCTTCAAGCCGCCCTACGGGTTCCCACATTCGCTGCCCATGGGGTAGCAGGGGTCCCAGTAAGGAGCATCTATCTCCTTTGCCTCTCTGTGGGTTGCCCTGTCTCCCTGTGAGGCGCAAGCCGAACAGAGCCATCCCCACATCAGAACAGCCTGCTCAGCAAATAGGCGACACTCGGGTTGGAAATAAGCCGTTGCTCAGAAAGAATAAACGTACTAAATGAATGGTGGTATCAGCCCCACCCCCACCCCGCCCCGCAGCATTTGCTCTCCCTGTTGACTCGAAAACAATGTGAAAAACTGGGTCCCTGAGTGAATAGGCATTCAAGCAAATCAACTTATGCAAAAGCACCTCTGGAGCTGAATAATGATTTACCCTGTGTTCCTGGGTCATGAGAGAGGTTCTGATTAAGTCAGAAAAGCATCATGTTCAGCAGCTTGTGAAGGTGTGTTTTGAGACGCGACAACGATGGAAAACTACTAAAAGTAGAGCTATTTTTAGAATTTGAGTCTTTAAAAAATGCCCGCAAACTTAAGCACAGGTTCCAGTGGATTATTTTCAGCTGTTCCATCTTTGCAAAGGGGGTTCTCATGGCTTCTGCTTCCCTTTCTTTTTTTGTTGCATTGAGTTTGCTTTTCAAAGATGTTTTAGATTTTTAATTTTAATGCGTCTTTAAATCAGTTCAATTAATCATCCCTTTAAAAGGAGAAAGGGTTTTATGGACCCAAAGCCTACATAGTTAGGTATTTCAAAATGTCATTACACTGCACATGTTCTAAAGTCCTGCCTTGCAAATTAGATCGTTGTTGGGAAAATGATACCTGCTCTTTGTGGTGCACACACACAAGATGTGTTCTATGGTTTTGCTAATGAGTTTCTGAAATATTAATTGCAAGCAAGTTAATGGATGGCATGAGTGTATAAGACACCTCATTCTGCTGCAAATTGGAAGTCAGGTAGGGTGGTTTTACCTCCAGAATCTTCCCTAATTCCGATCATTTTTGCTTGAGTTGACTTTGAATTTCTTTTACTGGGTAAGTAAAATAGCAGCAGGCTTCCTTTATAAACTCTCAGAATGAAATTCTTAGCAGACACCTTTGGCAAGACTTGTTCACTGAGCCCATTACCCTCCCCGGGCCATTTCTTTTCCGGAGGGCACGGTGTCTGCCCTCACTGTTTTTGGGGAAGAGCAAAGGAATATTGGAGGCCAAGGCAGCATTGAGGGAATTTTGGCTTCCTAAGAAAAAAAAAAGATTTAAGCTTCCACTATTTTTGAGATATCGAGATGCTCTGATGGTACCGATTCAGGCATTAAAAAAGGGAATAGAAGCAGTGTACTGCCCTTTTCACTCATCACGCACTGTGCACACCTGGAAGCAGTCTGAGCATCTTACCCGGCAGAGGCACTTACGTCTCACAACAGCTCTATGATGCCGGTACTGTTTCCACTCCCATTTTGTACGTGAGAAAACTGAAGCTTGGGTGAGTTAAAAATTCTGAACAAATCAGATTGCTTAGAAATGATAGTCAGGATTCTGACTCAGGCGTTCTTGCTTTTTAAGCTTTTATCTAATGTTCCTTAGATTTTTATTCAGGTTACTAAAGGGAACTGATTGTTCTTCTTTCTATCAACGGAACCCCTCCACCCCTCTGGACCCCCCTGTAGATTTTTAATTACATAGTCATACTTTATTACGCTTTTGAAATGCCACTATGGGTCCCAATGAAGCAAATTTCTCTATCAAGTTTAATTTCTTGGGTTCATTTCACTGTTGATTATAAAGCAAATGATCGAGGGAGAAGAAAACTCTATTATACATTAAATAAAATATAAATAAGTATATACATTAATTATAAGAGCTGTACTTCTGATTTGAGAAAATGTTTAAAATGGGAGTTGTGGTATGGAATTCTTTGAAGAATTTATTTAAAATGAAGGAGTTTCAAAAGGGTCCTGGAAAAGTGGAATTAAAAGACAGTGGATACTTTTAGTTATGTTTTTAATCTTTTTATTAGGAGCTCATGCAACTCTTATCACAGTCCATACATACATCAACTGTGTAAAGCACATTTGGACATTCATTGCCCTCATCATTCTCAAAACATTTGCTCTCCACTTAAGCCCCTGACATCAGATCCTATTTTTTCCCCTCCCTCCCAGCTACCCCCTCCCTCATGAACCCTTGATAATTTATAAATTATTATTTTGTCATATCTTTCCCTGTCCGACGTCTCCCTTCACCCGCTTTTCTGTTGTCCCTCCCCCAGGGAGGAGGTCACACATAGGTCCTTGTAATCGGTTCCCCCTTTCCAACCTATCCTCCCTCCACCCCCCAGTATCGCCACTCCCAACACTGGTTCTGTATCACTGTACACCCTCTGGTCTAGCCAGTCTTGCAAGGTAGAATTTGGATCATGATAGTGGGGGGCGGTGGAAGCATTTAGGAACTAGAGGAAAGTTGTATTTTTCTTTCTTTTTTAAAAAATCATTTTATTAGGGGCTCATACAACTCTTATCACAATCCATACATACATCAATTGTGTAAAGCACATTTGTACATTCATTGCCCTCATCATTCTTAAAACATTTGCTCTCCACTTAAGCCCTTGGCATCAGGTCCTCATTTTCCCCCTCCCTCCCTGCTGCCCCCTCCCTCATGAACCCTTCATAATTTATAAATTATTGTTTTATCATATATTGCCCTGTCTGACATCTCCCTTCACCCACTTTTCTGTTGTCTGTCCCCCAGGGAGGAAGTCACATGTAGATCCTTGTAACTGGTTCCTTTTCCCAACCTACTCTCCCTCTACCCTCCCAGTATCGCCACTCACACCACTGGTCCTGAAGGGATCATCCACCCTGGATTCTCTGTGTTTCCAGTTCCAATCTGTACCAGTGTACATCCTCTGGTCTAACCAGACTTGCAAGGTAGAATTTGGATCATGATAGTGTGGGGGTGGGGGTGGCAAAGCCTTTAGTCACTAGAGGAAAGTTGTATTTTTCATCATTGCTACATCGCACCCTGTCTGGCTAGTCTCCTCTCCGAGACCCCTCTGTAATGGGATCTCCAGTGGCCTACAAATGGGCTTTGGGTCTCCACTCTGCACTCCCCCCCCCTAATTTGCTATGATAAGATTTTTGTTCTGATGATGCCTGCTACCTGATCCCTTTGACACTTTGTGATCGCACTGGCTGGTGTGCTTCTTCCATGTGGGCTTTGTTGCTTCTGAGCCAGATGGCTGTTTATTTACCTTCAAGTCTTTAAGATCCCAGATGCTATATCTTTTGATAGCCTGGCACCATCAGCTTTCTTCACCTCATTTGCTTATGCACCCATTTGTTATCAGCGATCGTGTCATGGAGGGAGCACACAATGATAGGATTTTTTTGTTCTTTGATGCCTGATAACTGATCCCTTCTGCACCTCGTGATCACACAGGCTGGCATGTTTCTTCTATGAGGGCTTTGTTGCTTCTGAGCTAGATGGCCGCTTGTTTACCTTCAAGCCTTTAAGACCCCAGATGCTATCTCTTTTGATAGCTGGGCACCATCAGCTTTCTTCACCACATTTGCTTATTCACCCGCTTTGTCCTCAGTGGTTGTGTCGGGAAGGTGATCATCATAGAATGCCAATTTAATAAAAGAAAGTATTCTTGCATTGAGGGAGTTCTTCAGTGGAGGCCCAATGTCCTTCTGCTACCTTAATACTAACCCTATAAATATATGCACATAGATCTATTTCCCCATCCTCATATATAAATATATTTGCATATGTACATGTCTTTATGTAGTCCTCTATAAATTCCCTTTGCCTTCCAGCTCTTTCTTCTATTTCCCTTGACTTTCCCCCTGTCTCACTATCATGCTCAGTCCCCTCCGGGGTTTCAGCAGTTCCAGGGGTACTTCTACATGAACTTTTTGACAACACATTGAAGGAAGCTCAGAGATAGTTGGAAGGCTAGCATGTTTGATCCTTGGTACTGAATGTCTCTTTTAGGAATGATATAAGAACACAACTCCAGGAAATGGTTTGACTTAAGACCTGCCAACATGGGGCCCTAGGGTTATTTGAGTCTAGATCTAACTGTTAACTGCTAGGTCAGCAGTTTGAACCACCAGTTGTTCTAAGGGAGAAAGATGAGCCTCTCTTCTCCGGCAAAGAGTTACCATCTCAGAAACCCACAGGAGCAGGCTTACCCTGACCCCTAGGGTGACTGTGAGCGGGCAGTGACTTGATGGCAGTAAGTCTGATTTCAGATGAGGTATGATAGAAACAGCAAAAACAAATTTTGTTTTTTAATGGATTATTTTTAATATAGTTTTCCATTTGAACCATGCTTAAACATACATTTTTGTGGCATTAATCAAATTTATCATGTGGTGCAGCCATTGCCACCCCGTATTTCCAAGATGTTTCATCACCCCAGCAGAAATTGTATACATATTAAGCAATAAATCTTAATTTTTTTCTATATTCCCTAGCCTTTGATCAATTCTTTTTTTTTTTTTGAGAAACACCGAATTTATCTGCGTACCAGATATTTATTTTATCCTGCTGTGCACCAAGTACTACTGAACAACTTATAAAGATCTCTTCCCTTTCAGAACTGATTTCACAAGGTCATCACGGACACAGAAACTGCCCAACTGTAATCCTTAAGCCTGCCTCTCATCCTTACAGTCCAGACATGGCTATTGACATTTAGGTCACTAAAGTTCCAGGACATGTGGTGGCATAAAGCTCAAAGAATGTGCATCCCTTCAAAGAAGTTTTCTGGAAGTACCGCATGGCCCGTTTGTTTCCATCTCATTGGAAACACTTACGGATTCAGCCCTACCTAGACCCCAGGAAATGTGCACGGCCGTGCGCCCATCTAAATAGGAGTGGAAGCAGGAGAATGAGTACCCGCATGTCTGGCTTGGGTTTCTGAGCTGTCACTTTAATATGTCGTACATTATCTCACATACAGTTTTAACATGCCTAACATGTCACACAGCACAGCTGTGGTGTCCCAGGACAACTTAAACCAGTTCCAGTAAAAAGTGAAAACTAATTGGCCTTTGTGCATCAGTTTGGGATTGTTAAACCATCAGGAGGAGTTTGATCCAGGTACTCAATAGCATCGCAACACTGTATCACTTTTTCTTCTCCTGTCTCCTTAGTCCTCTGTCCCTGCCTGAAAGTGACAGCATTGCTCCATCTGTGCTGACTGCACAGATAGGCCCAGGAAGTTTCAGAGTTGCATCTTAGTAGCTTTGCACCCCTCAGTATAAGGAGAGTATGCAGAGCATACTCAATCTTCCTAAGGCTGCAACTCTTTAATAAATATACTTCCTCATGTTGTGGTGACCCCCCCTATCAAATTATTTTCGTTGCTACTTCATAACTGTCATGTTGCTACTGTTATGAATCAGGCAACCCCTGTGAAAAGGTCATTCGACCCCCAAAGGGGTACCGCGTGACCCGCAGGTTGAGAACTGCCGATGTAGTACTTTGTGCACTAAACCCGGCCCCTCCACTGGAAGGATTGATACACTGATTGGCCAAGGCTGGGTTGTGGTTTCCTTTTCCGCGGTAGAGGCACCCTCATAATTTTATGACCTGAAAGTGAGGGAAGTTCTTCAAGGTGAAATCTTGGTACTAAATTGTCCAAGAACTGGGAAAGGATTCTGAGCAGGCAGGAATAACATGGGAGCAAGGAAGCAAAACACTAGTCCAATCCCTCCCATCGTGTCAGTTCTGCCACGTGGTGACCCTGCAGTACAGAGCAGAATGCCCTTTTGGGTTTCTGCGGCTGTAAACCTTCACAGGAGCAGAAAGCTCATTTCATGGAGTAGCTAGTGCATTCACACTGCTTACCTTGTGGTTTGCAGCCCAGCACGGAGCCGCCTAGGCCACCAGGGCTCCTCGAAAGAATGAGAGCACCATAAATCATTACTTCTGTATCGTAAGATGGCCTCACAAGCTGTGACACACTACTGTTCTGAGATAACATCATTTATGGTTTTGCCTTGATTTCAACACATACAATATTGTAAGGCTTGCGTTGTTGTGTGTATGTCTTAAAATGCTCTTCTTTTTTTAAAAATCATTTTATTGGGGGCTTGTACAACTCTTATCACAATCCATACATACATCCATTATGTCAAGCACATTTGTACACTTGTTGCCCTCATCATTCTCAAAACAGTTGCTTTCTGCTTGAGCCCTTGGTATCAGTTCCTCGTTTTCCCCCCTCCCCCCTCAGTTTTTCCCTCCATTATGAACCCTTGATAATTTATAAATTATTATTATTTTGTCATATCTTACACTGTCCGATGTCTCCCTTCACCCACTTTTCTGTTGTCTATCCCCCAGGGTGGAGGTTATATGTAGTTTCTTGTAATCACTTCCCCCTTTCCACCCCACCTTCCTCCACCCTCCCAGTATCGCCATTCTCAGCACTGGTCCTGAAGGGATCAGCTGCCCTGGGTTCCTTGTGTTTCCACTTCCGAACTGTACCAGTGTACATCCTCTGGTCTAGCCAGATTTGTGAGGCAGAATTGGGGTCATGATAGTGGGGGGTGGGAGTGGGGGGGAAAGCATTTAAGAACTAGAAGAAAGTTGTATGTTTCATCGTTGCTACACTGCACCCTTTCTGACTCATCTCCTGGATGTCCAATTGCCTACAGATGGGTCTTGGGTCCCCAATCTGCAACCCCCCTCATTCATAAAGATTTGATTTTTTGTTCTTTGATGCCTAATACCTGATTCCTTCAACACCTCATGATTACACAGGCAGGTGCACTTCTTCCATGTGGGCTTTGTTGCTTCTGAGCTAGATGGCCGCTTGTTTACCTTCAAACCTTTAAGACCCCAGATGCTATATCTTTTGATAGCTTTCAAAAGAGCTTTCTTCACCACATTTTCTTATGTGACACCATCAGCTTTCTTCACCACATTTGCTTATGCACCTGCTCTGTCTTCAGGGATAGTATCAGGAAGGTGAGCATCATGAAATGCCAGTTTAATAAAACAAAATGTTCTTGCATTGAGGGGGTACTTGAGTGGAGGCCCAATGTCCATCTGCTATCTTAATACTAAACCTATAAATACATGCACAGAGATCTATTTCCCCACCGTCATATAAAAATATATTTAGAGATGTACATGCCTATATTTAGTTCTCTATAAATGCCCTTTGCTTCCTAGCTCTTTCCTCTATTTCCTTTGACTTTCCTCTTTTCCTGTTATGCTCAGCCTTCATTTGGGTCTCAGTAATTCCTCTCAGTTACATTATCCTTGATCACACCCTACCAGACCTCCTACACCCTCCTCACCACCGATTTGGATCACTTGTTCCCTTGTCTCCGGATGTGTTAACACCACTTGTTTTCCCCTACCTCTGCCTCTCCCATGTCCCCCCGGAACCGTTGGTTCCGTTGTTTTCTCCTCCAGATTGTTCATCTAGCCTATCTTTTTTTTAATAAATCTTTTTATTGGGGCTCATACAACTCTTATTACAATCCACACATACACCAATTGAGCAAAGCACCCTTATACATTCATTGCACTCGTCATTCTCAAAATTCACCTTCCACTTGGGTTCCTGGAATCAGCTCGGTTTCCTTCCCCCCCCCCTACCCACTCTCCCCTTCCCCCTGCTCCCTTAATAGTTTATAAATAATTATTTTATCTTATCTTACACTGCCCGGCGTCTCCCCTCACCCACCTTCCCATGGCCCATCTCCCAGAGAGGAGGTTACACATAGATCTCCAAGATTGGTTCTCCCTTTCTACACACCCTTCCCTCCTGGTGTCGCCACTCCCACCGCTGGTGTTGAGGGGTTCATCTGTCCTAGATTCCCTGTGTCTTATTTAGACAGATCTGTGGAGATAATAACATGCACAAAAACAAGACAGAGCAAAACAAGCAACAAAACAAAACAAGCAGCAAAAAGCCAGTGACAAAAAAACAACAACAAAAAAACCCAGAAAGAAAAGCCGGTAGTTAGTTCAAGGACTGTTTGTTGTCCTTTAGGAGTATTTTCAGGTTGACTCTAAAGGAGTGCCAAGCCCTAGCCCCAAAGTTTATTTTTGGTGTTCCCTGGACAGTCCGTTGTTCTGCTCCCCTGGCTGCTCTGTTGCACGCCCTTAGTGTTCTGCCTCGGTGTGGTGGGGTCAGATCGGGTGGAATCCCCACACTGTGTCTCCAGAAAGCTTTTCTAGCATCTTGCCCAATCACAGGGCACGCCCTGCTTGTCTATACAAGCTTGTCAGAGAAGGTAGTATCTCTTAACCCTTGCATGTCTATCTTTAGAAAAATCCATCTGACTGCTCTCTCACTCATGTCTGAATTCTCTCATTAGATTCTTATATTGGGACAAAAGACTTTCTTTTAATATTCTCTAGGTGTTAATATCTTATCATGTCATGCAAATGATTAATACCTTTCAGAGATTTTTTTTTTACCCCGAGCTTTTCAAAACTTGGCAGCTAGATGTGAGTGGAATTCCATCACTGGTCAGAGTAAGCAAGAAAGAATGTTTTGCAAAGTGGGCGATACCACCCCTGCGGGACACTTGAATGATCCAGGGGGGAGGCTACAAAAGCAATACCCGAACTTTATCTTGGATTACGGTCTGTCATACAAGTGTTCGTAATTGTCAGGGGCTACTGGGTTTGTTTTTTTGTTTTTTTCTGCAAAGGGGGTGGTAGGCCAAATGAGCTTGGTTGCCAATGGTCTAGAGCGGGGGGTCAGCACCCTGCGATTGTACAGGTGGCTGTGAACACAATTGAACATGAAAATAAACAATCCTATTTTCATTTATGAAAATTTAAGAGTATTTTTCAGATAATAGTGATTTCATTTGTTTTTAAAAATATATCTATCACTCTCTAATCATTTTTTAAATTGTTGTGAGGGACAGGATTGGCTCTTCTGCCTCAAAATTTTTCTGACCGCCGGCCTAGAGGAAGGTCTTAACGTGAAGAGCAGAAAGCCTTAGTGTGGGAACTTCAACTTGAGGGCTTTCCACCTTTCAGTGGCCTGGTTCCCAGAGACAATTTCCTTGAAAGGAATTGAGTACTGAGAGCCTGCCAACCCACAGTGATATCTGTGGAAAATAGAAGTCACTCATGGTCATAAAAAGCAGAAATGGCAGGACTCATAGTTTTGGTTTAAATTTTTTTTGGGGGGGGTGTAAGAAATTGACATTCCTCTTAGTTGGAGTGTCTACAAGTAAGAAGTCCTTGAGGGTGGGTGGGTTACCCACCAGCTGCTCACCACAAGGTCAGCAGACTAGCACCACCAGTCTCTCTCGGGGAGAAAGATGAGGCTCTCTCCTCCTGTGAAGAGTCACAATCTCTGAACCAAGGGTCCTCTGTAGGGTTGCTATGGTTTGGAAGTGACGTATGGCAGTGAGCTGACTTTGAGGGTGGAGAAAATAACCCACTTGAAAATCAATCTGATGGTGGAAATTGGGAGAATATTGGTCATATTTTATAATGATCTCTACCCTATATTTATTATCCATCTTAGAGATATTTTCAAGCATACCTGCTCAAATAATTTTTATTTTATGTATGAATTATATGCATGGGGCACTATACTAATTATCTTTTAAGACATGCCCGAGAATGGAAAATTTAAATAATGAGATAAAAATAAATACAAAGAAATGTTTTAATCTTTTCTTCTGTTTTCTAGTGGCTCAAATTTTGTACTTTCTTTTGAGATATCTGATCGTTTAGGAGTCTTGTGAGAGTTATATCTGACTTTGTTAGATGTTATCTAATCAATCAATTCTTATTAGTCTTACTGGTACCTACTGAAGGGTCAGCTGGTCAACCTAAAGAATGCTCATCTTAAATAGATATTCAGAGTCTCCAGTTTGTACCGGCCAATTTGGGCCAATGTATTTGCAAGTCATGGTTTTAGATTTTAACTTCAGTATGGGGAGCTCTAGAGGTGCTGTGGGCTGCTTACCACAGGCTAACAGTTAATGCCCACTAGCTGCTCTGTGGAAGAAAGGTGAGGCTCTTCCCCTGTAAAGATTTGCCGTTTCAGCAATTCTATTTAGGGTCAATGTGAGTGGGAATCGACACTAGGGCAGTATATTTTGGTTCTAACATTTTAGAGCATCTTCCTTCTTTTTCAGGAGAGAGAGAGAGAGAGAGAGAGAGAGAGAGAGAGAGAGAGAGAGAGAGAGAGAGAGAAAGAGAGAACCGTTTGCTTTTGTAAAGGTTTACAGCCATGGAAACCAGATGGGGCAGTTCTGCTCTGTCCTGCAGGGTCTGTAGGAGTTGGGGTGGACTGGAAAGCAGTTAAGTGTGGTTTGACGCGATTCCTCCTTTTGTGAAATGAGGCCAAGAGTACTGTCCACTTTGTTCACTGTGATGTCCCAGATATTGTCACTAGCCGGCCTTTTAGAAGCATTTAAGTGCTTGTTGAAGGAAGGAAGAGATAAGGAGACATGCTATATTTTGCAAGTCTTTTTATTTCCTCTGTATGAGAAACCTGTGTATACTTTACAATGACCAACAGATATTTTAATGCCTCAAATATTTGACATAGTGATTCAAAAAATGGCACCAGATTCCTCTTATCAGCTCTAAATTTTGAGATACAGAGCATATGCCTTATGTCACTCTTCACTCATAAAAAATCAGGTTATTTTAGTGTTAGGCTAAGAGAGGACATGAACATCGACTTTATTTAAAGTAGTTTGTCTTGTACTAAATAATTAGGTCAAGGTATGCTTCACATGGTGTCCTTTGAGCCAAAGACATATTTGAGGAGTGCGAATTACATGAACTTGGGATTTCCCCCAGATATCTCTTCACCTTTATTAAGAACTGAATAGCAGGGGGTTGCAATGTGTCATCTTACAAAGGGTCCAGCTAAGAGTTACTGTACAAGGAGTCCTGCTGGCACAGTAGGCTGTGGGTCTGACTGCTGTCCACAAGGTCATCAGTTGCTCGGCCAGAGGAAGGTGAAACGTTCTGCTCCCATGAAGCTTTCCATCCTCAGAAACCCGTAGAAGTTCCACTTTTTCTAGAGGGTGGCTGTGAGTTGTAATCGACTGGCTGGTAGTGAGTTTGGTACAATAAATAGAGAGTCAGATGTTCTGAAATCCCAAACGGGTCTGTCAGTGTTCATCTTCCTGTATTAAAATGTAAATGTTCCAGCTTTGTTACAGGACAGCACGACTTCTCCACCTGTGCGCAGAAAATCGAACAGGTTACAAGTTTTCCTGTAGAGTTGGGAGTCGGTCACACTTCCGAAGCATTTGACATGGATTATCCATTACCTTCTCTATAGCATGTTCTGAAATGTTAACTGTGCAGTTGGAAGAAGAAAAACCTAGATCTTCAAAGTATTTATGAATGTTGCTCTCAGGTCTTACATTTTCGACACTCAATTGCCCTTACTTCTTCCATATGTGGGCCTTTCCAGTGTTCTTTTCCATTCTGCTCAGCTTTGCAGTACCTAAATAGTAGTCTCTGTCTATATTACACAGCCTCCCATAGCAAAAAGAAAAACCCACTTCCATCTAATCAATTTTAATTCGTAATGACCCGATTTGGGTTTGCAAACCTTACAATCTTTGAAAGTCTACAGAGTGACTGGTGGATTTGAGCCACTAGCCTTATGATCAGCTATCGCAGGTCCATATACACCTTCCTTTCGAAATCCCTTGTTACCGAATTCTTTTTCAAATAGTGCTTACTTTTTAAATGTATCTTATAGTTTGTGGGTCTCCATTCTTCTTATATCTAAAGTAGGAAGATAAATTGATCACAGTACGAATCATTGAAAATAGATTGTAACACCATATCTAAAAAACTAGAGCTGATGTGGTCTAGACAATGCAATTTTTTAAAACTCTTGTTTTTCCTTTAAAAATTTTTATTATTATTTTGGAGTTGGTACATACATCATACCATAGTTCAATCACATCAATCAGAATTGTACAGTTGCTACCACAATCAATTTTTAAACATTCCTTTGCTTCCTGGACTCCTACATTTTTTCCTGTCACCATCCCCGCTCCACATGTCGCCCCCAATGCAGTTTTTTGAATCAGCACCCCAAGTAACCCCAGGAACAGGCCTAAAAACCAAAACACCAGGAAAAGAAATATTTTTTGTTGTCATTGGACTCTGTTATATGAACTAGTAATTTTACTGGAATATTGGAATTTTGGCAGATTTTTCTTTGAGCACTAAACCTATATTTGGTTATGCTAGAAATCCAGAAGGTTCAGTTTCTGAAGTCAGACTGTGAACTGTGTCTGGCACTGTGTCGTTGACCTGGCTTGTACTCCTAGTGACCTTAAGTACATACAACTGATGATGTGGCTTCTTACAGTTACTTGCTTCTCCCCTACCTCTTGAGAAAGCCACCCTGCATCACTTTGGAGGCAATGGAAAAATTAATTGTACAGGGTGATGATCATTTTGTAGTGTTAGACACCCCCAAACAGATACATTTCCCTTGAGCAGTGTCTCATTGCACATACATATATGTTAGTAGCCCCATAAAGCCTTTTGCTCCCTTTGTTTATGATTTCCTCTATTGCATTTGAAGCCCCAATCCCCCAGGGTAACTGAGCAGCAGGACTCCAGTGTGCATCGAGGTCTCCCAAGTGCCCCATGCCCATCGTACCCAGCAGGCCTACTTCCTGCGTCCAATGGATACAGCTCCTAAGTTTCCTCTGCAGGGCTTCGATAAGGCTTTCCTAGACCTACAGGAAAGTAACGAAAGACTGCCAGTAGTAAATAATGTGGTGTTCCCATGCCATCTAATTCACATAGCATCCTACTTCACAGAAGAGATCACCGCTGTCATATGACACTTACCTAGGTGTGTATCTACGTGTCAGTTTACCCATTCTCACCTTGGCGGTTTGTGCACTGGAATCCCTTTCATTGACGCCTAAGGGTAACTTTTTATGGACAGACATACCAGATGGATGCAGTTTCCATAGGTTCAACCTTGCCATAGGTCCCTTTCATTATCATAAAATAATGACTATCCATTGGTGGTTTCTGGACAGATACCTTCCCTTCCCCCTGATAAATTTAACATTATTGTTGAGCGATCTGCTATTGAGATCTACAGCAAAACATATGCCAGGTCAAGTTTTCTACATGCGTCTTCTTGTCCACCCAGCACTCTGAACCTAGTGTGGGAAGGACCCTTCAGAGTTCTGACCGCGCTCTGGAGAGGGGAGGAATTTTATAAGACACAGAGGGCAATGCTTTGGCTTTGGAATTGGAGCTGTGGTTTCAAGATTCGTATGTGTTACTGAAAATTGAACCAGCCCTATCCACCCTACTAATAGATGGGCAATCTTGGGCACTTAATTTTCATACCTGGCACGGCAGACACATTTGCTTCAGGGTTTTTGCTGATTCCTGGGCCTTACAAAAACTAAAACAAAAATGAACCTCCTTACCATTGAGTTGATTCTAGCTCATTGGCCCAAAGGGAAAAGAAACACTTCCCACAGTGTTTCCAAGGTGTTATTCATTATGGACGCCGACGGCCCTAGCTTCTCATTGAGCCGCTGGTGGGCTTGGATCACCAGGCTTCCAATTGGCAGGCAAGCACTTAACCACTAGAGCTCCCTTTAGAGCCTTTACCTAGACCAGAGTCATAATAACTGAGCACGGAGAGAGTAATTTCATTTTAGACATAATCATTAGCTGATTCTGTTGTATCAAGTCTAATGTCTCTTCAGTTAGAAGCCACAGTCGGTGTATGACATAATTTTCTCACCTGCACACGAGGGTAGTCCTCTTGTACCTCCACCTGTCCTCTGTTCTATGTATCTGAACATTGGACCTTATGCTTCTCCGGGTAAATCGCATCGTACCCCAGTGTGGGTAAATACAAGGCATTGAGCTCTATCAGTGGAACGATTATGATGAAAATTAGTTTTTACTGAAGAAAACACAAGTATTCTTACTTAATGGCTCATGAGAGAATTGCTGAATAAATCATATTGTCCGTGTTTCTGTAATACTGTATTAAATTGGAATTCCTTAAATTGTATTAAACAGATAATCTGTGGTACAAACTTACACTTTAGGCTTATGCAATGATTGTTTCCTCATTTGAAACACAAGTGAGTTCCATACTCATGGTTCATATGATTATTTTTAGCCCCTTTTTTCAACTATGTTCTACCTCGTGGACTCAATTCTAATGATGGTGCTAATCTATTTCCATCTTTTACAGATTTTAATTTTTACTAGAAATCTAATATTAAATACTCTTTACAAATAAGAGTCCCTAATAGACACCAACTGTGTTAACATGCTCAGCTGCCAACCTAAAAATTGAACATTCAAGTCCATCCAGAGACACTTTGAAAGACAGACTTGTTGATATGTCTGGGACGTACCAGCAGTAAAACCCTAAGGAGCACACATCTGCTCAGGCAAACTCGGGTTGCTGTGAGCTGGTGTTGACGCAGCTGCAGATGTATGCATGTGTGGATGTAAAAAATCCCAAATGAAACTCACAGCCATCAAATCCATTTCAACTCAGAGTTACCCTTTACAGGGTTTCTGAGCCTTTATACATCTTTATTGGAGAAGACAGCCTCCACTTTCTTAGGAGGAGTAAATGATAGGATAGGCTCGAACATCTCACTTTGTGATTAGTAGTCCAACACTTTTCCAATAGTGCCAACGGTGTTAGAGAATTTGAGGACTAAGGTGCCTTTGCCTCAAGCCATGGTATTTTCCATTGCCTTACGTGCATTTGGAAGTTGGACAATGAATAAAGAAGGCCTTAGAATTGGTGCTTTTGAATTGTGGTGCTGGAGAAGAATATTGAAAGTACCATAGAGTGCCAGAATCACAAACAAGTCTGTTTGGACCAAGTACAACTAGAATGCTCCTTAGAAGCAAGTGTGGTGAAACTTTCTCTTACATACTTCAGCCATACTAACAGGAAAAACCATTTCCTGATGAAGGACATCATGTTCAATATAGTAGAAAACCCACAGTAACCTCTATATAGGATTTCTGAGAGGCTATATCGTTACTAAAGCAGAAAGCCTCATAGCGTTTCCGCAGTGCTGCTAGTGAGTTTGAACTGTGGGCCCTGAGGTTAGCGGTCCAGTGCTCATCTGACAGCAGCACCAGGAATTCTGGGTAAAATTGAAGACCAGCGAAAACGAGGAAGCCCTTGATGCGCTGGACTGACATAGTCGATGCAGCAATGACCTCAAACATAATTGTGGGGAGAGTAAGGATGGACAGTGTTTTGTTCTTTTGCACATAGGGTTGCTATGAATTGGAACCAACTCGACATGACCTACCATGGCATTGTGGGTTAAGCCTTGATTGGGAAACTAACAAGACAAAGATGAATCAAAGATGCATAGTCTCAAAATCCTATGAGTCAGAATCTACTCAGTGGCAGCGTTTTTGTTGTTTTTATACAGCCTTCTAAGCAAGGTCATAAGGCCTTTCACATCCCTTCATTCATGGGCTCTGCAGTAGTTTGATAAAAGGTCATGTTGCTCAGCAGTTCCTGAGCCAACCCTGGGTTCCTGTTCATGGTGCCCTCCTTAATTCACCACTGAGCAAGCATAGGTGAGTGAGTGCTTCCGGGACTGCATCAGCTTGGAGTTTTTCCCTTGGCATTCCATCAATTATTGGAGCGTAATTCCTTTGGTGCAGCTTGGGATTCCTTCTTCAATTCCATTGACATTTTTTTAATCATATGATTGTGATAGATAGGTTTATTATGCCAACCTGGCCAATGAACACATGCAGAATCAATTGAAGGGCAGTTTACTTGAAGGGCAGAGAGATAGATGACTCAGTGAGCCTCACTTTTCTTGTCTCTTGCTCTGTGATGATTGGACCAGTGTGTGGCTGCCTTCGCTGGTTCTCTGCCTCACATGCAGTTATAAGAAGCATGAAGAGGTCCCATGTACCCTTCACCCAATTGTCCCCAGAGGAGTAACGGTAGTTTGGGTTTTAAAAATATTTTTAATTTTGATATAATTTATGATTCACATGAAACTTTAATGAGTAAACCAAAGAGTTCCCATGCACCCATTGGTCAATTTCCACCAAAGCCACATATGCAAAGCTATATTTCACTGTCACCACCAGCATATTGTCATAGATGCACCCAACCATTAACACTAGTTCTTTACCTACTTACTCAAAAAGTGGGCTGTGTTTGAATTATCTTACCGAAGGATCTATGTTATAAATGATCTACCCTGTGGGACACCCAACCTGTGGACTGTGTAGCTGTAGTTTGAGGTTCCTTCAAGACCTGCTTCGCCGCACAACTGGAGTATACATCACTTGAGCTGGGGACTGTGGGACCCTGTCATCTGGCTGAGTGTTGGTGATCTACCCTGCTATTTGCTGCCTGTGGCGGGATTGGCTGAATTGCTCTACAGAAGACTCAGCTGTCTGCTTCCTTGACTTCTACCTGGCGGCCCTCAAGACTTGAAGGACTGCCAGTGTATTCGCTATCTCACGGAAGTGCGTTGCACTGAACCATGTGTACTGCTCTATAGACAAATTAGCTATGTCTTCCTTATGCTGTATATCTATCTATATAAATATACATAACATCACAAGTGTCCTGGTCTTGTTTCTCTAGAGAACCCTGGCTAACATAATAACCTTTTGAAGTGCTTGAACATCCGTTCATTTTAGTGCAGCGACTCCGTGTGTCCCTTTTATCTTCTTTTCATATTTCCTACATCTTTCCATATTTTCCCCATAGAATCCTTCAATGTCACTGCCTGGGTTTGGGCGTTTTTCTTCAGTTCTTTGAGCTAGAAATATGTCAATTGTGTTCCTTTGCTTTGTTTGGTTTTCCTACTCCCAGCTCTTTCTGGACATTTCATTATAATGCTTTGTCTGCTCAAGCTGCTTTTTGAAAATTTTAGTTTGGCTCTTTTACTTCTATTTTCTTGACCCACTCCACATTCAACAGTAAGTGTCAGTCTCTTCTGGCATCTCTTTCCTGTCTTTATATTGACGTTTTTCTTACTTCGTGTACGTTGTTCGTTGTTCTTGATGTTAACATATAACCATCGATTTTTGGTCCTAAGTGTTCAATGCATCCGATCTGATTTTGAAATGGTCTCTCAATTCAGGTGGGATATATGTAAGGTTGTATTTTGGCTCTCCTAGAATTATTTTAATTTTCTTCAGCTTCAACTGGGAGATGTATTTGAACAAATGGTGATCTGTTCCCAGTCTTCCCTGATCTTGTTTGGGCTGATAATTTTGAACTACTTAATCAGCTCTTCCCACAGATGTAGTCGATTTGATTCCTATTTAGTTAATCTCATGAGGTTCATGTGTTTAGTCAGTGTTAATGTTGTTGAGAAAATTTTTGGTAATGAAGATGTCTTCGTTTTTACAAGATTTAGTCACTGAGGTTCTGTTTTCCAATTACCGATCCTTCTCTTGAGTTTCCAATCATGGCATTCCAATCTCCAGTAACTTATGACTGCCTCTTGGGTGTATGTTTGGTCGGTCAATTTCAGTAGAACAGAATAAGTCAGATAATCTAGATAATTATAAGGTATTTCAGAAACATTATGTGACCAGATCTATAAATGCTTTGAGATTATAAACTAGGTATTCCTAGCACATGGCACATAGGAAACACTCAATAACTGCTAAATAAATGATCTTTAAATAATCTGATTAAAATAAATCAAACTCATGCAATTAGACTAATCTAACTAGGAGAAGACTGAGCTTCAAGGGCCCTGGATGAATTTCTTTAGCTTTCAGAATTCAGTAGATGTGGATTTACACTTGTTTATGCTTATTGGCCACAACATATAGTGATCATTTAAAAAATAAAACAAAACAAAATAGAAAAAATCTTTTAACCACAAACATGTTCACATGAACCTGGATTTTGAGTTTAAAACATTGTGCTGATGTGCCCTGTTAACATTGTCTTTAAGGGGATAATTGCAGATGCAAATATTTCAGAGAGAGAAGGATGTTTAAAAAATTGAGGGCAAAACTGAGAACCTTGAGTCGTTTCTTACATATCTGAACAATTTAGAACCATCCCACAGGGAACAAATGTGTACAGTGAAGTGATTCAAATGTTTCATATATATATATATATATATATATATATATATATATATATATATATATATATATATATATATATATATAATATCAATTGGTTGAGCTGTACCAGATTTTCTAAAGTGGGGTTTCAGTGTATTTATACTGGCATTGTCTACGTTTTTTGTTTTTTTTTTACTTTCCTGATGGCGATGTAAGCATTTTAAGAAAACGCTTAAAATGATACTGTCATCAACTTTAAAGTCTGACGCTCAGTGTGGAGGATGACTAGTAATCTTAATTTAAGACGTCTCAAGAATGCTTCACTGTTCATTGAAAGGACTTGCCCCCCAGTATCGCAGCCAATTACTTGGCTGGAGCAGCTAATTAGTGCGATTATTCCACAGCTGTGTTTGCTGCAGCACAAAGCTTTGCCCCTGTTTTTATCAAAAGGATCAGGCTCTCTGGGAATGTTTCAACCTGACAGGCTTTGAATAGTCAGAGAAGGCTCCCTATTTATTTACTTATTTACTTATTCGTAGTCCTTTCTGATGCACCCATCCCTCCTCCTGAGGTCTCTTTTCTTAGGAGAGTCTGCTGGAGCTTAGACAACATACCGAACTCAAAAGTGGGAAAAGGTGTTTTCTTTCGATGCTCTTTTAGTAGTATGGAATGAACTCATCAAGTGACTAGATGGTGTTTTGAGTACTGGCTAAGTAATTTTTTCGTGGGGATTCATATATGATATTAAGTATTAAGCAGGGCCCTTGCATTGTTCAATTTGTATACGTGTTTTTTCTAACTCTAAGTATAAGAAAGTGTAAAGGAAAAATGTTTGAGTTTTCCAGAGTGCAAAAGACATCTGAGAGAATTAATGTGTTAGACCCAGTTACTGCCTCCCCGTCATACTGCCAATAGACCGTGTGGTGGACCCAGTCTCCTTTCTTGTAATTGATGGTGATTTTTGATCACTCAACTTATTTCCACACTTTCTTGTTAGTTTTTAGTGGCATATATTCTGCCACTGTGTGTAAAGTGTGTGTGTGTGTAAAGTGTGTGTGTGTGTGTGTGTGATGAGTTTATTCATTACATAGATTTGATAAATAAATCTAGTTTTATTAAACAAGAAACTCAGAAAAAATAAATTAGCCTATCGTTCCACTTCCACCCTGATAATTGCAACTGTCTTCATATATAACCTGGTAGACGTATGTGTGTGTATACAATTACGGACATTTGCTTATTTTAATAGGCATATAAATATAATTTTGAGTCTACACTTTAGTTTACTCTTAAAATGTACATCTCTCATTTTCCCTCTAATTGTATCATTTAAAGCCGTGTTGCATTTTACATTTTATCAACTCCTTATATTTTACAGAGGCATTCTTATAGAGCAAATTCAGAGTATTTTGTAATTTGTAAATAGCTTAGTAATGCCATTTTTTTTTGATTTCTAAATGACCTTTTCCGGAAAATCCTATATATTAATAAAATTTCTTGATCAAATTTTATAGTGTTTCAAAACTTTTGATTAACTAGTTTCTTAAAAGGTTGCAATGATATATACCAAAAATGGCTCTTGAACTCATTATATTTTTTATTTTAGTCAATATTGAAAAGTAAGATAGCACCTTGAATTCTATTTTGCATCCACTCTTCTAACTTATTTTAAAAATCCATATCAGAAATGTATTTTACACCATTTTTAATGACTTCATATATGACCCGATCAAGCTTTCCAAGCTGATCTTCTGTGGTGGAAAAAGTGAACTCCTAACATAAGTTTTATCAAGTACTGTAATTGTTTTAGGGTAAAAAACAAACATTCTATATCCCTTAGAATGCTTTGTTCCCTGCTGAGTTTGGAGGTTCCTATTTTTAAAAGAGTTCCTTCCTGGTGATTAACTGATTTAATGGCTATATTTTGCCTTTTGATAGGTGGCAAAAGCAACATCTAGGGATTTATCCTCAAGGAAGGAAACTAGTGGTAGGAATTTTTTCCTTCAAAAGTGACTCACTCGAGTGAATATTTTCTCAAATTTTGTTTTTTTTCCCATTTCCAGATGTTAATGTTTTGTACTGTTGTCTGTAAAAAGAGCTGCTTTTATTAATATATATATATTTCTAGAACTAAATATTTATATTTTCCAGGTAACAATGCCACAGCAACAAAGCTGTATTGAGACAGCACTGCGTGTTGCTCATTGTGCTGCTGTTAGTATTTACTGTATCTTATTTCATCTTCACAAGATGCTCATGAGGTACAGCATTTATAACATAGATCGTTCGATAAGATAATTCAAACACAGCCTACTTTTTGAGTAAGTAGGTAAAGAACAAGTGTTAATGGTTGTGTGTATCTATGACAATATGCTGGTGGTCACAGTGAAATACAGCTTAGCATATGTGGCTTTGGTGGAAATTGACCAATGGGTGCATGGGAACTCTTTGGTTTACTCATTAAAGTTTCATGTGAATCATAAATTATATCAAAATTAAAAATATTTTTAAAACCCAAACTACCGTTACTCCTCTGGGGGCAATTGGGTGAAGGGTACATGGGACCTCTTCATGCTTCTTCTAACTGCACGTGAATCTACAATATGTCACAGTCAAAAGTTTAAGGAACAAAACAACGGTTTGCTCCCTCATTTCTGGATGCAGGAAGGGAGGTAGAGAGAGGTTGAATAGCTTGTTGACGTCATAGACTCGAAGGATAAGCCAGAAAAGACATCTTCTGCAATATTAGGAGATCTTTCCTTCTAAACTCTGTTAGTGTGCCTAGATGGTGCACCTGGCTAAGTGCTGACTGCCGAGTGGAAAACACAGCTGGTTCAAACTTAGCCAGAGGCATTTGGGGAGATAAGCCCGAGGGTCCAACTCTGAAAGCCCACAACCTGGCCGACCCATGGAGCTCTTCCACTTGGCACACGGGGTCACCGGGAGTTTTAATTGACTTGATGGCATCTAACAACAGTGCTTTAGTATTTAAGGTAATTTGGGGATAGAATAGGTACCCAGAAGGGCTCGTAGGGAACTTGCTGAATTTATGGAGTGGAAAGCTTGCCCAAAACAGTCAGAAGGGAGAGGGGTGTAAAGGAAACCAGGCAGAGCAGAATTGTGTTGTCATGCCAACCTGTCTTCTGCCCTTTGTCCAGACCATGGAGATCAAGTTCAGTGTTAATGTTCTGGCCTCAATGCTGCTTTCATTACTGATTTTTATTTCTCATATCTTAGACAGTTTTTCCTATGACTAACTTCACCTTTTCTTTGAGCTTGTCCTTGTGACTAAATACCTTGACCATCTTTTCAAGGGATTTCGATAGCTGTAGGATGAGTGATTTGGCTAGATTCCATTATCTACCAAAGCAAATCAGGCAATTAATTTTTTAAAATTATTGTGATTAACATATGCATAACAAAGTATACACACTATCAACCAGTCCACATGTACATTTCAGTGACTTAGGTCACATTCTTCCGGTTGTGCCCCATTCTGACTCCTCCACACGACTTCACCATTAGCACGAAGCGGTGTAGTTTGCAATGTGGAAATCCGAGGGCCAGTAAAACACATTGCCTCTCGGGACTCACTAAGGTGGCACTGGAGTTGGTAGTGCTGAGTATTGTGAAGAATAAAATGTAAAACAATAATCATTAAGCTGCATGCTAAAAAAATGCCAAAATGTAATCAAGCTGACTTATTTTTATTCAACTACTAATGACCTAAATCCTGTCAACCTCTTGATTTTCAATTATGTGGAGTACCATTCTGGGACTTGGTTATATTTGCACAGGCTCATTTCATAGTTTGGTGCAGTTTAGGGTGCCCCAAGATGCAAACGCAATGTCTCGTTAGGAAATTAAATGTGTGTGTCTTTTGGCTTTCCCACAGCAGTTCTGCAGAGCATCCTGGGGCCTCCAAGCCTCCGATAAGCTCCTCCAGCATGACATCACGCATCTTGCTACGCCAGCAACTCATGCGTGAGCAGATGCAGGAGCAGGAGCGCAGGGAGCAGCAGCAGAAGCTGCAGGCAGCCCAGTTCATGCAACAGAGAGTGCCATTGAGTCAGACGCCAGCCATTAACGTCAGTGTGCCTAGCACCCTTCCCTCTGCCACCCAGGTGCCAATGGAAGTCCTTAAGGTACGTGCGTGTTGCTCTTGTCAGTCAAACCATGCCTCTCTTCCCAAAGGCTTTCCATTTTCGAGGTGTTGTATTTCTATGAAGGGGCTCTGATGACTCCGTACCTGGAGTGTTTGGTTGCCCCCCAAAAAGGTTGATGGTCAGAACCCACCCACCACTCTGAAGGAGGAAGATGTGGGAGTCTGAACACCTTGGGGGCAGTTCTACCCTGTCCTGGAGGTTGCGCTGCATCAGAGTCAACGTTAGGGCATTGGGCTTGAATTAGGTGGGGGGTTGTTTATCTGAATGAGTAAGTGATTATAATGACCCATCTGAATCATATTTGTGCACAGTGACTTCCTTAGTTTCGACATGGATTCTGTTTTGCTTTTTTTAAAAGGAAGAATGCAAACTAACTGAATATTCAATAACAACCGTCAATAAATGACACAGGTTTTATCAGTGTTCTATGAAAACTCTCAGGTAGAAATAGGTATTTGCTCTAATAACATCTTTCTTTGGGAATGTTTTCAAGTATCAAATTTATCAGAAATCAGGTCTTCCAGTACCTCATATACCTTTAGTTCTTCCTAAATATATTCCATGCCTAGCGTTTAATTATTATTAGTACTATTTTCGTAGAACGTAAACTTGGCTATAGAATTGGAGATAAAACTGCCAAAGAGTTTCCTGCTTTAATGACCAATGGTTTGCTGAATGAGTCGTCTACTTTTAGCCCTTTGATTTCATGCTAAGAATAGAATCTGCAGGAGCTTGTTAGCATCATTTTATTAAGGACATATAGCTTCCTAATTACCGGAAAAGTTGTAACAAGTCTAAGAATAGCGTTCATCTCTCTCTCTCACTTATCCTCCAACGTCCCATAGAGCGAGCGTCCTTGTTTAAAGCTAAGCAGTCTAACTCTCTTAAATGCAAGTGATGCAAGGAAAGTGGAGAGAAAGGGAACCCCCTTACTTTTGTGATTTGAAGATAAATAAGACCATTCACCTAGGTGATTTGTTCGAAAGTGTTACTGTTCTTTCAACAACGTGAACTTTACACGCTGGTGATTCATTGTTGGCCTTTGCATTCCCTTGTGCACACAGAAAAAGACATGTCCCAATATTGAAAGTTGCTGCTTAAACAAATCGGGTGAGCATGCATTCTGTTTGGGAAGCAATATGCGAGCCATACCAGGAAGTAGGAGAAAGGCTGTTTGAAAACAAATTTGAAGTAAAGTATTTTACTATTTTTAATAAATCATTTTATTGAGTGCTCTTACAGCTCTTTTAACAATGCATACATCAACTGTATCAAACACACTTGTTGAAGTGGTATTATTATTAAGGACTTTTAAAATAGACTGATGGGGTAAATTAGGATGTGTTGGCAGGAAAGGACAGGCTGTGAGGACAAACACGATGCGAAAGAATCAGGGGAAACTTTGCCATGGAGTGTTTTGCACAGTTAGTGTCTTTTTCACTCATTGCCCCCCATCCCCGGCCCCCTTAACTTAGGGAAAAGTTATCTCCAGAATGGGTTATACATTGATTTTTATTCTGTTTTTCTGAAATAAAAATTGATGATCACTATTGATTTGAGTTGTCTGGTATTTATAGGAATCGTATTTGTTTTACCTAAATTGCTTAAAGTTGTCTGTGCTAAGTAATTAGATGCAGAGATATGTTTATCCTGTTGACGATAATGGTGATAATGGGATGTGTTGTCGATCTGAATGCTGATCTTTTAAAAGATAGAACAGGGATTTTTTTTCTAGTAGTCGTTTTATGTGCAAATAGAAAGAAGTGTTTGATATTATATGAAAGCTTATTCATTAAAGACAACATTCCTATGAAGGGATTTGTAGTCTCTGGTGGGAGAGTTACCTAAATCAATGTGATGCAGCATTATTTGCATATCACCTTAAAATACACATCATTTCTAAATATTGGAATACTTAAATATTTTATTTTGAAAATGATTTAAATCGACATTTAATAGTTTGAGTAATATTTCCTCTGGTTTGAGCAATTTTCCAGTGTATTTCTCTGTTGTGGTAATATTGGCTTGTGCTGTAATTTCCATTTTAGATAGGCCAGAAAAATGTCCAGATTTGAAACCCAAATCAATTACTTGAACTGGATGCTGTAGTCTTAGTTATAAGCAAGCAATTGTCAAAGACATATTTCATATGTTAGTTGTTCAAAACTAAATAGTAGGATAAAGTAGAGATAGAGTATATTAATATTTAGTCAAACTTTAGCACCGTGGCCAGGTGAAAATCCATGCTTTATCTCAGATGACAGTCTAAGATATTATGATCACTATATGAGTGAGTGATCCCCTCAGGTATTTTAGACTGCTGCTTCATAAACACAGTTTACGTAATTTCAGAGCCTATACATGCACACTCATTTGGAAATACTATTATGCAATATTACTTGTGAAAAAGCGAGAGAAGTGGAGTCATGTTTTCTCTTACAGTTCTTTTCCATAAGTGTAATTTCATAAAGTTGTGGATAGTGGAGGGGGTTCAATTGTCTAACCTTGAACCTGTATAAATGAACACAAAATTTCAAGGGGTGTGTAATATCAGATATACTAATTCAGTACCCTATAATACAGATGATACTGAGGCAATATTTTCTTGTAATTCTTCCTTTTAATGTCTAAGATGTAAACTATTGAAGTGGAACCTAAGTGGGTTTTCATCTCGGTGGAGAGGGATGATGAATGATCCACCATATATGCTTGTGTGTGCTCGAGAGTTCTGCTTAAGGGCCTGTGAACCTTGCTTATGGGGCCATGGTGGAGAAAATACAAATGCCATCCTGTAGTTTTCACATGTACACTAACTCAGTGGGTTTCACTAGTAATGTGTTCCAAGACTGACTTTGAAAGCTAAACGAGTGTTAATGTATTGTCCTAGGGCAATGTCACACTTAAAACCTCTAGGAAGCCTATAAACCAAGTTTAAAATTGTCGATGGTTTTGGGCAGACCCGATGAAAGCCTCAAGGAATCGTGGGTGGAATTTGGTTCAAACCGAGCTGAACTCACTGCCCTTGAGTTGATTCACACGGTTGAAAACTCCTTAGGGTTGTTGAGACTGTAAATCTTGACAGGAATAGAAAGCCTCGACTCTCGCCTGCAGAGCAGCTGGTAGATTTGAACCACTCGCTGTCGCTTCCTGCCCAGTATTTAACGCACTCTGCCACGTGGATCCTAGAACACGACTGAGAGAAAGTCTACATTAGTATTAGTCTCTCCTCACAGGGCCATCGTTCTATATAAGTTCATGTAGCTTATAGTATTAGCTTATGGCTTCCGTACTGATTCTGTTCATTTCTGGATTTATTCATATTACTGATTTTATGTTGGGTGACATGGAATGATTTGTCTTTTGCTGTATATTTACTGCTTAGGGCTATTCCTGTGATTTCTTAAGAACAATCTCATTCTTTGGATATTGAAATTTAAGGATGCTTATTTTCTTTGCCACAAATACACCAATAATTTGGGATGTGCAATCCTTTGTGGTTTTGATAGTACAGAACACATCCTGCATTTCAAATTAGGGATTTGTAAAATGTCACTAAGACCCATGAATGGAAGAGCTTCCTTGTGCTGCTGTGTTGTGTTGATACATAAGGCTTCCAATGTGAGCTTTATAATTGGGTTTATTTTACTTCAAATGGAAGGAGAGGAACCAGAGACAGACCTGAAGAATCAGCTCTCACAGCTAAAACAGTATCCATGGCTCTACCGCAGGGTTCAGAACACTCCTCCAACATCTGTTTCTCCATCTCCTTATGATGGATGTTCCTGGTTACTCTGAACTTGGGCTGCAAGTTCACCGTGCTACTTTGTTTTTAAATTGACAAGTTTACTTCACTCGGGCCTGGTAATTTATAGGATGAAAACATTAGCCTTTGAAAACATTTCCTTGTTCAGAAAATCGTAGGACATTGCCAAGTATTTCTCTTTCTCTTAATTCTTCCTTCCCTCCTTGCTCCCTCCCTGCCGTCCTTTCGTACCCCCTCCTTTCCTCCTTTAGCCCCTCCCACCCTCCCTCCTCTCTCTTCTTTGTTTTTGCTGTAGAATTTAAATAAAAGCAAGGTGTTATTTATGGAACATATTATGTGTTTTAATTTTTGTTGTCTGCCTAGGCATAAAGTATGAATTCCAAAGAAAAATTTGGTGGTTGTTCCTTTAAACTCTTATTTTAAGTTGTTTGAAGGAATTTATTATTTTTAATTAATAATGTAAAAAATGGGCGCCCTCCCCCCCCTCCCCACAACTTCAGATCATCAAAGAAACTCAGCAGATTGTTCGGCATTTAGAAAAGATACTTGACTTTCAACAAATACAGAAATCTGTTTCGTCCAGGCCCTCTTCCTCTGAAACGAAGGATACCCGTGGCTTTTCTTTGGTGACGTTTTCCCCAGGTGGCATCTCATTGGGCTAGAAGCCCTAGTTGAACCCTAGGGATGGAACTCTGTATCCTTGACACCTTGTTTTACCATCAGCACTCCATGCGATTTCAGAAATGAAAGAAGGGGCAATTGTGGAATGACTGGCCTTTCCAGTATACTCTGAATGCTAGCAGGAGTAGAAATGTCTAAGGGTGAAAAAAGTTTTAGTTATAAAAACAAAATCACTTCCATAGATTTTATTCTGACTCATAACAACCCTACAGGACAGGGTAGACCTGACCCTTAGAGTATCTGAGAATTGTAAAAATTTTTATGAAAACAGACAGGCTCGTCTTTCACCTGAGAAACAACTGGTGTGTTTGGACCACTGACCTTGTAGTCAGAAGTTCACTGCACAGCCTGCTATTCCAGAAGCATCAGAAAGGGGCTATAAAGTTACAGGTGGGCATCCATTGGCAGAAGGGACTAGCCTAAACCTACTATACATCTAGCATTTGTTCTTGATTGTTTAGCCAAGAATATTCCGGTGGCACCAGCTACCAATCCAAAAGTTAGCAGTTCAAACCCATCCAGTAACTCCAAGAGAGAAGGACCTGCCAATCGGCTTCTGTAAAGATTGGTGTTGTTAGGTGTCATGGTGTTGGCTCTGCTGGGTAGGAGAATTCTTATAATACCATAACTTACTTATACACGAGCCATTTTTTATACTTGTCACCAGTAGTGCACCTTAAAACAAATTGTGGGCCACGATTAAAAAAAAAATTGTTGATAAACGTTGGTGCCCTCTTGTGCCCAGGTTTCATAAACGTTGGTGTCCTCTTGTTTTTGAATCAAACTCATATCTCCAAGACCACAGGTTCAGGGAGGAAAGGGACTGTGTTCCCAGGTTTCATAAGGAGAGGCTAGAGAGCTCTTTTCCTTGCAGGGTCTTTGGACCCTGTTAGAAGTGTCATCACTTTGTTGTGCCAGTTTCACACCTTATGCACTTTCTTTAGCTTCACTACTCTTTTTGATTGATTTCTTGAATTGCAGATAAATCTGGTTAACTTGTAACAGCTTTATGCAGCAGGGGAAAATAATCAGACATGAATGTCAAACTCCTTACCACTTCTACCTCCCAGATCTGTTGGGGTGCAGCCTTCTCTTGTCTCCCTTGTAGTTGCTTCTTGTCTGAGTGAGCTTTGAATTAGTATCTCAGGGAGCTTATGCATAAGCTCTGTATTCCTCCTTGTATACATTTGCAAATGGGACACAAGGAAAGTTTTTTCCTCTTTCTAGGTTGTTTCTACTTGTGAGCGTCTGCTTCAAATTCCATTCTTCCTAAACAGAATGGGGACAACATAGTTTGTTTGAGAAGCTGCTGGGTCATTCTGACAGCCTGAGAGTGTGTCGGCTGCATGAGCACCGATTGGTGGTCCTTCTGATTGCTGCGTGACTTAGTGGATTGTGAATATCATGTGGGTAAGGTCACCCCAGCACTGGCACAGGTGCTGCACCATGATGATATTTTCTATTGGTCACATGACATGTACACAGGCTAAGCAGTGCATAGCTCATGGTAACTGATTACTGATTACGTCTGGACGTGGTTGTCTACGTGCACTTGTTAAAAAATGGCTTGATGCTGTCGTTGTTGCTTGCAACTATTTGACTTGGGGCAACGGTCCGTATGTTGGGTCATCATGATCAGTGAGCCCCTCAAAGTCATCGTTGAGGCCATAGTTTGCGAGTGTCTGCACTGGAAGGAGCTCCTATCCCAGCACGGATCCGGCCGCATTCTCTGTGTGCCACAGAGCTTCCACTGGTTAATTTTTGGAAACAGATCACCAGACTTTACTTCCTAATCATCTGTAGTCAAGGGGCTCTGCTGAAAGCTGTCGACCATCGGTTACCCTGCTGGTATCTTAAATCCTGGTGGCATTGCTTCCAGCATCATTCCAACAAAATAGAAACAACAGAATTGTCAACTTTCATCATAGTTAACTTTGCACAACATGAAAGTGATTTCTCCCACCCTGTGCCCACAGATGAACTTGGATTGGCTAACAGGTATAATGGAATCTAAGTGTCAATGAACACCTGGGCCCTATAGACGTGGAAAGCATACTTCTTGAGTTCCAGGGTCTCTGCACATTTTCTCTATGAACTTTTCTATAGTTTCCGAAGTTACCATGTGGGTTTATATTAAATGGTCCACCATTCAAACGCATCGGTTCTTCTTTGGTCTTCCTTATTCGATGTCCAACTTTCACAGACATATAAGCCCATTGAAAATACCATGGTTTGGGTCAGGCATACCTTACTCCTCAAAGTAACCTCCTTATTCTTTAGTACTCTAAAGGGGGTCTTGTGCAGCATATTTACCCAATGCAATCCATCATTTGATTTCTTTAAAAGAACTGATTGAGGATCCAAGGAAGACAAAAATCCCTGACAACTTCAATCTCTTATCCACTTATCATGGTGTTAGCTATCCGTCCAATTGTGAAGATTTGGTTTTCTTTGTTATTATTTTTTTAATGTATTATTAATTGGGAGTTAATACATATATTATTCCATCGTTAAATCACATCAAGCAGAATTGTACAGTTTCCAAAAATTTTCTTCCTGGACTCCTTGACATCATCTCTCGTTTGCCACCCCCACTCCCTAAACTGTACTCTCCACGCCCCAGAACTCTCATTTTACTTGCTATCTCTATAGGTTCATCAATTCTGGGTAGATTTGGTTTTGAATTGAGTTGTAACCCATACTGAAGGCTGCAATCCTTGATCTTCACCAGCAAGTGCTTCAAGTCCTCCTTGCTTTCAGCGAGCAAGGTTGTGTCTTCTGCACACCGCAGGCATCCCCCCAATCCTGATGCCATATTCTTCTTCATATAATTTAGCTTTTCTGATTATTTGTTCAGCATACATATGGGAAGAGGATACAACCCTGATACAACCTTTCCTGATTTTAAACCATGCAGTATGCTCTGGTTCCGTTTGTGCAATGTCTCTTGTTCCCTGTAGAAGTTCCCCGCGCATACAGTGAAGTGTTCTGGATTTCCTGTTCTTCCGAAGGCTATCAATAGTTTGTTATGATCAGCAGAGTTGAATGCCTTTGCATAGTCAATAAAACATAAGGAAGCATATTTCTGGTAATCTCTACTTTGAGCCAAGATCCATCTGACATCAGCAATAATATACCTGGTTGCTCGTCCTTTTCTGGGTCTGCCCCGAACCTCTGGCAGCTCCTTGTCAGTGTACTGCGGCAACCACTGTTGGATGACCTTCAGTAAGGATCACGTGATGTCTAAATCAACGCTCTATAATGTGAACATTCTGTTGGGCCACCTTTCTTTGGAATGGCTATAAAAATGGATCTCTTCCAGTTAGTTGGCCAAGTCGCTCTCTTCCAAATTTCCCGGCACAGATGAATGAGTGCTTCCTTTGTTCGCTGAGACATTTCAATTCCTGGAACCTTGTTTTTGGCTGATGCCTTCAGTGAAGCTTGAACATCTTCCTTCAGCCCCACAGGTTCTTGCTCAGATGTTGCTACTTTGAAATGGTTGAATATTGACTAGTTCTTTTTGGTATAGTGACTGTATTCTCTCTATCTTCTTTTGACATTATTTGATGCTCCCCAGATTATTTGATATTTTTTTGTAGAAATTTAAATATTGCAACTTGATCCATGATTTTTTTTCTTGTTAGTTCTTTCAGGTTAAGATATGCTGGAGGGGGGGGCGAGAGGGGGGAGATATACTGAGCACATTCTTCCCTTTTTGTTTTCTAACTCTCTCTTCACACTTTATTATAATATTTTACTTTGTTTTCTTGAGTTGCCCTCTGAAATCTTCTGTTCAGCTCTTTGACTTAATTTCTTCCATGTACCTTAGCTACTCCATACTCACAGAGTAAGTTTCAGAGTCTGTTGACTTCCACTCAGATCTTTTCTTTCTTTTCTGTCTTTTTGATGACTTTTCACTATATTCATGAATGAGTTCTTGATGTCATTCCACAGCTCATCAGGTCTTCTGTCATTAATGTTCAATGCAGTAAATGTGTTCTTGAGATGTTCTCAAGATTCAGGTGGGATAGACTCAAGGTCATATTTTGGCTCTCATGGACTTGTTTGACTTTACTTCAGCTTCAAACTAACTTACATATGAGCAATTTATCAGTTGTTCCACAGTGAGCCCCTGGCCTGGTTTTAGCTGCTCATATCAAGCTTCTCCATTGTCTCCTCCTACAGATGTAGTCAGTTGACATCTGTGTGTTCCATCTGGGGAAGTCCACATGTACAGTCACCATTTGTGTTGTTAAAGTTATTTGCTATGAAGAAAACATTGTCTTGAAAATTCTATCATGTGATCCCCTGGCTTCATTTCTATCCCAAGCATGTATTTTCCAACTACTATTTCTTCTTTGTTTCCAACTTGTGCATTCCTATTATCTATGAATCTCAATTATATATTTGATCAATATAAGACTGAAGACTTGGTAGAATTCTTCAATTTCTACATCACTAGTCTTTGTTGGTGGTGTGTAAATTTCAATAATAATATTGATTTCTTTTCCTTCAGTATGATTATTATCCTAGTACAGCCTTGTACTTTAAGATCGATCTTGAAAGATTCATTTTGACAATGGATGCAATGTCAATTCTGGTGCATCAGTAATTTCTGGCAGATGAGGGAACTGAGGCAAAGAGGCTAAGTAACTCACTTGAAGTCATACAGTATGAGATGCAGCCAGAATATGAACCCACACAGACCCCATGCCCACACTACGGTATCCACTAGTGGTTGGTACCATTTACAGAGGGTGACCTAAGGCACTTGAGCAAGTCAGCTGCGCTCAGTCTCTCAAAGGACATGGCCATCTGCAGACTGTAGTAGATGTTTACTTCCGGGCTTCAAATCACACTCTAAACCTTTTCTATGAATCGGTGGTATGAACATGGTGCTGTCTCAAGTAATTAGGAAAAGAAGGACAGAAGTGACACTGTCCTCATTGGGCATTACTGACTCGGTGTGTCAGGTAAGCCTGAGCATGCCACCTCCTTCCTCCTTTCTTTTTTCTTCTTTTTTAGAAAAAAGATGCATTTAAAAAATATGGAACGCTTCACGAATTTGCGTGTCCTCCTTGCGCAGGGGCCATGCTAATCTTCTCTGTATCATTCCAATCTTAGTATATGTGCTTCTGAAGGGAGCACGCCACCTCCTTTCTTATTGAACTTCTCAGGCAATCCTTTGATTACAGATAGTGAAACTGAGGTGTGTATTGTTGTTGGTCTTCGCAACTCAGGCCATATACCCTGTGTGCTTTATGTTAATTATACACCAAGTTGCTTTGTGTATTTGTTACTGAGCTTAGGGACCTTCTAAGGAGTCACCACTAGTAACAGCGTACATTAGTGGGCAGTCAAAGCGAAACTAGGAATCTCACTGGCTTATCAGAAAGATCCGTGATCCGAAGGCGCTATTTGAAATTCATATTCCTTCCATATTGAGTAATATAAAGCCTGCCCATAGCATGGTGGATGAAATAACAGAATGTGTTAGTTGTATCAAAAGACAGCACGGGCAGATTGGTCACAGAGTAATGGCTGGCTCAGTTGCTGCAGTTAAAGAAGTGCTAGTGCGGTAGTGAGTGATGTCTTTGCCTGCTAACCCCAAGGGCTGCAGTTCAAACCTACCAGCTGCTCTTTGGGAAAAGTTGGCGCTTTCTGCTTCTCTAATTATCTCCAGCTTTGGAAACCCACACGGGCTGTTCTCCTCTGCCCTGCTGGTATAAGTTGGAATTGATTTGATTAATGGCAGTTTGGCCTTCTGGTTTCGTTGCAGCTATGATTACTGAAAGCAGCCCCTGGAATACCAGGGGTTAAATGCTGATTTGTGGATGGTTTGAACCTGCCAGCTGCTCCAAAGCACCGGTTTCTGTAATTGTAACGGTTTCTGTAACGGTAACGGTTACAGCCGCAGAAATCCCAGGAGGCAGTTTTACCTACAGAGTCGCTATGAGCCAGAGTTGACGTGACAGCACCCAACAGCAATAGCAGGGTGGTTGCTTGTCAGGGATCAGTACAGCCAAAGACTCCGTAACGAAACTCCTGCTCATAACCCAGCTCATTTCTATTTTAAGATTGTGATGTCCCAGATCATCACCATTTCTATACAAGGAGGGGTCAAAGGGTTTTGTGGGAAAATGGAGTTAAAAGATGATGGAATTTCCCCCTTCTCGCCTTGTGCTTTTAAGTTCAATGTATTTCAACAATTTGTTTGCATTGTTTTGAATGACTTCTGAAATACTGGGTGTGCCCGCGCCCCATCTTTCTTTTAAATGTGCATTTTCTCCTGAAATTGGGTTGAAGTCTTTTTTCTCTCTCTCTCCCCATTGCATGCCCTATTACAGCTTCTGTTTTACTTTAGCACTTACAACTGGAATTTCATGCATGTTATGGTTTTGTTTTTGCTTTCTATTTGCTTTTAAGTGGAAAATGTCGTGGTTCACTTCTCAGTGTTACCTCTGTGACCATAAGGATTAAAGTGTGGGCTTAGGTTTGGAAGCCACACCCACTGAGCCACCTTCTGTAGGTATGCACTTGAACGAGAGGGATTTGTGGATGTAGGTAAGCAAAATCTATTTTTAACATTGTCCTACTAAAATAAATGATGGGGTCTGTGTTTTAAAACATGCAAATCAGCCCAGTGGTGAGGCTCAAGGTTAAAAATGCAGCGAGTACTAGAATACTGCCTCTTAGCCTGAATGTGTTGCTTTTTATTGACTTCTTCACTTAAGTGTCAGCCTGAGCTATGAGGAAAATTTACCTCCCAACAATGGACCAATCTTTCAGACCTTGTTTATAAAGTTAGATGTTTTCAATGATTAATGTATAACTTTGAGAAAATGAGATGAATTAAAATGGGAGCATATACAGTTTGAGGCTGTTATTTAAAATAGATGATCCTAAAAAATGTTGTAGTCATTAAAAAATAAATGAGAATGTCTAGAAAAGAATATAGGGGAATCTATAGCAAACTGTTTCTAGTGGTCGTTCTGTGATGAGAACTGGGCTAAATATCAAACCCAAAACGTACTGCCGTTGAGCCGATTCCAGTTCACCAGGCCATAAAGGCCGAGTAGAACTGCCCTTGTGGGCTTCTGAGGCTGTAAATCTTCACAGGACCAGGAAGCTTGATCTTTCTCCATCACATCAGCTGTTGAGTTTGAACCACTGACTTGTGGTTAACAGCCAGGGATTTAAGGAATGTTAAAAAATAAATAAATACAATCAAACTCCCTGCTGACGCACAGCAGCCCTCTGGGACAGGGCAGAACTGCCCTGGTGAGTTTCTGAGACTGTGATTCATGATAGGAGTAGAAAGCTCCGTCTTTCTCTCTCAGATAGGCTAGGGGGTTACGAATTGCTGCCCTTGTAGTTAGCGTCCCAGTGTGCAACCACTATACCACCAGGGCTTCTTGATGGAAGGTAGTCCTGGTCAAAAGCCTTCCTTGTGTTAGCATATCTGTTCCTTACTTATCGACTCTCAGATTATCCAACATTGCACATTTACAGCAAGAGCAAAATAACACCACCACCACCTATGGCATTACTTTGTGTATCGAAAACATACATGAGCTGTAACAGATACAGAGTTGTGGGCAGAGAACAGCACTGCCTTTGATGGTAAATGCTGTGTATCAACTGCACTGAACCATGATTTTCAGTGATTGTGCAACTGCGTACTGATACACTTTGGCAACACGCAGCCATGTATTTACTCTCCTTTTTGTGATCTGTTGTGGTCTCCTCCAGTTTCACATAATATCAATTATTACAAAGTGGCCTGATCTTTACAGCGTAACCATGTTGATATAGGAGTGAATAGATTATTATTATTTTTACCAGGACATGTATATGTTTTTATGTAATTGAGATAGATATCTCTAATGAATTTTATAAGAGTATTAGAAAACTTCTCTTCCCCCCCAACTTTTTGAGGAGTATCATTCCTCGGAGAGGTGAACGTATTAAATTTACATAGATTATATTACTTCGTGGTCTTCTCTAGAGGAAAGATAGCAGGAAGGTGTGAGGATTTTAAAAATTAAAAATGAATAAAGGTTTTCAATCACCAGCTTGTGAATAATTTTTAAAAGTTAGAAGAGCCCTATAGTTTGAAAAATTATATTCAAATTTCTGCTACCTTACCACCAGGGCTTAGCTTTGTTGTAATCTCCCCTGTTGGCCCTCAAGTTTATATAATTAAAATTTGGGGGGCTGAACATTTTCTGGCAGCTTAATTAGAAACAACAAACCATCGACATTCCTGCCAGTTTGGAAAGGCTTAAGGAATTCTTATTGGCAAAATTACAAATATATAACATTTTGTCTGTGTGTATACATGCGCACATGCGTGCGCACACACACACATATACACACACGCCTGGTGGTTCAGACTGCCTGAAGGTGACAAGATTAGCTCTGTTTTTCTAGTGAAGTAGTAAAAATTAGATTAATAAGTACCAGGCAAAAAGCTCTTTCTTTTCTCAAAAGAAATCTTACCTTGAGTGATTCTGGCAGTGGGAATCTGTGCCTTAATTAGCCCCATGTTCCTTTTACCTCCTGGGAAATAAGTACGGGATAAAATTGGGGATCAAGATGTAGACGCACATTGACTTAGCACACGCCGCTCAGTAATTCATCAAGGAATGTTGGTAATTAGTCCTGCCTCTTTCAACTCTTGGCTTATTTCATAAAACCGGTTGATTTAAAATAATGCCTGCTGACTTATTATCAACACATTTCAAGACGGGGTCGTGGCTGCTACACAAAGCAATACTGTGCAAGAAGAGAAGTACCCCCTCTTGTTTCTGTGGGTTTTTCACAAACTTGCAAGGGCCTGCCTCTCGGGTCTCCTATTAACTTTGTTGCGCTCTCTCTTCCCCCAGTCAGCATTTTGCTGAGCTTGCTTTTGTATTTTGATAAAGAGAAAGGAGGAGAGAGAAAAAAAAAAAAGCCCAAGCTCTGGAGGTCCTGAATGTGAGGTGCTCGTCAAAGCCTATCGGCTCAGTGTGGGTTGATGGAATTTAATTTGAATGCTTCATCTGGTGAGACAGACTGCAGTCATGGCCTTTGGTCTTCTTGCCGTGAAATGTTTGGTGATAGTTATGACAGCCAGGTTAATCTTAAAAGATGGAATTTATAAGAAGCGTCTAACCTTATGCCTTAAGCTTTGTTACCTTGGTATCCAAGCGCTGTAGTAAGTTGCAATTTGGATGCCAGATTCCGAGTAATGCCAACCAATGTGCCTCATTATGCCTGAGATGGGGCCACAATCAGTGCCCCTGTGGAAAATCCCGGATTAGCCTGGCTCCAGTACTTCATTGAGCGACCTGGGGCCCGTTTCCTCTTCCCTCTGCCTCAGTGGCCTCATCTGTGGAATGCAGGCAATGGGACATGCCCTTGGAGAGTGTGTGCCAGGCTAAGTGAATAATTCACCCGAGTGGTGTTGTTGACTAGGGCTGAAAGAAGACCCCAGTGTTGTAGTGCGCCACTGAGATGGCCTCTCACTCGTGGGAATGGCGTGCACAGCAGGCTGGCATTGCCCAGCCCTGTACCAGCCCCGTGCTGGGTGAGACACCGTGACCCAGAGGTGCTGCACTGACTGACAAGTAGATCACCGCCCCTTTCCCAGACTCTGCCTTAGTCTGGAGTCTGCTGGAGCCCGTTTAGAACCATAGCAGCCCAGCCACCTACAAGAACCAGTCGACAGCGGTCATGCTTGGTACCTGTTGGCCTGGAGTGGAACCGGGCCCCATGGGTGTAAGTGGAGAATTTTACTACCAAACCTCCACTCTGCCAGGAGCCACATAAGTGAATTCAAACTTTCTAAAACAATTTTAAAAGCCGTCAAAAGGCTTTGGGCCTCACTAAACATCTTCTCTACAAAATGCTAAGAGCTGCTTTTTTGGCTACCTTTGGTGATTCTACTGCTTAGGTGCCTTCCAATGTTGACATATTCAATAACTATTAACTAATTAAAACCTTAAAAATCATCGAAAGGCATTATGAAATATATTTAAATAACTCTCTTAATCCAATGCAATACTTTAAAAAATATTATCATTTTAACCTACAATGGGTACAAAAATTACTAACATGCATTTTGACCTTTCCTGTTGTCTTAACGTTAAGTCTTCAAGATCAGATATGTTTATATATGTGTATATATATCTCAACAGGTCTTAGTTCTGATGGTGAATTTTCATAGAAATTGCTTGACTTGTTTGAACATTTATAAAACTCACAGTTGAGAATAGATTTCCATCTGAAGTTACTTCAAACATATTTGCTAATTTTCCAATGATAAAATTGAGCATATATTTTAAAGCTTAGCTTTACATAAAATTGGGACAAAAAGAAGAAGCAGAAGCAGTTCCTTAGAGGCCAAGCCATACTTCAGGTGCTCAGGAGCCATGCAAGGTTGGTGACCCTCCTGTTGGCAGCCCAGGTCCCAGTCAGGCAGCTCAGTGCTGGAGGGCAGGGAAGTGCTCAGAACAGGATCCCATCCCACTGTGCTTTATAATACAGAGTAGGTTAGGTGCCACTGAGTTGTTCTTCAATTAAACGTGACCCCCTGTGACAGAGGAAAAATGCGTCATAGGGTTTCTTTAGACTGCAATCTTTATAGCAGCAGGTCACCATTTTCTCTACCCTGGAGCTGTTGGGGGTTTGAATTTCCAAAGTTTCGGTTAGCAGGTAAGCGCCTAATTATTGTACCACCAGGACTCGATAATGTGTAATAGTAATTAATATCATCTCCAACTTTCTATCTTCATCAGCTTCTATTATACCTACTCAATACTGTCATTTGCATATCCCTCCAGTCTCCTTCCCCAGCAAAACAAAGCAAAAACAAACAATAAACTAATCGTCATATTCTTTCTCGTTGATCTTTAGAGCGACTTTAGCTCACATATGTCATATGTGGTAGATATTTCCTATCAAAACGAGCCTTTCTAAGAAGCCAGCCATCAGCAGTCACCCTTGGTAACAGAATTGTGTCCAGACTGCCAACCACCTTCCATTCAGGCTGAGCTCAGAGACAGCGCTTCACTTGTTAGTCACACATCTTACTCATACTTTCAACCCAGGTTCACGTCCAACCTACACATATCACACTGACACAGCACCTGCCCAGGGCGTTAAAGATGTCTAAAATCAGGGGAATATAGAAGCATGTCATTAAGGTTCTAGTCTTTGTTTGAAAAAAGACTTTGAAGAACAAGGATATTAGTTAATCCTAGGTTGTTCTTTAATATATGTTCAGTGGTAATTTAATTAATGTGAAGCCTCTTGAAATCCATTATTCCCCCTGCTAGAGTTTTAAACATGATCTTTTTTGCACTAATGTTGCTAAGGCAATTTCTTCTTGCAGTTAACTTGTAGTATATTTTAGGAATTTGCAGCACAGGTGACAACTCAATGAAACGTTTCATCCCCTTTTCTTATTCACTTGTGAACCCAGTGTTGCAGTTTGAGTCTAGTTTCCATGATTCATTAGACCAGAAATAATATTCCTGAGATGATCATGTGCAATTTGTTGGCACCTTGTCATTCTTAAGGAGCACTAGTGGTGCTGTGGATAAACATGAACTTGCTAATCACATGGTTGGTGGTTCAAACCCAGCAACTGTTCTGCTGGAAAAAGATGAAAGTGGAGGCCATCTGTTTCCTTAAAGATTTAGTTTCAACCCCCACCTAATTTTAGCTTTGGCAAACCCTAGACATGAGTTATCAATTCTACTGTGTTCTATCGGGTCTTTATGAGTTAGTTGGATTGATTTGATGTAAGTGGTTGAAAGAGAGAATATGGATTATGTTGGAATAAATAGACTGCTGTCAATTTAATGTACTCTTCATATAATACCAGGAGTTCCAAAGATGAATTATTGTCCCCTTGCAATAGCACAAAAACCAAGATATTGATTATGCCATGATTTCCAGAAAGAAAAATCACTACATTGTAAGATTCCATAATTTTCTTGGCCTGGAGTCCTATATGAGGGCAAATCAATGCATTACCACTGGATTCCACTTGATAATCTCCTGGGTTTATGTCTCTGCGATGAACGGATGACTGTGGGCAAGATTTCCCAGTACTATATTTCCTTGTGGATTGGAATCAACTCAGTAACAGCGAGTTTTAGTGTCATTACGGTGCCTTAAAAAACAAAAACAAAAAAGCATGAATGTCAAAAAGTGTTGCATGAAGGTCAGTTGGCCCAAAGAGCTTCTCTTTCTAGCGGTCGTTTAAGCAACATCGAAGTTAATGAAGATGATCTAATGGGATTAATAGTAACTGAGAATGAATTTTGGATGTACCAGTACAATCCAGAGAATAAGTCCTATCAAAATAGTAGCTTCCAAGAGGGACCTAGTAGGCCAGTAACATTCAAGGCCGAGAGGTTAGCTCAGAAGGTTATAATTTGCTTTGTGGGATTCCAAAGGGATGATCTTAATAGATTTTTCTCAAAGACACAGCTGATCACAGGGGGCCTTTTAGGGAAAAGGCTAAAGACAACGGAAAAGTGCACCGAAAAGTTTGTTTTCATCACACGACGGCATCTACTCCTTCTTCCAGACTAAGAAGGGCAGTCCTGTGAGGATTTTGTTTGGAAAACTTATGCTACAGCCTAGATCCATACTCCAGCCCTCCTCTCGCCCATTTAGATGTCCTCTTTAGACTCATTTCTAAAGGAACCCTATTAGGAACCCCTTGAGGATGCCAAAGCTGCCATTTTGACTTGAAGTGTGGAATTCTTTGGAGAAGACTGAGAGATAGAATCACTATTTTCAGAAATGCCATATTTTAAAGTTCTGTATATCAGCAAACCCTTGGACCCCATTATGGTTGGGCAAATGGTCTCCTTTATCCTGATTATATGTCTTTATCGTTATTCTTCTCTTATTTAAGACTTAATAAATGCTCTCTGGTTAAAAAAAAGAAAGAAGTAATGTCTAGCCTAGATAGAGGCTACGTTAAAAAAGAATAGGTTCACATTTTGATAATTTTGCTTAATAAAAGTGTCTATGATGTTTTAATTACAATATTTTTTCCTTGCCCTCATATTATTTCCCTAGTGTTTATTATTTTAGTACTTTACTGCCATCATGAAGCATTACTTTTTAAAATTAAACTAATTGAAAATTGATTTTAAACTCGACTTGTTTTCAAGTTTATGTTAAAATAACATATTGGAAAATTTTAATGTATTAGAATAAATTTGATAGGATTCACAATGTATTGACATGTGAATGGGCCATTGTGCCCATTTTATGACTATTTAGGACCACTAATATCTTAGAGAAGGGGAGAGAATCCAAAATATACTGGATCAAAGACACTCCATTTCTATGTGAAATTCTCGGTGCTGTTTGACATGAAGCTAAACAGTGGACTGCTAAAGGGGTGGTTTCTTGTTCTGCAGCCCAGCAACTCAGAAAGCTGGGCCAGAAGCTGTATTCCCACATCATCTGGGAGTTCCTAGCAACACACACTTACTTTTTAATACATTGTTGTGAATTAGGTGAAAGTTTCCTGTGCCAGTTACATAATCTCCTGTCAACTTGCGAAATGGTGGCGTCTAGCCCGTCATTAAGGTCAGAACCAATGAGGCCTCTGTGTGGGCGTGGCCTTCTCCCGAGGATTCTGGGAACTCCTCCTTCCCTGGAGGTGGGACACACACACTTTCTGCTGCTCTTCCTACTGACGAGCCACGTGGAGCTATGCTGATGGAGCCAGAGCCCTGGAGCTGGAGGAGCCACATGGAGACCCACACCAGCGCTAAGATGCTTCCACCACCACTGGATCCACAAGGCTTTCCACCCGCTGGCCTGTGATCTTCCTGCATTTGGTGTCATTGCCTGTGTTGTGTTGTGAGTCTGAAGGGGAATTTATAGACTGGTATCAGACATATGGGCTAATATCAGCCTTATGGACTTGATCTGGACTGGCTGGGATGTTTTTTTAATATATAATTGCCCTTTATATAAAGCTCATATGAGTCTCTATGAATTTGCTTCTCTTGTCCACCCAGAATAACACATTTACAGAGCATCAGGTTTACATTCAACAGTGTATTCACATCCTGTTGTTACAACTTCCTAAACCACTTCTTCCCAGTGTTTTCTGTTTCCCTTCCAACTTCCTAACTCTCTGAACTTTATCCTTGGGTAAATGCTGCATTTTGATCATAAATTGTTGATTACTTTATTAAGAGTTTAGTTCAGTTCCCAATATGAAGGTTGATTAAGGGCCATAATCTGGTGGGTTCCACCAGTCTCTATCTGACCAGTAATCCTGGTCTCTTATGATCTTGAATTCTGTTCTACGTTTATCGTCCGCTCTGTCTAGGACCTCTAATGGGATCCTTTTCAGAGCAGTTGTTAGTGGCGACCAGACACCATCTCATTCTTCCTGCACCAGGGAGGTGCAGACTGATGTTGTCGTGGCTTTGCACACTGTTTCCATGTGTCTTTTGATTTTTGTGATTCTTCTCCTCCCAGATAGGAAGAGGACCAATAGTTATACCTCAGAAGGCTGCTCACAAACTTAAAAAACCCCAGTTTTTACTCACCAAAGTTAGGATGTAAAAGATTGCCATGGTGAACTGTGTTATGCCAATTGACCTCAATGGCCTTCATGACCACAGTCCTTAGCTTGCAGGCATAGTGTCAGCAAGATATTTGGGTATGTCTAACAAGTTTTCATGACTCTGTTTCCTTCAGGCTCTGCCATTTTCATGGATTTAATTGCAGCAAATGTACAGACAGATCTAAAAATATGCTCTGTCCTATATCCTTGTGGTTATATTCCCCCTCTCCCTCCCATACCTGTTCAGTCTGAGGGTCTATCCACGCTTCTGCTCTTTGATCACCACAGTTGTAGGACAACGTATTTACAGGACAGTGTTTGCCTCTGTCGCCTTTAACTCCTGCAAATTTCCCAGTCGTTCCCTCTGCCTCCAGCATTGTTCTTAACTTTCCTTTTATTGTCTCTTCATTCAAGTTGACCCTTGTTTCGCTCTAGCCCTTGAGTTCCTGTCTCTTCCTTTCTCCCCCACTCCTGATAACCATGAGAGAATGCTTCTTATAGTGTGAAAACCTTTTCCTGCCTTTTTAGAGTAGGGATTTCATGTAATATTTGCCCTTCTGTGAATGACTAATTTCACTCAGCAAAATGCGCTCCACGTTCAGTCATGTTCTGAGGTGAGAAATACAAAATCTTTAGGCTCGCCCCCAAACCCCATTGTATCAGATATTTTGGGAATTGGACTCGTTAATATATGCTTTAACCAGCCATGTGGGAGATTCTCGTTTCTGTTGGAGAAATCTGGAAGTTAACTTGTAAGAAGTACAGTACAAATAAACTCAACCAAGTGTTTTCTCTGTGGGATGTCTGAGAACTTTGACATGCAGATACAGAAGGTGAATCTGCAACAGTGTTACACGAGAGGGGCACTTCCATTACAAATGTGAAATTGTCTGGAATTGATGCCTTGAAGGTGCAGGACCTCCAACGGTTATTTGGATCATGCGTGCCTGGTAGTATTCTTGTTCAGTAACATCACCTCAAGTTAGACTCATAGTCACTCAAGGTGCCTGAGTAGAATGGGCCCTAAAGGACTAGTCTTCTGGTTTGTATATAGGACTAGTCTTCGGGTTTGGCCAGGCCTTTCTCCTATGGAAACAGAGCCCCTGGGTGGATTTGAACTGCCAACCTCTTGATCAGCAGCTGAGTGGTCAATCGTTATTTCTCAAGTACTCCTGTGAACTGTAGTATGTTATATACATATGCCTATATCAGAGTTGATACAAGAGATGAATTCTGATAAATACAAAGGAGGCAAATTTTGAAGGCAAACCAATAATCACCACCATAAGGAACTTCTAAAAAATTTTATGGAGGGGCACTTACAAATCTTATAACAATCCACCATTCAGTTATATTAAGCACACTAGTATATATGTTGCTATCAACATTTCCAAAACATTTTCTTTCTACTTGAGCCCTTGGAATCAGCTGATATTCCACCCCCCCTTCCCTCTCTAGTGAATCTTTGCTCAATTGTATATTGTTGTTATTGTTTCATATCTTACACTGTCTGTTTTCTCCCTTCACCCACATTTTGGTTATTTGGCCCCCTGGTAACTTTGTTAGCTATATATCCAACCATCCCCCTACTCTCACAATATCGCTACTCCACTACTGTTCCTGATGGTTTTATCTGTCCTGGATTCCATGTGTGGAGAGCCCTTATCTGTACCAATGTGTGTACTCCGGCCTAGCCAGATTTGTAAGGTTGAACTGGGTCATGGTAGTTGGGGGAGGAAGCATTCAGGAACTAGAACAGTGGTTCTCAAACTTCCTAATGCCACAACTCTTTAATACAGTTCCTCATGTTGTGGTGACCCCCAACCATAAAATTATGTTTGTTGCTACTTCATCATGGTAATTTTGCTACTGTTATGAATCATAATGTAAATATCTGATATACAGGATGTATTTTCATTGTTACAAATTGAACAAAATTAAAGCATAGTGATTAATCACAAAACAATATGTAATTATATATTGTGAAATATGTATTTCTAATTACAAATAAATGAAATTTTACCTGGAAGCATGGTGTAGCATGGGTAACAGTCTTCATGCCGGGTATTGTATATGGGCATATCTGCATGTGGGCGGACCTGCCTGGAGATGGATAGAGGAGCGGTGTCTTGGTTCCTAAGCCCATCAGAAATAGGTGTTTTCTGATGGTTTTAGGCAACCCCTTTAAAAGCGTTCTTCAACCTCCAAAGGGGTCGCAACCCACAGGTATTGATGTATGTTTCTTCGGTGCTATCCTATACCCTGATTGAATTAACCCTTTTGTAAGGGGCTGTCTAATTGCCTACAGATGGGTTTTGTATCTCCACCACAACCCCTCTTTCACAGCGATATAATTGTTTGTTTTGGATCTTTTGATACCTGCTACCTGGTCCCATCAGCACCTCATGATCACACAGGCTGATGTGCTTCTTCCATGTGGGCTTATTTGCTTCCCTGCTAGATGACTGTTAGTTTAACTTCAAGTCTTTAAGACCCAAGATGCTACACCTTTTGATAGCTGAGCACCATGCGCTCTCTTTACCACATTTGCTTATGCACCCACTTTGTCGGCAGGGATCGTTGGGAAGGAGACTACCAAAGAGAACCAGTTTATTAGAACAATGTGTTCTTGTGTTTAGGGAGGCCTTGTATAGAGGCCCAAAGTCCATCTGCTATCTTAATATGTAACATATAAATATATGTACATTGGCCTCTATACCATAAGAAACTTTTTCACTTGCTTTAGATTGCTGGCTCTCAAATTAGACTATAGGAATAGTTGGGCCTTGGGAGGAGTGCTTGAGTGGTTAATAGATCCATTTTTCCCCACAAATGTTTGGGAAAGACACATGTCCATCACCTCTATCTATACTATACATCTCTTTGTCAACTGAGGACACCCATTGCAGTGACCAACCAGGTACAAATTGTTATGAAAACCTTGTATTTCCATTTTTTTAATCAGTGAAAACTAAAAGCATATCTTCTAAACAAATAAAGCCTTAAAATGTTTGACTTAAAAAAAAAAGATTAAAGGTCACACCCCGTGCCCCTTCCCCAAAAGAACTTAAATTTTTTTAAAATTTTAATTCTACTTTTAAAAGTAAGTTCTTTTTAGGAAACTGCTTTATTTTCCCTTAATGAAGTTTAATTGGAATGTCATTCTAGAATCTCTCACCCTCCCCTTTCATTTGATTTGGTTAAATAACAAAACAAAGTGGCCTTTTGAGCGCCCGCCCGAGGGACTCTCCCATCCTTAAGCTCAGGAGCAGCAGGACGTTGGTGGTCAGACTGACAGCAAAGGTCTGTCTCCTGATGGCCGTCCACTTGGCTAGTCTCTGACACTGCAGCCTCGGCGCATCAGCAGAGAGCTGCTTCCTTTTGTTGCTTTTCAACGGCTCACTGCCGGAAGGCCGTGTGTCCAGTGCACGTGGCTCGAGTGCCCCGCTGATTAGAATACCACACATGGCCATCGTAGGAATCTGCCAGGGAGGATCAATGACTTGTGTAGCCCAGCATGCCGATCCAGGTTCTGCCTGAGCAAAGGTGTGTGTCCTCACTGCCTTCAAGTGTGTCTCTCTCACAGCGACCCTAGAGGACAGAGTACAACCACCTCTGGGTTTCTAAGCTGCACATCTCCATAGGCGCCGGAAACTTCCCCTCTCTTCTGGTATTTTTGAATCTCTCACCTTGTTTAGCAGACCAGCACTAACCAATGCACCTGAAGGCATGTGTAGGAACCGTGATGTAGTATCCTGTTTTTTCTGCCAGAGATGTAGATGATCTTCTTATCTCCTGCTCATTCTCCCAATCAGGGGGAAAATTAGAAACAACCTTCAAAATGCCCCATTGGGACTCTTTTTCCAGTTTATGAACCGAATTTTCTTACTCTATCCTGGTGTCCGTTGTTCTGATCGTTGTTAGCTGCAACGGAATTGGCCGTCCTCGTATATCATCCAGATGGAAAACCACACCAGTCTCCACAATTGGTTGTCCCATCAGACCATTGTTATCCACAGGGTTTTCATTGTCTAATTTTTAGCTGTAAATTCTCAGACCTTTTCTAAGTAGTTTGTCTTAGTCTGAAGTTCTATCGAAGATTCTGAAGCATTGTAACAACCTGCAATCCCTCCACTGACAAATGATGGCACCTGTGTGTGAGGTGCAGTGACCAGGAATGGAGCCCTGCTCGCCTGCATGGAGGATAGAAATTCTCCCATTGAATCACCAAGGGCTCTCTTGTTTCTACTAGCGAGTCTGTTTACAAATCCAAACTTAACCAAAGGTTTCTGGCCCAAGGGCCTTATTTGGTGAGGTGCTACACCTGCTATTTGGTGGCTGTATACGTACCATGTATAAGACAGAGCCCTGGCGGCACAGTGGTTAGGAGGCGAGCTGCTGGTTGCAAGGTCAGCAGTTCAAAAGCACCAGCCAGGCTGTGGGAGAAAGCCTAGGTTTTCTACTCTTTCAGAGTTGCGTCTTAGAAACCCACGGGGCAGTTGTGCCCTGTCCTGCGGGGTCACTATGAGTGGGGTTTGACTTGATAGCAGTGGGTTTGGAGCTTTATGGGACCACACGTGTAAGGACATGAGCTCTGGAGTGAGATGGACAGTGTCCAAATCCGTCGGACTCTCACTTTTCTTGTTTGCATGCCAGGCGTAAGGAAAATCCTTGGCTCACATGGCTTGCCCAGGGATAGGGGCCCATATTTGTTAATGTTTGTGACTGTCATCGGCATTTCTGTCAAATATACACTAGTCTACAGTAATCGGGCCACCTAATGGATTCTTGAGCAATGTCCGAAAGGTTAATGCTTTGGGAAAAGGAAACTAATGCTGATTTGACATACAATTTAGAGTTCATTTCTCGAAAGGTCTATGAGATATGCCGGCTTTAAGCTGGTAATTGGTGTTACTTTTCAGCAGCAAGGGAGTTTTCAAATCACTATGAAGGGTCTCTTAACTGACTTTCTGTAGGTGGGTGGCTAGGTACGGAATGGGTTGCTTAGCCATAATTTATAATTTCACCAATAATTTAAATTCTTAGAAATCATTTGAATGATTGGCAGCCAAACCAGAAAACTGCCAATATCCATATGCATAGAGAATTCTGGAGAAGTTGGTAAAAATTGGGAGTTATATTTTTAAAATGTTGGTAGATGTTGGTTGTCACTGCCCCCTGACTGTGTCTCACAGAACACTTTAAGCTTCCATTGAGGTGACCACACGAACAGCTCACTTTTAAAATCAATACTATTTTTAGGCAAGTAGGGGTTCAAAATACATTAAACAAACAAACCTTTTTATTGTGAATTGGGTGTATGTTTTCAAACTGCATTTAAAAATGTAATCACAACCTCCTTAGCCCCAACCCCCAGGGCGCACATTACAGAACCAACCAAGCAACTTGTGAGTAAATCTGCGTTCAGAAAGGTTACATCTCATTTAACATTGCAGGATGACTTTCTGGGCTCCCCATGACTCACCTGCTCCGGAGTTACATCACACACACACACACACACACACACACACACTTTCCTATTCTTCCTTCTATCATTTTGCTATCCTGTCCCTTTCAATTCTTATGATTTGTGTAAAGGTCTAATCTGCCCCCTCCTTTAACCAGTAAGCACATGTCACCTTGAGTGTACTGTAGCTAATACTTATTCCTTGCTGACCTCTATTTTTGCCATTAAATAATTTATCTTCTTTCCATGATATGTACTATCTTGAGATAAGACCAAGGACCATTCTCTTCGACCTATCTTGCAAAGTTCTCAGCTCTACTATTGATACCACAGCCCCCAAGTCCAACAGGCCAGCAAGGACCTTGAGAAGGTTGCCTCTGGTGCCTGCCCTGCCGTTTAGCTACATGGCCTCTGGGTCCCTGTCAGGCTCTGACATTCAGTAAACTTCTTCCTCTCTGGTGACTCGCTACAAAGCACTCACACTTCATCTATGAAAAGATGAAGACTCCAGAGGGCTTTGATAGTTCTGGAAAGAAACACGAGGCTGCTTTTAAGTGTTAGATACACAAACTCGTTCTCATTATAAAGAATTTCTGTGTGTGGAGTACTTACAGGGCCGTTTGTTACTCTCAGACTCCCCCCAAACAGTCAGACTCACTGCCATCGGGACAAGTCTGACTCATGGCGACTCATAGGACAGAGTAGAACTGCCCCTGTGGGTTTCTGAGAGAGATTGCCACTCTTTATGGAAGTAGAAAACCTTGTCTTTCTCCTTCGGAGCCTCTGGTAGTTTCAAACTGCTAACCTTGAAGTTAGTATCCCAACACATAATCACTACAACACACACACAAAACTATAAAAACAGTTCAGGCTTATAGATCAGAGACATGTACCTTGGTGTTTCTGAGGCTGTAGATAGATATGGGAACAGTGAACTTCATCTTTCTCCCTTGGAGCAGCTGGTGGATTTGAACTGCTGACCTTGCATTTAGCAACTCAATTTGTAATCCACCACACCACCAGAGCAGTTTTCTAAGGGAAACCCATGGCCTGGCTAGTGGGTTCAAACTGCTGATCTTGTGATTAGCAGCCTGATAGAACAGGAATAGAGGGAAAGAGGATCCAGAGCGTGGGTTTTAATTAACAGGTTTTATTAGAGTCAATGACCTGCCTGGCAGTGGGAATGGGTGGGGGTTATTTAGAATGGAATGATAGGAAAGGGGCAGGATGAGGGGAGATTGGAAGTATAGTCGAAAGTAAGAAAGGGAGAGATAGAGAGAGGAGGAAACAGAGAGATGGACGCAGCCACAGGAGAAAGTAAGAAAAGCCAGAGAGCGCACACGAACCCAGGGGTCCCGTGTTAATAAGCTTTGGGACAGAAATAAATTATTCTGTCTAAAGGGGCCTGTACCCGCCACCCCCTCACTCCTGATCGGCTGTGGCACCAGCAGGCCGGTGAAGAGAGGGGAGGTTTCTGTGAGCAGTCTTGAGAAGGCGAGGGGTCTCCATAAGCTAGGTGGGGATGGAGGAGGGGTTGCAGAGAGATGCTGGCTGTGGTGGAGAACCGAGTTACTGCTGGACCCTTCACAGCGCGCCTTCTCAAAATCAAATATGTGAGTTTCAGAGATGCTTCATTAAGTTTAAATCAGACCAAGATAAGACAAAGGCAAATCATCCAGATGAGGAAGACCATCAGCAGGAGGCTGTAATTCTGTACAAAGGCTCCATTAGAAGGGATGGTGCTGATCCCAAGGGCTCAAGTAGAGAGCAAATGTTTTGAGAATGATGAGGGAAACAAATGTACAAAAATGCTTGACACAGTGGATGGATGGATTGTGATAAGAGTTCTATGAACTCCCAATAAAATGATTTTTTTTTTAAAAGAAGGATGGCGAACAAGGGAAATGCAAATTCCTCACAGAATCCTGCATTGGTGGCAGACCAGTGTGTCACAGTAGGGGCAGGCTAGCAAGGGAACAGTTTGTAAGGTGGGCTCTGGCCCTCCATCCAGGTGGGTCAGGATGTGACTCAGGACCTTGATGGGCTCTTGTACCCCAGTTGCCATCAGAGAACACCCACCTAAGTCCCTGGGGCTAGACTGCCCCTCCCCCGCTGTGCTGACTGAGGGAGTGTTAGTAATCCACTTTCAAACTCACTCTGCTTGAGGGCAGAGCCTTTTACTGAATCAGCAAGAGCTCAGTGAGGAAGAATCCATGGGGAGACTAAAACTGGAGTAAGGACGCCCAAGTAAACCTTAGGCTTCCAAAGCCTAGTGCTCAGAACTTAAGCTCTAATATGCTGCTTAAGTGATCCAGATTTTCCTCGAGGGTGGCAGGAGGTGAGCTGGATAATTATTCTTATTGTAATTTTATAATTTTTGACGTTCTGTTATTTTAAGTGTTTTGTTAATTATAAGAATGGTATTTATAATGTCTATTTTCTTACTGAATTTCTGAGAGAGTTTTGTATGCTTGTAAGGCGGGACTGAGCACAAACATATTAGAAATAACAAGGGATGTTCAAAAATGTAAGGAAAAAATCCATTATCATTCAGTTCAATTTTCCTTCATACTTTCAGAGGCTCAGGGAGTTGACAAAACTGCTACAAGTCTATGTGCACATTAATTATCAGTTTTACTCACTGTCTAATATTGAAATTCATTTCTGACAATTTTGGGTCAGAGTGCTCAGTTGATTTATTTTCTCCTTTATCAATCAGGAAAACAAGAGAGGCTTAGGATATTTGGTTTGTTTGATCAGTAAGTTAGAAAAGAAGAGGGAGATTTACATTGTGTTGTGGCTCACTTCAATAGATGTTTTGTCCACTTCCTTTCAGTTTACATGTTAATGCTGAATTTTCTCTCCTTAAGAGGGGGAGGGAGGGAAGGAGGAGAGAGAGAGTGAGAGCTGGAGTGAGAGGGGAGGTGGGGCGGGGAGGCAGGGAGGAGGAGGAAGAGTGAGAGTGATGGGAAGAATTGATTGGGATGGAAAGAAACAAAATGAGTTCTATTGTTATAGACATCATATGTTATGTTAATAATAGCAATTGATGTCCAATTCTTTTACCCAGTAGTAAAACTAGCTGGATACTGTTCTCTGGTGGTGCTTTTGAGTTAACAATCCAGTGCTAGCCACAAGGTTGGCAGTTCAAACCCACTGCAGGAGCAAGATGAGGCTGTTTGCTCCTGTGAAATGTTTATAACCTCAGACACCCTACCTCGTAATGCTATGAGGTGGAATCAACTTCATGGCAGTGAGTTTGGTTTGGCTTTGGATTTTTTTCTCAAAAGCTTTATTTAAAAAAAAAAGACTTTTCAGTTCTTCCTAAATTTTTCTTAGACTTCTCTAGATAGCAGTGTCCTTCAAACCTCTCATTCCTTCTTTCTTTCCCACTCTTCCCTAGTTTAACTTTCTTTCCTCCTACCTCTCCAGCCGTTTTTCTTTCAATGTACAGTCGGTGATTTCCCTGCTTATCTTTCTGTTTTATTTCTGCCAATATGGTTACTTATGAGGGGGCACACCCAAAAAACAGATTTTCCCTAACCCAAAACTATGTATTTAAATTTTTTTTTTACAAAACACCATCACTTTCAAAGTATTCTTCATTACACTTAATACATTTGTCAAGTCTGTGATTCCATGCTTGGAAACATTTTTCAAATTCATCTGTTTGGAAGGCTGACAGCACCTCCCTCATTTTTTTCTTCACCTCTTCTGCTCATCAAATCACTGTCCTTCACCCCCTTCCTGAAGGGTTCCTGAGGAGATGAGCCAGTCAGGGTGGAGGGTAGCAACCATGAAACATATAACGTTCCTCTAGTTCTTAAATGCTCCCCCACCACTATCATGATCCAAATTCTACCTTACAAACCTGCCTAGATCAGAGGATGTACATAGGTACAGATAGCAACTGGAAACACAGGGAATCCAGGACTGATGACCCCTTCAGGACCAGTGGTGAGAGTGGCGATGACTGGAGGGTAGAGAGAAGGTGGGGTAGAAAGGGGAACTGATTACAAGAATCTACATATAGCCTCCTCCCTGGGGGATGGACAGCAGAGAAGAGGGTGGGGGGTGGGGGGAAGATGTCGGACAGTGTAACATATGACAAAATAATGATAATTTGTGAATTATGAAGGGTTCATGAGGTAGGGGGCAGTGGGGAGGGAGGGGGGAAATGAGAAGCCGATATTAAGGGCTCAAGTAGAAGGCAAATGTTTTGAGAATGATGATGGCAACAAATGTATATATGTGCTTGACACATGGATATATGTATGGATTGTGATAAGAATTGGAACAGCCCCCAATAAAATGATTTTAAAAAATACTCCAAAATAAAAATCACTGTCCTTTCATGTCCCTTTTCATTCATGGAAACATAAAGAAGTTGCACGGTACAAGGTCAGGTGAGTAAGGTGTATGGGGCAAGAGAGCCACGGTGTTTTTTGCCCAAAACTGGCAGGTACATTAAAGTGGTGGCAAAACCAGTCCCCTATCTGCCACAAGTCAGGCTTTTTATTTTGGTCACACACTGTCATTCAATCTTTTCAGAACCACTCAATAGAAAGCTTGATTAACAGTCTGACCTGGTGGAATGAACTCCAAATGCACTACAAGTCGACATTTTTGGGAAGTTGACAGACATCTAGAATGGTCTGTCATCAATTGACATTTCACCTTTTTTGAAACAAGGAAATAATCGCATATACTTGAGTATTACTTATAATGCTGTCCTTGTAAGCTGTGTTCAACATCATGATAGTTTCTGTGGCATTTTTCCTGAGCAGAAAACAAAATTTCACAGCCACATACTGTTCTCTTAAATTGGACATCACAAAAAAAAAAAAGGCTTGAGCAAAACTGCTTTTCCCGAAAAACTTAGCTGTAACCAGAGAGAACCTTCCCAGATGATGCCACTGGGTGCACTAACTCAGAGCATGTTGCTGATGCTCGCATAGTGGAAAAATGCATGCTATGAAAGCTTCGTCCAATGGAGACTTTTTTTGGTTGTTTTTTTGGGGGATGGGTACCCCTCATGTGCTGTAATCCAAACCTTAGTTTTCTTATTTCTGCAATGGGCCCTCTGTTAGTATGCCCCCTTCTGCTGTGATGTGTTTCTTTGCTGTGAATAATTCAGTAAATAAATGAGTTATGCCAGGGAAGCAGAATATGTCTTTTGGTTTGTCTCCACCTGATGCTGATGTTTTGATGTCACCACTGCCAAACTTCATTATATTTAGGGAAATAGATATAATACATAAAAACATTAAAAGAAAAAAGGAAAGATCGGAGAAATCTTGGTTTCAAAGGCAAGGTGTCACTGTAGTGTCAGGTTTTTGCTGGTAATGCTGAGAGGACACGTGGAGTGGGTGCGTGGACATTTCCCTCTGTTACAACAGTGCGCTTGGGAAGAAAGCTACATGCAGGATCTGATCTCCATTTTGAAAACGATGTATTTTAGAATCCATCTTTAGAATGGCACCTGCCTTTCATGACCTACCTTTTGAGTAGAGTTCATGCTGACTGTGATGCCGGCTGCAAACGCAGGTAGAAATTTCACCCACCGATGCTGAATTGGAGTTTACTGATTGTTGCTATTCCTGCTCTGGAGGGGTTTGGAGGGGTTTGCCCCGAACTGTTTTCCCCTCTATGTCCCGGTATTCATCATGCAGGACTTCACAGAACCTGGTGTTTTTCTTCAGGGACATAGAGGTGAAGTTAGAGCAGAAAAACCTGAACCTACTTCAGAATCTAGTGATGCCCAGCAATAATGTACATCGCAGCGGTTCTGGAAGGGGACAGGGGTTGCCTTTCACCCTAGTCTTGAAGGACAAAGAGGGAGGTACTCAGTAAATATTAGCTAGTGCTGTTAAACCCGGCTCACTTTGAAACTTTCACTCCTTCAACAATGAAGGCAATTGGTCTTCCTTGTGGGGTGCAGCTGTGGCACACAGGAGCAGTGCAGTCCAGCCTCAGAAGGTGAGGGAAGTCTTCCAGAGTGGCTCGTATTGAGTGGCAACCTGACAAGTCGTCGACTCCAAAGAGTAAGATATGCACGACAGGAGCAGGGAGAGGGATGGCGTAACACTCCGCACTCTGGGTGTTGGTGTGCTACACGGCGGGGGTGGGGTGGGGGGGAGATAGAGAGGATTGGAACTGAGTATTTTGAGGTGAAGCTGGACAGGTGAGCAGGGAACCGAGTAATAACAGCCCTCATAACTGACTTGGGGAGCTGTTGAAAAATTCCGGGGCATAAATGAAGCATGATCACTAAAAGTCTTAGAAGACCTAAGAAGAAAGCGAGGAGGATGATGGTGAGGATGGTGATGGTGCAAATTGAACGGAACCTTGTTGTTCATAGAGGAGGAGGGAGAATGCTAGGCTAGCCAGCGCATTGCAGACCTGCTTGCTCTGCAGTTGACAAGGCTGCTGTGGGAGGCGGTGAGCGAGCACAGCCGTGCATATCCTGTGCTGGAGGACCACTGCGGATTGACTCCATCATGGCTGCCATCCTTGTCCTCGCTGACCTAGTGTGCCGTGCACTGTGCTAAAAAATACTTACAGGCGGATCTCATTTAATTCAATGCTCACAGTAGTTAGGGGAGGCAAATAATACTATATATGTAGAAGCAAACTGAGATGTAGGAGAGATGAATCATTTTGTATATTCCAGGAATGGGCAAATGATGTCCCTGGCCCTCATCCTTCCAACAACCTGTTTTGATAATTGGCCATGTTCATACGTTGTCATATTTGTTTACGGCACTTCTGCACTTCAGTGGTGGTGTTGAGTAGCTGCAACAGAGAGCTTATAGCCACAAAGCAAAATATGGACTGTAGGGACCCTGGTCAACTGCTGCTCTATTATCACGTGACTAATGGGTAGAGCTGGGACTTGAGTCCTTGAGAACTGGGATTATATTTCTTTGGCATCTCTGTAGGCTGGCCATGTTACATTATAATAATCCCTCATCTGTAAGCATTTGTCAAATTGAAGAAGGAAAGAATAAACAAGTCAATCTGCTTCAGTCAAAGCCTGATCTATTCACAATTATTCTGTACCATTGCTCTTAAAGATGTTGAGCTGAAGTTAGTAAATAAAACAAGCATAGACTGCCAACAATGAACCAGGGATTAGGCTAGTTTTGCATACAATGGTGAACAGATTTTCTACACTTGATCTTAGCCAAAAGGCCGAGAAGCGATGGTGAACAGATTTTTAAGTGCTTTCTGAGAACCCCAAAGGAACATGTGTGAATCAAATAAATTACAATAAAAAGATACCAGACAGAAGAGGGACAAGTGCTATGTAGTGAGTGATGAGTGGATTTGCTATACAGTCAGAGAAGAGTGAGTAATTGAATGTGACCAAGGGCTATAGGAAGGGTGTTTTAGACAGTGGGCACTGCATGTGCAAAGGCCCTGAAGTAGAAAAGGGGAGAGGTGGGGTGGGGGTGGGGTGGAGAGAGAGAGGTGTGTCTATTTGCAGAGGAGCCAGCTCTGAATCAGGTCCTAGTTGTGTCACGAGTATTTTAACTTGGGAGAGTATGAGATCACCAGAGAAAGCACTGTGAGAGAAGACGTGGGTTGTGAGAAGGATTCTGGAACACCCCAGGTGATGGAAAAGGTGAGGAACACCTTAGAGCAGTGGTTCTCAACCTTCCTCATGCCGTGACCCTTTCATGCAGTTCCTCCTGTTGTGGTGACCCCCTTTGCTACTTCCTCACTGTAATGTTGCCACTGTTATGAATCGGGTGACCCCTGTGAAAGGGTTGTTCAACTCCCAAAGGGGTCGCGACCCACAGGTTGAGAACTGCTGCCTTAGAAAACCTGGTGCATCTGAGGCTTATTCCTGTGTGGGCTGCAAAGGGAGGGTCTTTTTTTTTTTAAAGCAATTTATTAGGGGCTCATAAAACTCATCACAATCCATACATATACATACATCAATTGTATAAAGCACATCTGTACATTCTTTGCCCTAATCATTTTCTTTTTTTTTCTCCTCTTTTCTTTTTTTACATTTTATTAGGGCCTGGGAGGGTCTTTAAGAGAAGGCCATGGCCTGGTCTGGCGTGGAGGGAGGTTGGAAGCGGTGGTGCTCTTGACCCACCCTCTCCTCTCAGTGACTGGGTGTTTTTCCTGTCCTCTAGGAAAGCCATCATCCAGCTCCACCGCAGCCATTTGATTTTATATCATGCAATTAAAGAGTTGCAATGCTTCCTTGTCTTTTTCCTGCCAACATCCTCTTAGTTGTTTTTTTTTTTTCCTTTTTGTTTTAGAGAGTGTCTCCTTAATTGGGTTTGTAGAAAACGTGTGTTATAATTACCTTAATTTCATTGCATCCTTCCTGGTCCTGTTTAACCAAACACCTCCCCCGTCTCTGTTGTTTGTGCTCATCCTGATTGACTCATGAGGTGACACTGGCTGACACTTGGCAAACCAGTGACCTTCTTTTTGAGCTCGAGTTGCCAAACGCTAATAAAAGAGGTTCCTAACAGGGAGAAGACAGCCTGCAGCATGCCAGTTTCTGCTCTAGGGAGGAAGTGGCTTATTAGGTGGGTGACTATGTTGAGAGGAAGTTATGTTTTAGATATTTTAGGAAGGTTTGAGGAAATAATTTGTTCGAGAACAAGAAGAACATCATTAAGCAACTGACGAGTGAGGGAACAGTTTTCACGGCTGTAGATTGAATTGTATCCCTTCGAAAAATAGATTGAAATCCTAAACCATGTACCTGTGGATGCGATGCTCTTTGATATAGGGCTTTTGTTAAGTTAATGAGGACTTATTAGAGGAAGGAAGATATGTTCTGAGCCGATTCTTTCAGAGCACTCTTACTAAACGACAGAGACATAAGCCAAAAACATGAGCCAATTGACATGGGATATGTTCTTGCTCATAGTGACTGTCTATCCTATCTATCCATCTGTTCATCTATCTGTCTGTCCATCTATCTATCTATCTATCCATCTATCACAAGATAAATTTGTCCCATTGGGCTTCTGAGACTGTAAATCATTATGGGAGCAGATAGCCTCAGATTGCCCCACAGAGTGGCTGGTGGGTTCAAACTGCTAATCTTGTGGTTGGAAGCCCAACAAGTAATCCACTACACCACCAGGGCTTCTTATAGAGACATGCCCAAACGACCAAACTCACCGGCATCCAGTCAATTCCGCCTCATGGCAACACTGTAGGGCCAAGTAGGCTCGCCCCTCTGGGTTTCTGATATTGTAAATCTCTATGGGACCAGAAAACCTCCTTTCTCCCTCAGAGCAACTAGTGGGTTTCAGCAGGTGACCTCGAGGTCAGCAGCCCGACCTGTAGCCCACTATCCCACACAGAGGGAATTAAACGCCTTATGAAGACAGAGACTGAAGAACTGCAATCTCAGGAATGCTTGGGTCTGTCGGCCAGTGATTGGCTGCAAGAAGCCAAAAGAGATAAAGGAGACCATCATCTAGAGCAGTGGTTCTCAACCTTCCTAATGCCCTGACCCTCTAGTACATTTCCTCATGTGGTGGTGACCCCCAACCATACAATTATTTTCTTTGTTACTTCATAACTGTCATTTTGCTTCTGTTATGAATTGGGTAACCCCTGTGAAAGGGTCATTCGACCCCCCAAAGGAGTCGCAACCCACAGGTTGAGAACTGCTGCTCTAGAGCCAGCAGCCAGCATTTGGACTCGGAGCCTCCTGAACGTCAGTGGATTCCTAGTGATTAAACATCCCCATGTTTACGTAGCACCAGGTAACAGAGACACTCACTCAGTGGTAATAAATTGTTAGATAAAGTCAAGAAAGTGGTTAAGCTCCCTGTCATTGAGTCATTTCTGACTCACATAGACCCTTTGGGCCAGAGGAGAACTGCCCATTGTGGATTTCTGGGGGCGTCAACCTTTATAGGAGCAGAAAACCTCGTCTTCCTCCTCCTGGTGTTTTCAGATTGCTGACCTTGCTGTGAGCAGCCCAACATGCAATCCATTATGTCACCAGGGCTCCTTTAAAAAGTGGTTATGCAATGTCTATGGAGAGCTCTTACATTGTGAAATCCCCGAATTGTCATCATTGAGAATTTGCCTGGAACAAAGAGACCCAGGGAGAAGGCAAAAAAAAAAAAAAAAAAAAAAGTCTTGTAATACTAAACACCAGAAGCCCCTCTGGGACCATCTCCCTAGAAAAGTTGCTTAATTAAAAGCCCAGAACACACAACAGAAAACAGCCAGCCTGTGAGGATGAAATGAGATACGTGTGAAAGTACGTGGAGCTCTTTGGATGTAAGTTGCTGCAGTGTAACTTTTTATCTACGTCTGTGACTTGAACTGTGGTTGTATTTCAAGCCACGTATCCCTAGGCCCGCTTGATAAAAAGAACTATTCTGTTACCAGAGGACCAGCAGTGATTGTAAACACCTAATGTGTCTTCCATAAGTCTTTGCCTCTATTTGTATTAAAAATTAATAGTTACCTTATTTCCAGAGGTTTTTCCCCCTAAGGATGAAGTGTATTATTAATAATGTGGTTGTTGTTGTTGTTAAGTGCCTTTGAGTTGGTGCCCGCTCATAGTGATGCTCTGTACAAGAAAAAACACTTCCTGGTCCTGCACCCTCCCTACTGTGGTTCTTATGTTTGAATCCGTTGCTGCAGCCTCTGGGTCAATCCAGCTTGTTGAGGCTCTTAGTCCTCAAAGTAGTCTCCTTGGTTTTCGACACTTTCAACGTGCGCAGCAAGTATTTTAACACCATTATTTTTGGTATTTATGTTTTCACCATTTACATTTTACCAAAGCTTAGACCGGTTACATGGGTTTTCAGCTCTACTAACTTTTCTGCTCACGCTCCATCCCCACCTGCACAGCCCCCATAGTTTGATTGCTTAAAAAGACTTTCTTAGATCATGCATCAACTGAATAGTAGCCTGAGCCTATCGAGATGAACTGATACTTATTTTCCCAGTGGCCCTGGGCTTATAACATACGTCAGCAGAACTGAGTAGACCCTGACTCGTAGCAGCCCTGTGCCAGACCAGAGCTGGGCTGCAGAGGGTTCCGGTGGCTGGTTGTTGAAAATTAGCTCGCCAGGCCTTTCTTTGCCCAGCGGGGCTCCAATATCCAACCTGAGGAGGTCAGGGGTGTGTGTGGGGAGGGTGGGGGTCTGACATTGGTAGTGGTATGTGAGTTGCTTTCTAATTCTTTGCTTGGCCTTTGCCAACTTGCACTGGAGAGAAGGCCTCGCTGTGAGATTATGTTGTTTATATTTGGTGAAAATGAAAATGGAGAGATCGCTATCCACTGCAACGGAGACATCCGCGTTGCACTAGGCACTGGGAGGACGTTCATTTGGGCTGGGTAGCGCTTCCGTTCTCTACTTTTTCTTTTCAGCTTTTGTTCTTCCTCGTTATCTTTTCATTTATGTACATTCATGAGGTTATGGAAGAGAACACCATACTTACTATATTTGTCAATGGTCAGTTCATCATGTAAGGTTCTTACGAATACAGGCCTTGTCTTGGTGTAATGCTGTACTCTTAAACCCTGAAATAGCTTTGGGACCTACCAGGGGCTCCATACACTCTCAGGAGTTAAACGGCTCACAGTGGGTTTGTGTGGGTGATTTATACGGTCCTCCAAAGGAAGGGTTAACAGATCCACTCGCAGGCTATTCTGGTATAAAATGGACCCCTTTGAAATTCTGCCTGAGGCTTTTTAAAATATATGACGTGGGTTTGATCTTCTGACAAAAATGCCGCTTTCAAACGCTGTGTAGTCTTTAGTTACACTCAGAACCCCTGGGCCACTGAGATGCTAGCACATTCATTTCTTTGTCTTTAGCATTTTTGACGTGGTCATTGGCACTTTATCATATTTACTTGGAATTCCCATTTTAAAATATAGTTTATTTGTTTCTATAGTGACTATCAATAAGAAAAACTGTGCTTTAAATGGTATAGTCCTTAGTTTCTCAAGAATGCGGAGTGGTTAGGGTCAGGCAATACTGGCATGCTCTATCGCATCACATTCTCCCCGCTTTGTTTGTAAAAATAATAAGCTATGGTTTCTGAGTCTTGACAGACTCAGAAGATTTCTCTTAAGTTAAATACACTCTGTGGGCTTTGCTGTCCTTCATGGCGAAATCCTGGGGAGGGAAATTCACTGTGTATCGTAGGAGCAGAGTTTCCAGTGATGCCAGTCTACTGTGTGCGGTAGGAGGCCCATCTCCAAACCAGCTCCTCACCAGCATACTCCTGTGAGCTTTTTAGGAGCCCTGGTGGCCTAATGGTTATACATTGCTCTGCTAACAACAGGGTCAGCAGTTCAATACCACCAGCCACTCACTCCACAGGGAAAGAGAGCTTCTGCTCCCATAGAGAGAGACCTGTCTACCCCGTCCTGTAGGGTGCTGCAATTCTGAATCACCTCGATGGCAGTGAGTCTGCGTCTTCCCTACAGTAATCTGTGCATGTTAAAATTGCAAACGCAACCCAGTCTGAAATGTTATTATTGTACATGTTTTTGATGGACACAGTTTAATCCATAACATATGATTTTGGTGGGTTATATGTAAGAGGCCATGCTTGGGGAGAGCTTGAGCCCAGATCCAGGTTACCGACCATAAGAAATGATCTTACATGATGAGAGGCTAGGGTCAGTGCTAGAGGATGCATTCTGCCTCCCAGAGTAAGCAGCAGACTTGTAACCAGGGGCTTCTTTGTGATTTTTTTTAAATCAAAGATCAGCAGGACAGGTGGGGTTGAGTTGTCATTTCATTAAGAATCAATGGTTTCTATGGATTGAAGTGTGCCCCCTCCCCCCAGTATATATATGAGGGAACTTCAAAAATGTTGTGAAAGAATGCCATTGTCTTTAGTTTCATTTTGAAGTCCACTCATTGGCTGGAGATCGGGTCTGGGGGGTTCCTACACCTTCCTGTGATCCCATCTGGGAATAGTGTTCTCTTTGCCACGGTGGGGAGGGGGGGTATGTCTTAAGCATTTTCACTTCAGAGACATCAGAAAAGCAGATTAGTCTTTGTTCCTCCTTTTTCTGCTGGTTTCAGTGGCCACACAGAGCTCCCCGGCAGAATTCACAACGAAGGGTTTCCAGGCTTGATAGAGAGTAAGGTCATGGTCCACAGCAATACCTCTGTTCCACAAGCAGTCAAATCTCTCTCTAGTCTGCAGCCTCGCCGCCTGTGGTCCCTTGGCCTCTGATGGCTTGGTCGAGGAAGCCAGCCCGCCTTGCCTCACAGTCTCATAGCATCCACACTACTTCTCTTTTCTAGCTCATGGTCTACTTGCTTCGGCCTCTGGTACCTTGGGTCTTGCCCTCCACCATTCTGACAGAAATCTCAGACATGCGGCCCTGGGGGGTCTTTTCTCAGTGATCCTGAGATCTCTCTGTGTATCCCTTCAGAGATGGTTCTCACAGAGAAAGGACTTTGATAGAGACTGTTTGTTGTTTTTTTTTTTTGCCCTCATGGAAACAAAGGGTGGTGACTTAATCCATGCCTCCTACTAAGGTAGAAAAGCTATCATGCCTTAATCCTGCCCATTGGCGTAGCAGTGAATGCCTTTCAAAATGGGGTATATGAAGACTATACTCAGTAGAGAATTTTGGCTAAAAACAAAACAAAGGAAGTAAAAATCATTACCATCAAATCAATTCTGACTCATAGTGGTCCTGTAGGACAGGGTAGAACTGCCTCTGTGGATTTCTGGGACTGTAACTCTTTATGAGAGTAGAAAGCCTCATCTTTGTCTTGTGGAGTAGCTAGTGGTTTCCTAAGGCTGTAGTTACCGGCCCAACACATAACCCACTGTGCACCACCAAAGGGCCTTGAGGGACTTAGGGGCAAGAAGGTCCATAGTAAGTAATTAATGACTTCTCAGGCATAGATATAAAACACACACAGATAAGGGAACGATAGAAGGCGCACTTTGTTCACCTAGGAGTCCTAGGATCCCCGAGAACCCTGGTGGTGTGGTGGTTAAGCGTTGGGCTTCGACCCGCATAGTCGGCAGTTCTGTAGGGGACAGATGGGGCTTTCTACTCCTATAAACATTTACAGTGTCAGAAACCCGCAGGAGGTGGCTGTGAGTCAGCTTTGACTCAGTGACAGTGAGCTGGGTTTTGGAAGAACCCAGGAATCTGGGCCAAGTGAAGCTGAGACAGGATTTCTCCCCGAGTGGACAGAGAGAGCCTATCTCTAGAGGGGTTTACCTGAATTTGAACTTAGAGCCTCCTAAACTATGAGAACATTAGTTTATGTTCATTAAAATTACACACTCACAGTATTTCTGTTCGGGCAACACACAGAAACTACACCAGTGGTCCTTCCTAGCGAGAGCTTCTGATTGGCAGTCTGACTCGACTCACGGGCAGAAGTCAGAGCTTCGAGCTGTCTCAGTGTGGGGAGTGGAACAACAGCATGTGTGGAAGAGGTGCTGGGGTCAGCCCGCCAGGGATTTGATTATTGGCAGATGGCATGGTAGTACTAAAATTTGTTAATGGTTACTACCACTACTACTACTGTCATAGTTACTACCACTACCACCACTACTGCTGTAATGGTTACTATCACCACTACTACTGTAATAGTTACTACCACCACTACTACTGTAATGGTTACTACCACCACTACTACTGTAATAGTTACTAACACTACTACCACTGTAATAGTTAATACCACTACTACCACTGTAATAGTTACTACCACCACTACTGCTGTAATAGTTACTACCACCACTACTGCTGTAATGGTTACTATCACTACTACTGCTGTAATAGTTACTATCACCACTACTGCTGTAATAGTTACTACCACCACTACTGCTGTAATAGTTACTATCACTACTACTGCTGTAATAGTTACTACCACTACTACTACTGTAATAGTTACTACCACTACTACTGCTGTAATAGTTACTGCCACTACTACTGCTGTAATAGTTACTACCACTACTACTACTGTAATGGTTACTACTGTTGCACCTTTTGAAGAAAAGGGGCTGGATGCAAGTTGTCACGATTGGTTTGGAGCACATCGCCCTTAATAATGGTGCTGTTGTGTGCTCTCCGAAGTGATGATCCGTGCAACCATTCATTCATTTATTTAATGCGCACCCTGTGCCAGCCAGAGTAAGTCCTGGTGGAAACGTTGCCACTCTGAGTTGGTTCCCACTCACTTTGGCCCTGTGTCCAACAAAATGAAACACTGACTAATGCAGACCCAAGTAGTGATCAAACAAAAATGATCATTTAGAACCTGATCACATTTAGAGTTTGTGGATTTGTCTGTACCAGATAATAAATAGCAAGGACAATAGCTGCAGAAAGGCTGAGAATTTGCTCACGGGCCTTCCTCTGGGTGCCCCTTTGGGTCCACAAATCTGTGGCCAAGGCCTGTCCAAATAAGTAGGCGCACCTCAGACACTACTGTATTGCCCGGAAGCATCCTTGAACGTTCCTCTTCTCCAGTTCGCATCCCCTCACTCTTCCTCACTTGCTTCATAATATTTTATTTCTGTTCTGCCATACCCACCAACAACCAAACCCACTGCCTCGGGGTTGATTCCAACTCGCAACAAGCGTCTTGGACAAAGTAGCATTGCCCCATTTGGATTCCAATGCTGTCGATCTTTCTGGGGTCAGGATGCCACATTATTTTCACCTGATCAGCTGATACGCTGACCTTTCAGCTGCTAGCTGAGTACGTTAGCCACTCGGTCACCAGAGTGCCTGCCATTCCACTGTTGTTTGGATTATTAGACTTCATTCCAACTCATAGCAGCCCTGTGTTCTGCAGACGGAAACACTCTCTGAACCCGCGCCAGCCCCACAGTTGTTGTTATGGGAGCGTCCAGGACAGAGCCACAGTGTCCGTCTAGCTCCCTGAGGGTCTTCCTAGTTTTTGTTGATCTGGGACATTACCAAGTATGATATCCTTTTTCAGGGACTGGTCCCACCTGATAATAGTACATGAAACGAACAAACAAAAAGTACATGAAACAAAACGGTACGATCCGAGCTGCTAAAGAGCATTCTGGGGGTGTATTTCCTCTGAGACAGATCCATCCCTTCTTTTGGCAGTCCATGCTACTTTCAGTATTCTTGACCAACACCGTCATCCATATGCACCGATTTCTCTCTGATCGCCCCGTTCATTTTCCAGCTCTCACAGGCATAGCAGGCTATTGAAGTGACTGTGGATTGGGTGAGGTACACCTTACTATTCAAAGTGATGTATTTTCTCTGAAACCCTTCAGAGGAAATCCCGGACAAGTCCGTCTTTTTTCTTCATGCATCATGGCCTTGTTCACTGATTGAGTTGTTAGGATTTTTTATTCTTCTTTCATTGAAGGACATTCCATACTGAAGACTGTGATCTTTGATCATCTTCAGTAAGTGCTTCAAGTCCTCTTGTTTCCAGAAAGCAAGGCTGTGTGATCTGCATATTGCAGGTTGGTAATGAATCTTCCTTCCATCCTGAGGCTGTGTTTTCTCTGTGTAGTCCCGCTGCTTATACCATTTGCTCACCATACAGATTGAGTAATCCCAGTGAAAGGATGTGCTTTTCCTGATTTTAAGCCATGCAGTATCCTCTTGTGCTGTTTGACCAGGCCTCTTGGTCGCTATGTAGGCTCTGTGCGTGCACAACTATGTGTTCTAAAATTCCCGTTGCTTGCCATGTTAACCACCTTAGTTTATTATGATCCATGCACCCTTTCCTTTCAATTCCTGTCAAGAGTTACAGTCTCAGAAAACCACAGGGGCAGGTCTACCCTGTCTTATAGGTTTGCTATGAGTTAGAAGCAATTGCGTGGTAGCGAGTTTGGTTGGTTTTATTTTTTAGTCTATCTTCTTGTATGAATTGTAATTATTTTGTGATGGATCCAGCAGTGTCATCTAGCAATAGGTCCCTTCTATTTTTGTTGTTGCTGAGTAATATCCTACTTTGTATATCCGTTAGTTTATGTTTGCACCTGCTGATGGATATTTGTCATTGTTTCCAATATGGGGCTGGTACAAATAAAGCTGTTGTCACCACTGGTGTGCAGGTTTGTGTATGGGTGTGCACTTGCATTTTCCTGGGAGAAGGTACCTGGGAGAGGAAAGCTGGATCATGCCATTAACTATACGAGGGGTTTCACAAAGTGTTTGGAAGCATGCAACTGGAAGATAAGTGACATTTTCACACAAGACGTGTGAGGCCCTTTCATATTTAACTTTTTAAGAAACTGCCAAACTCTTTCCAAAGTGGCTGTCCCTTGTGACATTCTCATCAATGGGATTGGAGAATTCCATTTCCTTACATTCTTATCAACACTTGTACTTCTCTTCCTGTTTGACATTTCTGACAGGTATTCCCTTGATTTGATTTTGGTCGTAATGTGCATTTATTTCCCCAAGGACTAATGATGGTGAATATCTTCTCATGCTTTCTTGCCATCACTGTGTCTTCTTTTCCTGTGACTTTGCTTATCACAATCTTTGCAAATTATGTGCTGCTGGTGGTTTCAAAATCGCTAGCTCGGTGCCTGACCACTATGCCATCAGGGCTCCTCTCAGACCAGCGAACGGAGTCCACCCTCTAGTGGATAGCTTGATCAGTATATACTATCTCACCTAAGGGTGATGCCAACTGCTAGATGGATTGAGCATACCGTGTGTTCTGGTGTGTTTCAGAGATATTTACAGTTACAAACTGTGTTATATAACTTTTAAGTCTTAGTTCAGCAAGGGAGGGAAAAGAAGTCATCACAGAGAAGGAAATGAGAGGTGCTGCCAAGCAATTTGTTTTCTAAGGAAAGAAGTGCAGCCCAAGCCACTGAATACTGAGGAAAACTGAGAAAGCTTTAAAAAAATATCAGTGCCACGCAGATCATCACAACACGCACACACACACACACACACACACACACACCCCAAACCAACAGATTTTCCATAACCCGCCCCAGTGAACATGACAAAGGGGAACGTGCACCTAGAGATAATCAAATAATGAGAAAGGAAGAATATTAAAAACAATTTAAAACCTAGTGGAAAACAGACAAGGCTAAAAGAAATAAGGGAAACAATGCCACACAATGAGTATCTAAATAAAGAGACATTGTAATCAAAATGGACAAAACTTGAATGGGAACCATAGGAAAAGAATTTGCCAACAGATTTAATAAGGATCAGTGAAACAAGAGTTTCAAAACAAACTCAAAACCATAAAATCAATTCAGACTCATAGCGACCCTACAGGTTAGAGTAGACCTACCCCCGTGGGTTTCCAGAATAGAAGATAAGATAGTAAAATGATAAGTTTTCACGAGGAATAGGATTGAAAACTCAAGGAGATTGAACACAGTTTAATGGAATTTGGAGCCAACAAGAGACTTAATGTATGCATCCTGGAATCTCAGAAAAAAGATGAGAGAAAGAAAAGTACTTGAATGAATAATGATAAGAAATAAAGGATATTTGTATCTACAAATACAAGAAACTAAAAAAAAAATCCAAGTAGGATAAACCCCAAGAGATGTACACCAAGATATACTGAAGTCAAGCTCTCAAAGATTAAAGATAAAAAGAAAATTCGGTAAGTAATCAGAGAGGAAGCTGTCACATACAAACGATCTTCAAGGAGATTATGTGCTGATTTCTTCTCAGTGATACTGTGGGCCAGAATAGCAATGGAACAATAAATACACTGAAAGCCCTCCGTGGGGTGTGGTGGGGGGACCTGTTAACCCAGAATAGTATATCCTTCAAGAATGCGGTTAACCATTCCCAAACAAACAAGACTTGAGCGAGTTCTTACCTACCAGACTTATCCTCCCGAATAGTCATGGGGCGATTCTACACCAAAAGTAATTTAAAGCTCTGTATGAGAAGAACGACCTCAGAAGTGAAGCGCATTGACAAATATAAGGACCAGCAGTGAAGTACTTGTGCTTGATAATGCTAATTGTGTTGTCCATGTTTCTTAATAAGGAATGTGTAAAATCGTAAGGATAAAATTATGTGACAGATTATATAATAAAGATACGATTTGTGATAACAGCAACAAATATAGAAATTTCTAGATGTAAAACTTCTTATATGTCACTGCAGTTAAGTTGGTCCTGACTTACTCTAGAATTTGTAGATCACCCAAACCAAACTCATAGCCTTCAAGTCAATTCTGACTCATGGTGACACTGTAGGACCTAATGGAACTGTCCCTGTGATTTCTGAGACCATAACTCTTTATAGGAGCAGAAAACCTCATCTTTCTCTCACAGAGTTGCTGGTGGTTTTGAAGTGCTGACCTTGAGGCTCACAGCCCAATGCATAACCACTACACTACCAGGGCTGTATGGGATTTTATAAATGTCAGTTGTTAAATGCAGTATTCATTGTAGCCACTAAGGAGATACCTGAGAAATCATATACAAAATAAAAAGGGGATGGTGACAAAAATGATTTACTACAATAAACCAACAAAACAAAAACAAGCAGTAGTAAAGAACAAACAAAGAAGGCTTAAGATACATACACTAAACTATAATGTAACAAAATAGAAGGAGACTCCAAAAGATTCATGGGACATGGAATAAAAAGATAATTGAATTTTCCACCAAATTTTTTAACTCTGTAAGTCACTTCTTATTGGTAATTATACTGAAAACAAATGGACTAAATTCTGTAATAAAAGGACAGAGGTTGGCAAAATGGATTTTGAAAAAAAGATTATGTTTTATTTTATTTTATTTATAAGAAACATTTATAAGAAACACACTTTTGATACAGAGAATCTAATCCAATTTATTTATAAGAAACAAACAAAATACAGGGAAACAAAGAGGTTGAAAATGAAATGATGGGAAAATTCTATTCAAATAATAACCAAAAGAGAGCTGGTGGCAATGTTATTAGCAGCCACGTAGACTTTTCAAAATCCATTAAAAGAGTTGAAGGTCGTCATTACATAGAGATAAAAATGATAATCCAAAGATTTAGTGAGAATGCATATATGTACTGGACACCTGCGTTTTATAAAGTATAGACACAGAATTGAAGGAAAAACTAGAGTGGTATAGTAACAGAGAATTCAATATACCAGTTCTAATACTGGCATATTAGCTTATCATGAACTAACAAATTAACAAGAAAACACTGGTCTTTCATGAGACTATAAAATAAACAGGCGACTTAAGGAACATACACTCCAAAAAAAACATCATAATGTATATTCTAGTATACATGGATTATTCTCCAAAACAGATCATGTATTCCATCACAAAACAAGTATTGAAAGAAATTTAAAGAGTTAAATCATCTAAGTGTTTTCTCTAACCACCGTAGTGGAGTGAATCTAGAAACCAATAATAGAAATTAGACAGCGGCACCACCAAAACCACTGGAGAATGCACACCTACGGTCATTACACGGCACACTGTTAAACTACCAGTGAATCAGAGACTAGATCACAATTTTGCGGAGTCAAATGAAAAATGAAAGAACAACATACTAAAATTTATGAGATTCAGAAAAGGGGGGAAAAGGAGAGAGATGCAGCAAAGGGACTACTCTGAAGGAAACTTACATCAATAAATGATTTTATGAAAAATAAAAGAAGATCTCAAATCATCATCTTGGCTCGTCAACTCCAGGAACATTAAAGGGCAAGCTAAGTTGGAACCTATTAGACAAAATAAAACAGGACATAACTGAAAACAGGAAAACGAGAGAGAATCATTAAAATCAATAATTGATTGCTTAAAAAGGTCAACAAAATCAACAAACTCTTATCTGGATTGACAAAAAAAACAAAAAAAAGGAGAAAAGGTATAATAAATAAGAAACAAAGGGACATTAGAACGGATTCAGTAGCAATAATCAAAATTGTGGTTTGCATGAAATATGCGGGTTTCTTTTGCATCTAATGTTAGGGTTTCCTAAGGTTCTAAAACAAGCGTAGCTAATGGAGCAGTAAGGGTAGTGAGGGCAGCAAAAGAGAGGACGACTGCCAGTGAGGTGGCTGGCACAGTGGCTGCAACCATGGGCTCAGCCTGCAAACACTTGTGAGGAGGGCACAGGCCTGGGCAATGCTCCATTCTGTCAATGGCACCTTGTAACAATGATAGTGCGTTTGTGAGATGATGACTCCCAATTTCAGATCACTCTGCACAGTGCCGATTTGTATCTCATGTATGATAATATAGTTGGCTCTCTTTAGACATAAATAATAGCACACCTCTTTGGGCAAGGCCATTTAACTATCTGAAATAGGAAATTTCTTGGAAGCATACAACCTATCCAAACTGACTCAAGAGGAATGAGAAAGTTTCAACAGAGCAATATAAAGTAGAATGATCAAATGAATAACAAAACATTCCCAACAACAAAAAAGAGTGCAGAAGCAGATGATTTCACTGAGGAACTCTATCAAACATTTAGAGAAGACTTGACACCAACCAACTCTTCCAAAATATAGGGAAGGAAGGAATATTCCCTAAATGATTCTACGAAGCAAACATAATCCTAATACAAAACCACACAAAGGTACCACAAGAAAAGAAAGCCATGGATCGATATTTTTTAATATAGATGAAAAATTCTCTACAAAATAGTAGCAAACAGAATCCATAAGCATATTATAAGATTCCTATACAGTGACCTAGTGGGGTTTATTTTAGGACTGTAGATATGTGTCAGCATTGGAAAAATCAACCATTGTAATACACCACATCAGTAGAACAAAGGAAAATAACCAAATAATCATCTCATTGGATCTAGAAAAGCATTTTATGAAATCCAGGACCCTTTCTTGGTGAAAACCGTAAAGAACATTAGAATAGCAGGGAATGCCTAATTATGACTGAGGACATAGATGGAAAGTCAATAGCCAACATCATACTTAATGCAGAAATGCAGAATTTTGCCTCTAACATTGGGCACAAGACAAGGGTGCATGCTCTTACCACATCTATAGTAGAATTCCTGGCTAGAGCAATAATAAAAGATAGCCAGAATAGAAGTAAAATTTTTCTCTATGTTTTAAATTAAATCATTTTATTGGGGGCTTGTACAACTCTTATCACAATCCACACATGCATCCATTGTGTCAGGCACTTTTGTACATTTGTTTCCTTCATCATTCTCAAAACATTTGCTTTCTATTGGAGCCCCTAGTATTTGCTCCTCATTTTTCCCTTCCTCCCCATTCCCCCCTCCTCCATGAACCCTTGATAATTTATAAATTATTATTATATTGTCATATTGTACACAGTCCGACATCTTCCTTCACCAACTTCTCCGCTGTCTGTCCCCCATGGAAGAGGTTATATGTAGATCCTTGTAATTTTTTTCCCCCTTCCTCCCTGACCTTACCTCTACCCTACTGGTATTGCCACTCTCAACACTGATCCTGAGGGGCTCATCTGTCCTGGATTCCCCATGTTTCCAGTTCCTACTTGTACCAGTGAACATCCTCCAATCCAGCCGGATTTGTAAGGTAGAATTTGGATCATGATAGTGGGGGTGGGTGTGGGTGGAAGCATTCAAGAACTAGAGGAAAATTCTATGTGTCATCATTGCTACACTGCACCCTGACTGGCTTGTCTCCTCCCTGCAACCCTTCTGCAAGGGGATGTCCAATTGTCTCTATTTGTGGATGATATGGGCCTATATATAGAAAATCCCAAAGAATCCACAAGAAAACTTCTAAAGCTAATTGAAGTGCCTGGAACCCAACCTAAAATTGTACTAGGCTCAAGTATTTCTTGCTTGTTCCATGACAAAAAAAAAAAAAATTCTTCCCTGGCCTTTGAAATTTTGATGGTGGTCATTTCTTTCTTACTCATTATTTGTATTTTTATCTGTATTATTATTATTTTATCCTTAGGACTTTATTTTGTTTCTGTTGGGTTTTCTAGTTTGTGAAGCACAGGAGTAGATGCATAGAGATAAGAACTGATGCAGGGGTTCATAGTGGAGGTAGGGGTAGGGGTGAGAGGGAGGGGGAGGAGGGTGGGGAGCAAACAATGTCTGTGGGAGCAGGGAGGGAGCACTAGAACTCATGGTGAGTACACAACTCATTTTGAAAGCGTTTTCACCAAGGGGGTGGGGAAAAAGAGAAAATGTTCTAAAATTGATGGTGATACTGATTGTACAACTGTTCTGTGAGATGATTGAACTATTGTGTGATATGTGAATGAAGTGCCAATAAAATTGTTTAAAAAAAGAAGTTTGCCCCTGCCCATCCAGGCACAACCTTTGGTCTCAGTTCACCTGGAGCAACGTAGGAAGGAGAGTCAGGAGTAGGAGGATGTAGAATGTAAGCCTCCTTTTGCTATGAGACCAGAACGAATGGCTGGTGCCCAGCTAGCATAGCGTCAGACTTTCCAGTGCCATGAAGAGTGGGTGAACCCATAAAACTATTGCCCTGATATCACCTTTAAATTTTAAACAAAAATATTCCTTGACGTTATCTTAACATTGAACAATAGCTTCACTAGTGAAAGAGGCTTGCCTGGAGTGTGATGCTCTTTCAAGAAATACCTGTTGTTGTTAGGAGCCATCAAGCTGGTTTGGCTGCTCGTGATCCCATATACACCAGAACAAACCCCGCCCGGTCCTGCACCAGGCCTGCGTGTTTACTGTATTTGAGCCCACCATAATAATTCCATGTGGGATCAAATGATGGTAGCAAGTCAATATCTTGTTCTCGTAGAAGCTGTTGCATTGGTGCATAGTCTGCTATGTTGTGTTCTCAACAAAACAAAAAATAAAATACATTACTTTTCCAATAAAAAAATAAACAAAAACCCAACCATGAGCATCCATTTTCAAGCAAAGATATTTTCACTATAATGCGCTTTCTAATGCTTCTATGTATACACTCCTGGTGGCAAGTGGGTTATGCATTGAGCCTCTGACTACAAGCTCAGCACTTCAAACCCATGCAGGTGCATCAAGGCAGAAAGATGAGGCTTTGGGTTCCCATAAAGATTTTCAGTTTGGGAACCTGACCGAGGCAGTTCTGCTTTTGTCCTATAGAATCAATATGAGTCAGAATTGATTTTATGCGAATGATTTTGGTTTTGAATTATACATCCCTATCTATACCTTATTTTGTAGTTGCACAGTGATTCAAATTAATCTACTTTGCCATTCTTCTACTCTTGGAATGTTTTTTTCTTGGCTTTCTTATGCGTTTCTACCACGGTCCTCCTTCTACCCTTTAATACACAGATCTGCATACTTGTGCAACCCACACTTAATAATAATCCAACTTAGAATAAGGAATTTTGATTTAAAAAACAATTTTGGGTTTCAGAAAAGGATACTTTAATTGGGTTAAACAGTGAAAGGCTCCTACCGATGATTGTGACACTCCATGGGGTTCTCATTGCATGTTTTCATGCAAATCATTGCTTCCTCAGCCTTGGGGATACTTAGTGCATTGGTGAGGATGCAGTAGTGACGCTTCTCCTGCTCTGTGAAACATTGGGGTGCTGAGCAACTGTGTGAAAAGGTGATTGTTTATGGTTGGATGTTTTAGGGATTGGGGGGTGGGAGGCAGGGAGATAGACTAGTTGGTTGGTTGCTAAAATAACATTAAAAAGTGGAGCTCTGTTTGCTTTGTAACTGTGATACAAAACCCAAATTTCAGTACCATCAAGTTGACTTCTAACGCATAGCGACCTTATGAAGGGTTTCAGAGACGTTAGATATTTACAGGAACAGACAGCCTCATCTTCTGTCCACAGTGCATCTGGTCGGTTTGAACATGGAACTGTTACTTCAATAAGAAGAATGCACTCTTCGCTAATCTTCTTACAACTGCTCTGCTACTTGCTCACAGCAGATTCCATAGTGGAGTTGATTACATTATCTTAGATCACATCCTGGGGAAAGCCTCAGCTGCCAAACTGCTGAGAACTCTGGCCCAGCCAAGTTGACACAAAGCCTAACAACTACAGTAGGCACACTAGCTTTATTAATTAAATATTTACTGGCCTGTCTCGCTTTGAATTTTAGGGAAAAAATATCAGAACTAATAATAAATATCCTGTATCTAGACTAGATAACTGTGTCCTTCATAATAAGTTTATGGCTGCCATGTTAATATTAATACTTGCCTCCAATATTTTTAAAGTAAAATAATGCTTTTTATTTGAATCACATGCCTTGGGTTGATTTTTATCCTTAATCATGGACTTTATGGGTCAGAGTATTTAAAAGTGAGTTATTTTTTAATTAAATGCTACATGAGCATAGTGTTGCTGTTAGTGGCCATTGAGTTGGCTCTGACTTATAACGACCTTATGCCTAACAGAACGAAGCACTGCGCAACCCTGCACCTTCTCAGAATTGCTCTCATGCCTGAGCCCATTGATGCAGCCAGTGTCAGTCCATCTCATTAAGGGCCTTCTTTTTGCTGCCCTACCACTTTACCAAACATGCTATCCTTCTCTAGGGACTCGTCTCTCCTGACAATCCATCCAAAATACTTAAAATGAATTTGGACCATCCTTGCCCCCGAGAAGCACTTTGACCTTACTTCTTCTAACATGGATCGGTTTGTCCCTTTGGCAGTCCATGGTACTTAGAATAGTCTTCTCCAGCACCACCCTTCAGATGCAGCCGTTCTTCTCCAGTGTCCTTACTCATGAACGTCAACACAAGTTTATTAACATGGGCATACCATGTTTATTAACCAGATCCCTTGGTAAATCTTTCAGTATCCTATGTTTTTCATCTTCAGACTTGTCTCCGCTGTAAGATTACGTGTTCATTAATATGTTTATTACATGCCTAGGGCACTTTGGAGTAAATGTTCTGCTACAGAAACAGAAGGATGGGTGTCTTATAGCAGAAAGGTTTGCATCAGTTAGATGGTATGATAGCTGGAGATGTGTGCGTGCGATGCAGTTGAAAAATAGCAATAGGCTATTTCTGGGAATAATGAGGGGAGAAATAAACTCAGTCGTATTTAGAAAATGATTTCAAAAAGTTCATGGAAAATTAGAATCAAAGAGAGTGGGAATTTCCCATGCATTTTTACTCCCCCACCTCCTTCCCCCTCGCCAAGCATAGCATGAAGAATGGGGAAAATTTCCGAAAGACCTCATGACTTTCCCAGCCTATTCCATTCTATCGGAAGCATGGCAACACTTTGCAGAACTGTGGAGAACACAGGTGAACCTGGGAAATGGTGCCCTGGGACAAGGTAGGAAGCTAGGGTAATTGACAGGTCTTCTAAACTAAAGGGAGTTTGAAGTACGGGTTCCACCTTTGCTGACTATTAGGTGAGGTCGCTTTTCACTCAGGAAAGGATCACAGTTGCCTCTTTGACTCTTCATAATTCCATGTGTTCATGTTACGGAGGCATTTCTGTACTATCTGGAATTTCCTTTAAGAATTCCTATTCTTTTCAAAAGCAGCTCTTTTCCTATACCACTTTGACTACTGCCCCAAGTCAGTATCATAGTAAGCCATGGAGGAGATCATACATTTTAAAATCAATAGTAATAATTAACCTACATGGAAAATGGAATGAAAAGATAATGGAATTTTCCCCTGAAGTTTTGAAGTCCCCTTCCTGTTAGTATGCATGTTTAAGGACTCAGGTCTGGTAAGTCCTTTGTTATTGCTTGTCACCCATCATTTTGAATTATGGGAGGTTTAAATTGGTGCCGTTTCTGCTTTTTTGTTGCTGCTGCTGTTACCATTAACCCTTGGACTTAGTCTGGATTGTCATTTCGCTACTAGGTGAGGGTGCTGCATTCATGGCCTGACACAAAGGAGCCATTACACGTGTGCACACGCGTGCACACACACACTCGTGGTCACACACTCACAAACACACACAGTCATACACACTCTCACACATGCATGCACGCTCACAAACACACTCTCACACATGCACGCACACGCACACGTGCATGCTCACCCAATCACTCACTCACTGCCTTCAAGTCAATCCCAATTCATCGCATCTTCAACTTTCTCCCAAAAGAGCCATTGGTGTAACAAATTGAAAGAGCTGGAGGAAGGTAGAGGATTTTCATTATTAAGTCCTCTAGAAGGGTTTTCGAAAGTTCATGGAAATATTCCATTATCTTTTAATTCCATTTTTCTGTGAATTTTGGAAACCCTTATGCTTTCTCCATTGGTGATTCATTATCCGTACACTCCCTTGACACTGAGCAAAGGGCTACTTAGCCCCCAGTGTTCCCTAAAACTTCCCAGATCCCGCCACGCGCGGTTCAAGAGTCAGAAGGAATCAAACAAAGATAGTTGCAATTAATAGTCCAAATAAGACTTGGTTGTCAGACAGTAATAAGGATATGATCTTATATTTCTGGGAGTTGGAAGGTGTGTTAGTCTGGTAGACTAGAGAAATAAATCCACAGAAACTCAAATATATATAAGAGAGAGTTTTATATAAAAGGTAAGTGTACATTAAGAAAGCATCCCAACCCAGTGCTGTCCAAGCCCATAAGTCCAACATTAGCCCATAGGCCCGCTCACACTGATCTACAAAGTCCTCCTCAAACTTGCAAACCACACGCAATAGTGCCGACTGGAGGAGAAAAGCCAAATCAGTGAACGTATAGGCATCTCAGTGCTGGCAGGGGTCTCCACGTGGCTTATCCAGCACCCAGGGCTACATTGGGGTAGGTCCATGTGGCTTCTCCTCAGGGATGTCTTGCAGGAAGTGAGCCTTGCCAGCTGAGGCAGAGAACTAGCTAAGGCAGGTGCACCCTGTCTGACCATCAGAGAAGAAGAGCCCAGAGAACAAGATAGGCGAGGCTCACCGAGCCGTTTATCGCTCTGCCCTTCAATTAATCCCACCTGTGTTTATCAGCCAGGTTGGCACAATAAACCTTAACTATCACAGAAGGTATGATTTTATGTTTTAGGAATAGATACAAATCCACATTCAGGAAAAACCTGGGCCCTTTTTCACACTGCAACTTCTGTGCTTCATCCTGAAGTAGTTTCGTGACCACATTTAATATGCTACCTTGAAAAATAGAAAGAGAAGACCGTACTGTTATCATGCATTATCTCAGGATAGAGTTATTTATAGTGCTTTTCCTTCTCAGTACTCATCTCGAGTGTCTCAATTGTAGCTAATCAGACAGAGAGTATGCTTATGGCAAGGAAAGGCATCGTGTTTCGGTTCTCTCCACCCCACCTTGAGGTGGATAGAGGTGGAAAGGACAATGTCAATGCATTTTCCTGTGTGCTTTTTCGTTAACGCATCCCTTTTGTGTCGGTGATCTTGGGGGGCATTGTTCTTACTAGCTGCCACTAGTGTCTGTCTCCAGCTGATGTCAGCCCCACGTGATCCAAAATGTTTTTACTGTCGGGCTCGGGGTACTAGATCGCCAGTCTTTGTTCCTTTTCTGGACTAGTCTGGAGACCACAGACCTGCCTAGCAGCATAGCACTGTGCACGCTCCACTGATGGGCGGACGGGGGCTGTGCTCCAGGCACACTGGCTGGGAATGGAACCGAGATGACTTGCATAGAAGGTAGAAATTCTACCATGGACCCATCGCTGCCTACATAGGATTGTTTTCATTTTGAATGCGGCGAAGGTGTATGGAGCAAAGCAGTTTTCCATTCAAATAATTCACATATGTTTTAATTATTGTGAGATATTTTAATTATTGTGAGGAATACAGGCCTCCCTTGTAGTATTTGTAGATTTGGCCACAAATTGAGCCAAGGAGGTGAGTTGAGTTTTAGACCTGAAGGGTTCCTAAGGGTGACATCAGTCTCTAACGGAGCAGTAGGCCTGCTTGTTTTGCTGTTGTTGTTTTGTCATTTTCAGTTTCATTTTACATCTTTGCCCTTGCTCTGTGCCAGCCCCTCCAATCTGAGCTCTCTTTAAAAAGTTGCAAGTGGTAGCTGGGTTCTGACCTGAGGGTTGTGGATCCTGATGTTTCAGTGGCTCATTCAGCCATTGGATTGATTGTTCCCACATGTTTTCATTTCCTTTACCCTTTTCCACTGAACAAGGGGAGACCCAGAATTGCACCTGAAATGACTGCTCATGAACTTTTAAGAGCCCAGTTGCTACTCGCCAAAGCAGAATGTACAACATTGTCTTTATGGACGCTGCATGCCAATTGACCTGGGCGTCCTCTGAGGGTTTTTTAATCAGACTTATTATTACATATTTGCCTTATCAGTTTTGGCAGAGCCTAGATCCCGTGTGAGAAGGGAAGCCGTGAGCCTAGTTGGACTCCAACAAAGGGAGGTTCAGCCCTCTGGCCAGTCAGAAGCAGGCAAGTGACCTTGGGCAGACGATTTCAGAATGCAGCCGTTGCTGTTCTAATTGGGAAAGCGTGGCTGATCATGGCATTACCTTTATTGCGACCAGCACGGGAGACTCCTGCATACGAGGGGGCTTCACAAAGTTTGCAGAAAAGCTCTATTTTCATTCTTTTTCCTCACAAACATTTTGAAGTGCTCACATATGTAAAAGACCCTCAATGAAAGTCCCCCACTAGTGTCCGGTCAGTTCCGGGTCACAGTGACTCTGCAGGACAGAGAGAGCAGAAGCGTGACAAAGGGATTCCCAGGTTGGAAGTCTTTATGGGGCAACCAGCTTCCTCTGTCTCCCTTGGAGAGGAGCTCGTGGTTTTGAACCACCAACCTTGCGATCGGCAGCCCTCATCCCCTGAGTGAGAATTGTGTTGAAACTTTGTTCTTATACACTCCAGTGATTATTTTGAATATGTAAAAAGATATGGCTTGTTGTTTAGTGAAATAATCAGGTTCTAAATAAAGGAAACAAAAAATGTGTTGTATTATTAACCTTTTATTACACACGTTTCCTTAATCTGTTCTGTTATTTCAAGCGCGTTGTCTCTCGCTCTCTGTGTGTGTATATCCCTGTCATGAACCAGTTTATGTTCTAGGCAAAGAGTTAGGGATATTCAGTAATGAAGGTATAACTGCCTGGTTTCACATTTCAGTGACAAAAAGCAAAAAGGGGAACAAGCAGATTCAATCACCACATTGTAGGCAGTTTCTAGAGTGTTAATCAGATGAGACACCGAATACAAGGAGTTCAGAGATGGCTTCAGATTGCCAGTTGAAACTGCTAGTCAGTTTGGTAAAAGTAAAGGGTTCTTTAATTTCGCCTTGCCTTTACCTTATTATGAACATCCTTTGAGACAAAAACTTGGTGGAAAGGGTCTTTTTAATTAGGGCTGTTTCAACCACTTAACTTTTTGTTATTAGACTCTTTTTTTTTTTTAATGTGGGGCTAGGAGAGTGAAAGGGCAGATAGATAACAGGATAAAACCAGATCTACAAATTTTAAAAACCATGAAGAGTTTGCTGTTGAAATAATTAGGATAATTATTTTATGCAAACATCCAACGCAATGTGTGTGTGTCTCAGATAGAAGTGTGCATTGTTCCTCCCCTTTTCTTCTTGGAAAGCTCTCCCTTGTGGCCAAGTTCAGAGGCATGCCCTTGTAGAAGAGCAGCACAATGGACCACACGGCCTCCGTCAGCACTTGAAGAATGAGCACTGTTGGTCACACTGCCACTGTGTGGAGGAAGCCGGGGACACAACTCAGACGCCAAGTTACGCAGAAATGGCTTTTCAGAAACGCCTTCAGTATATTGGGAAGAAATCGTTCCTTCATTTTTTAATAGTCGGATATGCATACATAGGAAACGGAGTTGTCGTTTTGTTCATCATTATGTAGAAGAGCAGGGAGGAATTACGTCAAACCCCGTAAAGCCAAGACGGGGTGGACGTCTGGCTTTATGAGTGTAGCAAAGCTGCCTTTCTTTGATATTTTATTAGACAAGAGGGACTTTGAAGTGACACTCCCAGATAGCTAGCTCTAGCATGTTCGTCACTGAGGTTTAGGATGACTGCAAACCATAAAGGCAGGTTCCCAGTGCCGTGGGAATGGTTAGGATTGACGTCGATTTGTTAGAGTTTCTCACTCTTGTATTGGACTGCTAATTCTCGATTGACTACGACTTTCCTGTGGACAGTACTGTTCAGAACTCAGTCTGCCCTGGGCCCTTTGGTTTTGAATTCAGTCATGTGTCGTGAAGAAGAAGCCTTACTCCTTCCTCTGATGAACAGAAAAAGTCTCTCTTGCATGTCAAGATGATAAGACATAAAGTGACTGTTGGCCAACCACAGAGCTCTCAGGTCACAAAGAAGCCGTCCACAGATGAGGAGGTATCTGTGCTGTCACTGTGGCTTGGCTGGTTTCTGCTTTGTTTTCTGAAATCTACCCTGTAGAGCAGCGGTTCTCAACTTGGGGGTCACGGATCACTTGATTCATAGAAGTAGCAAAATTACAGTTTTAAAGTAGCAACGAGAATACTTTTATGGTTGGGGGGTCGGGGGTGGGGTCACCACAACACGAGGAACGGTATGAAAGGGTCATGGCTTTAGGAAGGTTGAGAACCGCTGGTGAAGAGGAATGAGCTGGGGCATTAGCACATAGGCCCTGGTTTCTCAACCTCAGCTCCACTGGACTATTTGAGGTTGGTTATTTCCCTATTATGAGTCTGCCCTGTGTATTGGAGAGTGTTAGAAGCACCCCTGGCTTCTAACCATTTACCTCCAACTGTGATAGCCCCAAAATGGCTCCCATTATTGCTAACTGTTCCTTGGGGAAGAAGACAGCGCCCTTGGCTGAGAATTACGGCATCAACTGGTTGGAGCCCTTTATGATGTACATCTGTGTGGGGGCCACCTTCCCTTTCCCTCGACCCCCCACTCTGACTCTCCAAATGTCAGCTCCTTGAGGACAGCAGGGAAGCATTGTTTGATGTTGGGGTTCCCTCTTGCTGCTTACTACACGCAATGTATGGCCTCTTGGAGACTGACAAAAAATATGATCATTTAAAATTGTTTTTGTCTTTAAGATCCAAACTGTATAGTACAAGCGGGCTTTTCAACAAAGGCGAAAATGCGACATTTTTCTACCTCCCTAACTCTTTTTGATATTTGGTTTACAAGTAAGTAAGTCTATGGAGCTCGGCATTTTGGTAACACAGTGGCCTATTTTCTTTCTTATAAAAGACACCACTATATGTGTGTTATACAATATTTTAACCTTTCCTTAAAGAATCCCATGATACTTAGATGCTTATGGTCAACAAAAATTCCTTTTTGAGTTTGAAAAATTCTGTTTGTCTGCCGACCTTCACACCAGCTCCCACAAGGGGGGTGGGGGGAGAGGAAAGAAAGAGAAATAGCCCTTAAATTGCTAAAAGTCCTAAGGCAGTTTTCCCAGAACAAATGTTCACTTTGACTTTTTTTTTTTTGGTTATAAAACCCTCTCTCCGCTGACCCAGTGCTGGCTGAGCAGCTCTTTCTGCGCACTTAGGAATGGGGAAGAGCGCTTGTTTGAATCCAGTGGCCACCTAGGTAAGGGTTCCATTTGAACAAGAAGACGTTTTTAGGAGTGAGATATAGAAACAGGTGCTCAGAATAAATCGTTGTTTCTCTTTGTACAGTTTCAGAATAAAAAAAATTGCATTGAAAATATTTCTAGAGATAACGTAGCACTGCCTGTAGTGGTTAGGGATGAACTCAAGTTTTCGGATCCTTACAGCGGGCATCATAGCCTCCCTACTTTAGAGAAGTCTTAGAATTGACCCCATTACAACTCAAGGTCACGCCATGGATATAGAGTGAAACCGCCCCGCAGGATGTCAAGGCTGCGATGGGTCTGAAGCACTCCTCTGCCCACCACCAGGCCAGTATTTCACCTGCACCAGCTGCTTAGTTACAGCTTGGGAAACCCAACCCACGGGGGCAGCTCCACGGTGCCCCGTAGAGTTGGTTTAAATCAGTGTTTGGTTTTGATTGTTTCCATGAATGTGAAAGCAAAGGTTTCACTAGAACCCTTGTTTGCTGAGCATTTACTTTTTTGACAAGTACTTTCTTTTTTACCTATTCCTTTAAAATTTTTATTTTTTTAATCATTTTAATGGGGGCTCGTACAACTCTTATCACAATCCATACGTATATCCATTGTGTCAAACACATTTGTACATTTGTTGCCATCATCATTCAACATTTGCTTTCTACTTGAGCCCTTGGTATCAGCTCCTCATTTTCCCCCTCCCTCCCCGTTCCCCACTCCCCTTATTAACCCTTGATAATTTATAAATTATTATTATTTGTCATATCTTACACTTTCCAAAGGGGGAACGGATCACAAGGATCCCCATATAACCTCCTCCCTGGGGGACGCACAACAGAAAAGTGGGACAACAGAAGAGGGACATTGTCGGTACTTTTAATGCATTATTAACACTTAAATTTAGAACTAGTGGATAGTGAATATCCATTATCCAATTTTGCATACAGAAAATTGCTTTCACTCTTTCTCCTCCCCATTCCCATCCATCTTGGAGTGATGCTTAAAAGATGTCATATCCTATCACTTCCCTGTCTTCAACCTCCCAAAGGTTTCCTCAGTACCAGAGAAGGAAACCAGGGACACACGCGGGCCTGCTCGCTGCCCCAGGCTCTGTGGCAAGACGAGGTTGACCTTGTTCCTGGAGCCACCAGTGGCCCACCTTATTCCAAGCTCAGGCCCTGTGCTCTCATTCAGGGTCTCAACATGACCACCTGCTCCTTGCCGTCCCGTGTCGGCGAGCATCATCTACACAAAGTAGCCATCCCCTCCTGGTTCCTGTCTTCATCGCATTGCCATTTGTCCCTGTGCAAAATTCTTGTTTGCTTGTTGGTTTGGCAATTCTGTTTTCATATTTATGTTTACTTTTTAATTTTCTGGTTTGGATATGATTTCATATTTAGAGAAAAGTGGTAAGAATGGTACAAAGAATACCCGCATATCTGCCTTCCGATTATCCAGTTGTTGACATTTTGTTGGACTTTATGCATCTGTCTCATTCTCTCTCTCTCTCTCTCTCTCTCTCTCTCTCTCTCTGTCCCCCCCCCCCCCGACTGGCTTTAAAGTCTCTCCACAATCAAGCGTAGTGTTTCACACTTTGTAATCAACAAGTGCTGTTTTTGTTTTCATATTTTGATTTCAATGTATTGAAACAGGCTCATGGACCATTTACTATGTCTCTTACTTAGTCTCAGTTCAAGTACACTTCTGCACCCGTAAGGAGTCTTTTTCCATTTTATGTGGCAACACTCTTGACGCTTCTAGAATAATTATATAATTCCAGAAACAGAAATACTGCTTTCGTTTCATATCGTCGATCGAGGTGATGGATGAATTTTTCTTGATATCTATTTCAGAGCAGATTTAGGGATACAGAAAGTACAGACAGCCTAGCCCCTTGTACTCTTTTGCTGTGTAGTTTGTTTTGTGTCTTTGTTGTTGTTCATTATTTATTTGCTTATTTCCACTTCACTATCTTAAGTAAACTTCATGCGATCAGAAACTTTGCTCTAGTACTGCTTATTCCACAGGGCCTGGAAGAGGGCTTGGTTTATAAAGGTACTCAATACATAGTAGATGAACGAAAGAATGCGTATTTAAATGGGAGTGATTACAATGTGCTCGCATGCATGTAAGGGCCCTTGAGCTGCTTCTGCCACTATCATGGGGCTGGCCGATTGTGTGCATCACGTCCTAGGAACTGCCCGTGAAACCACACCACCACAAAAACCGAGACGACCCCTGTGTCTCATGATGTGGACCTTGCAGTCTGTGTTAGCATGAGACTGCTGCTTTATGCTGATTTCAGCTCGTGTGGACCCGACCTTCAGCCCACAGCTTTCAGCTCTCATCTCTGACGGAGGGCTTTCTAAATGACCTTTTGCTTAGGCCCAGGGCAATATTTTCATCCTTGGCAAACTTGACCACTGCCAGTGTCCTACAAGGGGCAGCCTTATGAAAAGAAGCGGGGCAGCCTGCGCTGTCGTAATCTCTAATACCCGATAAACTGCAAACAATGGGGGCATTTTCGGGAGGAAATGCTAACACAGAAAGGCGTCTGCCATACGGAAGCAGTGCTAAACTGGGGCACACGGGAAAGTCCTAGAGCCGGGGGTGCTGTGCTCCAAACTCCCTGTAGAGGAGGGGCGGTGGGGGGAAGAGGGGACGGATTGGGCCTTTCTTACAAGGAGCTATTATGAGGGCACTGCTGAACCACGCAATCGGGCCCTTTGTAAAAGTAGAAAAATGTGTCAGATATTACACAAACTTAAACTCTCTGGCCTTGGGTGTAGGCAAAACTTTCATAACCAGCAGAGTCCCCTTAAGACCATGAAACACCGCTAAGAAAAGCTGGAGGCACATTTACCATAGTGTCACAGCATCAGGAGTTTACTTACTGTTTGCATAATTCCGTAGAAAAAGGTTTGCTTCGATATATTTCTGTTTACCCAGATCCACAGGCTTTTTTGTTTGTGGATTTTATGGATGTTTAATAAGTCAGCGTCAGGAATATTGTGGGCACCACAGAAAAGAACAGGAAAGGCATCACCTAGACTTTGCAGTGGTTCTCAAACTGTGGGCCGTGACCCCTCTGGGGGTCAAACAAACCTTTCACAGGGGTCGCCCACTCCTTAACAGTAGCCAAATGACAGTTATGAAGTAGCAACGAAAATAATTTATGGTTGGGCGGTCACCACAACATGAGGAACTGTATTAAAGGGTTGCGGCATGAGGGAGGTGGAGAACCTCTGACCTAGAGTTTCGTGGACTGCAATGGGCAAAGTCAGCAGTTTGAAACCATCAGCAGCAGCTCAAGAGAAAGATGAGGCTTTTCCCTCCCAAAAAAAGGTACAGCCTCAGAAACCCACGGGGGCAGATCTACCTTGTCCTATAGGATCTGTATGAGGCGGAATTGGCTTGAGACCAGTGCGTTTTGGTTTTGTTTTGCTTTTTAATAGTTTCATCATCTGGGGATAGTCTCTGTTAAGAGCTAGCATGATTAACAGAGTTTTTCCCTACGTCTATGTAGAGACACATCCACACCATACTGAAAATGCCCCATTTACTGTGACTTCCTATGCGTACTTGTTGTTATTATTATTTGCTGGTGATCTCCTAGCAACCCTAATTATAACGCAGAGAATCTCAAACATTTTTGTTGTTAGATGTTACACCCCATTGACTCACAGTGACTCAGGTCCTGACTCGGAGCAATGCTATGGAAAACAGAGCGAAACACCAATAGGTCTTGCACCAAGCTCCCCATTGTTCCTAGGTTTGAGCCCATTGTTGCAGCCAAGTGCCAATCCATCTCCTTGATGATCTTCCTCTTTTTCATTGTCCCTCCACTTTCCCAAGTATGATGTCTTATTCTAGGACCTGGTCTCTCCTGGGAAACAAGGCCTCGGTGATGAGACGTCTCTCCATCCTTGCTTCTTAGGAGTATTCTGGCTGTGCTTGTTTACCAGACAGACTCTTTTAGTCTTTTGGCAGTCCATGGTACTTTCAATATTCTTTGGCAGTACCATCATTTAAATGCATCAGTTCTTTCTTAATCATCTGGTTCAATGTCCAATGTTCACATGCGTATGAGGTAATTGAAAATACTATGGCTTAGGTCAGGCACACCTTAGTCCTCAAAGTAACATCCTTGCTTTTCAATCCTCTAAAGAGGTCTGTGCAGCAGGTCTACCCAATGCAACCCTTTTTATCCCTGAGTAATATTTTATTGACATCTTACTCATTCCAACGTATCCCTTCCCTTCCCATACAGTTCTGTTGTTCATCCCATCAGGTGGGGTTAAACAATCATCACTGCTAGCAACTCCCCTCTCCCGGCCTCTCCCCCCACCACCACCTCTCACTCCCCATACCCTCAGGGAGCCTTCACTACTGTTAGTGTCTCTGCTTCCATGTTGCATTGACATATATTTATATATACATAAACACACCTATTCATTGATATAGTTATAGATATGCACATATATTGGGGGGGGTTGTTTTTCTTCCTCTTCCACAATAGTATGCTTACCTGTCGCTCACCTCTCAGTAATCCCTCTTGGGTATAATTCGATTGACCAGACACACCCAGAAATGCTACACCCTCCTCACGGTCCATTCTAGAACTCTTACTGTTCCCCTGCACCCACCATTGCCTGCTCGCCTCCTCTATTTCTCCCCTCCCGTGGTCCCCAAGAACCGTCGGTCCAGCCACTGGCTCAATTAGACTGTCTAACCTGCATTTCTTATATGGATCAATACCAAAAAACAAACACAAAATAATAATAATATTTTAAAATAAAAGATTAAAAACTAAGAACAAAAATACCAGCATACAGATAGCCAGGCTACCAGGGATCATGACACAGGGCTGCACTCGTGTCCCACAGGCAAGTGTCCCATAGGTCCACTTTGCTATTCCCGCGGTCCTGGACTAGTCCAACAGTCTCGTACCCACCCCCCTTTATGACTTGGACTTTCAGTGTGGCCCCTGGTGAGTAGCCTCCATCCAGTCCAGGTGGGGTGCCAAGTGCTGCCCCCGAGTCAGATGTCTACCATCGGGGTTTGTTGGGGACCTCATGGCTTCAATCTCATCTCTGCTCTGTTGTACTCTCCTCTTAGTGTGCCCCCATGTGGGCGGGTTAGACCATAGCTTTCCCCGAATTGTATCTTCAGGGCTGTCCCCTGCAACACTGTCATCTAGGGAGACATCACCAAGTCTTGAGCTGAGAAGGGTCTTGCAGTCATCTCTGGGAATGAGTGACTCCGAGCAGGAACATTGCCCTCATGGATTGGCACACCAGAATGCCATCTACTCTCGCTCTCCCTTTCCTGGGAAATACAAACAATACCCTCCCCTTGGGTTAGTTAGCACACAAACCCCCCATTGCCTTCATTTTTCTTCCCCCGCACCTCTGATGCCTTTCACTTGAAGATAAACAAGTGGCCATCTAGCTGGGAAACAACAAGCCCACATGGAAGAAGCACAACAGCCTGTGTGATCATGAGGTGTCGATGGAATCAGGTGTCAGGTATCAGAAGACTCAAAACAAACAGTCATATCAATGGGAGCGAGAGGGGTCAATGTGGAGACCCAAAGCCTATCTGTAGACAATTGGACACCCATCCCCTTACAGAAGAGTCACCAAAAAGGAACGATCCTGCCAGGGTGCAGTATAGCACCGATGAAACATACAGTTTTCCTCTAGGTCTTTAATACTTCCTCCCCCCGCTATCATGACCCCAGTTCTACCTTACAAATCCAGCTAGACCAGAGCATGTGTACTGGTACAGATAAGAGCTCTGGACACACAGAGTTCAGGACAGATAAAGCTGTCAGGAACAATAATGGGAGTAGCAATACCATGAGGGTAGGGTGGAGATGGAGGGAGGAAAGGGGAATGGATCACAGATGACGAACAATGGAAACATGGGTGAAGAGAGACAGCGGACAGTGTAAGATATGAAAATAATAATTTATAATCTATCAAGGGTTCATGAAGGTGGGGAGAGAGGGAAAAAACGAGCTGATACCAAGGGCTCAAGTAGAAAGAAAATGTTTAGAAAAGAATGATGGCAACATGTATACAAATGTGCTTGACCTTGACACAATGGATGTTTTAAGAGCTGTAAGAGGCCCCAATAAAATCATTTTTTAAAGGTGTATTTCATCACAGATGCTGCCTGCATCTGTTGTTGATGACGTATGAATCCTTGGATTTGGTCTGGCTCTTGCCACAATATCTGGTTGTCAGCGGGAACTGGTGTGTCATGAGCATTTTCCATGTGCCTGTCCTGCTGTTGGAACTTACTCCCGTAGACGCATGTTGGACCTGACCTTGTGTGCTTGGCTATCTTCACTCAGGATGACATCCTCCAACTCTTTCCACGAGATGAGGTGTTTCATCATTTCACCACTATTTTTTACAGATGTGTAGTATTCCATTGTGTGGATATAATGGGGTTTTTTAATCCATTTTTCTTCTGATGGAAATATAAGCTGTTTGCAAATTTTTGCCATTGTGAACTGCGTGGTAACAAACATTGGGGAGCAGATGGCTGGCCGTGGTCTGTTTCTTATTTCTTCTGGATTTATGACCAGGAGTGGGATTGCTGGGCCATATTGTCAGTTAGATGGCAACCCATTTTTCCCATCTCTTGCCCGTCACTCTTGTGAGCATTGATTGTGCCCTTGTACGCGAGATAAAACCCTTGACAACTTCAATCTGTTCCCCATTTATCATGATGTTCCCCATTCATCATGATGTTCCCCATTGGTCTGATTGTGAGGAGTTTGTTTTCTTTACAAAAGTTATAGTCTACATTGAAGACTGCAGTCCTTGATCTTCATCAGTAAGTGCTCCGAATCTTTCTCGCTTCCAGCAAACAAGGTTGCGTCTTCTGCATATTGCAGGTTGTTGGTAAGCCTTCCTCCAATCCTGCTGCAGGGTTCTTTTTCACGTGGTCCTAAACAGCAGAACCCTGCTAGAGGAAACTCCTTCAATAACCCATTGAGAAATGATGGTGGTGGTGGTAAGAACTGGTCAAATTCTCAGTATTTTCTGTAGACTCTGAGCCAATATTTCTTGATGAAATGGGCATAATGTATGAGCAAAAGAAAGAAGTTATAGATGATCATCGTGTTGGCTTAATCAACCATTTTGAACCATATGGAGTCCAAGTTTTCGGTTTTTTAATTATAGAAAAGGCACTTTCATGTTTCAACCTGGTGGAAGGACAGAGTTGCCATAAACTAGTGGGAACAAGACTCACTCTGGAAGGAGATAGTTTGGCAGGGATGGCAGATAAATTAAATGAAGTGACTGCAGTTTTCTGAACGATGCTGTTGAGTTAAATAATGTGATAGGTGAAGGAATTTCATATCTGGAGGAATCTGGTCTGGGCCATTAAATCCATCAAACTGGGCATTATCTCCCAAGCCCAAAGTATCTACAGACATGTTTAAGGCCTTGAGGCAACCTGGCATTTAAGAGGAGTTGACGTGGAAAATGCTAGCAAAGGAGACTGCGAAGAAAGGGCTGAAGAAGTAAGAGGAAACCCAGATGACTGTGTTGAACTGAAAGCCAAATAAAGACAATTTCTTCAAGACCATCTCCTTGTTCCTTAGAGGTCCTTGGATGGTGCAGTGGTTCAGTGTGGGGCTGTTACCCAAAGGATTGGTGGCTTGAACCTGCATAAGCTGTCTCAGAAGAAAGGCCTATTTCAGAAAGGCCTCACCCTTGACAATCCTGTGGTGCTCAGTTCGACTCTGAAACACAGGAGGGCACCATGAGCTGGAACTGAGTAGGTAGAAGCCGGGTCTGTGGTGCTGTGGTAGGAATTTGCTGTTCTGTGACTATGCTAGGCTTCTTCACACCTGAGGGCGCTTCAACTTTGCTACAGTGCTCTTTCCTTGAATAATTCCACATCTCACTTTTTCAGCAACTTCAGGTGTGAACTTCAATGTCACCTTCCCTGTGAGGCCTTCGCCTAATAGCATAGGTAAGGTTGAGACAGCTGGTTGACGTTCAGGGGGTGGTGGTGATCGGTGCCACGGAGTCGGTTTGCACACTCCTAGTGACTGTGTAAAACAGAAGGAAACACTGCGTGGTCCTGCACTGCCCTCCCAGTTGTCCCTGGGCCTGAGCCCAGTGTTGCAGCCACTGTGTCCATCCATCTCATTGAGGGCTTCCTTTTTTCATGACCTTCCACTTTACCAAACATGCTGTCCTTCTCCTGGGTCTGGTCTCTCCTGACCACACGTCCAAGTATGTAAGACAAGTCTCGCTCTTGCCTTTAAGTAACATGCCAGCCCTACTTCTTCCGAAACAAGTCTGGTTTTCCTTTTTGCAGTCCGTGGCACTTTCAGTGTTCTTCTCCAACACCGCAACTCACATGCATCAATTCTTCCTTGGCCTTCTTTATTCAGCGTCCAGCTTGCACATGCAGATGAGGTCATTGAAAAGACATGGCTTGGGGCCCGAACGCCTTAGTCCTCAAAGTGACATCCTTGCGTTTTCAATGTCCTGAAGAGATCTTGTGCAGCAGATTGACCCAATGCAATGCTTCTTTTAATTTCGTGACTGCTGCTTCCATGAGCATTGATTGTAGATCCAAGCAAGACAGTCCTTCTTGACCCCTTCATCCCTTGCTCAACATATCCTGGTGCTCCCTATTGTTCCAGTTGGGAAGATTTGGGTCTTTTTTACATTGAGTGGGAGTCCTGGTGGTGTAGTGGTTACGTGTTGGACTGTGAGCCACAGGGTCTGCAGTTCAAAACCATCAGCATCTCCACCCCCGGTAGAAAGACTGGGCTTTCTACTCCTGTAAACCGTTACAGTGTAAGAAACTCAGAGGGGATCGCGTTGAGTCAGCCTTGACTCTATGGCAGTGAGTTGTCTTTTTGTTTACCTTGAATTGTAGTCCATCCTGAGGACTATACTCCTTGAACTTCATCAGCGTATGTGGTTTCCTTCAGGTCCTCCTCGCCTTCAGCATGCAAGATTGTATCATCTGCATATCACTAGTTGCTAATAAGCCCTCCTCCAATCCTGATCCCTATCCTTTTTCATATAATCCAGCTTCTCTGATGATTTGTTCAGTTTATTGAATACGTATGGTGAGAGGGGACAACAATCCAGTTGTTGCTCAAGCAATATATGCCAAGTAAATGATGAATATGCGACTCTTTTGGTAGAAGTGAATTCCTGATGAGAAGGTACGAGAGACTTATGCCTTATGGTGTAGTGTGGTGTGGTGTGGTGCCGGGACATCCTGGCCTGGGAGTTTGCTAATGATGCAGGATCTTGACCTTGTACTCTGCCCCGTCCCGGTTAGATCACACTCAGCATTCCATTTGTGTGCCCCTTAAGGTCTGCAACCAGTTCTGTATTGCGTTCTCTGTGTGTGGGAAGAAGACAACTGGATATACTCGCAGATGGCAGTGACTCAAAATGGAGGTTGCATTTGTCAAAATCAGAGCTTTGAAGTCAGTGGTTCTCAGCCTTCCCACTGCTGCAACCCTTTCACACAGTTCCTCCTGTGGGGGTGAGCCCCCAACCATAAAATTATTTTCGTTGCTACTTCATAACTGTCATTTTGCTACTGTTATGAATCAGGCAACCCTATGAAAGGGTCGTTTGACCCCCAAAGTTGGTTGCGACCCACAGGTTGAGAACCGCCGGGCTATTGTTATTGCTTCCGCCCTCTTAAGAACTCAATTCTGAAAGTGGGATTTTTAGTATTGGATTATAAATACTCTTCAAATAGGCTGTTGCCACTCGAATCTCCACAACTTCTATTTGGCCAAGAATAAAAAGTTGACTTTCTTTTAACACATCAGTCCATGTGATCCAAGAGTGATAAATAATAACTTAGAAGTCCGAAGGAGGGAATGGTATCAGAGCTTACATTTTCATTTGCAGAAGGCTATGGATGACAGTAGGACCCCACAATCCACGTGCAAGACCCCCACCTGGAGCAAGCTCTAGTGCATTGCCCTCTGAGCGTGGTCAGAGGGCGTGAACAGTCTTGATGTCAAACCGAGAGTATTATAAACTTGACCATGGCAGATGCCATTAGGTTAAAATATAATGCCTCATCATTTGATCTCCCTTTGACCCATTATAAACTTGTTTCTCAATTCAGCTTTCTTCCTCTGGTTTGTTTTGTTGTTGCTGGTCTTTTAAATTATATTTTGCTGCTTTTGTTTTTTTTCTATGTGTGTTTTCCAGTGTATAAAATCCAGAATAAGTAAATTGATAGAGACAGTAAGTAGTGTATTGAGGTCATGGGAGGTGAGATCGGAGGGAAATAGGAAGCTATTAATAAGTACAAGAAGGAAGAAAATGTTCGCAAACTGGTCATAGTGATGATTTTACATCTCTTTTTAATATGACTGAACTGTGGACGTGTTGATATATGAATTATATTTCAATGAAGCTATTTTTTAAGTTGACCTTTTGTACTCATGATCTTTAACTTATTTTAATCTCAGAGAAAAGGACACGTATTTAGAATTTTCTTATGAAAATTGTTTTTTTCTGAAGTTAATACATATGTTTTTCCTAAACCCCAACTATGCCAGTCCTGCCATTCCCAACAAGCACACCGCTTTTTAGGCCATTAGCTAAAGTTAAAAGATGTCTGAGTAATGTGAACCTTTCAGAAAAGTTGGTTAGCCATCTTTTTCTTTTGTAAACAGTAATGAGGCCTTTCCTGGAATTCAAAGGTCATGTGAATAAATCTGACAGGAAGTGGTATGAAAGTTTGCAGGCCAGTCAGTGTTGATAGGATTTAATATATAGTGTGTGTGCATACACACAGAGTGATGTGAATATGCATATCTGGGTTTACATGTTTTTATTTTCCATCTTGATCCAGTTAAAGTCTTGGGT